>NC_134360.1:146432994-147057994 GCF_048569485.1 Anomaloglossus baeobatrachus
TTAACTAATTTGAAGAAAAATTGAATATTTTTGTAATGAAAGTTATACTTTTAGGCTAGTTTCACACATCCGGCTTTTCGCCGGTTTGCCGGATTCGGCGCACTCCAGTACAGTGTATACAGTACAATGGCAGCGCAACAAGCTCCAGTCACATGCTGTCATGTGACCGGAGCATGTGATCCGGAAGTTGCCATATTGCCATTGTACTGTATAACACTGTACTGGAGTCTGCCGAATTCGGCAAACCAGCGAAAAGCCGGATGTGTGAAACTAACCTTAGCTTTACTAATAGATAATATCTCTATGAAACTCAGTCTTGTCATTATTTTGACAGCAGTTCTTTGTTCATTGAGATATTGCTGAAAAGCTTTATTTTCAAGGGGGTGTAGTCATTTACTCACAATAGTGGATACATGGTACCTCACCCTTAATGCAGGTGATGCAGGATGACAATGCAGTGGTCCTGTGTAAGGCCGCCGGCAAGTGTTTGTCATTTACCGGCGGCACGAAGACACGTTAAGCAATGCTACCCTATTGTAGCAGGCACACACACGTAAAGCCACACGGAACATGTGTCCATGTGCGTTTGTACGTGTGTGCGTTTTTCTAAACGCTGACATGTCAGTGTTTTCTCCCGCAGCAAGGGTGTCACACGGCCCGCACCCGTAGCACACGAGTGTAGTGTGGATGCAGTCCCGTGTGACACGCGCCGGGGAAAACACAAGTGTCAGAGAAAAAAAAAACAAAAAACCTTAACTCAGCTTTTCCAGCCCTCCTGTCTCTGCCGCTGCTGTCACTTTCTGCTGACCGCCGCTCATTATTCTCATTTAATATTCACTTCATTGGCTGGCAGCAGCAGCAGCGGGGAGACAGGAGGGCTGGAGACCGAAGATCAGCACCACGAACAGCAGCGCGGACCACGTGAGTATGCAAATTACCGGTTCTACGTGTGCTATCGCGGATAGCACACGTAGAACACACGTGGCCCGCACGTACCAGAGACACGTACTTACCTGCACGCAACACGCAGGGGAAATACGTGTCTCTCAGCACGTGCGTGATTTTTACGTGAGTGTGGCAGAGGCCTAAGGCTGACTTCACATGTCCTGTAATCATCTGTTAGAAAGAATCCTGCAGAGATCTGTTGGGAAAATGTTGTGCAAAGGCAATTTTTTTGTCCGTTGTTAAGTAAATTATGTTGCTCGGATCCGTTTTTTGAACATGGGAGTCCATGGACACTTGATCCATCAACAAATTACTATTTAACCATCCATTTTCCTTGCATTTGTAATGGGTCCATTTTTTTCAAGATTTTTTTTCTGTTAACAGATCTGTTTTCCATAGACTCCCATGTTAAAAAAATGGATCCAGCAGAAATAATCTCTGCAGGATTCATTCTAATGGATGATTACAGGACATATGAACTCAGCCTGAGATTCCGTTACTTGTGGTGCTGTCCTGATACACTAGATATTGATTAACATCTTGTTTTTTTTAAAATGGTGCATTCATTCATGATGAGCACTGTATATACTGTATATGCAAGAATCTTACTATACAGTGTGTCCACCCATATCGTGTCCACCGCCATTAACTTGAGAACGGCGGCAGCTATAGGCATAGAAGTGGTGTCTAGGTACAGTAAAGTAGCCATGCGCTATGCAATGAAACCACCTATAGCGCCACCTGGTGGAAAACAACATAGTTAGCATTTTTATCTCAAAAACGGAACAAGATAGAGAGAAAGTGAATTACAAAGTTGTAGGGCATCATCAATTCAATACAAATCGACACTTTGCATACAGAAATGCTATGATTAGAACGTGTAAAGCTCAGAAGGCTGCGGACGTGAAGTGATACCTCATGGAAACCTTCCTACAGGTCATTGGGTATGGTAGCTGCGTGGAGTGGCCTCCATGCTCACCTGACCTGACCCCATTGGACTTCTTTCTGTAAGATCACATCAAACAGCAGGTGTATGCGACCCCTCCACCAACATTGCAGGACCTACGACGATGTATCACAGATGCTTGTGGAAATGTGTCACCTAGCATATTGCACAACGTGCAGCAAGATATAGTATGCTGTCCAGAGTCCAAATGTGCATTGCAGCTGACGGTGGCCACTTTGAGCATCAAAGTAAAATGAGTGCCATAAGCGTGACCAGCATTCGATGCTTTGGTGGGGTCATGGGTTTCATATCATAGCATTTCTGTATGCAATGTGTCGATTCGTATTAAATTGATGATGCCCTATAACTTTGTAATTCACTTTTTTTCTCTATCTTGTTCCGTTTTTGAGATAAAAATGCTAACTCCATTGTTTTCCATCAGGTGGCGCTATAGGCGGTTTCATTGCGTAGCGCATAGCTACGTAGACTACCTAGACATCACTTCTATGCCTATAGCTGCCGCTGTTCTCAAGTTAATGGCGGTGGACAGGATATGGGTGGACACACTGTATACAGTCATAGCCAAAAGTGTTGGCCCTTTTGAAATTTTTCCAGGACATGAAGTATTTATCGCAGAAAATTATTGTAATTACATGTTTAATTACTCATTTGTTTATTTCCTTTGTGTGTATTAGAAAAACGAAAAAAAAAAAAAAAGAGGAAAAATAGGTAAGTTGGACAAAATTGTTGGCACTTTTCCAAAATTGTGAGTAAACGACTTTGTTTCAAGCATGTGATCCTCATTCAAACTCATCTGTGGTAAGTAACAAGTGTGGGCAATATGAAAATCACACCAGGTAAAAAGAGAAGTTGACTCAATCTTTGCATTGTGTGTCTGTGTGTGCCACACTAAGCAGGAGGAATAGGAAGAGAAGAAGAGACTTGAGAACCCAAATTGTTAATTCTGCAATCTGAACAGGACTTGACACTGCCATGACAGACAGCAGAGTTAGTGAAAATCTCTGTGTGACATCTTTAAAGCCTCCAGTAGGTTTTTCTTCAGGCCCTTCATGTATCATGTCTGCTGTAATCTAAACATAGCATGATGTGTCCACATCAATCTGAAGATTAGCATTAGACACATTATCAACAATATGATCATCAGCTCTAGTAACAGATGCCACATCTGAAATATCATTAACCCTTGCATGAGTGGACATGGCATACAACAAAGTTATGTCTATAGAGTGGTAGAGTAGCAGCAGTTGTGACACCTGAAGTGATTGACCTGCACTGCTCCCTTCTCCTCACCCCTGTGCATCTCATTAACACTCTCTACCAGAGCAGCAGACTTTACTGATATCTCCAGCTGTGCTTGTTTTAGCTATTAACTGAAATTCATTCTCAAGCTTTCCCTTTTATTAGCCTAATTCTTTTTTGACATTTCCCTTCTTAGCCACGTTTAGTGAGAAAGCAAAGTTCTGTGTATGGAGAGGAGACTCCAGGATTTTAATGAAGGTGAGCTTACTGTTCTTGTCTGTTCCTGCTGCGCTAAGCTCAGGCAGTGCGGGGATAATGGGAGGCCCAATTACACCTGGATCACAAATAGGAGCCTTGCCATTTTGTATATGAAACACATGGAAATCTTCTCTTTAATTACCTTTATTTGTTGCATGAGGGAAGTCACAGCTTTTATTCCCACATAACATTAAACTCTGCACAAGACATATTATAAGTATAACGCTCAGGGTCCCAGGGTGGCTCCAAAAGTGGAAACTCCACAGAAGGGCTCCTCTATATGCAAAATGCATAGGTGGGAATTATAAGGAGCAGAACCGGCCATACTACTTTCCAACCACAGCAGGGGAAGGGAGGGGATAATCCTGTGATAAACATTAACCCCTTTCTGACCCATAACTATAGTGGGGGAGGAAATTAAACTACTTTCACTAGTGAGGAGATGCCCATCCAATAGGGTCATGTGTACTGCAGACTTCAGGGGGCCCAATTACACCCAAAACAGTTTACGGTACCTTGTAATTTTGTTAATAAAACTCATGGACAGTGTCTTCTTTTAAATTTACCTCTGTTTGCTGAATAGTGTCAGTTACAACTTTTAATAACCACGTAACCATAAACTCTGTACAAAGCACATTACAAGCTTAAAGGGGTATTCCCATCTCCAAGATTCTATCCTAATATGTAGTAGGTGTAATAATAATAGCAAATACATCTAATTAGAAATATAGTTTAAATCTCCTGATATAGTCATGTCTCTTACCTCATGTGCAGGAATACAATAAGTGATGAATGAGTGCCATGATCCAGGACTGATATTCCCTGCTCCAGAGTTTCCGAGACTCGGTTTGGTCATGTCAGGGGTTAACTCCCATCAGCCTCATTCTGTTTTCAGGAAACACTATATCTGAACGCTGCACCAGTATTCCAGTGCTGGTTATAGTTTTGCTCTGCAGCCTGTGACTGGCTCTGATGAGATTTCCTATTTGGTCTGGCTCCTTGTTTTCAAGCCCTGACCTATACCCTTATATACCCTCCCCCGTTCGTCTGTCCCAGTCCCTGACTTCCCGCTCCTGTCATTTATTTACCCATCCTGGTTCATCCTCCATCCCGTGTTTGTGTCTCCTAACGCCTGGAGAGGATGATACAGGAGTATCTCCAAGTTAACATCGATGCCATGACTGTGCAACTGGAGCCTTGTTCCTTTTGGGCTTCCAATATGGAAAAATGGCCTGAGCTTGCCACTTACGCCTTGGAGAGCTTGTCTTGTCCCGCAGCCAGCGTTCTCTCGTAATGTGTTTTCAGTGCTGCTGGTGGTGTGCTGACAGATAAGTGCAAGCATCTGTCCAGTGACAATGTGGACAGACTAACGTTCATGAAGATGAACAGGTCATGGATCCACAAGGACTTTTCTACCCCTGTGTCATCCTGGGGAGAGTAAAGGCTTGTGGATTTTTGAATGAGCTTCATGAAAATAACCATTTAAAGTTTACAACTGTGGGACAATAGATGCCACTTAAGTGGTGTCTGTGCCCAATGGAGACTCTTGTTGGACTCCCCTTGCTGTGTTTTACATGATTTTAGAAGGGCATGATATGCTTATATCTGTGTCTCCTCCTCCTTTTACTCATCCAGCTCTTTTCTTTTCGCATGAGTATATGTACTTGTCACTTTTCCATGTGTTTGTTGTGTCTTCTGATTAGTTTCTCACCTTTTGGACACCTTAGAAGGTGTTTTCTATGTGTTTTCTATGTGTTTGTATGTGTTTGTGTTTGCCTGCCATTGTTTTTAAAGGTGTTTGACGGTGTTCAAAAGTGTTCGATCAACGTTCGATGAACGTTTGACGAACACACCCCAAGTTCGACGAACCGAATACGAACACTAGGGTAGTGGCTCATCTCTACTCATGGGCCTCCAGTATTTTTTTGGTTTCGCCAATTATTACAGAAAATGTATTAAGGGGTTCTCTCATTTGGTTAAGCCACTAACTGATCTCACCTGTAAGGGGGCTGATGTTAAGGCTTGGTTGTCTGTGGCGGTTGAAGCTTTTGGAAATCTAAAAAACTGTTTTATGACCGCTCCTGTGCTTGTTCAGCCCGATCTCTCGGAACCGTCCATTGTAGAGGTGAACGCTTCAGAGGTAGGAGTGGGTGCGGTGCTGTCTCAGGGACCCGCTTCAATTACCAATCTAAGACCATGTGTATTTTTCTCTAAAAGGTTTTCCTCCGCGGAGAGGAATTATGATGTAGGAAATCCGAAGTTGTTGGCCATAAAATTGGCTTTTGAAGAATGGAGGCACTTTTTGGAGGGGGCTGTTCATCGGATTACAGTGATTACAGGTCACAAAAACCTTTCAAATCAAGTCTGCTAAACATTTATCTCCCAGACAGGCAAGGTGGTCACTTTTTTTTCACGTTTCCATTTCTCCAACCATTTTAGACGCGGTTCCAAGAATGTTGAAGCTGATGCTTTATCTTGTAGCTTGGATCCAATATCATCTCCCAAATCTCCTTCCTCCATTCTTCTGCATGGGGTAATTGTTGCTGGGTTATCCTCCGAATTGGATACTGAAATTTGTGATACCCAGTCACTTGCTCCTTCTTTGTTGCCTGATACCAAGCTCTTTGTTTCTGCTCAATTTAGGTTACAAGTTCTCCAGGAATTCCATGACTCCGCGCTTAGTGGTCATCCAGATATTTCGGCCACCCGGAGAACTATTGCCAGATTATTTTGGTGACCCTCAATGTCCTTTCATGTCGCCGTGTTTGTGTCTGCTTTTGATACACGAGCACGTGCTAAAGCTCCCATAACTGGACGCCCGGGGAATTGGTACCGTTACCAATTCAAAATAGACCCTAGACTCATTTGTCCATGCATTTTATCACCAATCTCCCTCTTTCCAATGGCAAGACTGCTGTCTGGGTAGTGGTGGAGAGATTTAGCAAGCAGGTGCATTTGGTCCCATTGACAGGACTACCTAAAGCTGGTGTCACACATAACAACAACGACATCGCTGTTACGTCACCATTTTCTGTGACGTAACAGCGACCTTGCAAGTCGCTGTTATGATCGCTGCTTAGCTGTCAAACACAGCGACGCAGCAGCGATCATAACGTCGCTACATGTGCAGAGAGCAGGGAGCCGCGCACACTGCTTAGCGCTGGCTCCTTGCTCTCCTAGCTACAGTACACATCGGGTTAATTAACCTGATGTGTACTGCAGCTACATGTCACAGTGCAGAGAGCAGGGAGCCGCGCACACTGCTTAGCGCTGGCTCCTTGCTCTCCTAGCTACAGTACACATCGGGTTAATTAACCCGATGTGTACTGCAGCTACATGTGCACAGAGCAGGAGCCGGCACTAGCAGCAAGAGCGGCGGAGGCTGGTAACGAAGGTAAATATCAGGTAACCAGGGAAAGGTCTTCCCTTGGTTACCCGATGTTTACAGTGGTTACAGCTTTCTGCAGCTGCCAGACGCCGGCTCCTGCTCCCTGCTCGCTTCATTTCGTCGCTCTCTCGCTGTCACACACAGCGATGTGTGCGTCACAGCGGGAGAGCGACGACGAAAAAATGAAGCAGGACATTCAGCAACGAGCAACGACCTCACAGCAGGGGCCAGCTCATTGTTGGATGTCACACACAGCGACAGCGATGGGACGTCGCTGCAACGTCACAGAAAATGGTGACGTAGCAGCGACGTCGTTGTCGTCGTCGCTGTGTGTGACACCACCTTAATGCAGAAACACTGTCCAAATTGTTTATTGAGCATATTGTACGGGTGCATGGCGTGACTCTGAACATGGTGTCTGACAGAGGGATGCAATTGGTCTCTAAATTTTGGAGGGCATTTTGCAGAAGATTAGATATCGAATTTACCTTCTCATTTTCCTACCATCCTGTGATCAGCGGGCAAACGGAAAGGACCAATCAGTCACTAGAACAGTTTTTAAGGTGTCTGGGCACGCCTCAGCAAGATGATTGGTGTTCTTCATTGCCTGTTGCTGAATTTGCATTTAAAAACCAGGTTAATCAATCCTCTGACACCACTCTGTTTTTCTGTAACTACGGTTACCACCCCCATTTTGGGGAATTTTACAGACTGAATTCAGGGTGTCCATCGGCTGATTTGGTAGTTCAACGGTTGGGGGAGGTTTGGAGGGAGGTTTAGGAGAACATTGGGGTGGCCCAAGGCAGACAGAAGCACTTTGCCGATAAGCAACGATCTGTAGGACCTAATTTTCTGGTGGGCGACAAGGTGTGGTTGTCTACAAAAAACATCCGCCTGAGACTTCCTTCTGCTAAGCTGGGTCCCAAGTTTATTGGTCCTTATGAGATTGTCGAAGTTGTCAACCCAGTTGCCTTTCTTCAGCGCTGATCACAGTCATTTTGCATCCCCAATGTGTTTCACAAGTCTCTTCTCAAATTGCTTGCTCCCTCCTCTGCTGAGTCTGCATCTCCTCCTCCTTCTGTTTCTGTTGATGGGCAGATGGAATATGAAGTTGAGCGCATTGTGAACTCCCAGATGATCTGCAGCTCGTTTCAGTACTTAGTACATTGGAGGGATTACGGACTGGAGTATCGATCCTGTGTCCCAACGCGATCTGTCCATGCCAGTCGATTGGTTCATGCCATCTATAGACAATTTCCTGGGAAACCTCTTGGTCCAGTGGCCCCACCTTGAGAGGGGGGTACTGTTATGATCCAGGACCGGTATTTTCAGCTCCAAAGTTTCCCAGACCCGACCTGGTCATGTCAGGGGTTAACTCCCATCAGCCTCATTCCAGTTTCCGGAGACACTATTTCTGTGTGCTGCACCAGCATTCCAGTGCTGGTTATAGTTTTGCTCTGCAGCCTGTGACAGGAAGTGCCATCAGTTTTTTATATTTAAGGTGGCATATGTAACTTGTCAAGGAGGGCTTAATTGCTGACAGGACATGTGCATATGCGGTCTTTTTTCTCACTACCTCATGCATAAGTGCATACGAAGCTTCACTAGATCCTTAAGCAAACGGCAGATAAAGCAGGAATCACCAGACAAAGGGGATCATTCATCAGAACTTGGATGTTTTGCCTTCTAAATTGACCGCAACTACTACAAGCAGTCATCAAAACACCTGAAGAATCATCTGAAGAGGGCAGCATGTACTATCTGTATGAACTGGATCTCATATTCTTTTGTAAGGACATTGAAAATCACAGTCGGTGAGCAGAGGAGATGTCTAAGACAGCAATGAGGTCCTGATGTGACATACCGCTGTCCAGAAAACATAATGAGCTGTCTCCCAGTAGGGCTCTAAAAAGAAAACTCCTTAGACAGGTTTCCCTATACAGAAAGAGGAAGGGCAGACCATACATCCATCCCCCCACATCAGGGGGAGGTAGGAGGTTATCTTCCAACAAACAGCAGCCCCTTCCTGACCCATAATAATAATAATTTTATTCATCTATATAGCACTATTAATTCAACAGCGCTTTACATATATTGGCAATACTGTCCTCATTGGGGCTCACAATCTAGAGTCCCTATCTGTATGTCTTTGGAGTGTGGGACATACAAACTCCTTGCAGATGATGTCCTTAGTGTGATTTGAACCCAGGACCCCAGCGCTGCAAGACTGCAGTGCTAACCACTGAGCCACTGAGCTATATAACATAGCCCATATCTATATTATATTACTTACTACTAAAGGAAAAAGAGGACAATTAAATTACCCACACCAATCTGGGCGAACCCTCCTTATGAGTTCATGTTCCTAACAGTCTAATATCTGTTGCTGGTCTCTGATCTTTTTCTGATGTAGAATGGGCTCTCCGTTTGCCACAGTTTCAACTGGCCCCTTGATACCTGCACTGCAGGAACAGGTGAATAAACAAGAGCAGATGTGTAATACACACATCCTTAAGACAGTATAGGAAAGCCAGGTAGGAGAAAGTTAAATCCTAGCTCTACAGGGTTTGAATAGATGCACCTGCCTAGCTTTTACAAGTACAAGGAAATGAATTTACTTGGTGTTTAGCGTACTGGGGATCAGGGTAATACACAGATTCTGCTTGGAGCTGCAGATACTGTTGTTACTGACCCAACTGAGCTAGGAGAGGGCCTGGATTGCTACATGGGTGAGAGATCTTGGTCTGTTTGTAAGTGGAAGAAAAGACCTCTAGTTCTGACAGCCTCACGTGTAATCTGAGAGGGAAAAGACTGTGATATGAACAGATAAATTTGCGCTGATATTACTTGTCTGCTGGTATGTGAACTATTTAATTTACTGTGAAATATTTGTGCTCAAAAGAGTCTGTTTTGTTTTTGTAAGCATTGGAGTCTTTTGAAAGGAATTAAACTTCAGATGTTTGGACCAGACCACATTGCCTGTGTGAACACTACCAGGGAGAGTGAATACCAATTACAGCAACACGGTCCCACTGCGACATAGCTCTGTCCAGAAAAGACAATGATCTGTCTCTCAGGAGGGATTCAAAAAAATCAATCTCCCAGCAAGGCTCCCCTATACAGAGAAAGTTACAACATACAACTATATAGCAATACCACCACAACCACACACTGCTAAGTCATAACTATAATGCCCACATGGTACTTACTACTTACAGCAACACTACCTATTGAAAGAAATGGAGGTAATTAGACTATCCCTTCCCTATATGATAATGTGCCTTGAAGGAGTCTGCTATCTGTTGCTGGTCATTAACATACCTTCTTACCTAAAATGGGCTCTACATTTTTGATACTCGTGCTAGAGTCCCATTCATCAATACTGGCACTTTTCAAAAATGTCTTGTTAAATTGCCTGCTGGAGCAGTGTGTGCCTTATCTTAAATCTTACTCCAGTCTCTGACTAGAGTAAGATTTCTGCTATAGGGAATGCCACAGCTCATCATAAATTAGATGTGCTGTGGTTTCTCGCTCCTGCCATACCCCATTATAATGATTTTTTCAGAGCTTAGAAAAATTGCAATAAAAATGCAAAAGTCACCAAATTTCTGAGTTGCCCCAATATTTTGTGAAATTTTAAGCAATTTACATCAGGAAGATTTTAGCTGTGACAGCTGGCCCCAGGGGTAGAACAGAGACAGTCACTGATATGGTATGTGCAGCTGGGATGGCTGATTCAGCAGGCTCAGGCGATATGGAAGGATTCAGCAGCCTCTGGTACAGAAGGCTTGACCGATAGGGTATGATACAGCAGCAGCCTGTACAGCAGACTTGGCAGACAGGGTACGATGTAGCAGCGGAGACATCAGATACTGGAACACAGAATGGAATTAGCAATGTAGACCACAGCAATAAACAGCAGCACTTAGGGACCTGAGAACTAGCAACATATAAACCGCATTCCTACGAAACATGAGGCACTCAAGTCAGTATCAAAATACACATATCTATTATTTGAATTTGGTACATACACATTTTTTTACTAAAATATTGTGCCTAATTTTACAGTAATCAGATCCCAATCGAAACAAGGCTGATCCGTTTAGTACACTTACAGGGTTATAATTTACTTGCTATTGACTTAATTATAAATCCTAAAAGGATGATCACAAATTTCATATACAATGCTGGAAAGATTAAAATAAAATGATAAATTCCTAAAATTTTACTCTATATTCATAAACAGGAAATGGACCGATCACAAAAATTTTACCAGAGAGATTTTTATGTAATAATCTGATACAGAGGGACAGCAATAAAATGAACACTGCAGTAAAAGCATCGTTTTTATCGATCATCATTTATTTATTCTTTTTGCAGTGTCCAACAGATGGCAGTGTAACTATATCAGGAGTTGGTCAAAGATATATATATATATGAACAACAACAAGGCAGAGTCCAGCAATAACGTGAGCAGTCCAGAATGCTGTTAAAAATTTTTTTCCTTCTTTTTATTCATAAATTCATTAAAATATAATGGTCCAAGCAATTCAGAACAGCATTATCGCAGGAAAATAGCGCAGATAGGACTACGCGTTTCAGCGGTAAAATCCGCCTTCTTCACGGTCCAGAATCTGATCTGCTTTCCAAACATAGAACCTTATATACATCTCACTCCCATCAGGATAATTACAAACATGTGTGAGAGATTTAAAAACATAAGCTAGAAAAGCAAGTCATACATGTAAGCTATCCGCTTATTAATCAATATACAGCATGCATAAGAGTTATAAGGAAAGGATTCAACATTTTGGAGAAAATTACAATCAGAAAATCCAATAACCTGACCATAAAATTATTTTTAAAGTGATACAAAAAGCCTAACACAGTAGTAATAGCCAGCAACATAAAATGCAACAATGTATCAATAGTGCATAATGATATCCATATGATTGTTAAAGCCCTGTGGCATGCGGGTCCCCAGCTCAAGTATCCACCTACTCTCTCTTGCAAGCACTTTTTTATGAAAATCTCCTCCTCTCAATGGTTTTTTTGCATGCTCTATGCCCATAAAAGAAAAACCACGTAAATCCCCATTGTGTTTTTTTGAAAAATGTCGGGATACTACTGATGCACCAACCATTGGCAAATTGCTAGCATCTGAAAGATGTTTGCGGATTCTGGTTTTAAGGGGGTTCATAGTGCAGCCTACATATTGCATGCGGCATATATTGCAATTAATTAGATAAACTACATTCTCCGTATTACAGTTTATAAAAGAACGAACATTAAACTGTTTTTCATTGGAAATAGATGTAAATATTTTAGACTTATTAGCAAAACCGCAGCACTTACAAATATTAGCACCGCATTTAAAAAATCCTCAAAAACAGGAGAACAAAAAGTGGCTAATATGCAAAAAATTACAAGTATTTATTAAATAGTAATCAATTCATTACAAATATATCGTGGAGAAGATGAAACAGACATGAAAAAACACTGGCACAAAGAATGGTAACACAGTTAATGCAGAAAGCTGCACAAAAGGTTAGAATGATACAATGCAATGCAGTAACGATGTAAGTACATGATCAATCATAAAAACATACCCAGTGCAGCCAGATTAACAAATAGTAAAGTGCCAATAGTGCAGAGGTCTGGATACCCCCCTAGGAAGGGTAACGCGCGTTTCGCGTGAAGAGAGTGACACGCTTCATCAGACCGTGAGGGATATGATTTTCTCCGTTGCCGGAAGTACTAAATGGACCAGGTGACCCGTCACATGATCCTTGATAGCCAATGAATGGTGAGAAGGTCGGCGCATGCGCGGTCGGCGCGGGCGGCCGGGGGTGCGCGCACAGCGTCAGGCAAGGCGTGCACGAGAGGGGGCGCGGCTCCCAGTCCTGCACGCCACTACCAGAGAGACGCCGTCGGGCAGGCCGGGATGACAAGCGTGGACCACGCATGCGCTCAATCATACCATCCACGTCGGGAGGATCACAACTGGAAGTAATGTACTCAGTATATAAATGTAGAAAGTGCCCGCCGAGTGCCAGCAGTAAGTCATGTATAAACATATAATAGTTGATCCGATAAAAGAGTAAAGAAAGTAAATACAATAATGGGCATGATGATAGATGTCCATGGCGAGCACACATTCAGAGACGAAAAAAGTTCCACAGTAGATTCTTCAAACCGACAGTGTTGGTTAAATGCTGGTCACACAGAACGGAGAAAAAGGGCTATGAAAAAAATGGGAAATAAGAAAAATTAATTAAAAACAGTGTAAAAACATAAAATTCTGGAACAAATGCCAGGTATAAAAACAGGCAGATGTTCCAGAAAAAGGGGGGGGAGGAGAAGGGAGGAACTACAGGAAAGGGGCAAAGCTAAGGGACTCATTCAAGCCAGCTGGGGTCATAGAACCCACGATGGTGATCCACTTCGTTTCCTTTTGGGCAAGAGTTTTCCTAATATTACCACCCCTGCTGCCGACATGAATAACATCTATACCCTTAATCCTAAGCGACTTGCTGCTACAATCATGATGGCTACGAAAATGTCGAGGCAGGGTTTTAAGGGTAGACACATCCACCACCGTCTTGGCCGCACCAATGTCCCTCACATGTTCACGGACCCTGATTCGGAGTTCCCGTGAAGTCAGACCTATGTAGACCTTCGGACAGCCGCAAGTGGCATAATAAACCACATTCGAGGTCGCACAAGAAACATAACACCTGATGTCAAAAGTGCGGCTGCCATCTACAGTTGTAAAGGTCTTGCTGCGAGGGACATTGGTGCACGCAAGACAGTGGCCACATGGAAAGCAACCGTATGGGGGGGCAATTTGGCCAAAAGGATGGGACACCGCTGGAACGTAATGGCTGCGCACAAGATAATCCTTCAGATTCCTGGAACGTCGGGCCGTCATAAGTGGATGGTCAGGTAAATGGGAGCTCAGGCTCGGATCGCTCTTCAAAATTGGCCAATATTTGTTAAAGATACCGCGCATAGTTTGCCACTCATGATTGAATGTGGAAATGAAACGAACCTCTCCGAACCCCCTATCCCCTCGACCAGAAGACTGTAGGAGTTCCTGCCTCTGAGTATTCCGAGCCCGATTGAAACCCTTTTTGATGGAGCGGTGACTATAGCCCCTAGCAACCAATCTGGCGCTAAGATCTTCAGCCTGGGCCTTGAAGTTGTCAGAGGTGGAACAGATCCGCCTCATTCTGAGAAACTGACCAACCGGGATAGCTTGAATAGTACTAGAAGTGTGAGAGGATGAGGCATGTAGAAGGGAGTTGACCGATGTCGGTTTCCTAAAGACATCAGTCTGTAGTTGCCGACATGGGTCAACTCCAATAGAAATATCTAAAAAATCAATCTGCTGTAAATCAAATTTATATGTGAGTTTGAGATTAATGGAATTATGATTTAATGTATCCATAAATGAGGTAAGCTGCTCCGCTGTACCCTGCCAGAGAATAAATACATCATCGATGTATCTAATCCAGCACTGCGCATGGGCAGCCGCCTGGACGCCCTCGTCGCCAAAGATGCCCCTCTCCCAGTAGCCGAGGAACACATTGGCGTACGAAGGCGCACAGGCCGCGCCCATCGCAGTGCCGCGTGTCTGTAAATAAAAACGATCTTTGAAAATAAAAAAGTTGTGTGTGAGAATGAAACGGAGCAGCTCAAGTATAAGTTCACAGAAATGGCCATCCCGGTTGGTATTGCCCAGAAAGAAGCGGACCGCCTCCAAACCATCCTCATGATTGATGCTCGTATACAAGGCCTCAATATCTGCTGTCACCAAAAGGGTGTCAGTATCCACAGAAATCCCGTCAACCCTATTAATGACGTCCGTCGTGTCTTTGGCATAAGATGGTAAGGTCTCAACAAGTGGCTTTAGGTAGTAATCTATAAATCGGCACACTGGGTCACATAGACCGTCAATGCCAGACACGATCGGACGCCCCGGCGGGTTTTCGGGATTTTTGTGGATTTTGGGCAGGAGGTAAAATGTCGGAATCTTGGGAGAGGTTACAAATAAGCCATCAAAGACTTTTTTGGTGATAATACCGTCCTCGAAAGCTCCAAGCAGTATCCGGTGGAGTAGATCGGAATAGGAGACCAGAGGGCTCGACTCTAATCTCGAATAGGTTTGTCTATCGCGTAACTGGCGGTATACCTCTTTCTCGTATAGACTATTGGGCCAAACCACAATGTTGCCTCCCTTGTCCGCCGGTTTTATCTGGACATCATCTAGATTTTGCAAATCACGAAGTGCCCTCCTCTGTGCATGATTCAGATTGTCAAATCTACGTCTTGTAGATAGAAGTTTAAATTCGTCAGAGACGAGTCTAGTAAAAATCTCTACAGAGGAACAGAGGGACAAGGGAGGGAACCGTGTGGAGCGTGGTAAGATAGAAGGTGGAAAACCACCTTGTGGATCTACCTGTTGTTCACTCAGGAGGTCTTCCAGAGCCTGGAGAGCTTCTTTTTCGGCCCGATCGGTAGGGTTATAGGACAGAGGGTTTTTGGAGTGTAACTTTTTCAACAGGACCTTGCGGGAGAAAATATGGAGGTCCTTCAAGGCTGTAAAGAAATTAAATGAATTAGTGGGAGAAAAACTAAGGCCTTTAGATAATAATTCAATCTGAGTTTGAGAAAGTGGATGTGAGGACAGGTTAATTACCTGTAGAGCATTTTTATGTTGTTGTCTAGTCATGGGGGGATCGGTTGGAGGTTTAGGCGTGTCCGCCTGTTTCTTCTTATATTTCCTTTGGGGTATAAACATCCTATTACCGGATGTGGAGGGATCATACGCCTCTATGGAAGATTCCTCACCTGAGGTGTACGACCGTATTGAAGTGGATCTAGAGCGTGATCGGTTCTGATTAAATCGTCTAAACGGTCTGAATCGGTCAGATGACATCCTCCATTTATAAACCCTGTTGGATTGCAAATCTAATTCATCTCGATGGAATTTTTTAATTTTGCTATCCTTAACTTCTTTCTCCCATCTGGACATATCATTCTCAACGTCCGTCTCAAAAGTCTTGAAGGCCTCCGTACTGAGTCCCGCAGTGATCCTGTTTTGTAAGTCAGCTGTCTCAGTTTCAATTGCCCGAAGTTGTGAGCTGTTCAGGTCACATAATAGTTGGATGAAACCCTTAGAACAGTTATTGGCGAAATCTTCCCATTTGTCTTTAAAGGTATTGTCATCAATGTCAAATGATGGAAACACCTGGACCCTCAGTCCACGTGGTATGAGTCCCTGTTGTAGATACCGTTCCAAAAAGGCACGGTTCCACCATATTTTGGTGCGTTTGTGAATGAGCCCCTTATACTTGGCCACCTCCTCCCGCAGGCTCACCTCACCGGACCTGGCATCTGCACCACTGTCATGTCTGAAAAAATCATTAAGCTGAGAACGCCATGTCTCTTCTCGCACATGGAAATCCATAGCCGTAAATGGAGACACTGTGCAAAACACAGAAAGCAAAGTTAGAATACCGTAGCAATCCATTAGGCACTACACATGATTTCAATTTAAAAGAACCACGGAAAAAACAAAAAAGTAGAAACCGTGGAAAGAGCTGCAAACCACAGGCAACAGTCAAAAACAGGAGAACAAAAAGTGGCTAATATGCAAAAAATTACAAGTATTTATTAAATAGTAATCAATTCATTACAAATATATCGTGGAGAAGATGAAACAGACATGAAAAAACACTGGCACAAAGAATGGTAACACAGTTAATGCAGAAAGCTGCACAAAAGGTTAGAATGATACAATGCAATGCAGTAACGATGTAAGTACATGATCAATCATAAAAACATACCCAGTGCAGCCAGATTAACAAATAGTAAAGTGCCAATAGTGCAGAGGTCTGGATACCCCCCTAGGAAGGGTAACGCGCGTTTCGCGTGAAGACAAACCTATTCGAGATTAGAGTCGAGCCCTCTGGTCTCCTATTCCGATCTACTCCACCGGATACTGCTTGGAGCTTTCGAGGACGGTATTATCACCAAAAAAGTCTTTGATGGCTTATTTGTAACCTCTCCCAAGATTTCGACATTTTACCTCCTGCCCAAAATCCACAAAAATCCCGAAAACCCGCCGGGGCGTCCGATCGTGTCTGGCATTGACGGTCTATGTGACCCAGTGTGCCGATTTATAGATTACTACCTAAAGCCACTTGTTGAGACCTTACCATCTTATGCCAAAGACACGACGGACGTCCTTAATAGGGTTGACGGGATTTCTGTGGATACTGACACCCTTTTGGTGACAGCAGATATTGAGGCCTTGTATACGAGCATCAATCATGAGGATGGTTTGGAGGCGGTCCGCTTCTTTCTGGGCAATACCAACCGGGATGGCCATTTCTGTGAACTTATACTTGAGCTGCTCCGTTTCATTCTCACACACAACTTTTTTATTTTCAAAGATCGTTTTTATTTACAGACACGCGGCACTGCGATGGGCGCGGCCTGTGCGCCTTCGTACGCCAATTTGTTCCTCGGCTACTGGGAGAGGGGCATCTTTGGCGACGAGGGCGTCCAGGCGGCTGCCCATGCGCAGTGCTGGATTAGATACATCGATGATGTATTTATTCTCTGGCAGGGTACAGCGGAGCAGCTTACCTCATTTATGGATACATTAAATCATAATTCCATTAATCTCAAACTCACATATAAATTTGATTTACAGCAGATTGATTTTTTAGATATTTCTATTGGAGTTGACCCATGTCGGCAACTACAGACTGATGTCTTTAGGAAACTGACATCGGTCAACTCCCTTCTACATGCCTCATCCTCTCACACTTCTAGTACTATTCAAGCTATCCCGGTTGGTCAGTTTCTCAGAATGAGGCGGATCTGTTCCACCTCTGACAACTTCAAGGCCCAGGCTGAAGATCTTAGCGCCAGATTGGTTGCTAGGGGCTATAGTCACCGCTCCATCAAAAAGGGTTTCAATCGGGCTCGGAATACTCAGAGGCAGGAACTCCTACAGTCTTCTGGTCGAGGGGATAGGGGGTTCGGAGAGGTTCGTTTCATTTCCACATTCAATCATGAGTGGCAAACTATGCGCGGTATCTTTAACAAATATTGGCCAATTTTGAAGAGCGATCCGAGCCTGAGCTCCCATTTACCTGACCATCCACTTATGACGGCCCGACGTTCCAGGAATCTGAAGGATTATCTTGTGCGCAGCCATTACGTTCCAGCGGTGTCCCATCCTTTTGGCCAAATTGCCCCCCTATACGGTTGCTTTCCATGTGGCCACTGTCTTGCGTGCACCAATGTCCCTCGCAGCAAGACCTTTACAACTGTAGATGGCAGCCGCACTTTTGACATCAGGTGTTATGTTTCTTGTGCGACCTCGAATGTGGTTTATTATGCCACTTGCGGCTGTCCGAAGGTCTACATAGGTCTGACTTCACGGGAACTCCGAATCAGGGTCCGTGAACATGTGAGGGACATTGGTGCGGCCAAGACGGTGGTGGATGTGTCTACCCTTAAAACCCTGCCTCGACATTTTCGTAGCCATCATGATTGTAGCAGCAAGTCGCTTAGGATTAAGGGTATAGATGTTATTCATGTCGGCAGCAGGGGTGGTAATATTAGGAAAACTCTTGCCCAAAAGGAAACGAAGTGGATCACCATCGTGGGTTCTATGACCCCAGCTGGCTTGAATGAGTCCCTTAGCTTTGCCCCTTTCCTTTAGTTCCTCCCTTCTCCTCCCCCCCCTTTTTCTGGAACATCTGCCTGTTTTTATACCTGGCATTTGTTCCAGAATTTTATGTTTTTACACTGTTTTTAATTAATTTTTCTTATTTCCCATTTTTTTCATAGCCCTTTTTCTCCGTTCTGTGTGACCAGCATTTAACCAACACTGTCGGTTTGAAGAATCTACTGTGGAACTTTTTTCGTCTCTGAATGTGTGCTCGCCATGGACATCTATCATCATGCCCATTATTGTATTTACTTTCTTTACTCTTTTATCGGATCAACTATTATATGTTTATACATGACTTACTGCTGGCACTCGGCGGGCACTTTCTACATTTATATACTGAGTACATTACTTCCAGTTGTGATCCTCCCGACGTGGATGGTATGATTGAGCGCATGCGTGGTCCGCGCTTGTCGTCCCGGCCTGCCCGACGGCGTCTCTCTGGTAGTGGCGTGCAGGACTGGGAGCCGCGCCCCCTCTCGTGCACGCCTTGCCTGACGCTGTGCGCGCACCCCCGGCCGCCCGCGCCGACCGCGCATGCGCCGACCTTCTCACCATTCATTGGCTATCAAGGATCATGTGACGGGTCACCTGGTCCATTTAGTACTTCCGGCAACGGAGAAAATCATATCCCTCACGGTCTGATGAAGCGTGTCACTCTCTTCACGCGAAACGCGCGTTACCCTTCCTAGGGGGGTATCCAGACCTCTGCACTATTGGCACTTTACTATTTGTTAATCTGGCTGCACTGGGTATGTTTTTATGATTGATCATGTACTTACATCGTTACTGCATTGCATTGTATCATTCTAACCTTTTGTGCAGCTTTCTGCATTAACTGTGTTACCATTCTTTGTGCCAGTGTTTTTTCATGTCTGTTTCATCTTCTCCACGATATATTTGTAATGAATTGATTACTATTTAATAAATACTTGTAATTTTTTGCATATTAGCCACTTTTTGTTCTCCTGTTTTTGACTGTTGCCTGTGGTTTGCAGCTCTTTCCACGGTTTCTACTTTTTTGTTTTTTCCGTGGTTCTTTTAAATTGAAATCATGTGTAGTGCCTAATGGATTGCTACGGTATTCTAATTTAAAAAATCCTATTGTTTTTAACCAGTTGCTAGGGGAGATTTTGTCTGGATCTTTGAACTTGCTAGGTGATAATAATGTAGCTAAGGTTGGGGCTCTTTTTGCCACAAAGGCAATATCATTATTTTCCACAATGTTTTTCAAAATATCATTCTGAGATAATAACGGAAGATATTTTCTGATAATTTTGACAATAGAATTAAACTGAGGACTATAGTTGGTGCTGAAAACTACCCCAGATTTTTTGGAGTCAAACTGTCTTTTTTTCTTAGTAGAATCCAACAGCTTAACCTTATCAATGCCTGCTATTTTTTTCTTGGCTCTCTCCAAAGACCAATTGGGATACCCCCTTTTTTTTAAATTGTTACAAGTTATTTCAATTTCTTCCTCCAATCTATCACTAGATGTGGTATTCCTTTTTAGTCTAATAAGCTCCCCCACTGGAATATTCTGAATGACATATTTGGGATGACTAGAGGAAGCCATTAAAATACTATTGCATGCAGTAGGTTTTTTATAGGGAGATATCAAGACCTTATTGGTATCCAAATCTGTGGTCAAATTTAGGTCCAAGAAGTTTGTTGATACCTCATGACTACTACTCGTAAATTTTAGATTGAAATCATTCAAATCCAAATAAGAAAAAAAAACTTTTCGCAGACGAGAGACTACCCCTCCAGACAAATATCAGATCATCAATAAATCTACCCAGCCAAACAATATTATCCTTGTATGGGTTATCAATGTTAAAAATATAATTTTCCTCCCACACGGACATAATCAGGTTAGCTAGGGAAGGTGAAAATGTAGCGCCCATGCTCACACCTTGTGTCTGGAGTAAGTATATCTCATCAAACGAAAAATAATTGTGACCCAAAAGAAACTGAATTGAAGAAACAATAAACTTCTGGATAGAATCCTCGTAATTACTGTATCTGGACAAATAATATGTGATACATCGTATTACGACGTGATGGGGGATAGATGGATATAACCCCACCACATCACAAGATAGCCACATATAGTCAGATTGCCAGTGAAATTTTTCCATAATCTGTATCATACTTTTGGAATCCTTAAGGTGACTTGGTGTTTAAATGCGGTGCTAATATTTGTAAGTGCTGCGGTTTTGCTAATAAGTCTAAAATATTTACATCTATTTCCAATGAAAAACAGTTTAATGTTCGTTCTTTTATAAACTGTAATACGGAGAATGTAGTTTATTTAATTAATTGCAATATATGCCGCATGCAATATGTAGGCTGCACGATGAACCCCCTTAAAACCAGAATCCGCAAACATCTTTCAGATGCTAGCAAAATAGCAGACATTGATAGGGTTAAGCTGTTGGATTCTACTAAGAAAAAAAGACAGTTTGACTCCAAAAAATCTGGGGTAGTTTTCAGCACCAACTATAGTCCTCAGTTTAATTCTATTGTCAAAATTTTTGTTCTCCTGTTTTTGACTGTTGCCTGTGGTTTGCAGCTCTTTCCACGGTTTCTACTTTTTTGTTTTTTCCGTGGTTCTTTTAAATTGAAATCATGTGTAGTGCCTAATGGATTGCTACGGTATTCTAACTTTGCTTTCTGTGTTTTGCACAGTGTCTCCATTTACGGCTATGGATTTCCATGTGCGAGAAGAGACATGGCGTTCTCAGCTTAATGATTTTTTCAGACATGACAGTGGTGCAGATGCCAGGTCCGGTGAGGTGAGCCTGCGGGAGGAGGTGGCCAAGTATAAGGGGCTCATTCACAAACGCACCAAAATATGGTGGAACCGTGCCTTTTTGGAACGGTATCTACAACAGGGACTCATACCACGTGGACTGAGGGTCCAGGTGTTTCCATCATTTGACATTGATGACAATACCTTTAAAGACAAATGGGAAGATTTCGCCAATAACTGTTCTAAGGGTTTCATCCAACTATTATGTGACCTGAACAGCTCACAACTTCGGGCAATTGAAACTGAGACAGCTGACTTACAAAACAGGATCACTGCGGGACTCAGTACGGAGGCCTTCAAGACTTTTGAGACGGACGTTGAGAATGATATGTCCAGATGGGAGAAAGAAGTTAAGGATAGCAAAATTAAAAAATTCCATCGAGATGAATTAGATTTGCAATCCAACAGGGTTTATAAATGGAGGATGTCATCTGACCGATCCAGACCGTTTAGACGATTTAATCAGAACCGATCACGCTCTAGATCCACTTCAATACGGTCGTACACCTCAGGTGAGGAATCTTCCATAGAGGCGTATGATCCCTCCACATCCGGTAATAGGATGTTTATACCCCAAAGGAAATATAAGAAGAAACAGGCGGACACGCCTAGACCTCCAACCGATCCCCCCATGACTAGACAACAACATAAAAATGCTCTACAGGTAATTAACCTGTCCTCACATCCACTTTCTCAAACTCAGATTGAATTATTATCTAAAGGCCTTAGTTTTTCTCCCACTAATTCATTTAATTTCTTTACAGCCTTGAAGGACCTCCATATTTTCTCCCGCAAGGTCCTGTTGAAAAAGTTACACTCCAAAAACCCTCTGTCCTATAACCCTACCGATCGGGCCGAAAAAGAAGCTCTCCAGGCTCTGGAAGACCTCCTGAGTGAACAACAGGTAGATCCACAAGGTGGTTTTCCACCTTCTATCTTACCACGCTCCACACGGTTCCCTCCCTTGTCCCTCTGTTCCTCTGTAGAGATTTTTACTAGACTCGTCTCTGACGAATTTAAACTTCTATCTACAAGACGTAGATTTGACAATCTGAATCATGCACAGAGGAGGGCACTTCGTGATTTGCAAAATCTAGATGATGTCCAGATAAAACCGGCGGACAAGGGAGGCAACATTGTGGTTTGGCCCAATAGTCTATACGAGAAAGAGGTATACCGCCAGTTACGCGATAGACAAACCTATTCGAGATTAGAGTCGAGCCCTCTGGTCTCCTATTCCGATCTACTCCACCGGATACTGCTTGGAGCTTTCGAGGACGGTATTATCACCAAAAAAGTCTTTGATGGCTTATTTGTAACCTCTCCCAAGATTCCGACATTTTACCTCCTGCCCAAAATCCACAAAAATCCCGAAAACCCGCCGGGGCGTCCGATCGTGTCTGGCATTGACGGTCTATGTGACCCAGTGTGCCGATTTATAGATTACTACCTAAAGCCACTTGTTGAGACCTTACCATCTTATGCCAAAGACACGACGGACGTCCTTAATAGGGTTGACGGGATTTCTGTGGATACTGACACCCTTTTGGTGACAGCAGATATTGAGGCCTTGTATACGAGCATCAATCATGAGGATGGTTTGGAGGCGGTCCGCTTCTTTCTGGGCAATACCAACCGGGATGGCCATTTCTGTGAACTTATACTTGAGCTGCTCCGTTTCATTCTCACACACAACTTTTTTATTTTCAAAGATCGTTTTTATTTACAGACACGCGGCACTGCGATGGGCGCGGCCTGTGCGCCTTCGTACGCCAATTTGTTCCTCGGCTACTGGGAGAGGGGCATCTTTGGCGACGAGGGCGTCCAGGCGGCTGCCCATGCGCAGTGCTGGATTAGATACATCGATGATGTATTTATTCTCTGGCAGGGTACAGCGGAGCAGCTTACCTCATTTATGGATACATTAAATCATAATTCCATTAATCTCAAACTCACATATAAATTTGATTTACAGCAGATTGATTTTTTAGATATTTCTATTGGAGTTGACCCATGTCGGCAACTACAGACTGATGTCTTTAGGAAACTGACATCGGTCAACTCCCTTCTACATGCCTCATCCTCTCACACTTCTAGTACTATTCAAGCTATCCCGGTTGGTCAGTTTCTCAGAATGAGGCGGATCTGTTCCACCTCTGACAACTTCAAGGCCCAGGCTGAAGATCTTAGCGCCAGATTGGTTGCTAGGGGCTATAGTCACCGCTCCATCAAAAAGGGTTTCAATCGGGCTCGGAATACTCAGAGGCAGGAACTCCTACAGTCTTCTGGTCGAGGGGATAGGGGGTTCGGAGAGGTTCGTTTCATTTCCACATTCAATCATGAGTGGCAAACTATGCGCGGTATCTTTAACAAATATTGGCCAATTTTGAAGAGCGATCCGAGCCTGAGCTCCCATTTACCTGACCATCCACTTATGACGGTCCGACGTTCCAGGAATCTGAAGGATTATCTTGTGCGCAGCCATTACGTTCCAGCGGTGTCCCATCCTTTTGGCCAAATTGCCCCCCTATACGGTTGCTTTCCATGTGGCCACTGTCTTGCGTGCACCAATGTCCCTCGCAGCAAGACCTTTACAACTGTAGATGGCAGCCGCACTTTTGACATCAGGTGTTATGTTTCTTGTGCGACCTCGAATGTGGTTTATTATGCCACTTGCGGCTGTCCGAAGGTCTACATAGGTCTGACTTCACGGGAACTCCGAATCAGGGTCCGTGAACATGTGAGGGACATTGGTGCGGCCAAGACGGTGGTGGATGTGTCTACCCTTAAAACCCTGCCTCGACATTTTCGTAGCCATCATGATTGTAGCAGCAAGTCGCTTAGGATTAAGGGTATAGATGTTATTCATGTCGGCAGCAGGGGTGGTAATATTAGGAAAACTCTTGCCCAAAAGGAAACGAAGTGGATCACCATCGTGGGTTCTATGACCCCAGCTGGCTTGAATGAGTCCCTTAGCTTTGCCCCTTTCCTGTAGTTCCTCCCTTCTCCTCCCCCCCCTTTTTCTGGAACATCTGCCTGTTTTTATACCTGGCATTTGTTCCAGAATTTTATGTTTTTACACTGTTTTTAATTAATTTTTCTTATTTCCCATTTTTTTCATAGCCCTTTTTCTCCGTTCTGTGTGACCAGCATTTAACCAACACTGTCGGTTTGAAGAATCTACTGTGGAACTTTTTTCGTCTCTGAATGTGTGCTCGCCATGGACATCTATCATCATGCCCATTATTGTATTTACTTTCTTTACTCTTTTATCGGATCAACTATTATATGTTTATACATGACTTACTGCTGGCACTCGGCGGGCACTTTCTACATTTATATACTGAGTACATTACTTCCAGTTGTGATCCTCCCGACGTGGATGGTATGATTGAGCGCATGCGTGGTCCGCGCTTGTCGTCCCGGCCTGCCCGACGGCGTCTCTCTGGTAGTGGCGTGCAGGACTGGGAGCCGCGCCCCCTCTCGTGCACGCCTTGCCTGACGCTGTGCGCGCACCCCCGGCCGCCCGCGCCGACCGCGCATGCGCCGACCTTCTCACCATTCATTGGCTATCAAGGATCATGTGACGGGTCACCTGGTCCATTTAGTACTTCCGGCAACGGAGAAAATCATATCCCTCACGGTCTGATGAAGCGTGTCACTCTCTTCACGTGAAACGCGCGTTACCCTTCCTAGGGGGGTATCCAGACCTCTGCACTATTGGCACTTTACTATTTGTTAATCTGGCTGCACTGGGTATGTTTTTATGATTGATCATGTACTTACATCGTTACTGCATTGCATTGTATCATTCTAACCTTTTGTGCAGCTTTCTGCATTAACTGTGTTACCATTCTTTGTGCCAGTGTTTTTTCATGTCTGTTTCATCTTCTCCACGATATATTTGTAATGAATTGATTACTATTTAATAAATACTTGTAATTTTTTGCATATTAGCCACTTTTTGTTCTCCTGTTTTTGACTGTTGCCTGTGGTTTGCAGCTCTTTCCACGGTTTCTACTTTTTTGTTTTTTCCGTGGTTCTTTTAAATTGAAATCATGTGTAGTGCCTAATGGATTGCTACGGTATTCTAATTTAAAAAATCCTATTGTTTTTAACCAGTTGCTAGGGGAGATTTTGTCTGGATCTTTGAACTTGCTAGGTGATAATAATGTAGCTAAGGTTGGGGCTCTTTTTGCCACAAAGGCAATATCATTATTTTCCACAATGTTTTTCAAAATATCATTCTGAGATAATAACGGAAGATATTTTCTGATAATTTTGACAATAGAATTAAACTGAGGACTATAGTTGGTGCTGAAAACTACCCCAGATTTTTTGGAGTCAAACTGTCTTTTTTTCTTAGTAGAATCCAACAGCTTAACCTTATCAATGCCTGCTATTTTTTTCTTGGCTCTCTCCAAAGACCAATTGGGATACCCCCTTTTTTTTAAATTGTTACAAGTTATTTCAATTTCTTCCTCCAATCTATCACTAGATGTGGTATTCCTTTTTAGTCTAATAAGCTCCCCCACTGGAATATTCTGAATGACATATTTGGGATGACTAGAGGAAGCCATTAAAATACTATTGCATGCAGTAGGTTTTTTATAGGGAGATATCAAGACCTTATTGGTATCCAAATCTGTGGTCAAATTTAGGTCCAAGAAGTTTGTTGATACCTCATGACTACTACTCGTAAATTTTAGATTGAAATCATTCAAATCCAAATAAGAAAAAAAAACTTTTCGCAGACGAGAGACTACCCCTCCAGACAAATATCAGATCATCAATAAATCTACCCAGCCAAACAATATTATCCTTGTATGGGTTATCAATGTTAAAAATATAATTTTCCTCCCACACGGACATAATCAGGTTAGCTAGGGAAGGTGAAAATGTAGCGCCCATGCTCACACCTTGTGTCTGGAGTAAGTATATCTCATCAAACGAAAAATAATTGTGACCCAAAAGAAACTGAATTGAAGAAACAATAAACTTCTGGATAGAATCCTTGTAATTACTGTATCTGGACAAATAATATGTGATACATCGTATTACGACGTGATGGGGGATAGATGGATATAACCCCACCACATCACAAGATAGCCACATATAGTCAGATTGCCAGTGAAATTTTTCCATAATCTGTATCATACTTTTGGAATCCTTAAGGTGACTTGGTGTTTAAATGCGGTGCTAATATTTGTAAGTGCTGCGGTTTTGCTAATAAGTCTAAAATATTTACATCTATTTCCAATGAAAAACAGTTTAATGTTCGTTCTTTTATAAACTGTAATACGGAGAATGTAGTTTATTTAATTAATTACAATATATGCCGCATGCAATATGTAGGCTGCACGATGAACCCCCTTAAAACCAGAATCCGCAAACATCTTTCAGATGCTAGCAAAATAGCAGACATTGATAGGGTTAAGCTGTTGGATTCTACTAAGAAAAAAAGACAGTTTGACTCCAAAAAATCTGGGGTAGTTTTCAGCACCAACTATAGTCCTCAGTTTAATTCTATTGTCAAAATTATCAGAAAATATCTTCCGTTATTATCTCAGAATGATATTTTGAAAAACATTGTGGAAAATAATGATATTGCCTTTGTGGCAAAAAGAGCCCCAACCTTAGCTACATTATTATCACCTAGCATGTTCAATGATCCAGACAAAATCTCCCCTAGCAACTGGTTAAAAACAATAGGATTTTTTAAATGCGGTGCTAATATTTGTAAGTGCTGCGGTTTTGCTAATAAGTCTAAAATATTTACATCTATTTCCAATGAAAAACAGTTTAATGTTCGTTCTTTTATAAACTGTAATACGGAGAATGTAGTTTATTTAATTAATTGCAATATATGCCGCATGCAATATGTAGGCTGCACGATGAACCCCCTTAAAACCAGAATCCGCAAACATCTTTCAGATGCTAGCAAAATAGCAGACATTGATAGGGTTAAGCTGTTGGATTCTACTAAGAAAAAAAGACAGTTTGACTCCAAAAAATCTGGGGTAGTTTTCAGCACCAACTATAGTCCTCAGTTTAATTCTATTGTCAAAATTATCAGAAAATATCTTCCGTTATTATCTCAGAATGATATTTTGAAAAACATTGTGGAAAATAATGATATTGCCTTTGTGGCAAAAAGAGCCCCAACCTTAGCTACATTATTATCACCTAGCATGTTCAAAGATCCAGACAAAATCTCCCCTAGCAACTGGTTAAAAACAATAGGATTTTTTAAATGCGGTGCTAATATTTGTAAGTGCTGCGGTTTTGCTAATAAGTCTAAAATATTTACATCTATTTCCAATGAAAAACAGTTTAATGTTCGTTCTTTTATAAACTGTAATACGGAGAATGTAGTTTATTTAATTAATTGCAATATATGCCGCATGCAATATGTAGGCTGCACGATGAACCCCCTTAAAACCAGAATCCGCAAACATCTTTCAGATGCTAGCAAAATAGCAGACATTGATAGGGTTAAGCTGTTGGATTCTACTAAGAAAAAAAGACAGTTTGACTCCAAAAAATCTGGGGTAGTTTTCAGCACCAACTATAGTCCTCAGTTTAATTCTATTGGCAAAATTATCAGAAAATATCTTCCGTTATTATCTCAGAATGATATTTTGAAAAACATTGTGGAAAATAATGATATTGCCTTTGTGGCAAAAAAGAGCCCCAACCTTAGCTACATTATTATCACCTAGCATGTTCAAAGATCCAGACAAAATCTCCCCTAGCAACTGGTTAAAAACAATAGGATTTTTTAAATGCGGTGCTAATATTTGTAAGTGCTGCGGTTTTGCTAATAAGTCTAAAATATTTACATCTATTTCCAATGAAAAACAGTTTAATGTTCGTTCTTTTATAAACTGTAATACGGAGAATGTAGTTTATTTAATTAATTGCAATATATGCCGCATGCAATATGTAGGCTGCACGATGAACCCCCTTAAAACCAGAATCCGCAAACATCTTTCAGATGCTACCAATTTGCCAATGGTTGGTGCATCAGTAGTATCCCGACATTTTTCAAAAAAACACAATGGGGATTTACGCGGTTTTTCTTTTATGGGCATAGAGCATGTAAAAAAACCATTGAGAGGGGGAGATTTTCATAAAAAAGTGCTTGCAAGAGAGAGTAGGTGGATATTTGAGCTGGGGACCCGCATGCCACAGGGCTTTAACAATCGTATGGATATCATTATGCACTATTGATACATTGTTGCATTTTATGTTGCTGGCTATTACTACTGTGTTAGGCTTTTTGTATCACTTTAAAAATAATTTTATGGTCAGGTTATTGGATTTTCTGATTGTAATTTTCTCCAAAATGTTGAATCCTTTCCTTATAACTCTTATGCATGCTGTATATTGATTAATATGCGGATAGCTTACATGTTTGATTTGCTTTTCTAGCTTATGTTTTTAAATCTCTCACACATGTTTGTAATTACATTGATGGGAGTGAGATGTATATAAGGTTCTATGTTTGGAAAGCAGATCAGATTCTGGACCGTGAAGAAGGCGGATTTTACCGCTGAAACGCGTAGTCCTATCTGCGCTATTTTCCTGCGATAATGCTGTTCTAAATTGCTTGGACCATTATATTTTAATGAATTTTTGGGTCACAATTATTTTTCGTTTGATGAGAGATACTTCCTCCAGACACAAGGTGTGAGTATGGGCGCTAAGTTTTCACCTTCCCTAGCTAACCTGGTTATGTCCGTGTGAGAGGAAAATTATATTTTTAACATTGATAACCCATACAAGGATAATATTGTTTGGCTGGGTAGATTTATTGATGATCTGATATTTGTCTGGAGGGGTAGTCTCTCGTCTGCAAAAAGTTTTTTTTCTTATTTGGATTTGAATGATTTCAATCTAAAATTTACGAGTAGTAGTCATGAGGTATCAACAAACTTCTTGGACCTAAATTTGACCGCAGATTTGGATAGCAATAAGGTCTTGATATCTCCCTATAAAAAACCTACTGCATGCAATAGTATTTTAATGGCTTCCTCTAGTCATCCCAAACATGTCATTCAGAATATTCCTGTGGGGGAGCTTATTAGACTAAAAAGGAATACCACATCTAGTGATAGATTGGAGGAAGAAATTGAAATAACTTGTAACAATTTAAAAAAAAGGGGGTATCCCAATTGGTCTTTGGAGAGAGCCAAGAAAAAAATAGCAGGCATTGATAAGGTTAAGCTGTTGGATTCTACTAAGAAAAAAAGACAGTTTGACTCCAAAAAATCTGGGGTAGTTTTCAGCACCAACTATAGTCCTCAGTTTAATTCTATTGTCAAAATTATCAGAAAATATCTTCCGTTATTATCTCAGAATGATATTTTGAAAAATATTGTGTAAAATAATGATATTGCCTTTGTGGCAAAAAGAGCCCCAACCTTAGCTACATTATTATCACCTAGCATGTTCAAAGATCCAGACAAAATCTCCCCTAGCAACTGGTTAAAAACAATAGGATTTTTTAAATGCGGTGCTAATATTTGTAAGTGCTGCGGTTTTGCTAATAAGTCTAAAATATTTACATCTATTTCCAATGAAAAACAGTTTAATGTTCGTTCTTTTATAAACTGTAATACGGAGAATGTAGTTTATCTAATTAATTGCAATATATGCCGCATGCAATATGTAGGCTGCACGATGAACCCCCTTAAAAACAGAATCCGCAAACATCTTTCAGATGCTAGCAATTTGCCAATGGTTGGTGCATCAGTAGTATCCCGACATTTTTCAAAAAAACACAATGGGGATTTACGCGGTTTTTCTTTTATGGGCATAGAGCATGTAAAAAAACCATTGAGAGGGGGAGATTTTCATAAAAAAGTGCTTGCAAGAGAGAGTAGGTGGATATTTGAGCTGGGGACCCGCATGCCACAGGGCTTTAACAATCGTATGGATATCATTATGCACTATTGATACATTGTTGCATATTATGTTGCTGGCTATTACTACTGTGTTAGGCTTTTTGTATCACTTTAAAAATAATTTTATGGTCAGGTTATTTGATTTTCTGATTGTAATTTTCTCCAAAATGTTGAATCCTTTCCTTATAACTCTTATGCATGCTGTATATTGATTAATATGCGGATAGTTTATATGTTTGACTTGCTTTTCTAGCTTATGTTTTTAAATCTCTCACACATGTTTGTAATTATCCTGATGGGAGTGAGATGTATATAAGGTTCTATGTTTGGAAAGCAGATCAGATTCTGGACCGTGAAGAAGGCGGATTTTACTGCCGAAACGCGTAGTCCTATCTGCGCTATTTTCCTGCGATAATGCTGTTCTGAATTGCTTGGACCATTATATTTTAATGAATTTATGAATAAAAAGAAGGAAATAATTTTTTAACAACATCCTGGATTGCTCACGTTATTGCTGGACTCTGCCTTGTTGTTGTTCACATTTGTATGGATGGACTACTACGTCCTGATCCGGGCACAACGGAGTTAACCAGGTCAGCTGAGGTTCCAGGTGATTCACAGGAGTGAGCTGGTCTACATTGTTGGACATATATATATATATATATATATATATATATATATATATATAGATAGATAGATAGATAGATAGATAGATAGATATTTAACTCTTTAAAGGTAGTTCATATAAATATTATATACTGTATTCCTCAATGGATGGCAATATAATTGGATAGTTACATTCGAGTATCCATACAATTCATATAGAATATAACACCTAATTTTTAGGCTAGGGTTGCGGTGGGGGACCTCCCAATGGGAATACCCCAATGCGTCCACCATATACTCTTGCAGTTAGCAAAAATGCTGGTGTAATTAATCAGCGTATTTATCTACTACTACCTTTTAGCTAATGCTGGGGTCACACGGTACGATCTATCGTGCGATTGCACGAGCGATCGTACCCGCCCCCATCGTTTGTGCGTTACAGGCAACTAGTTGCCCGTGTTACACAAAGTTGTTAAACCCCCATCACACACACTTACCTCACTGATGACGTCGCTGTGGGCGGCGAACATCCTCTACCTGAAGGGGGAGGGACATTCGGCGTCACAGAGACGTCACACATTGGCCGACCAATAGAAGCGGAGGGGCGAAGATGAGCGGGACGTAACATCCCGCCCACCTTCTTCCTTCCGCATTGCTGGCGGGACACAGGTATACTGTGTTCGTCGTTCCCGGGGTGTCACACGGAGTGATGTGTGCTGCCACGGGAACGACGAACAACCGGCGTGCAGAAGGAGGAACGACTTTATAAAAATAAACGACGTGTCAACGAGAAACAATAGGGTGAGTATTTTTGCTTGTTCACAGTCGTTTTGAGGTGTCACATGGTACAATATGTCTAACGATGTCAGATGTGCATCACGATGTGACCCCGACGACATATCGCCCGATATGTCGTATCGTGTGACGCTGGCATATCTCTCCACAGTCAAACAAGAAATTGCATATATTTATAAAGATAATAGCAAATAATATGCCAAGTAATTACCCATAGTAGAAGTGGACCGCCCAGACAGCTCCCCGATATGTGTTTCGCAACTCGCTTTTTCAAGGAGGCATGGTTAATAGATGCTTCTTCTGTGTCTTAAATGTTGCGCCGTCTCCCATCACATGACGCCTCCTAAACAATCCCGTGTGTCCCTTCGCATCTGCGCGATAAATAGTATGAAAAATACACTCCCATCCACACTTCTTTGGTTGGGAGATATCACATGTCCTCCCAATCTTCGTGCATGCATTGTTTTACATTGCTTATGGCACTTCCGTCAACCATGTCAGTCGGTACATGTGTGGCACCCCTGACCCGGTCAGGCACCACTGAGTACTGCACCCATGCTGGGACAGTACTTCCAGGTAATCCTAAGGGCCAGAACGAGGTGTGTAAACACAGACACATAGCAACCAGTTCTCTCACACCATTAGATGGGACTGTTGGGCAGTCCCTGGAGGGGTTTGGCCTTCAATTCTTGTCAAGGGGTGTAGTGGAGGGGCTGGGAGCTAAAGTGCAGAGGTTGTCAGGAAAGGAGTGGAGCAAGCCAGTCTGCTAGTGGTGAGCGGTGGTTGCTAAGGGATACGCGCACGGCCACTAGTCAGACCCTGCGCGTTGTAGTGACAGTTGGCGGCGGAGAATGGTCACGTGGTCAGTCAGTGAGAAAGACAGAGAGAGTCAGTTGAGTATGGGAACTGCCAGTGACTAGGTACGCACGGGAAACAGGTCCCTAGAGTAGACTTCAGTTTTAACTACCTGCTAAACCTGCCGGTGAGGGGAACTACAAGTACCTCACCAACTTTACAGAGTCCAAGGCTCAGTAGCAATGCAGGGACCCATGAGGGGACAGAGCTTGAAGCCGTCTCACCTGGTCCACGCTGTCGGCAAACGGTCCAAAAAGGGAAGAAAAGGCAGTTGCGACTCCCTGACTAGACCCCTCGGTACTTCAAGTCAGGGGTTATCCAAACATGGAAGTGCTAGGAAGGCGAGCTAACTGTTTACCTTCAGACCGGCCTGAAGGAGCTCCTGGTTCTTACCTGGTTTATCGCAGCATTGCCCGGGTTACCTTACCAATACAACCAAAGTGAGTAAAAACGAGTTGAAAGACTTTCTGGACTGAGACTGAATTATTCTGGGACCTGTTGTTCTACACACCCGAGTCCAAGGGGCCAGCCTCACTCAAGGGAGGCCACACCATCCAACTACAGAACCCATTAGCCCCAGACGCTCGTTAAATTTGCAGTGGCGGTCACCCATATCCCTGACCGCAAGCTGTGAGTGGCATCACGACACATATATACAAAACTGACATACCTGTTGCCTTATACAGAAGAAGACTCTGTGGTGTCTCTGAAGCTGGACCGATGTCCCTGGAGCGACACACATGCGCAGATGGTGGTTGACGTCACTAACCCCCCGCATGATCGGCCGCACGGTTATAGGATCACCACAATTAAAAATAGGTGTTTTACTTAGAATCAACTAGCCTCATACTCTATATATATGCACTTATGGATATTCCTCCCCGTACCACCACTGATCACGCCACCAGTGCATGCGCAGAGATGCCAGGCGCCTTGCCAGTCTTTCGCACAAACAGATGGAGCGGCCACAGGGGGTGCAAAGTGGAAGCTTCACATTATAAGGGGACAATAACACATTGTATAACCGCCACTTGATGCTGGAGACGTAGCCACATTCAACACACAGTTTCATATTCAACATCACATTACAATACGAAATAATAAACTATTATGCTCAGGACCGGATTATAGGCGGGGCAGGCGGGGCTTCAGCCCCGGTGCCCTCACCAAAAGAGCTTCTAAGGGGGCCCCCACCACCAGGGCCATACTTGCCACTAGGCACCTGTCAGCATTTTTTTTTTTCTTCACACCCTCTCCCCCTCCGTAAAGACAGTCTAATAAATCAGCTGTGTTTTCGGGGGGGAGGGGGGCACGCACCACTATTTATTTGTATCTGCGTCTTTAAGACGCAAATACAAACTGCGGGCACAGGACGCTGATTGACCCCGGAAGTACCAGCGCTTGCACTTCCGGGGTTAGAGATGTGTTAATGAGCTCCCTGTTATGTGATGCAGCCGTCATGGGCGTACCCAGCGAGGGGCGGGGGCAGCTGCCCCCTCCTAGAAGCAGGGGCACAGTGTAGTGGGCCGCTGTATCTGCTGTCCCCGCCGCGCTCCTCTGCACTGTGTACATGCCAGGCAGGCACACTAGCAGGAGCAGGAGGCAGCGCGCTGTGCCGGCTCTGCTGTTTGCTGTGTGCCCGACATTTACACAGTGCAGAGGAGCGCAGCAGAGCCGGTGACCGCAGCTTCCTCCTTCCATTCCTATTCAAATGTATTTGCGTCTTTCAGACGTAAATACATTTGAACAGCGCGCCGGGACGGGGCCCCGCCCTGACATGCAGCAACGTGATCAGATCAGCAGCTTGCTGACGTCATCACAGTGCTGCGCGCGCCACACAGGAGACATCAGGATGGAAGCGGTAAGCGCTCCATGAAGGAGCTGAAGAGACAGGTTAAATTAATGGGGGTGAGTGGGGAGGGGCTGAGGACACATAACGGGGAACATTTGTGAAGGAACACAGCTTTGTGACAGGCAGAGGAGGAGAGCTATATTCTGATGGAGGGGGGAGGCAGGAGTGTGTAGTGATGAGGCAGTGTAAGTTGTGTGTGTAGGGGGTGATGAGGTGTGCATTGTATTGTGTGTGGGGGGAGGGGTAATGCAGGGTGCATTGTATTGTGTGTGGGGGAGGGGTAATGCAGGGTGCATTGTATTGTGTGTGTGGGAGGGGTAATGGAGGGTGCATTGTATTGTGTGTGGGGGGGATAATGGAGGGTGCATTGTATTGTGTGTGTGTGTGTGGGGGGGAGGGATAATGGGGGCTGCATTGTATTGCGTGTGTGGGGGAGGGGTAATGGGGGGTGCATTGTGTGTGTGGGGGGAGGGGTAATGGGGGGTTTATTGTATATTGTGTGTGTGGTGAGAGGGGTAATGGGGGGTGCATTGTATTGTGTGTGGGGAGAGTGGTAATGGGGGGTGCATTGTATTGCGTGTGTGGGGAGAGGGGTAATGGAGGGTGCATTGTATTGTGTGTGTGGGGAGAGGGGTAATGGGGGGTGCATTGTATTGTGTGTGTGTGGGGGGAGGGGTAATGGGGGTGCATTGTATTGTGTGTGGGGGGAGGGGTAATGGGGGGTGCATTGTATTGTGTGTGGGGGGAGGGGTAATGGGGGGTGCATTGTATTGTGTGTGTGTGTGGAAAGGGGTAATGGGGGGGAGGCATTGTATTGTGTGTTTGGGGAGGGGTAATGGGGGGGCATTGTATTGTGTGTGTGTGGGGGGAGGGGTAATGGGAGTGTGGCATTGTAGTGTGTGTGTGTGTGTGTAGAGGGTGATGGGGGGTGCATTGTAGTGTGTGTGTCAGAGCTGTGTGTGTGTGTGTGTGTCAGAGCTGTGTGTAAGAAGCAGTACTGTGTGTGTATATATGAATTAGAGCAGTCTGTGCGGCCCCCCCAGAACTATATGGGTCCCCCAGAGCGCTATGTCACCCATACCAGTAATGAGTACACCACCAGAGCTATTTGCCACTGCAGTAACGTCTATGCCCCCTGCCCCTCCTGTAATCTATATATTGTAGCCCCCAGACCCTCCTGGGATGTATATGTCGCGGGCGGAGGAGGGGACGCCGCGCTCTCCCACTGCTCGGGTCCGGCTGCCGCTGCGGCTGCTGCGGCCTGCTGCTGCTGCTCGGTGGCTCCAGCGATGGGCCGGATCCCGGGGACTCGAGCGGCGCTCCTCGCCCGTGAGTGAAAGGGGATTGGGATTTGGGATAGTTTATTGTCCGTGACGCCACCCACGGTTGTGGTGATTTGTTGACACCACCGCTGCTCTGTATGGGGATCCCGGGAGTGATGGTATGGAGCAGCTAGATGTTAGTCCTCCCCTCCGTGGGTAGGGGGTTGGTTGTCCCGGGGCCCAGTGATGAGGTGGGTGATGCAGGGCTTGGTGGGGTGCAGGGACGCGGGGGCAGCGCTGTGCCTTGTGGCACTGTGGTACTCACTCAGCCTGAGACTATGACACAGTTCTCGGTAAAACACACGGCTGGAAAGATGGTTCCCACGGACGGCTGCACTTGCTTTCCCCAGTAGTTGACGGTGACGGTCCCTTTTCCTGCACCTAAGATGATGATGGTTGCGATGGGTTCCCACCGGTAACCCGCTCCCCGGCTTGGATATGGGCCGGAGGAGCCCTACTTTGCCCGCAGGCGCTGGCCCTGAGAAACTGGTGCCCTGGCGGTGGCGGTGTCTCTCTGTAACGGTTGGACTGTTGCCTTCAATCAGGACTTGCTTGTTGGGAGACCCAGAGGTCCCCTTCACTAACGGGTTTGGCAAATTCACGGCGACTCCTAGCCTTGTCGGGATCCGAAAGGCCCCTGCCACTGGTGCTGACGGCTCTTCGTATACCGCTCCGGTACCGCCGGGCCACCACCCGTCCGCGGTCCTTTCGGCCACCTCCAAACAGCCACCCCTGCAGACAGTCACCGCCGTCTGCTGACCTTGCTGTCTCAGTCCGGGGGACACACCCGGACCAGCTTCAGGCTGTCTTAACTGTCACTTTCCCTTTACTTCACTCAAGCTCCTCTAACACTTCCTTCTCCTTCCTCCTCCCTAGCTTGACTGCCTGGTTTTCCCACCTCCAGGGCTGTGAACTCCTTGGTGGGCGGAGCCAACCGCCTGGCCCACCCCCTGGTGTGGACATCAGCCCCTGGAGGAAGGCAACAAGGATTTTAGGTTAGCCTCGGTGTTCCTAACTGGGGTGTAGGGTGTGGTGGTGTTATGACCTGTGACCCCTGGCTTGCTCAGGGCGTCACATTCCCCCTTAGCAAAATGCAGACCGTCCGTGGGCTGCCCGTCCAACACCGGTTTTATTTTCGGTAAAGATATAATAAAAAGAATAACACAATACAAATTATGACATCATCCCACATCGGGAGGTTCGGTACTTAAACGTTGCAAACATTTTAAACGGTTGCGGCTGCCGCTCTCTCCCACCCAAGTAACCTGGCCCTGATGCTGCCCCTAAAACCCAGGCAGCACCCCTTGACCCCAGTCCTGCACCAAGTTACCCGAGCGGGATCTGTCCTTCCCACCTGCCTCTCCGGAGGCGGTTACGGTAGCTGCACAACATCATTTTTATTTACAAGCCACTTAATGTTTGTGGTTGCCCTGCAAGTTCACGGGCTTGTCCATAGGAGTTCCTATGCAGCTAGATGGTCCCCACGGGGACAACAGTGTCGGCAACGGCTGGTTCCCAATCACGGTAGACAATCAGGTTACTTTCACGGTAATCATTTTCTCATTTTTGCAAAAACTTTTTCAAACACACTTAAAACACACCTGTTTTCTTCCCCCTCCCCCTTTTAAAGAACGGTTTCCCTGTACCTACCTAGGGGCCTACCTAGGTTGGGACGGGTGGACCTCCGGGGTCCGGTGTCAGTGGGGCTAGGCAGTGGGGCAGAGGGAACAATCGGTTTCTCCTCCCTGCTATCGTGTGGGGCAGGCGGAGGCATAGGGGAGCTGGGAACAGGTTCATGCCTGGGCACTGGCACTGGTTCTGGCTCACGGTTGACCGCTTCCACCACTTCTTCATCCACAGGTTGTGGGAACAGTATCACTGGAAGAATCACCGCGCCGTTCTGTGTAGGCCAGTCTGCTGGGAAGTCACCCATCACAGTGTGGATCACCTCTTTTGCCTTCTCTGCTGGTGGAGGAACTGGTACATCAGCCGCCCTCAATGCTGGTGGGCACCTTTTTAGATGGTCCCGAGAAACCGTGGCCAAAGTGCCCCCTTGGTCACGACTGATCTGGTAGGCCTTTCCATCTTCCCATCCTGTTGGTTGTATGACGTATGGGATTTGTTCCCATTGATCATCCAGCTTGTGGGTCTTCCTCTTCCGTTTTAACAACACATCTCCAGGCTCGAAAGGGCCTGCGGACGCCGTCTGGTTGAAGCGCCGCTCCTGTTGTTCTCGACTCCGACTTAAATTCTTCTCCACATACTCCTGAATCTGTCGGTACTGCACCCTCCGCCGGATGTCCCATTCAGCCGTCGAGGGAAGTGTCTCTGGGGCTTCCAGTCCCATTTCCAGGTCCACCGGCAGTCGGCCGGGACGAGTCCTCATCAGATATGCTGGGTTACACTTCGTTGAGCTCGATGGGATATTGTTGTACATGTCGACCAAGTCAGGCCGCTTCTCCGGCCACAGGTCCTGCTCTTCCAGCGGCAGCGTCTTGAGGAGGCCAAAGACCAAATGGTTCATCTTCTCACACATACCGTTGGTCTGGGCATGGTAAGGCGTGGTCCGGATCTTCTTGCAGCTGTACAGCTGACAGAACTCATGGAACACCTCCGCTTCAAAGGCTGGACCTTGGTCAGTAAGCACCTTCTCAGGGTACCCATGGGGTCGACAGAAGTAAGCTTGGAATGCTCTAGCGGCGGTACGGCCGGTTAGGTCTTTGACCGGGACCACCACCATGAACCGGGAGTAATGATCTACTATGGTCAGAGCGTAAGTGTACCCACTTCGGCTGGGGGTGAGCTTTACATGGTCCAAGGCGACCAGCTCCAGCGGTTGATGTGTAATGATCGGGCGTAGGGGCGCCTTCTGGCTAGCTTCGTCCTTCCTCCTCAGCGTACAAGGACCGCACTCTCGACACCAGGCCTCCACAGACTCCCGCATCCCACTCCAATAGAACCGCTCCCTCAACAGCATCTCCAGATTCTTCCACCCAAAGTGTCCGGCACCATCATTGTATGCCTGCAGAACAGTGGGTACATCAGCTTGAGGGATAACCAACTGGCGGATTCTCTCATGAGTTTTCGGGTTGATCAGCTCACGGTACAACTTCCCTTGATGTAGACACAGCCGGGTCCGTTCCTTCCACAAGCGTTGAGCTTCAGCTGGGGCGGCAGGGTCTATTGGATTGTTATTCTCATTATTTTGTCCTCATATATTATATAGAGCCTATGCCTAATTAAATATCTATAGTTGAAAAGTGCTCCTCCATTTTTGTCTGCTAGGTGCATGAAGTGGTGATATATTATTGTTCTTTGGAGGACGTACCATATTATCTATTGGTCCTGGTACGAGTTTATAATAGTCAGTGTTCATTATTTGTATGCCATATTGTGGTGATTACAACAGTGGTCTTTTTTGGTCTAAGATGAAACAAACCCTTTGTTCTATTCTAGGTTTGAAGCTGTGTGTTTCAAGGATCCATGCTGTTATACCCCTGATGAGCCCCTATTTGCTAACTAAGGGGCGAAACGCGTAGGGTGAATCCTGGACAAAAAACAGCTTAAGTCAATAATGTGGTTTTATTATCTGTATGTCGACTTGAGGACATAGGTTGGCCCATCCCTACTAGTCTATGACAGATGATTAGTGACGGACGTATTTCCTCCTCTGCACATCCTTTGTGTGCTTATAATCTTGTGGGCTTTATCTGTGGTGTGACACCTTACCCAATGCTATTTAGACACACTGTATGTCCTCTTGAGAGTGAGTGGAGGGCAAGTTTAGGATTTCAGTCGACGAGGAACGGGGGCGTTATAACTTATTAGAACGCCGACCTCCGTATGTAAGGAAGGGTGATAGAGGGAAAAATCTTCTCGCCTTTCTTTCAATAGTAATTTAATACAATTTTATTACTTTATGTTTGTATGTACTCTGTTTGTGGCATATATGTTCATTAAATATTGTTATTTTAAGGTAAATGGAATTTTCGTTTTTTGGCGGCAGGGTCTATCCCAGCAGCGCCTTGCTCCACCAGGGTCTTGACTAGGCGGACAGCGGGCGCCTGGTTTTGACCTTCCTGCCACTCCTGACTGAGCAGCGGATCCAGGTTCACCCGTTGTTGGTGGATATGTACCTTCTCAGTTGGTGGCTGGTGAAATGCAGGCAACTTTATCTCTTCGAGGTCGTCATCCTCGCACCCTCCTTCTGACAAGTGGGGCATCCGAGAGAGTGCATCAGCATTAATGTTGACACGACCGGCCCTGTATTTGATAGTGAAGTTATAGTTGGCAAGCCTGGCCACCCACCGCTGCTCCAACGCGCCCAACTTGGCCGTGTCCAGGTGAGTCAATGGATTATTATCCGTGAAAGCGGTGAATTTTGCTGCGACCAGGTAGTGGCGGAACCGCTCGGTGATAGCCCACACCAGTGCCAGGAGCTCGAGCTTGAAGGAGCTGTAGTTCTCAGGGTTCCTTTCAGTCGGCCGGAGTTTTCGACTAGCATAGGAAATCACCTTCTCCTTTCCCTCCTGGACCTGGGACAGGACTGCCCCCAAACCCACATTGCTGGCGTCTGTGTAGAGGATGCATGGGCAGCCGTAGTCAGGGTACGCTAGGACCTCTTCTCCAGTCAAGGCCGCTTTCAGCTGACGGAAGGATTCCTCATGCCTGTCCTCCCACACCAGTGGGGCTCCGATGGGTCGACCACCTTTGGTCTGTCCCACGAGGAGGTCTTGCATGGGAGCAGCCATCTTCGTGTACCCCTTGATGAAGCGCCGGTAGTACCCCACCAGACCTAAAAACTGCCTTACTTCCCTCACGGTGGTTGGTCTTGGCCAGTCCTGGATGGCAGTGATCTTCTCCAGGTCGGGGGCGACACCTTCCGCACTCACCACATGCCCCAGGTACTGCACTCTGGGTTTCAGCAGGTGGCACTTAGAGGGCTTCAACTTCATCCCGTATTTGGCAAGGGACGCGAACACCTCGGCTAGGTGCTCCAGATGGGCTTCATACGTCTGAGAGTACACAATTACATCATCCAGCTATAACAGGACGGTCTCGAAGTTTAGATGTCCCAGACAGCACTTCATCAGCCGTTGGAAGGTCCCAGGGGCATTGCACAGCCCAAACGGCATACTATTGAATTCACAGAGCCCCATTGGGGTGGTGAAGGCGGTTTTCTCCCGGTCCTCCGGGGCCACTACCACTTGCCAGTACCCACTGGTGAGGTCAAGGGTAGAGAAGTAATTTGCGGTTCTCAGTGCGGCCAAAGACTCTTCAATACGGGGCAGTGGGTAGGCATCTTTATGCGTTATCTGATTAATCTTCCAGTAGTCCACACACATCCGCATGGTACCATCCTTCTTCTTGACCAGTACTAACGGAGTAGCCCAGGGACTACAGCTGTCCCGAATAACCCCTGCCTCCTTCATGTTCCTCAACATATCTTTGGCACACTGGTAATGTGCAGGGGGAATAGGCCTGTACCTCTCTTTGATAGGGGGGTGTTCACCGGTGGGGATGTGGTGTTGGACCCCTTTGATCTGCCCAAAGTCTAGTGGATGTTTGCTGAAAACTTGTTCATACTTCCGCACCACCCTGTATACCCCTGCTTTGTGATGTGTAGGGGTATCATCAGTGCCCACGTGTAGCTGTTGGTGCCACTCATTTCCCTCCCCTTGAGGCGGGGGAGTGCTGGTAGTAGGTGGGGAAACTGAGGGAGTGGCCTCATGGATGGTGTGGGGATCCAGGGTGAGCAGCTTGGCAATGGTGGCATACCGGGGACGCCTGACTTCTTCCTCCCCACAGTTCAGTACCCTCACGGGCACTCTCCCCTTCTTTACGTCTACCACCCCTCGAGCGGCCATTACAGTGGGCCAGTGCTCGGAGGGTATGGGCTCCATCATGGCAGGGTAGTCACGCCCCTGAGGCCCTACCGCTGTCCTACACCAAATCATCATCTCACTCCTAGGGGGCACAATCAACGGAGCAACATCCATCACTCTCACTCCACCAATCTCTCCTCCTGTTGAGTTTACATGTTGGCGGTACATCAAGGCTCGGATCTCACGCTGCACAGCTCTCTGTCGGCTCCCCGCCGCCGTGGCGGCCAGCTGTTGCAGTAGGGCCAACACATCACCCATACAATGCCCAATCACATTGGTTCCTAGCACTATCTTGGGGTTATGATCACTGGGTTCATTCATGATCACAATCATACCCTGGTGTTGCAGTTCAGCTTGCCCCACTGTCATAGCCACTTGTTTATACCCCACTTGGGTCAATGGGAGTCCAATAGCAGCAATTAGTGTTATACTAGTATCTGGGGGTGCCAGCTCGTCTATTCCCCAATACCGCTGATACAATATGTATGGTATGGTGGTTACCTGTGATCCAGTGTCCAAGAGAGCCATCACCGGTATGCCGTCCAGAGCCACGGGGATGATGGGCCGGGCCCCGATATACCGGTCCCGCCAGTCTGGGGGGCCACGGGGTTCTACTCCTGAGGATTGGCCCGGGGCCCCAGGGGTTGCTCGTTTAACGGGCACTGTCGGAAGTAATGCCCAGGCTTACGGCACTTGTAGCGGGTTGGAGGTCTGCTCCGCGGGTTGTTAGCACTTCTCCGCTGCATCCAGGGAACATCCTCCGGGCTGTTGTTAAGCTGTATCTATGCTGGAGGCTGAGATCTGGTCAAAGGTTGGAGTGCAGCGGGAATCTTGGCGAGGTCTCCGTCCATGCGACGGATCTGGGCTGCCAGTTCCTCCATCGTGCTGCTTGGAGCTGTAGGTATTGGAGAGGTTGGTAGGGCAGGGGCCACCACAACGGGGGCCGTCTCAATGGGCCACGGGGCTGGCTCCAAGATTTCTGAAGCTGGGGGCTGCAGTGCTTTAATGGCCCGTTCCTTTAACACGGCAAAGTCCATATCAGGGTGTTCTAGGGCCCACAACCGGAGTTGTTTGCGATCCTCAGGAGACCTCATCCCCTGCACAAATTGCTCTACTAACATCTTGTTGCTGTCCGCCTTATTGATAGGATTCACCCGCTTTAGCGTGCGGAGGGCGGAGGGCGGTAAAACTGCATCCTCAGCTCAGCTTCAGTACGGGTCTCAAAAGCAGTCTGTAGCTTCTCAAAGATGGTGGCTACAGAGAACCGGTCCCCCTCGGCCCAGGTCTCCGCCTCCTGCTCAGCCGCGCCGGTTAACTGGCCCAGCACTACCACTGCACGTTGCTTATCGGTCAGGGGGTACAGTTCTAGCAACGGGTTAAGCTTTTTCCGGAAGACCTGTAAAGCATCAGGTTTCCCGTCATACTGCGGTAGCCAGGTAGCTCCGGGCGCATAGGGCAAGTAGAACGGCATCACCTGAGCGAGCGCGGGGGCCGCGGCACCTCCCGCCAGCGCGGCCGGGACCTGGGCAGGCCCATTCCCATCCACGGGTACCACTGCGGCTGCGACCACCGCTCCTCCAGCGGCTCCGTCGGGCGCAGACATCTTGTTTCCGTTCCCCTTAGCCTCTTTCCGGCCCCTCCTCTATCGGGGCAGGGTTTTGGCCTTCGCGCCTCTGCTACTCGAGAAGACGCTCGAGCGGGAACTTTTCGCGCCAAAGATGGCGACTTCTGAAATTTTCCGGCCGGACACCTCCGGCGGTAACAAGGTGCACCTCTACCCAACGGCAGAGCGGTAAGATCCTGTTCACAGCGCCAAGTTGTCGCAGGCGGAGGAGGGGACGCCGCGCTCTCCCACTGCTCGGGTCCAGCTGCCGCTGCGGCTGCTGCGGCCTGCTGCTGCTGCTCGGTGGCTTAAGCGATGGGCCGGATCCCGGGGACTCGAGCAGCGCTCCTCGCCCGTGAGTGAAAGGGGATTGGGATTTGGGATAGTTTATTGTCCGTGACGCCACCCACGGTTGTGGTGATTTGTTGACACCACCGCTGCTCTGTATGGGGATCCCGGGAGTGATGGTATGGAGCAGCTAGATGTTAGTCCTCCCCTCCGTGGGTAGGGGGTTGGTTGTCCCGGGGCCCAGTGATGAGGTGGGTGATGCAGGGCTTGGTGGGGTGCAGGGACGCGGGGGCAGCGCTGTGCCTTGCGGCACTGTGGTACTCACTCAGCCTGAGACTATGACACAGTTCTCGGTAAAACACACGGCTGGAAAGACGGTTCCCACGGACGGCTGCACTTGCTTTCCCCAGTAGTTGACGGTGACGGTCCCTTTTCCTGCACCTAAGATGATGATGGTTGCGATGGGTTCCCACCGGTAACCCGCTCCCCGGCTTGGATATGGGCCGGAGGAGCCCTACTTTGCCCGCAGGCACTGGCCCTGAGAAACTGGTGCCCTGGCGGTGGCGGTGTCTCTCTCTAATGGTTGGACTGTTGCCTTCAATCGGGACTTGCTTGTTGGGAGACCCAGAGGTCCCCTTCACTAACGGATTTGGCAAATTCACGGCGACTCCTAGCCTTGCCGGGATCTGAAAGGCCCCTGCCACTGGTGCTGACTGCTCTTCGTATACCGCTCCGGTACCGCCGGGCCACCACCCGTCCGCGGTCCTTTCGGCCACCTCCAAACAGCCACCCCTGCAGACAGTCACCGCCGTCTGCTGACCTTGCTGTCTCAGTCCGGGGCACACACCCGGACCAGCTTCAGGCTGTCTTAACTGTCACTTTCCCTTTACTTCACTCAAGCTCCTCTAACACTTCCTTCTCCTTCCTCCTCCCTAGCTTGACTGCCTGGTTTTCCCGCCTCAAGGGCTGTGAACTCCTCGGTGGGTAGAGCCAACCGCCTGGCCCACCCCCTGGTGTGGACATCAGCCCCTGGAGGAAGGCAACAAGGATTTTAGGTTAGCCTTGGTGTTCCTAACTGGGGTGTAGGGTGTGGTGGTGTTATGACCTGTGACCCCTGGCTTGCCCAGGGCGTCACATATATACAGCAGTGCTGTCAGTGTGCGGTCATGTCTGTTAGTGACAGCCATCGTGAAACACAGCAACATGTCCTGAAGGAGCTGGACGGAAACAAGCGGGAGAGGTGAGTGAGGCTGCTGGCGACTTCCCCATATTAATACCTGTAAGGGCTCATGCGCACGTAACTGCTGAATATTCTGCAGCAATTTGACAGCACATGTGCGCGTCAAATCACTGCAGAAACACTGCATAATGGATGCAGTTTTTCTGTACAAAAAAAGCTGATTTCATGCGCTCTGGCTGCTGCCCCCGCTATAGAAAGAGTGGGAGCTGCATCCATAGTGCACGGAATAATTGACATCCTCATTTTATGAACGCACAGATTTGGGTTAACATTTTAGCTCCCAAATCGTTGCATTCATAAAAGCAACGTGCTCACATATCATGCACAATCTTCATAGATTGCGCAGGGGACGCAGGATGCATGCATTTATACTGCAGTACTATGCGTAGCGTAAATGCATGGAATTACGCAACGTGCGCATGAGCTCTAATGCGTCTGTGTCTGCATGTATGTCAGTGTGTATGACTGTGCATATATTTGTCTGTTTATATGTATTTTTCTGAATTTGTCTTCAAATATGTATATGTACGTATACCTGTATGTGTATGTGCGTGTCTGTGTTTGGATGGGGTCCACTGAGACTCTTTCACCTAGAGGCCACAAAAACCTGGAGCCATCCCTGGCTGCCTTAGCATTGGGATCAATAAAAAATATGTGACTAAAGCGGGCTTTACATGCTACAATATATCTAACGATGTGTCGGCGGGGTCACGTCTTAAGTGACGCACATCTGGCATAGTTAGTGATATTGTAGTGTGTGACAGCTACGTGCGACCCTGATTGTGCGTTAAAACGTTGATCGCATACATGTCGTTCATTTTCAAAAAATTGAACGTCCGGTTGTTCAATGTTCTTGAAGCAGCACACGTCGCAGTGTGTGACACCCCGGGAACGATGAACACAGCTTACCTGCGTCCCACCGGCAATGCGGAAGGAAGGAGGTGGGCGGGATGTTTACGTCCCACTCATCTCCGCCCCTCCGCTTCTATTGGCCGGCTGCTGTGTGATGTCGATATGACGCCGAATGTCCCTCCCACTTCAGGAAGTGGATGTTCACTGCCCACAGCGAGGCCGTTTGTAAGGTAAGTACGTGTGACGGGGGTTAATCGTTTGTGCGACACGGGCAACAAATTGCCCATTCCGCACATACGATGGGGTCGTGTGCGATTGCATGCGAGATCGCATATGTAATTGAAACATGTAAAGCAGCCTTAACTCTACTTTGTGTGTATAAGTGACTGCTGTGAGTTATCCTGTATTGTATCTGTATTGTGCTGTGTGTATAAGTGACGGCTGTGAGTTATGCTGGACTGTATCTGTATTGTACTGTGTGCATAAGTGACGGCTGGGAGTTATCCTGGACTGCATCTGTATTGTGCTGTGTGTATAAGTGATGGCCAAGAGTTATCCTGTATTGTACCTGTATTGTACTGTGTGTATAAGTGACGGCTGTGAGTTATGTTGGACTGTATCTGTATTGTACTGTGTGTATAAGTGACGGCTGTGAGTGATCCTGTAATGTATCTGTATTGTACTGTGTGTATAAGTGACTGCTGTGAGTTATCCTGGACTGTATCTGTATTGTACTGTGTGTATAAGTGACGGCTGTGAGTGATCCTGTATTGTATCTGTATTGTACTGTGTGTATAAGTGACGGATGTGTGTTATCCTGGACTGTATCTGTATTGTACTGTGTGTATAAGTGACTGCTGTGAGTTATCCTGGACTGTATCTGTATTGTACTGTGTGTATAACTGATGGCTGTGAGTGATCCTGGACTGTATCTGTATTGTACTGTGTGTATAAGTGACGGCTGTGAGTGATCCTGGACTGTATCTGTATTGTACTGTGTGTATAAGTGACGGCTGTGAGTGATCCTGGACTGTATCTGTATTGTTCTGTGGGTATGTGACGGCTGTGAGTTATCCTGGACTGTATCTGTATTGTGCTGTGTGTATAACTGATGGCTGTGAGTGATCCTGGACTGTATCTGTATTGTACTGTGTGTATAAGTGACGGCTGTGAGTTATCCTGGACTGTATCTGTATTGTACTGTGTGTATAAGTGACGGCTGTGAGTGATCCTGGAATGTGTCTGTATTGTACTGTGTGTATAAGTGACGGCTGTGAGTGATCCTGGACTGTATCTGTATTGTTCTGTGGGTATGTGACGGCTGTGAGTGATCCTGGACTGTATCTGTATTGTACTGTGTGTATAAGTGACGGCTGTGAGTGATCCTGGAATGTGTCTGTATTGTACTGTGTGTATAAGTGACGGCTGTGAGTTATCCTGGACTGTATCTGTATTGTACTGTGTGCATATGTGACGGCTGTGAGTGATCCTGGACTGTGTCTGTATTGTTGTACTGTAAATCTGAATGTGGCAGAACAGGATAAGATAAATGTTCATTGGATTTATATATAAATGCTACAGTTCGCGCTCTACTGTTATGGCTAAAAATATTAACGGTATGGGGCCCCCACCAGATTTTCTGCCCAGGGGCCCCCACCAACCTTAATCTGGCCCTGATTATGCTACCAATTCTGAATACAATTATATAAATATGTGACTACACATTCAACAGCATCATAGGAGAATCACTATTTACCTCGAAAGATATATTAAGGAATAAAAATATTTTTTTTCCTTTAATTGATTATCACATAAATAATTTCATTATCCATTCCATGGTGCTGTTGAAGGAATCCAAAACATTCATTATCTCATTAAATTTCCAAACGATTAAATTTTTTTAATGCACATCTATTTGTTAAATCTTATTATTAATCATTAAGTAAAATATTATATTTCTTCTGATTTCTTTTCCAATTCAAATTCCCACAACATGTAAAGACGAATGCATGGCTCCTTTCATATTTCATTAAAGAAATATTGGATGAATGAAGAGAGGGGACATCACTATAATAATAGGGAAAGAATATACCATGTTAAAAACCACTACAGTTAAAACAAATTAAAAAATGTCCTAAGGGAGGTATTCACACATAGCCAATCACAGGTATGAGGCAAAACCAAATGATTCGTAAAGACCCTGTGGTGTCATGGTCCCTAAAACTGAGATACATCTACATTCTCTCTGTGCCAGGATCTTCATGATGTTGCCTCCCCAGTTGCCCAAGGATATATGATCGATACCCCGTACCGAAATGGTTGCAGGATCAGAGTTGTGTTTTTGCTTGCATTGGCAAGGAATTGTTTTCAATTGAGCAGCATCCATTGCTGTTTTTACCTCCACTATGTCTCGGACATGTTCATGTACCCTGATTCTCAACTGGTGCGACGTAAGACCCACATATATCCTTGGGCAGCCACATGTGGCGTAATATATCACCTGAGTCGTGCTGCAGGTAATATGTTGATTAATTTTATAGATGTTTTTGCCATCAGCTGAGGCAAATTTCTTTGCCTTGCATATATCCCCTTAGTGACGGAGCTAATTTTCACCTTAATGACCAGACCAAATTTTGCAATTCTGACCAGTGTCACTTTAGCAGGTTATAGCTCTGGAACGCTTCAACGGATCCCACTGATTTTGAGATTATTTTTTCGTGACATATTGGACTTCATTTTAGTACCAAATTTTGGACAAAATTTTTTGCGTTTATTTGTGAAAAAATATGAATTTTGGCAAAATTTTTGAAAATTTTGAAATTTTCAACTTTTGAATTTTTTTTCCGTTAAACCAGAGAGTTCTGTGACACAAAATAGTTAATAAATAACATTTCCCACTTGTCTACTTTACATCAGCACAATTTTGGAAAAAAAAATATTTTTTGTTAGGAAGTTAGAAGGGTTCAAAGTTTATCAGCAATTTCTCATTTTTACATCAAAATTTACAAAACCATTTTTTTAGGGACCACATCACATTTGAAGTGATTTTGAGAGGCCTAGATGACAGAAAATACCCAAAAGTGACCCCATTCTAAAAACTGCACCCCCCAAAGTACTCAAAACCACATTTAAGAAGTTTATTAACCCTTTAGGTGCTTCACAGGAACTAAAGCAATGTGGAATGAAAAAAGCAAAAAATAAAATTTTACCTAAAAATGTTGCTTTACCCCAAATGTAATCAATTTTAGAAGAAATAACACAACAAAATGGACCCCAGAACTTGTTACCCACTTTCTTATGAGCGCGGTGATACCCCATATGTGGTCAGAAACCTCTGTTTGGGCAAATGGGAGGGCTGGGAACACAAGGAGCAATATTTGAAGTTTGGAAAGCAAATTTGGCTGAAATAGATTGCGGGCACCATGTTGCATTTACATGTCCACTAAGGTACGTAAACAGCAGAAACCCCTCACAAGTGATGCCATTCTGGAAACTAGACCCCTCAAGGCTTCTATCTAGGGGTATAGTGAGCATTTTGGACCCACAGGTACTTCACAGATTTTGATAACGTTACGTTGTCATATTGAAAATTTTCATTTTTTTCTCAAAAATGTTGCTTTAGCATTAATTTTCTTACTTTTTCAAGAGGTAATTCCAAAAATTGGACCCCAACGTTTATTACCCACTTTCTTATGAGCGCGGTGATACCCCATATGTGGTCAGAAACCTCTGTTTGGGCAAATGGGAGGGCTGGGAACACAAGGAGCAATATTTGAAGTTTGGAAAGCAAATTTGGCTGAAATAGATTGCGGGCACCATGTTGCATTTACATGTCCACTAAGGTACGTAAACAGCAGAAACCCCTCACAAGTGACGCCATTCTGGAAACTAGACCCCTCAAGGCTTCTATCTAGGGGTATAGTGAGCATTTTGGACCCACAGGTACTTCACAGATTTTGATAACGTTACGTTGTCATATTGAAAATTTTCATTTTTTTCTCAAAAATGTTGCTTTAGCATTAATTTTCTTACTTTTTCAAGAGGTAATTCCAAAAATTGGACCCCAACGTTTATTACCCACTTTATTATGAGCGCGGTGATACCCCATATGTGGTCAGAAACCTCTGTTTGGGCAAATAGGAGGGCTGGGAACACAAGGAGCAATATTTGAAGTTTGGAAAGCAAATTTGGCTGAAAAAGATTGTGGGCACCATGTTGCATTTGTAGGGCCCCTAAGGTACCTAAACAGCAGAAACCCCCCACAACTGACCCCATTTTGGAAACTAGACCCCTCAAGGAATTTATTTAGATGTTTGGTGAGTACCCTGAACCCCCAGGGGCTTCACAGAACTTTATAGCGTTGAGCCATGAAAATAAAAAAATTAAAATTTAACACAAAATTGTTACTTCAACCATGCAGCTTTTTTTTTCACAAGGGTAAAAGGAAAAAAAACACCATAAAATGTATTGTGCAATTTCTCCTGAGTTCGCCGATACATCATATGTGGCGAAAATCAACTGTCTGGGTACACGGCAGGGTGCGGAATGAAAGGAGCGCCATTTGACTGCAAAATTGGCAGGAATCATTAGCGCACGCCATGTTGTGTTTGGAGACCCCCTAAAGTGGCTAAACAGTAGAGCTCCCCCACAACTGACCCCATTCTGGAATCTATACCCCTCAAGGATGTTATCTAGGGGTATAGTGTGCATTTTGAACCCACAGGTACTTCACAGAATGTTATAACAATAGGTTGTCATATTGAAAATATTCTTCTTTTTCACAAAAGTGATGATTTAGCACCAAATTTTCCACTTTTACAAGATGTAACACCAAAACATGGACCCCTCATTTTGTTACCCACTTTCTTACGAGTCCAGCGATACCCAACATGTAGTCAAAAACGTCTGTTTGGGCAAACGGCAGGACTTGGAAGGGAAGGTGCACTTTTCAAATTTTGGATTATTTGATTTGCAGAGCCTATGTGTTATCAGAACAACTGAAAACCCACATAAATGGATTTTTTGTACATTTTATCTTGGAGTGAAGGGCAAAATGTGGAGGAAAATACCGCCAATTATATGGCAGACTTGTGCTTGTTCCAGAGATGAAGGAACACCAGGAGGGCTATAAGGACACGTTAATTTTTCAGAGACTGGTCGTACAATGTCTGTTTAGCATCATCAATCCCTATATGAGGGACAATTGTGCCAGCCGACATGGTACATCATAACAGGCTCCTACCTGCCAAGGTCGGAACCGCTATATGCACAAAACAACCAGTCCCCCACAGGGTTATAAAAGTATTGTCCAGTGCAGGAGGTTCGGCAAGAACCATGCAGTAAAGCCCATGGTGTAAAATTACAGAACAGCTTCAGATCCTCCAATAAAATTATCATGCCCGTATCACCAAGACGTAGTTGTAATAGCAGTCAGACTAAGATGACTGGTGCTAAAACTTTGTGAGTGATCAAATCTTGGAATTATTTGTCAGATGATCAGATGTTTCAAGAACATTTGCGGGGTCCACATTCTGGAGTACGCAGACGTGGGCATATGACGAGAATTTGTCTGCATAACACTTCGGTATGTGAGTGATCAAGTCCTGGAATTATTTGTGAAATGGGGTAAAATGTGTTTTACTGATGAAAATAGTAAATTTTATTTGACAAGTAACACAGGGGCTCACTACACAGAAAATATAAACGTGAAAGAAAAACCCTACCACACAATTTGGGAATAGTGTATGATGTCTAATAATTGTGGGATGTGTGGTAGATCTCGAAGCAGGGGGTAACACAAAGTCCTGGCTGGGAAGGGCACATGTGACAGTAATATCTAGATTCGCTCCTACTGCCCTGTTTGCTGCAGACCCGGCACCTTTTTTTAGGACGGTTTTGGGTGGGAGTAGGAGGCATGAGACGCATAAAATGCCGTTCTGTTAGTCTCCGGGCATTCTCTGACTCAAAGGCTGCCTCTGGTGCCGCTGAGTCAAACATGAGGGACTCAATAATTTTTTTCTGATATTGCAGAAATGTGAGGGCCCCTTGTGATTTTTTATACAGTACAAAACTGTTGTAGGTAGCAATCTGTATCAGGTAGATTGCTACCTTTTTGTACCAGGCCCTCGTTTTCCGCTTTACCAGGTATGGTTGGAGCACCTGGTCAGACAGGTCCACGCCACCCATAAACCTGTTGTATTGGGTCACACAGAAGGGTTTCTGTTTGTCCCTGGTGGCTCCCCTCTCTCTGACCGACACAGTGGTGTCCTCATGCAGGGTGGTGAGCATGTAGACGTCCTTGCGGTCATTCCACTTTACGGCAAGCAGTTTGTCACTTGCCAGTGCGAATGACGCCCCCTTCTCTAGACGTCTGGACACTAACTGTGCCGGCAAACCAACACGGTTTTTCCTTATTGTCCCACAGGCCCCTGTATTTGCAGCATGGAGGGATTGGTATAGGGGGATACTAGTTAGTGTAGTAATTGTCGGTGTACACATGGTAACCTTTACCAAGAAATGGCGTCATTAGCTCCCAGACAATTTTTCCTGGGATGCTAATTGTCTGGGGACAGTTGGGTGGGCTTATTTGGCGGTCCCTACCCTCATAAATGATAAAGTTACATGTGTACCCGCTGGTGCTTTCACATACTTTATATAATTTTATGCCATACTTGGCTCTTTTGGAGGGAATAAACTGACGGAATGAGAGACGGCCCTTGTAACTCATTAGGGACTCGTCAACCGAAACGTTCTCTTCTGGGCTGTAGGAAGTTAGGAAGGACTCTTTCAGGAGGGATATTAGGGGTTTCAATTTATTAAGGCGGTCATAATTGGGGTCAGTTCTTGGGGGGACTTGGGAATTATCACTAAAATGGAGGAATCTTAATAGGGTCTCGTATCGGGTTCTGGGCATTACGGCTGCAAATACAGGGGTGGCGTGGACAGATTTAGTTGCCCAATAGGAGCGTAAACTGGGTTTTTTCACTATTCCCATGTTGAGGGTAATGCCTAAACATTTTTTGATTTCCGGGACGCTTGTGGGGATCCAGGACCGGGAATGGACAGATGTTGGCTTTTGGGCAATATATTGGCGGGCGTACAAGTTGGTGTGGTGGGTGATATGCTCAAGTACTTGTTGGTTAACAAAAATTTGGAAAAAATCCAGTGGGGCAAAATTGGTGACATTTATTTTTATGCCAGGGTCTCCTATGAAAGGGGGAATTTGTGGGGTAAAGGACGGGTCGGGGTACCAGAGAGCATGGGGGACTGCAGAACTAGGTCCTGCCCCTGACGCTTCAGCAGTGGCGACTGGCGGGATGTGGGACCCCGTGGAGGAAGCCGAATCGTCACCGCTATCCGAAAAATCTCTTTCTGAGGCCGATTCGGTCTCTGACCCAGAACTGCCGGAGGCAAGCAGCGAGTACGCTTGCTCTGCTGTAAACATCCTGCGGGCCATGGTTTTTGTTTTTATCCCTGGCTAACAAAAAATAAACCTAAACATAACGCTAGTATTTTTTTTTTTTTTTTATATAAACCCTAAATTTTTTTATAAAGATTATAAAAAAAAATATTTAGGGGAATGACGCAGCGAAGGATGACGGAATGATGGAGGAGGGGATGATCACAGGGGGGTGATCAGAAAAATTGGGAATATGATGATCTTTGTGAATTTATAACTTTTTCTCTCTATATGGCAGCACGTAGTCTCTCTCTCTTCTCTCCCAGATCAACTACAAGGGAGAGAGGAGAAAGGCAGACCTAAATGCTGCCATATTTATCAAATATTGGCATTTTGACTACTGTGATAGGATCTATCACAGTATTCAAATCTAAACAGCCAATCAGATATTTTTTTTTTGTTGCCGGGTGCAGGAGGCAGATTATGCCAAGCACACTGCGCATGCGCCCGCCATTTTCCCGGAGAAGGGAGGAAGGGGGGACGCGGGGGACCGGGGGACCGGGGGGCCCAACGATTCTTTATTGAGGTACTGTGCGGGGGCGGTGGGGGAACGGGGGATCCCAGATCGGGTGGGAGATACCAGGATATAGCGGATCGGACCCCGGTGGACCGGAGGGAGGGCTCTGGAGAACCGGAGGGGGCTCCAGGGAACCAGAGAGCTCCGGTGGACCGGAGGAGGGGTCAGGGGGAGGACATTTCCCTCCGATCTGAAATGTTTGATCATTTCAGATCGGAGGGAAATGAATGCGGCGGCAGCAGCAGTTTTCAGCGCGCGCCGGCGCCATCTTGCAAAGTCTGGAGAACCGGAGGGGGCTCCGGGGTACCAGACAGCTCCGGTGGACCGGAGGAGGGATCAGGGGGAGGACATTTCCCTCCGATCTGAAATGTTTGATCATTTCAGATCGGAGGGAAATGAATGCGGCGGCAGCAGCAGTTTTCAGCGCGCGCCGGCGCCATCTTGCAAGGTCTGGAGAACCGAAGGGGGCTCCGGGGAACCAGACAGCTCCGGTGGACCGAAGGAGGGATCAGGGGGAGGACATTTCCCTCCGATCTGAAATGTTTGATCATTTCAGATCGGAGGGAAATGAATGCAGAGCCGGCGGCGGCGGGAGTTTTCGCCGCGCGTCGGCGCCATTTTGGATGTCCGGGGGGGGTGGGGGGTGGGGGTTGATTTTCTCCGGTACCGGGGGCTTTGGGGGCACTAGGGGCTTATATTTCTTTATCATCTGACATGTTTGATCATGTCAGATGAGAAAGAAATTAGTAGTATTTGCCATTTTTTTTTTTTTAATGTTGTCGCCGGTATACGGTGTATACCGGCGATCACATTATCGGGGAACAAAAAAAACACCCCGATTCATAATCTTGGGGGTCTCAGCTACCCCTGGTAGCTGAAACCCCCGAGATTTTCTGTCACTGGGGGGCGCTACAACCTTTTTCCGGCCTGACGTCTCAAGACGTCGGAACAGAATACGTACCCTGTTTTTCCGACGTCTTGAGACGTTAGGCCATCGCTATGGGGATATTCTTATTTTTGGAGGAAATACAATCCTCACATGGGTAGCATTCATGTGGAGGGCCTAATGTATTAAATGGATTTTTCCTAGGAAGTTCATAGTGACTTTTGACAGGATGTCTCTTAGGTTTTTACTTCTCTGTGATGTCATGAGAGGAAGTTTAGGCAAGTGTTTAGATAAAGTTGGTTCAGATTTTAAAATGTTACAATGTTTTTGTAAGATAGATCTCATCGTTGACCATTCAGTATTATACGTTGAGATGTACCTTAACTGTCTTTTCACCCCTCTCCACTGTTTGTAATAGTTTTTCTCTCGAGGAATGCTCTTGGCTCGGCCATATCCCCTCCCTATACACCTGTTAATGTATCCCCAAACCCAGAAACGTTCCTTTAGATCGGTGGATTGTTGGACAAAGGCCTCCTCTGTTGAGCAGATCCATCTCATTCTGAGAAATTGACCAACTGGGATAGGGTTTATTGTTGAAAAAGGATGAGCTGATGTAGCATGTAATAAAGTACTTGCATAGGTGGGCTTTCAGTTTACATCAGTCTGCAACATCATACTGACATCATTTTGAATCTTAATGTCAAGAAAATCTATTGAGACATTACTGGATACATAAGTTAATTTGATGTTAAATCTGTTTTCATTTAATTGTATCATAAACTGTTGTAAATCTCTTTCAGTACCTTGCCAGATGATGAGCAGATTGTTTATATACCTCAGCCAGCACTGCACATGGTCCACGGCCGGGACCCCCCCCGTTGCCAAACACCTCCCTTTCACATAATCCCAGGAAGAGATTGGTGAACCAAGGGGCACAGGCCGTGCCCATTGCAGTGCGACACCTCTGCAAATAATAACTGTCCTTGAAAATAAAGAAATGTGTTAAAATAAATTCCAATAATTCCAAAATTAAATTACAAATTTTGCTATCACAGTTGCTCATCCACAGAAAGAAATGGACTGTATTAAGCCTATCATGGTGCCGTATACAGGTGTATAGGGATTGAACGTCAGCCGTCACCAAGAGCATATCTCTCTCCAAAGTAATACCTTTGATTCTTGCCAGGACATTGGTTGTGTCACAGACATAGGATGGAAGTGCTTCTACAACAGGTTTTAGATAGTAATTGATAAATTTACATATTGGTTTGCTAAGTCCACCAGTGCCCGACACAATTGGATGTCCTGGAGGTTGAGTTGGATTCTTGTGTATTTTAGGAATGAAATAAATAGTAGGTATTCTTGGAGTTTTATTCAATAAACCCTCATAAACGTTCTTTGGTATGACTCCACCTTCAAATCCCTTATATAAGATGGTTTAGAGGAGAAAGAAGACACAGGATTCTTGTCTAGTTTTTGATAAATATTCCCCTTTCAGTTGCCTGAATGCCTCCCTCTCATATCCCAACCGGCCAAAGCACCTCTCCACATATGAACTCCCACAATTTTATATATGTATGGGATTTTACTTTAAGATGTTAAGGGAAGAGTGGCATTCAACTGCTTTTAAAACATAGATCTAGTTGAAATTAGAATGTCGCTGCTAGTTCTTATTAAAATAAACCTCTTCCCGTTGTGAGCCAAAGTAAGAGAAATAAAACAGCATTCTAGTGCACCCTGACGTAATGGAGCCCCTGGTGAGAAGATCTAATGTAGTTAGTGTATGACATACATGCTGAACATATGAACCAAACTGTGACACATGGCTAAATACTGTAATATTATTTCTGAAAGGACAATTTTGCACAATCCATTCATATCAATGCTTTACCTTAACCTTTATGTTCTCATGTAGTGTCCATATGATGAAAGTAACATACAGTGATTACAATAGTGGAGATATACTGTTGTAATACTAATTGTAATGTTTGATGATTTATTAGTGCACTTTGCGAATGTCCTTTTTTTTATAAATATTGTGATATTCTTGTATACTAGTACATAACAATAGAATAGGTTATTGGTATTCCATCAATGTAAATGTAGCCAATGACATCAGCATGATTTCCATATCATTTTTGCAGGATCAAATCAGCAGCAAATATGAGAACACATCATGTACAAGTCACTATTTATTGTGCAGAAATAAGCTGCTGACAGCTGAGAGAGTTTGATATTCATTATAAAAAGAAGAGCAAACAGTGGCATTTCAGATAGACATATTGCAATCTGCTCACATTGCATGTAGTCTCTGTAAATTGATTGGAGCGCATCCAATGGCCTTTTAAAACGGACTCTCTTCCTCTACTAAAAATCTCCGTACTATTCTCTGCATAGTGAAGTCAAATATTTACATTATAAAAAAAACTGCAAAGCTTTCTGTCACATTGAAATATGTGCACTGAAACTTAAGATCTAGAGAAAGTACTGTCTGCTTCAACTAAGTGCAAGGCTAGAATACATAAACTAGTATGAACTATGAAGAATAAATCTCCATTTTGCGGCACGACTGCATGTAAAATTGTAACTTCTAACTCGGCTATCCTTTCTTCTTGTTTACCTATCTGACATTTTTAAATATGAGGTGAAAATCTTCCTTATCGTAATCAGTTGAAGATAAATGTCCTTCCACAGTTAAAAGATCATTTCTAATTTGTGGACTTTTGGAGTCCCAACGTTAAAACAAACAAGGATTGAAATGTTATTTTGAAAAGATGAGGTGCCAATCAATTTGTTTGACTGGCAGATTGAGCAAAGTACAGCATACAGGCCCCCACTCATGTACGGTCGAGTGTACTGGCCCAAGTGTTCCTTATGTTTCTTTTTTCCTTAATGTAAATAAATTGTCACATTGCACAACAATTTAAATTGGCTTTGTAAGGCACTTGTCACATTTAAGCATATCTATTGTTAAAATAAGGGCTACTAGGTTATATGCACACATTTTCAGGTGGATCTGCTTAAAAACTCTCCTGAAAAAGCATTAACTATATGATCAACAGAATGAACATATGCAATTTTATATAACCTATAGGTAAAACACACAACCATAGAATAAAATAATTGTCTTTATTGAAGTATAGTAAAAAAAAGAATTAAAATCAAGGTAGACCACACAGAGGGATAAGAACACTGGCATCAAAGGGGGTGTAACAAAATAAACCAATGGGTAATATAATACATATATAGCAGATTGCAGCATATAAAAGGTAAAAAGAATACTTAAAAAAATCAAAATGAAATAGTCAATGACCACAACCTCAGTCGGTATGTACATGAATCAAGTATGCCAATAAGCTAAATATCCATGAAGAAAGCACATAACATGGTTGAACATGAAAAAGACCACATATATCAGAATATAGTAAATAGTAAGAGAGTAGTACTAACCACAGGTGCCAGGCATCGACCTGAAGCACATTTTGCCAGGCTTTTACAAGGCTTTTACTCTTGTAAAAGCCTGGTGAAATATTACTGGGATAGTAATGGGGGTGTCTAATAGACACTTCTCCATTGCTAACCCCAGGGTTTGATGCCAGCTGGCAATTCACAATTAATATTGAGCCCAAAAGTCGAAAAGCATTACCCCAGATTCCAACGCAGCAGGGCAAATGGGAAGAGCTGGGTAAAGTTCTGGAATTGTTATATCTGGGGCTGCTGTGGGCTGCTATTTTTAGGCTTGGAAGGACCACGCAACCATGGGCCTTCCCATCCTGATAATACCAGCCACCAGTTGTCTGCTTTACCATGGTTGTTTCTCAAAAATAAGGGGGACCCACATAATTTTTTCTAATTATTTCAATGCATAATTAAAAAAATGGTGTGGGATCCCTCCTATTTTTGATAACCAGCCAAAATAAATCTGATAGCTAAGTGTTGCAGCCTGTAGTTGTTTGCTTTACTTGCACTAGTTATCAAAAATAGTTGGGACCCACATAATTTTTTTATTCGCTATTCATATTTGTTTTCACGGCAATTGTCCCCATTTTGTTTCTTTTTTCAGCACCCTAGCCCCTATTTTGACCATTTTACAGGCATTATACAGCACCAAAGTTAGGGTCCTCATTAACGTATATGGGGTTAATTGTCCAGAGTCGTTTGTAGTAAGTTCTGGTCCCAAACCAAAAGCACCTGGTCTTGGCCAATTTATGGAGAAATGATGGTCTTTCAATTTCCAGTTTATACTTACAAAAGTGCACACTGTATCCTTCAGTGGTTTAGAAATACTTCTGTAACCAATGCCTTCAATATATTTTGCAACAAAAAGCTGGTGAAGGTCTAAAAACAGCTCACTGGTTTTACCCATCATGAGATGTGTCATGTGTGGGATCTTGGTAATGAGACACCTTATTATAGGCCATCAGTTGAACCAGCTGATATTTCTTACTAAGTGGCAGGATTGCTTTCTAATTACTGACCACGGGGGAAGACTATTCTCTTTATGGAGACCTGACAAACCAGTCTGGCTGTCAGTGGTAAGGGGACTTATAGCTGTAATGCCCCTCTGGGAATTATTCAAATTGTCTCTCCAGGAAAGGAGACAAACTCTAGCGCAACCTATTGGAAGCAGCAATCCTAAAAGTCAAAATTGGCCTTTTAACAAGCCTTTTCATATGACCTAGGATATATGCCAGATCAGAATCCCAATTTGCAGACACGGTGTTTCGGGATGATTGCCCTTCATCAGTGCAAACTGTGGGTATCTGATCTGGCTGTATGAGAAGCTATGTGGGGGAAGACTATTCTCCTTATGGAGACCTGACTGCAAATGGGATTCTGATCTGGCATATATCCTAGGTCATATGAAAAGGATTGTTAAAAGGCCAATTTTGACTTTTAGGATTGCTACTTCCAATAGGTGGCGCTAGAGTTTGACTCCTTTCCTGGAGAGACAATTTGAATAATTACTGACAGATTTCATCTGATGACTTACCATGATATTTTCCACTTCTCTTCCTTCATGTGTTCAAAACTTTTTGCCTATATAATTTCTCTTTCTTATGCTTACTTTTTGTACTTCTACAGTTTGATTTCTTTGCCTCTGTGGATTAGATTGGGTATTACTTCCATCTGATGAGAAATTCATGCCAACAGCACTTTTATAAAATAAATTTACTTAGAAAGTTGGTGACACGTACAATACTTATTTCACCTACTATGAGGGCACATTGCTAACACATCCCTACTACTTGCATTATTAGAATGAGCACAGTTCCTGTCTTCTACAGTGAAAGTGCAGGTCCAAAACTAAAGATACTATCTATTCCGTTTCAGAAAATATCTTGTTTCAGGTGCTGTTTGTTTAGAAAAATGAATACAAAAACTGTTTCTTACTCACCCTCCCTGGATCCAGTTCTGCCTGTCTACAATAATCATTGTGACTGTTATTGTCATTGTCAGCACTGCAGCCAATAATTGAGCTCAACAATTCTGTCCGATTTGACATCATGAGCCACTTTCATCCACTAAGCTCACTGATTGGCTGCAGTGCTCACATCAGATTGACAGTGAGGGAAGGGCCCGAGACCCAGCGCTGGACCCGGGGAGTATGATTAAGGCACAGTTTGTTTCCTTTGTAAAACAAACTGCAGCCAGAGGACAGGGGTTTTCTGAAACTGGTGTCAAGAGGTCTGTTACGGTTGCTGTGGCTTTGGAGACTATGTCCGGATTTCTTGCTACTGCACATGTGCAAGCGCTGGAGACTAAGTCCTATCTTGGAGCCATTGCACATGTGCGGGTAACATCATCGCTGACACGAGGTCACATGTCTCTGACACCTTCTAAGCTGATTGGCCACTGGTCATGCGCTTGTGACACGTGGTCACATGTCTCTGACACCTTCTATGCCGATTGGTCGCTGGTCATGTGCTTGTGACGCTTTGCTCGGTGATAGGCCAGCGTGACGTCATTGCTGTCATTCTGGCAGCGGATTGGCTCTGGTGTCCTCCATCTTGGATGAGGCACAGAGTCTATATAAGACCCTGACGCACGCTGCCCGGCGCTCAGTCCTCTTGGTTCATACATGCGAGTAGACGCTCTGTGCACGTTCCTCTAGGCATCTCTCTGTCTATGTTAGGTGAGCGCTACCAGCAGGGTAGCGTTCTTATACCTTACAGCTTTGGCTGCAGTCCGTATCCTTACCTCTTAGTGGAGCGGACATAGGCAGGTGCCTGAGGCACATGGTCCGGCTGGGCCTTGTGATTCTACTCGTAGGTGGACGTTGACGCTAGGGTAACGTTTCTTTTACTGCGTCTAGCAGTTGTTCGTATCCTCGCACACTAGGGGAGCGAACAGAGGTAGGAGCTTTGTGCGGCTTATGCTGCTGTCCGTCTCTTTTGCACCACTAGAAGAGCGGACCTAGGCAGGTGCCATATCTAGTGGTTCGTGTCCTCGCACACTAGTGGAGCGAACGCAGGTAGGAGCTTTGTGCGGCTTACGCTGCTGTCCGTCTCCTGGCACCACTAGAGGAACGGACCTAGGTAGGTGCCATTTCACACTCACTGCTTTTTTCTCTGTGATCTTTAACAGAGACCATTCCACACACCCTCCAAGTAAGGGAGGAATTGCTTTATTTTCTAATTATATTCCTCTGTGAGTATAACAGAGGTATTGCACTCTGCACTTGTGCTATCTTTATTTACAGTGGCACACTTATATACCCCTTATCCTCTGCCATAGTCTGCAGCAGAGTCTTTGCACGGTGGACCCTGACTGTCTGACATTCCTTTAGGTTTTATTATCAGACAGCCCCCCGTAACAAGGTCACTGTTAGGATAGTGGGAGACAAAGCCTCCTATGCTGTCCCTCATACTAGGGGTCCTTAGGCTGTCCCTAACCTCATGATTACTCCTGATGGTGGAGGTGCCTGAGTCCTGTTCCTGGCTATGCTCCTGACCTGTACAACTTTCATACTCCCTCCCACCAGGGAAGGGTTAGGCAAGATGGTGATGGAAAACATATAAAGACAGACAAGGGAAAACCAAAACACTTACTTACTGCACACATGCATAAATAGACAATGAGAGACTCAGGCGTAAAGCAAGAGCAGGAATGTAACAACAAAAAGGCAAGGGTTAACTCTACAACTGCACTCAGCAAGAAGTATAACAACCACAAGATGGTCTGGATCACAACACCTCACCAGACCAGCTAAGATAAACTATAGCTGTACAGGTGGGAGGATCTAAAATGTAAGATCTACAGGGAGGGAAAACAGTAGAGATGAGCGAACTGGTCGCGGTTCGGCTCGAGGTCGGTTCGCCGAACGGAGGTCTCGTTCGAGTTCGGTTCGTCTAACGTTCGACGAACCGAACTCGAACCAATAGGCTATAATGGGAGGCAATCACAAACACATAAAAATTCATGATAAATGTACACAAACAGTTAATAAACATTGCCATAACACTTACCGGTCCCCGCGATCCCTCCTGCACTCTGTCTCCTGCAGCTATTCCATCCGATGATCGCTGAATCCTCCCGGTGACCGGCACTGCCAGCAGAGATGCAGGACCTATCGTGACGTCAAAATAGCCATGTGACCAGTCACGTGGCTATTATCTCATTGGCTACAGACTGGTCACATGACTATGACGCGTCATGTAGGACCTGCGAGTGCATCTCTGCGGTACACGGTGCACATATGTGTATCGCCGTGTACCGGCGACATGCTCTAGCACACGGTCGACTCACCGTTCCGTTAGGGACCGGCTGACACAGCCGGTCATTAACGGAGATCACCGTTGCCATAGCAACGCAGTTAGCGGTGACGTCACCGCTAACCGCGGCTCCGAGAGCACCGTTGCTATGGTAACGCGTCTGTCAGCGTTACCGCTGTTACCGCTGACAGCCAGCAGCACTGAGCTCTCACGGAGTGAAGGCTGCACGCTGCTTCCCGATTGTAGTGAGGATTGTAGTGAGGATGAGGTGCCCCAGCTCATCAAGTGATGAGCTGGGGCACCTCATCCTCACTACAATTGTCACTACTACTACACTAGTGAGGATTGTAGTGAGGATGAGGTGCCCCAGCTCATCAAGTGATGAGCTGGGGCACCTCATCCTCTCTACAATCCTCACTACTACTACACTAGTGAGGATTGTAGTGAGGATGAGGTGCCCCAGCTCATCAAGTGATGAGCTGGGGCACCTCATCCTCACTAAAATCCTCACTACTACTACACTAGTGAGGATTGTAGTGAGGATGAGGTGCCCCAGCTCATCAAGTGATGAGCTGGGGCACCTCATCCTCACTACAATCCTCACTACAATCCTGAAGTGCAGTTTCTTCAAATTCATTTAAAGGCACTTGGAACGCTGAAATTGCTGCTTATAATTTAAGCCTCTATTAAAAACCTTTTTGCTTATGGATTGAAAAAAACTCTCCAGGTATCTGAAAAATCATATTGCAGTGATAGTTTCAATTGGCATTAAATATCATATGCCTTGAAGCATCACTTAATATACTATACTAGATTTAATAATTGCTCTACTACCGGCCGGGGTACTGCAACCAGACACCTGGTATCTGTTTGCTGCACTATCAATTACTTATTCTTTATTTTTACTTTTATTTTTATTTCTACCATATGTGGTTTATTCTTCTTTCTTTTTCCTTGTTCTATTGTGTGAATTGTTTTGAATAAATTTGTGTCTAAAACAAGGATAGCAATAAAAAGTATAAAATATTAATAAAAAAACCTCTTATCAGCGCTGGTTTATTGGGGATTTATTGGGCTGACAGGGGGTAATAAAGATGGAGTCTCTAATGTGTCTGTGTATTTATTTCTATTAAAGTATTTTTTCTCTGTGTGGTGTCTTTTTTTTAACCCTTTATTGGAGATTCTTAATGGCCGGGTCAAACGTGCCTGACATTAAGAATCTCTGGCTTAATACTGGCTAGTAAAACAAAGCCAGTATTAACTCATGATTACCCAACAAGCCACCCGGCTCCAGGGCTGTTGGAAGAGTTGGATACAGCGCCAGATGATGGCGCTTCTATGAGAGCGCCATTTTCTGGGACGGCTGCGGACTGAAATTCGCAGCAGAGGCGCCCAGAAACCTCGGGCTAACCTGTGACGCGGATTCCAATCCCCAGCTGCCTTGTTGTACCTGGCTGGACAAAAAATGGGGCGAAGCCCACGTCATTTGTTTTTTAATTATTTCATGAAATAAGTGAAAAATTTAAAAAAAAGGGCTTCCCTATATTTTTGGTTCCCAGCCGGGTACAAATAGGCAACTAAGGGTTGGAGGCAGCCCGTGGCTGCCTGCTGTACCTGGCTAGCATACAAAAATATGGCGAAGCCCACGTCATTTTTTTGGTGGGCAAAAAACTTCTGCATACAGTCCTGGATGGAGTATGCTGAGCCTTGTAGTTCTGCAGCTGCTGTCTGCTCTTCTCCATACAGACAGACAGCAGCTGCAGAACTACAAGGCTCAGCATACTCCATCCAGAACTGTATGCAGAAGTTTTTTGCCCCCTGAAAAAATTATGCGGGCTTCGCCATATATTTGTATGCTAGCCAGGTACAGCAGGCAGGTACGGCTGGCCCCAACCCCCAGTTGCCTATTTGTACCTGGCTGGGAACCAAAAATAAAGGGAAGCCCTTTTTTATTATTTCATGAATTTCATGAAATAATTAGAAAACAAATGACGTAGGCTTCGCCCCATTTTTGTGTCCAGCCAGGTACAACTAGGCAGCTGGGGATTGGAATCCGCAGCACAGGTTGGCCTGAGCTTTCTGGGCCCCACTGCTGCGAATTGCAGTCTGCAGCCGCCTCAGAAAATGGCACTTTCATAGAAGCGCCATCTTCTGGCGCTGTATCCAACTCTTCCAGCACCTGCCTGCCATACCTGGCTAGCATACAAAAATATGGCGAAGCTCACGTCCTTTTTTTGTAGTTTTTTGGCAAAAAAAATAAAAAATGCTTCCCTGGATTTTCCATTGCCAGTGAAGGTAACACCAAGCAGTGGGGGTTAGCAGCCATTAGCTGCTTGGATTGTCCTTAGCTAGCAATACAAAAAATGCAGCGGGAGCCCATATATATTTTTTTTAATTATTTATTTAAATAACTTAAAACAAAATGGGCTTCCCTGTATTTTGATTGCTGGACATCACAGTGCTGTAAAAATAAATCTTTAAAAAAAATGACGTAGCGCTCCGCGGTATTTTTGATTCTCAGCGCAGATAAAGCAGACAGCTATGGGTTGCCACCCCCATCTGCCTGCCGTTACCTTGGTTGGCAATCAAAATACAGGGAAGCCCATTAATTTTTTCTATTTAAAAAATAGTTAAAAAAAAATGACGTTGGGTCCCCCCATTTTTGATAGCCAGCTAGGGTAAAGCAGACGGCTGTAGCCGGAAAACCACAGCTGGCAGCTTTACCGTGGTTGGGGATCCAATGTGGAGGTCCCCCCAGGCTCTTTTTTTATAATTATTTTATAAATATTAATAATTACACAAAAAAAGTAGAGTCCCCTCCAAATTGGATCACCAGCCAAGGAAAAGCAGACAGCTGTGGTCTGGTATTCTCAGGGTGGGAAGGTCCATAGTTATTGGGCCTTCACAGCCTAAAAATAGCAGGCCGCAGGCACCCCAGACGTGGCGCATCCACTAGATGCGCCAATCCTGGTGCTTCAACCCAGCTCATCCCGTGCCCTGGTGCAGTGGCAAACGGGGTAATTAATCGGGTTGATACTAGCTGTAAAGTCACCTGAGATCAAGCCCAGCAGTTTGTGATGTCATGGCGTCTATTAGATACCCAACATCATAAACTGTCAGTACTAACAAAAAAAAATCGACAAAAGAAATTTATTTGAAAAAACAGTCCCCAAAAAATTCCTCTTTCACCAATTTATTGTAAGAAAAAAAATAAAGGGGTCCCACGATGACTCTGGACCGTCTAGAATATGGGGGGGGGACACTCAGGGAACGTATCCCCCATTTTCTAGGAGTGCGGACCCTTCATGTGAGGAGTGTGGGTGCAATGAATCTGCACTCACTCTCCCCGGGTCCACAGCAGCAGAGTCCATGTCGTAATGGTTGCTACCAAAGCTGCAATGCCCTGCTCATGAGGTAAGGGCATGCCTAATCAGGAGAACTACTGTAGAGGAAGCTCTGTTCACTGGTATATAGGTGCTCAGAGGTAATAATAGATAAAATTAGTGAGTAACCTCGACACTCTAAATCTCCCAGACTAAGTCAGTAAGTCACAATGGATAGTAATGCAAAATCACTCTTTATTGGTCCATATTAAGAAAAAAATGTTTTTCATAAGCATATATGTTTTTGTCCAAAACAAGTTACAAATGACGTTTCGGCCTGAGCCTTCGTCAGATTGGACTTATCTGCATGTAATCATGAAAAATGACAATAATCAGTATCACATAAGAGTGAGAGAACAATAACATAAACTCGAACAATGTAGAGGTACAATTGGGATGCAGCATAAAATTGCAACACAGCAAGAAATGAAACACATGATACAAATGTCATAATACAGTACAAGGACAATATAGTAATGACAAATATGGGGTCAGAGTAGGCTTAGACAGCTCTGGTACGAAAGAGATGTCAATCATAAAGTAACATGTGCAGTAGGTGTAGAGGTACACTATGCATGGCAGAGCTAATGGGTAGACCGGCCATAGAAAAAGAACGGAGAAAAAGTGGAGAAAAAGTGGAGAAAAAATGGAGAAAAAGTGGAGAAAAAGTGGAGAAAAAGTGGAGAAAAAGTGGAGAAAAAATGGAGAAAAAGTGGAGAAAAAGTGGAGAAAAAATGGAGAAAAAGTGGAGAAGAAGTGGAGAAAAAATGGAGAAAAAATGGAGAAAAAGTGGAGAAAAAGTGGAGAAAAAGTGGAGAAAAAATGGAGAAAAAGTGGAGAAAAAGTGGAGAAAAAATGGAGAAAAAGTGGAGAAAAAGTGGAGAAAAAATGGAGAAAAAGTGGAGAAAAAGTGGAGAAAAAGTGGAGAAAAAATGGAGAAAAAGTGGAGAAAAAATAAAGAAAAAATGGAGACAAAGTGGAGAAAAAATGGAGAAAATGTGGAGAAAAAATGGAGAAAAAGTGGAGAAAAAGTGGAGAAAAAATGGAGAAAAAGTGGAGAAAAAGTGGAGAAAAAATGGAGAAAAAATGGAGAAAAAGTGGAGAAAAAGTGGAGAAAAAGTGGAGAAAAAATGGAGAAAAAGTGGAGAAAAAGTGGAAAAAAAAAATGGAGAAAAAGTGGAGAAAAAGTGGAGAAAAAGTGGAGAAAAAGTGGAGAAAAAATGGAGAAAAAGTGGAGAAAAAGTGGAGAAAAAATGGAGAAAAAGTGGAGAAGTGGAGAAAAATGGAGAAAAAGTGGAGAAAAATGGAGAAAAAGTGGAGAAAAAGTAGAGAAAAAGTGGAGAAAAAGTGGTGAAAAGGTGGAGAAAAAGTGGAGAAAAAGTGGAGAAAAAATGGAGAAAAAGTGGAGAAAAAGAGGAGAAAAAGTGGAGAACAAGTGGAGAAAAAATGGAGAAAAAGTGGAGAAAAAGTGGAGAAAAAGTGGAGAAAAGGGGGAGAAGAAGTGGAGAAGTGGAGAAAAAGTGGAGAAAAAATGTAGAAAAAGTGGAGAAAAAGTGGAGAAAAAGTGGAGAAAAAATGGAGAAAAAGTGGAGAAAAAGTGGAGAAAAAGTAGAGAAAAAATGGAGAAGAAGTGGAGAAAAAGTGGAGAAAAAGTGTAGAAAAAATGGAGAAAAAGTGGAGAAAAAGTGGAGAAAAAGTGGAGAAGTGGAGAAGTGGAGAAGAAGTGGAGAAGAAGTGGAGAAGTGGAGAAGAAGTGGAGAAGAAGTGTTTGTTCATGCCAGATGGGAGATAAATAATTTTTTACCGGCGCTGTCATTTACTGTAACGTGATCATCGGTGTACGGTGTATACCTGTGATCACGTGAGCGGGGACCGGAAAAACCGTCCTGAATCATGATCGCCAGGGTCTCAGCTAGCCCTGAAACCCCGGAGATTTTCTGACGCTGGGGGGCGTTATTCACTTATTTCTGCCTGCTGTTTATAAATGGCAGATCAGAATAAGGCTACATTAACACGACCGATCCATTTTTGCGGTCTGCAAAAAACAGTCCGTTTTTTTTCACAGGTGCATCCATGTGGCATCCGTTTCCGTTCCGTAGACGGTCCGTATGTCATCTGTTTGTCATCCATGTGCCTTCCGTTTTTTTGTGTACTGCAAAAAAACTGAAGGACGGTAAATGCATAAATTTACCCAGGATCCATAGCTTCATCCTACATGAGGTGGTCACATGTTCACTCCAGTGCCATTATAATGGCAGAAAGACACATAATGTCCCACTCTCCTGCATTTTGTAATTTTGTACCCTTTGGTGCCTTTCATGTGGCACTAAGGGGTGCTTAGCTTTCTATTTAGCCAAAAAAATGAAAACAAAAATGACGTAGGGTTCCCCCTAGTTTTGTAGCCAGCTAGGGTAAAGCAGACAGCTGCAGCCTACAGACCACAGCTGGCAACCTCACCTTGGCTGGTAATCTAAAACTGAGGGCACCCCACGCTGTTATTTTAAATTAAATAAATAATTAAAAAAAAAAAACACGTAGGGGTCCCCCCAAAATTGGATCACCAGCCAAGGTAAAGCAGACAGCTGGGGTCTGATATTCTCAGACTAGGGAGGTCCATGGTTATTGGACTCTCCCCAGCCTAAAAATAGCAGGCCGCAGCCGCCCCAGAAGTGGCGCATCCATTAGATGCGCCAATCCTGGTGCTTCGCCCCAGCTCATCCCGCGCCCTGGTGCGGTGGCAAATGGGGTAATATATGGGGTTAATACCAGATGTGTAATGTCACCTGGCATCAAGCCCTGGGGTTGGTGAGGTCAGGCGTCTATCAGATACCCGACATCACCAACCCTGTCAGTAATAAAAAAAAATACACGACAAACACATTTTTATTTGAAAAAACACTCCCCAAAACATTCCCTCTTTAACCAATTTATTAGAAAAAAAAACAAATCCAGGTCTGGTGTAATCCAAGGGGTTGCCATGACGATCCACACTGTCCCAGTCAATGAAGAGCAGGATGTCCACATTGGCTGGGAGAGCAATGCAGTGACCTGAGCTAACATCAATGGGTCAGCCCAGGTCACTGCAGGGGATGACAAGTGCTGCTGTCAGCGAGGTACATTACCTGCGCTGATCTCCAGCACACTGACAGCACCTGTCACTGAGTTCAATGACTGCCGCCTTCACAGCCAAGTATCGCGAGAGGCCCGTGACGTCACCGCTAGTCAGTCTCGGGTCGGAAGTGAGAGAAGGTGATGTGACAAGCGGCGGCCATGGAGGACAGTGATAGCGCTGAGGTCGGGATGGCGGGACTTCATCACCGCAGGTAAGCCGAGCGGGACCATGTGTGCAGAGTGTGTGTGCAGAGTGTGTGTGTGTGTGTGTGTATGTGTACGTGTGTACATGCCGCGGGCAGGAGGGGGCGGAGCGAGCTGAGCGGGGAAGTGTGGGCTTCCTGCACGTAACCAGGATAAACATCAGGTTACTAACCAAAGCGCTTTGCTTGGATACCCGATGTTCATCTTGGTTACCAGCTTGTGGCAGGCTGCCAGCGATGGCTCCTGCACACTGTAGCTTGTAAAAAGCCCTGCTTTTTGCTGCTAGAACCGTTCTCGAACGTATCTAGAACTATCGAGCTTTTGCAAAAAAGCTCGAGTTCTAGTTCGATCTAGAACAGCCCCCAAAATCACTCGAGCCGCAAACTGGAGAACCACGAACCACGAACCGCGCTCAACTCTAGAAAACAGTACACCTCTCGGAACAATATCTGGGAGGCTGTGGTGGCTGCTGCACGCAATGTTGATCATAAACAGATCAAACACTTGACAGTATCTATGGATGGTAGGCTGCTGAGTGTCATCATAAAGAAAGGTGGCTATATTGGTCACTAATTTTTTGGGGTTTTGTTTTTGCATGTCAGAAATGGTTTTTTTTCTAAATTTTGTGCAGTTATATTGGTTTACCTGGTGAAAATAAACACGTGAGATGGGAATATATTTGGTTTTTATTAAGTTGCCTAATAATTCTGCACAGCAATAGTTATCTGCACAAACAAATGTCCTCCTAAGATAGCCAAATCTAAAAAAAAAACACTCCAACTTCCAAAAATATTAAGCTTTGATATTTATGAGTCTTTTGGGTTGATTGAGAACATAGTTGTTGATCAATAATAAAATAAATCCTCTAAAATACAACTTGCCTAATAATTCTGCACACGGTGTGTAGTACAGTAACGACCAAAAGTTATGCATTTTTTTTTTAAAGTCGTCGTAAGTAAGAACCTGTACCTCACCCTATTGTAGATTGTAAACTGTTACAAGCAGGGTTGTCATTATTTTTGCCTTAATTATTTTATTTTCTTTAACTGTTACTTGTGAATGTTTGTTTGTATATGAACCTCTGAATTGTAAAGCGCTGCAGAATTTTTTTGCACTATTGAAATAAAGATTATTATTATATTAAAGTGTGATTACTTATGTCTGGTTGTTGTGATGCCATTTTCCTGGTGATAAATTGAAAGTGCAGGAAGTTGTCATCATACACAACCTTAATTTTAACTGAAATGCTTTTGAATATAGGTACGGTCATTTAATTAAAGAAAACTGACTGCCAAAAGTTTTCCATATAGTATTTATTGCTCACAACATAGAGAGTAATTCATTGTTTACAATGCCATAACTGAGTGTATTTTGAAGCATAACGTCTTGGTTTAATTTCGACACCACACCAATGGGGCATTGAAGCCAGTAAGATATTGAAGACATCATGAGTAGTGATGGGTGAACTTGCACATACCCAGAATCGGATGGTCCATCCGCTTTTTAAAAATAACTCGGTTCTGGTCCAGAATTGATCCTGGATATGTGGCCAGATTACGGTCCCATATAAGTCTATGGGGACTCGAATCAGATGCTTACAAAATTGTGGTAGAAAGAATAGGGGGATTGGAGCAAGTGCTTTATTGTTATCAGTCTCCACACGGCTGTAAATCTACTTCCGGGGCCGCTAATTAACCTCATGCATATGCACTGCTTCCCCCACCCACCAGCAGTACCGGCATCTCTGATTGCTTGCAGTCAGATGCCCCCTCACCGTATGTGACAGTGTGTCTGACTGCTTTCAGTCAGATACCCTGTCTGTGTGCATCTCTCTTGAGGTCAAAATAAATAAATTAAAATATTGGCACGTGATTCCCCCCATATTAGGTTACCCAGTACAAAACAGCAAAATTCTGAATTTTCATAAAATTTTGCTTGAATTTGATTTGACTTGATCATATCTACCCCTAACTAATTTTGTAATCCCTTTACCCCTAAGTCTGTCTGTATAGATGTAGAAACTTGGCACTCAAGATAAATGTGAATAGTGGTCTTTTATTAAGAAGAAGTTGTAGGACCAGCACAAGCACAGAAGTTTCGGTCAAAGACCTTCATCAGTGTGCGTGTAGGAGGTCCTCAGAAGGTGTAGCAACTGGTGTAGTCAGGTATGACATGGTGTCCACCTCTGTCTATGTAGCAATGCATTGTCTCTCTCTAGGTATCTCTGTCTACCTCTCTCTGTCTGTCTTTGTCTGTCTCTTTACCTATCTGTATCTTTGTCTGTCTCTTTGTCTGTCTGTCTCTTTGTCTCTTCCCTGTCTCTCTCTTTCCCTGTCTGTCTGCCTGTATCTTTCCCTGTCTCATCCCTGTCTGCATCTGTCTGTCTTCCTCTGTCTGGCTCTTTGTCTGTCTCTTTCCCTGTCTTCCTCTGTTTTTCTCTTTCCCTAACTTTCTGCCTCTTTCCCTGGCTGCCTCTTTTCCTTTCTGTCTCTTTCCCTGTCTGTCTCTTTGCCTGTCTGTCTCTCTTTCCCTGTTTGTCTGTCTCTTTCCCTGTCTGTCTCTTTCTCTATCTGTTTATTTCCCTGCCTGCTTTTGTCTGTCTCTCTCTATCTCTTTCCCTGTCTTTCTCTTTCCTTGTTTGTCTGTGTCTTTTCCTGTCGGTCTCTCTCTTTCCCTGTCTGTCTCTTTACCTGTCTGCCTGTCTCTGTCTGTCTGTGCCTATGTCTGTCTGTGCCTGTCTGCCTCTGTATGTCTCTTTCCCTGTTTGTCTCTATCTCTCTGTCTCTATCCCCTCCCTATCCATCTCTCCACCGATATCATATTACTTCTCACAGAAGCTTCTTATACTAAGAATGTTGTTTTGTTCCTATAAGAACCAATCATAGCTCCTATTAATAACCTATAGCTCCAGCTCAGCTCCATTGACTTTAATTGGAGGCTGGGTTTTTGGAGAGGAACTGTAAAGCACAGGGTTAAATTTTCCCATTAAAACATAGTCTATGATGTTCCTTAAGTCACAGGAGGCGTCTTTGCAAATTTTGTGATTGTAAATGCAACGGTGCGGATTTCTTTAGTGGACATACATACATACATACACACATAGACTCAGCTTTATATATTAGATGAATGTTGTTATTTAACATTTTAATTTGTCTTGCAAAAAACATGACCTGTTTTATGTGAAAAGTAGAATAAAAAAGTTATTCTTCTTGGAAAGGAAGAAAGAAACAAGTCACAAAGGGAAATGCCTTAAAAAGTCATCAAAATTGTCTGCATAGTTAAGCGGTTAAAATGCATAAATTTTGTAATTGTCTCCTGGGGTAATTGATTAAAGATCCTAATTTTAATTTCTACATTTGTTTCCATTCTACTGTTTCTAATGTTTTGATCTTCAAGTGCATCCAAGGGTCATCAAGGCATTAGCAAAGCTAGAAAATAATCCTGGGTTATTCTTAATAAGCACAGCAGAATTTTATTTCTCTAAATTTTGTTGGTTGTGTCTGTTTTATTTTCATTTGTTTCTTTGTTGAAAATACGTAGAGCTTCTTCTGCCATATATTGTATTTTATAAAGTGATTTCATTTGTATGTGCTCCACTATAACATGCATTACCCTAATACCACGCTGTAGAAATTGTTATGGAAGATAATAGTGCTGAACAAAAAGTATATACTGTATATAATTACTGTAAGCATCTACACAATAGAAATACATAGAAATATAATATTTAGTAAAACCTGAAAAAAACCATAGGAAACACTTAATAGCATGTAAAAATATTTATTCACATGTTTTGTAGTTTCTAATTGATTTTCCTGTGTGGGCACACACAGCAATAAACCACATAACAGCGTAGTCTTCAGAAAGCTTCCTAGTGATTAAAGAGTTACAGATTGACTTGCTGCTGTTTTATTAAACCTTCTCTCTGGGCAACTGTGGTTGATATTTCTGGTTGGATGTTTTATTGCCGTAATGTGTCACCAAGGCTCCGGTTGTCACATTTCATTATGAGATGTAACGAGATTTGACTGATGCTTGTGGACAGAATAGGTTGGATAGGATGTCACTGCACAAATATAAATAAGAACTCAGTTTCCTTCATGTTTTCATGGAGTAACTAGGTTTTGTAGCAATTTACAATGTGGTAGGAACACTACACATTTTTATTATACTGAGAACTAAGAACTGCACTCTACTGTATGAACTCATCCTATATATATAGTCATGGCAAAAAGTGTTTGCACCCTTGAAATTGTTCTAGAAAGAGAAGTATTTCTCCCAGAAAATTGATGCAATTACACATGTTTTGTTGTACATATTTACTGATGAGCAAAAGGGTAACAATGTATTGAAAACTTTTTACTTTCATACATCATATCTCACCATTCACTACAGCTTTGAGATTACCTTCATTTTATAGACAATCATCTTGGCTATTTAATACATAAATTTGAGTTGCAAGTATTTAGTATATGAATAGAGATGAACAGACGTGGGTAAGTTCAGTTCAGCAGGTTCAGATGGACTTTAAATAAAGTTCAGTTTGGGACCTGGACTAATCCCAATAAAAGCCACTAATTGGGCAGGTGGGTTCCACCCACATGCAGCAAGCCATAAACAAATCACTTCCGTGGCGGGTGGGCAGGGTTTTTCCATTGATTTTGTTTGTACACACTACATAAGATCACGCTTTTGATACCAAAATGTGAGCCATTCAAACACTGCACTCAGCTGAACACCGAGTGTACCCAAGCACAGTGATGTTCGTATGACTGGTTTACATATGTAAACATCCAAATTCTGAACTCAAACTCAGTTTTTTTTTGCAAAGTCTGTGTTTGGTACGAACACCAAACACAGAACCTTGGGTTTGCTCACTTCTAGAAATGAATAATTATTCACATTCTTGTAATAGCACTGCATTGTTACTGTTTTGCTCTTGATCAAGAAAAATAATTTTGTTCCTGTATACTACAAGTTAAAACCTGTTCTCACATTCCTTAATAGCTCTATGTGTTATTAGGTTGATTCCTAATGTGAGGTAGCAGCGTTGCTTGGGCAAAAACGTGAGGCAGTGAGGCATCAGCGTGTTCACACCAACAGTCTATTTATTGTTGCAGCATAAATAGATCCAATTTCCCACTGTCAAAGTCTCTTCCGGATCACAGCCGGTGCATATAGACAAATTCTTTGCATCAAAAAGTCTTGTTACCTTAGGACCCCGTTAACCGCAGGGATCTGTGTAAGGTTCTCCTAGGCTCACACTCTTGGCCTGTGTTCACTCCACACAGAGCCAGCCCAGCTCACACAGCATGTGTTAGCTTCACCAAGCCTGGCTCTCAACTGAGACACACCCTGCTGTGCTCTGCATGATTTAAACGAAAATGCCGGACATGAGGATTGCTACAAAACCTGGACTGGGAGGAGGGATCTGTCTCCCTGTTACCCTTTGTGCTATACTCCCAGTAATAGCTATAGCAAACTCAGAGGGTTTCCAGACACATTCTGGGGGACACATAGCGGTCTTAAAATATTACCCCTGTCACTGCCTCACATATCCCCCCCCTCAGTTCAAACGGGCGGGGTTGAACTTTTGCCAACATACAGGGACCTCTGGACAGGGCATCCGCATTGCCCTGCAACCTACCAGCCCGGTGTTCCACAGAAAAGTGAAAGTTCTGCAAGGAGAGAAACCACCTGGTGACTCTAGCATTTCTCTCCTTAGCATTCCTCATCCAGACCAAAGGGGAGTGGTCTGTCACCAGGCGAAAGTGTCGCCCCAGCAGGTAGTAGCGTAGGGATTCCAGAGCCCATTTTATGGCCAGGCACTCCTTCTCCACTATGCTATAGTTCTTCTCTGCCGGGGTGAGTTTTCTACTCAAATAGGTGACCGGGTGCTCTTCTCCATCTACCTCCTGGGACAGAACTGCACCCAGACCCACCTCAGAGGCATCTGCTTGTAGTATAAACTCCTTTTGAAAGTCAGGGTTGACAAGGACAGGCTGACCACATAGGACTACCTTTAGCACCTGAAAGGCTTCCTCTGCTTGTGTATTCCAGTGGACCATGACCGACTTCTTCCCTTTTAAAAGATCGGACAAAGGCGCCGACCTTCCAGCAAAATTAGGTATGAATCGTCGGTAATACCCCATTATACCCAGAAAGGCTCTTACCTGTTTTGTGGTAAGGGGACGAGGCCAGTTTTGAATGGCTTCGATTTTGTTTACTTGTGGCTTGATAACCCCTTGGCCTATCACATACCCCAAGTAACGGGCTTCTTTGAGACCCATAGCACATTTGCTTGGATTCGCCGTCAGACCAGCAGCTCTGAGCGAATCCACTACCGCTTGTACCTGAGATAAGTGGGTGCTCCAGTCACTGCTATACATGATGATGTCATCCAAATATGCGGAGGCATATGGTTTATGGGGTTCTAACACTATGTCCATTAATCTCTGAAACGTGGCCGGAGCCCCATGTAAACCAAATGGCAAGACGACATAGTGATAGAGCCCCCCTGGCGTGACAAAAGCGGTCTTTTCTTTTGCCGCCTCTGTCAGCGGCACCTGCCAGTAACCTTTAGTGAGATCGAGAGTCGTGAAGTACTGGGCCCGTCCCAGTCTCTCTATCAGCTCGTCGACCCTGGGCATGGGATACATATCAAATTTCGAAACCTCATTTAACTTTCGGAAGTCATTACAGAATCTTAAAGAACTGTCTGGTTTCGGGATCAGCACAATGGGACTGGAACATTCGCTCTTGTATTTTTCAATAACCCCTAGTTGGAGCATCTTTTTTACCTCCTCTGCAATGGCTTGCCTACGAGCCTCTGGTACCCGGTATGGCCTCAGTCGTACCCTTACTTGAGGCTCGGTTACAATATCATGGTGGATTACGGTTGTTCGGCCTGGTAGGCTTGAGAACACATCCGTATTCCGCTGCACTAACCTCCGAGACTCCCGTCTCTGCTGTTTTGAGAGAGAATCCCCTATCCTCACTCCCAATTCATCATCAGGGGACTCCTCCTTTGCTGTTGTCAAGGCACCCGAAAAGGTTAGGTCCAACGTTACGTCAGCCACCATACATTCCCTGTCTTTCCATGCCTTCAGCAGGTTTACATGGTAGATTTGCTCTGGTTTTCTTCTACCTGGCTGATACACCTTATAGTTTACTTCCCCCACTTTCTCCTGGATCTCATAGGGACCTTGCCATTTGGCTAAGAACTTACTTTCTGCAGTAGGTATTAGGACTAAGACACGATCTCCCGGTTTAAAAGACCTGATGGAGGCCTTTCTATTATACTGAGTACTTTGGGCTGCCTGAGCATCCAGCAAATGCTCTTTAACAATGGGCATTATTGCCGTGATATGATCCTGCATACCCATAACGTATTCCACTGTGCTTTTGTGAGGGGTGGGCTCCTGTTCCCAAGTTTCCTCAACTATATCCAGCAGTCCCCGCGGATGTCTGCTATACAGTAACTCAAATGGCGAGAACCCGGTGGAAGATTGTGGGACCTCGCGGATAGCGAACATTAAATAGGGCAATAACATGTCCCAATCTTTCCCCTCTTTGGAGACCACCTTTTCAACATAGCCTTCAGAGTTTTATTAAAACGTTCCACTAGACCATCAGTCTGGGGATGGTACACTGACGTGCGTAGCTGCTTGATCTGGAGGAGTTTGCACAGTTCCTTTGTAATTTTAGACATAAAGGGAGTGCCCTGATCGGTCAGGATTTCTTTGGGTAACCCCACGCGACAGAACATAGCAAACAACTCCCGAGCAATAAGCCTCGCCGAGGTGTGACGTAGTGGAATGGCCTCCAGATAACGTGTCGTGTAATCCATCACTACCAGGATGTGCTGGTGACCACGGGCTGATTTTACAATGGGTCCGATCAGATCCATAGCAATCCGCTCAAAAGGCACCTCTATAATGGGTAAAGGTATCAGAGGACTACGGAAACGGTGCGTTGGTGCGGTCAACTGACAAACTGGGCAGGACTCACAGAACCTCTTAATTTCTGCGCCGACCCCTGGCCAGTAAAACCGCTGAAACATGCGTTCCCGCGTTTTCTCTTCACCTAGGTGCCCACTCATTAGGTGGTTATGAGCCAATTCCAAGGTCTGACGGCAGTACGGCTGAGGGACCACCAACTGTTCCACTATTTCCCCCCGGATTGTATCAACCCGATAGAGCAACTCTCGCATTAGAGCCATGTAAGGAGTTTCCAGCCTGGCACCAGGCCGCTGGGGTACCCCATCAATTACCTGTACATTTCCATGTCCAGGAGCCAATGTGGGGTCCCGGAGCTGTGCTGTTCCAAAATTATCTGGAGACACGTTCAACTCCGGGATTGCCTCGGGTGGCTCAACCTCTCCTGTCATTACCTCTAGGGGGAACCTGGCAGGGTTACACTCTGTCCCTATACTGGTGACCCCTACAGCAGGTATCCCTGAGTCGGGATCGTCCGGCTCAGGGCCTGGTTCAATCATACACCTCGGAGGGCTAGGTCGCCTCCCACATAATGTCCAGAACAGGGGCAAGTCTCTTCCCAAAATAACAGCATATGGAAGTCTTTTCATGACCCCCACTTCATGTTGAACCTCTCCACACGAGGTAGCAATGGTGACCCTTTCCATAGGGTATTCACGTAGGTCTCCATGAATACAAAGTACCCCTACTTTATGTCCCGTAGGGTTTTCCCCGGAGACCAAGGAGGCATGTACAAGAGTCACTACACTTCCTGAGTCCAACAAAGCCTCTGCTGTATAGCCATTAACACGTACTTTGCAGAGATGGGATCCTCCCCCATAGTAACAGTGCTTACGGTACAAACAGTATGGGCATACATTGATACCCGGCGAGCGTACCGGCAGTCCATGGGTTCTGATGTGAGTGGGCACTGTGCCATCACATGCCCGAGCTGATGGCACCGCCAGCACATAACAGCAGAGGTGTCCCTGTTTCGGGTGTCTGACTTTGGGGAACCGGGACTCCGGCTGACCTTAGTCTGGGGTTTACTCTCTGCCAGGGCTGAAGACGGGGCAGCACCCGAGGAGGGACGGGAGTCTTTTACCAACTGTGAAGGGGGCATATCCCTACGGAGTGCCCGCCGTGAAGCAGAGTCCCGGACCAACTCCTGGGTAGCTGTGTAGCATTCCACCAAATTCACTAGCTGGTCTAGGGTACCGGGGTCCCCCTGTTCCACCCACCGTTGAATGGGGGCTGGCAAAGTCCGCACAAACCGTTCAATCACCACCCGCTCAATCATCTGTCCGGGGTTCAAGGTCTCCGGCTGCAGCCATTTTTTTACAAGGTCCAGTAAGACATGGGCCTGTGGGCGTGCAGGTTTTCCCTCCTCAAAGGACCACTGATTCACTCGTTGGGCCCGGAGATAAGTGTTAACCCCCATTCGTGCAAGGATCTCACCTTTCAGTGTGCCATAGTCCTTGGCATCCTCCGTGCTGAGATCCAGGTAGGCTTTTTGGGGTTCACCTACCAAGAACGGGGCCGCGAGATCAGTCAAACGGTCGATAGACAATTTCTATCGCTCAGCGGTCCTCTCAAACACGGAGAGAAAGGCTTCTGGGTCATCCTCTGCCCTCATCTTCGTAAGTGCCGCCCTTACTCTGTCCTGGGCCGCAGGAAGGACTGGATGACCTGGAATGACCGCTGGGAGCGCTTCTCGCAGAGCAGAAAGCTGCTTAGTCAACAAGCTGTTTGTCTCCTGTTGCTGAACTAACGCCCGCTGGAGCTGGACATTGGTTTGTTGCTGCTGAGCATTAGCCTGTTGCTGCTGAGCATTAGCCTGTTGCTGTTGTGCACTGGTTTGTGCAAAAGCCTGCTGTAGTTGAGCAGTAGACTGGGCCAGCTGCTTTACAAGATCCTCCATAGTGGCTGCTGAGTTAAACTGTAACTTTGCAGGCTTGATCATAAACATGTGAAAACTGGGTTGTTGCCCCTAGCAACCAGGCTGCAACGCCTGTAAGCTTCGTGGACCCGCCGATCCACCGCAAACAGTCAGTAAATTTTTTTTTTCCGGGTAAGTACCTCTTAGGCCATTGCCCTTAGCAACCAGGCTGCCATGCCCGCATTCTCCACCATAATGTGAGGTAGCAGCGTTGCTTGGGCAAAAACGTGAGGCAGTGAGGCAGCAGCGTGTTCACACCAACAGTCTATTTATTGTTGCAGCATAAATAGATCCATTTTCCCACTGTCAAAGTCTCTTCCGGATCACAGCCGGTGCATATAGACAAATTCTTTGCATCAAAAAGTCTTGTTACCTTAGGACCCAGTTAACCGCAGGGATCTGTGTAAGGTTCTCCTAGGTTCACACTCTTGGCCTGTGTTCACTCCACACAGAGCCAGCCCAGCTCACACAGCATGTGTTAGCTTCACCAAGCCTGGCTCTCAACTGAGACACACCCTGCTGTGCTCTGCATGATTTAAACGAAAATGCCGGACATGAGGATTCCTACAAAACCTGGACTGGGAGGAGGGATCTGTCTCCCTGTTACCCTTTGTGCTATACTCCCAGTAATAGCTATAGCAAACTCAGAGGGTTTCCAGACACATTCTGGGGGACACATAGCGGTCTTCAAATATTACCCCTGTCACTGCCTCACACTAAGTTAACTGTCACTGGCTCGAATCGAGTAGCAGCCATGAAGATTTCCCAAGAAAAGAGAAAGACCATCATCCAGCTCATCCATTGCAGTTTCTCAGACAAAAAAAAATTGCCAAACTGTACCAAGTGAGGGTCATAAGTAGAGATGAGCGAACCGGTCGCTGTTCGGCTCGAGCTCGGTTCGCCGAACTGAGGTCTGGTTCGCGTTCGGTTAGGCAAACCGATTCGACGAACCACTCGAACCCATAGCAAACAATGAGAGGCAATCACAAACACATAAAAACACCTAGAAAACACCCTCAAAGTTGTCCAAAAGGTGACAAACAACTCACAACACAACACAATCACATGGAAAAGTGAAAAGGACATATACTCATGCGAAAACAAAAGAGCTGGACAAGGAGAAAGAGGAGGAGACAAAGATATAGGCATGGCATGCCCTTCTAAAATGATGTAAAACACCGCAAGGTGACTCAAAGCGGAGTCTCCCTTTTTTCCAAAAATTGAGCCACACAGACACCCCTTCAGTGGCAGCACTTGTGCCCCATTTCTACACTTCACAGGTAGATTTGCATCAAGCACATTCAAAAAACAGCCATCCTTAACTGTCCCCAGGTTGGCACCAAGGTAGGAAGCAAAGACCTTACTGATCCATGATTTGTTTATCTTGGATCATTTTTAAAAACACAGCAAGCAAAAGTTACTCCAAGCGGAGTCTCCCTTTTTTCCAATAATTGGGCCACACAGACACCCCATCAGTGGCAGCACTTGTGCCCTAGTTGCAAACAGGATGTTTTGATTTGCATCAAGCACATTCAAAATACACAAGCATTTACTCTCCCCAGGATGACACAGGGGTAGTAAATTCCTTGTGGATCCATAACTTGTTCATTTTGATGAACGTTAGTCTGTCCACATTGTCACTGTACAGACGCGTGCGCTTATCTGTCAGCACACACCCAGCAGCACTGAAGACACGTTCAGAGACAACGCTGGCAGCTGGACACGACAAGATCTCCAAGGCATAAGTGGAGAGCTCTGGCCATTTTTCAAGATTTGAAGCCCAAAATGAGCAAGGCTCCATTTGCAAAGTCATGGCATCGATGTTCATTTGGAGATACTCCTGTATCATCCTCTCCAGCTGTTGACTATGTGTCAGACTTGTTGTCTCTGGTGGCCTTGCAAAGGATGGTCTAAAAAAATTATGATAAGATTCAATAAATTTGCTGTTACCAGCACCAGATACGGTGCTGCTGGTTCGGGTAGACTGTTGAAGATGACGAGACCGTCCCATGTTTGTCAAGTTACAACTGGGAGATTCACTCCGTGCACCACGGTTGTTTGGTGGAAAAGCCGAGTTAAGATCGAGTAACAGCTTTTGCTGATACTCCTGCATACGTGCGTCCCTTTCTATGGCTGGAATTATGTCACAAAATTTGGACTTGTACCGGGGATCTAATAGTGTGGCAAGCCAGTAGTCATCATCACTTCTAATTTTGACAATACGAGGGTCATGTTGGAGGTAGTGCAGCAAGAAGGCGCTCATGTGTCTTGCACAGCCATGCGGACCAAGTCCATGCTGTGTTTGTGGCATAGAGGTACTAACCGTTCTTTCTTCCTCTGACATCTCCCCCCAACCTCTTTCAACTGAAATTTGACCAAGGTCTCCCTCATCCGCTGAGTCTTCCATGTCCATGGACAGTTCGTCCTCCATTTCTTCATGTTCTCCTGCACCTTCCTCAACATTTCGTCTGCTACCATGCGCCCTTGTTGATCCCTGTCCCCCATGGTCCCATGCCTGCCGCGTTGGTGATGATGAACGTCTGGACCTTGGTGATGTTGTTATCCTATGCGCATATGAATCCTCCTGTAGTTCCTCCCCTTCCTGTTGTCCCACCCCCTGATGCCGAATAGTGTTTAGCGTGTGCTTCAGCATGTAAATGACTGGAATTGTCATGCTGATAATGGCATTGTCAGTGCTAAACATATTCGTCGCCATGTCGAAACTGTGCAGAAGGGTGCATAGGTCCTTGATCTGAGACCACTCCATCAGGGTAATATGCCCCACCTCTGCATCTCGTTGGCCCAGGCTATACGTCATGATGTATTGTATCAGGGCTCGGTGGTGCTGCTACAGTCGCTGTAACATGTGGAGAGTCAAATTCCAGCGTGTCGCCACATCGCATTTCAGGCGATGAACCGGCAGGCCGAAAGACCTCTGGAGCGATGCAAGTCGCTCAGCAGCAGTGGTTAAACGGCGGAAGTGAGCAGACAGTTTTCGTGCCCTGTTCAGAAGGCCATCTAGGCCGGGATAGTGTGTTAAAAATTGCTGGACAACAAGGTTCAACACGTGAGCCATACAAGGCATGTGTTTCACCTTAAACAAAAGCCACAGCCGCACCATGATTCAACAAGATATTATGTATAGATTTGTATCATAAACATACATGGCGGGATAGGACCCTGGCAGGTCGCTAATGTAAGGCATATAAAAATGAGAACTGCGACAACAACGCCAATGATTGAAATTGATGAACTTTATTAAACACAGGGTAGGTGAGTAGCGGCACAATTACAAGTGAGACTACAGGTCACAGTTAGTCCAGGGTCTACTGTAAACAATTAAGTATCAATAGAGAATGCTCAAGGAAATAAATGAATAAACATGCTATCATCCCTTAACCACAATTGATATAGGGAGCAGCAAAATACACCAACCAGGAAGAGCTATATGTTCATCAGTGTCAGGGATGGGAGGCGGTATGCTGATGAAGAAAACAGTGTAATTGATTACTAATTAACAGGGGCTCATAAGGTATATGAAGACCACAGAGGGCACAAATTGAGCCACACCAGCCCCCACAAAAGGTGTACATGTAAAGGACCATGAAACCTAGAGTTGCTTGGATGGTAACATACCTGGGAGGGAAAATCCTGGAGCACACTGGGACCTGTGTCTACCCACACAGGTCAATTACACTGTTTTCTTCATCAGCATAGTGCCTCCCATCCCTGACACTGATGAACATATAGCTCTTCCTGGTTGGTGTATTTTGCGGCTCCCTATATCAATTGTGGTTAAGGGATGATACCATGTTTATTCATTTATTTCCTTGAGCATTCTCTATTGATACTTGTGACGGGGTATGCAACAGAGCAGTGAGGGACGCCAGGCCAAGGAACAATCCAAAGGGCTTTATTGGAACCACAAAGATAAAGCAGCAAACATAAATATAAATCCTTCAAATCTGCAAGGAGTCCACAACAAAAAACAAAAGATCCAGGGGCACCGCCTGGTATTCTGATGACAGGGAAATTAGGGCAATGGTCCTTATATGAGTTCCTTGAGTCCAACAGGGTGAACAACAAAACACAATCCCACGTGGCCGCGGATCTCCAGTCTGTAACAGTCCACACACACAGACCCCAGGATCCAGCCTCAGCTATAGATCCTAGTCCTTCTCCAGCCGAGATCTAACTAGCTGAACTAACATGTTCTTCTCTCCTGGGATCAGCACCTTAGGTGGGCACACCTCCCCCTGGCCATTTGATGCATGAATGGACTTTAGACTGCTGGCTCTGTTCTGTTTACCAAGTTGTAGATTGGAGAAGTCCCATGCTGAGAAGAACAATATATATATGCAAACCCCACCAAATCAATGACAATAGCTACTGCTGAAGCCTGATTGCAATATGATACAACCTGGGGGGAAGGTATGGTCACTTACATCCCAAGACATTTCAAAGTGTTCAGTAAGTACAACCAAAGGAAAGTTACATCACATCCTGACATAGTATTACAGCAAATACAGTGAGAAGTTAAAATACATCACATGGCATCTTATACAAAAAATATGGGATGGAGAAAACTACATACATCATGACAATTCCTTCCCCTCCCAACTTGTGTACGTACTAGGGACCTCTACAGGTCGCTGGTTAAGTACACGCAGGCATGACTGACAGGACTCAAAGCTCCTCTTGCCTGGACAGTCCATCTGCATTTTGGGTGTTGGCTCCAGGTTCTTTAGTGTATGATGAAGATGTAGGGTTGAATGTTCGGGTCCAGTTTATATCCTCCTTCACTTAAACTCTGCTTCCTGCACCCACAAATCGGCATTGTATATCTCCCACATCATTGGCTAGGAGTATGTCTGCAGGAAGGCCGCTCATCACACCGATTATGCATTGTTTTGCCCCAAAGCCATAATCCAGGGTCACACTCGCTCTTGGAATGTATCCTTGAGTACCTCCAGCCAATTCAATGGCAATTCCTGGTCCCTTTTGAATTGCTTCTGGTTGAATTACTCGGGGATCTGCGATGGTGAGAAAAGCCCCAGTGTCACGAAAGCCAACAACTTTTTGGCCATCCAGCACGACCTCCTGTAGATGTTTATGCTGAAAATCATAAGAACGCGTGGCTGTGGCTCGCACTCCATAGACTCCTGGTAGGGAAGTCAAGATATCAGGGTCACTTGGCAAATCATCAGGGCCTGAATCCAGCTCTTCTCCTGCTGAAGATGTCTGTAGATAATGGACAGGCAAAGGTGGTCTGCAGCTGTTCTGCCTCTGAACACCTGGACAGTGAGCTTGCAGATGACCAGGTTGCCCACATTGATAACATCTGCGCTGCGTCTCACTCCGTCCAGTTTGCCTTCTGGAGAAGTAGGTAGGAGACCTTGGTGACTGATAGGGAGGTGCAGGTGCTGGAGGTGGTTGTCGATTTGGAGGATGACTCCACTGGATAGATGGGCATGTGGCCCGCAGATGTCCGGGATGCCCACAGCTATAACATCTCCGCTCTTCTACTTTCTCTCCTCGTCGTATTCCAAAAAATGTGGTAGAAACAACTGGAGGCACGTACACACGGGTATCCACATGAGGTGGTGATCTAGGTCGCGGAACATTGGACACTGAAGGACAAGGAACCTCTGGTGTTGGGGAGCTGGTCATTTTTGCTCCCTCTGCTAGCAGCTTCTTCCATTGAGGCTTGATAGTGAGCACCTCATCAGCTAGAGCAGCAGCTTGTTCCATTGTCTCTGGTCTCCTCTCACGCACCCATTCCCGAATCTCAGTAGGGCACTTGGCATAAAACTGTTCTTTTAGGATGACCTGGATGAATGTCTCCTAAGTTAAGGCCCCCTCTCCATCCAGCCAGCGATGGCATACTTGTTTCAGTCTGTGGGCAAACATCTTGAAAGACACTTCTCCATCACAGGCTAATGTACGGCACTTAGTCCTATAAGTATCTGGGGTCACGGCATAATGTTCCAGAATGGTCTGTTTTATCTCCCCATACTCACAATTCCACTGAGGGTCCATAGCTCTATAGGCGTCGGCCGCTCCACCCTCCAAGAGGCCCACCAGGTGTCTGACTCGCTCTCTTTCTGGGACTTCCATTAATCGGCACTGATGATCAAAGTCCTGAAAGAAGCCCTCAATGTCACCTGCAGCTTCATTAAATGGCTTAAAGTTCTTGCGGGACACTCTGGAGAATTCCCTCATAGTTGTTGCTGTGGTTAAAGTTTGTCTGGAGCCTCTAGCTGCTTCTACAGCAAGCCTCCTCTCCAGCAATGCTGCCCTCTCTTGAGCTCTGCGAATGGCCTTCCTCTTATCTTCTATGGTGGCCTCATCTCCAAGCAGTGCCATCTCCTCCTCATACCACACAATCCATTGACTTTTTTGGGTATTTTCCTCCAGCTCCCGTCTTTCCTCCCTTTGCTGTGGAAATTGCTCCTCGGTGCCATCTTGTAGGCAAGCGTTTTCCAATGCCTCAATTAGTTGCTCCTTAGAGAGTCCTTTGTAACCGACTCCTAATTCATGGGCCATTGTTTGTAGGCTCACCACAGTCCAGTTCTTGTACTCTGAGGTTCTGATTCCAGATGTTAATGGGCCGTTGTCCTCCATTCTTTCTGCTCTGCTCCTGCCACTGCCACCAGTTTGTGACGGGGTATGCAACAGAGCAGTGAGGGATGCCAGGCCAAGGAACAATCCAAAGGGCTTTATTGGAACCACAAAGATAAAGCAGCAAACATAAATATAAATCCTTCAAATCTGCAAGGAGTCCACAACAAAAAACAAAAGATCCAGGGGCACCGCCTGGTATTCCGATGCCAGGGAAATTAGGGCAATGGTCCTTATATGAGTTCCTTGAGTCCAACAGGGTGAACAACAAAACACAATCCCACGTGGCCGCGGATCTCCAGTCTGTAACAGTCCACACACACAGACCCCAGGATCCAGCCTCAGCTATAGATCCTAGTCCTTCTCCAGCCGAGATCCAACTAACTGGACTAACATGTTCTTCTCTCCTGGGATCAGCCCCTTAGGTGGGCACACCTCCCCCTGGCCATTTGATGCATGAATGGACTTTAGACTGCTGGCTCTGTTCTGTTTACCAAGTTGTAGATTGGAGAAGTCCCATGCTGAGAAGAACAATATATATATGCAACCCCCACCAAATCAATGACAATAGCTACTGCTGAAGCCTGATTGCAATATGATACAGGCTGGGGGGAAGGTATGGTCACTTACATCCCAAAACATTTCAAAGTGTTCAGTAAGTACAACCAAAGGAAAGTTACATCACATCCTGACATAGTATTACAGCAAATACAGTGAGAAGTTAAAATACATCACATGGCATCTTATACAAATAATATGGGATGGAGAAAACTACATACATCATGACAATACTTATTTGTTTACAGTAGACCCTGGACTAACTGTGACCTGTAGTCTCACTTGTAATTGTGCCGCTACTCACTTTCCCTGCGTTTAATAAAGTTCATCACTTTCAATCATTGGCGTTATTGTCGCAGTTCTCTTTTTTATATGTGTTTCACCTTGCCCAGGCAAAGGGCCGCACCCAGGTTTGCAGCATTGTCGCACACGGCCTTACCAGGCTGAAGGTTGAGTGGAGACAACCATTTATTAAACTCAGTCTCCAGAGCTGCCCACAACTCAGCCGCTGTGTGACTCTTAGTTCCAAGACATTTCAAGATAAAGACCGCCTGATGCCGTTGCGCTCTGCTGCCAGCATAGTAATGAGGGGTGCGTGATTCCTTCTGTCACCTCTAGCATCAACGTTAGAGAAGTCACCTATGGCTCAGAGCCTGCTGTAATTAGCCCTTACAAGGGCTAATAGAAACTTCTATCCCTATTCTGTATAGCGCTGTGTCTAGAGCGTACACAACAGGATCGGCGACAGGAGCTGCGCCAGCGGTGACTGACACCCAGATGCAGAAGGCAAATAATGGCGTCCAGACGGGCAGATACCCGTTTTTATAATGCAGGGACATGTGACATGGACAGCCTATGACACATGCCCTTGCTTGTCTGGCAAAAAGCCCACTTAGCTGTGTGTTTGTCTGTGATTGGCTGACAGGCTGACAAATTGCGATCGCCATTATCCTACCAGCAGTTATCTGAACGCGCAGTCCCCACACACTATACGCTGAAATTTTATAACAGTGGGAGTCACAGAGTGACTTACACTATTGCAGCGAAAAGCTAGCTACTAATTAGCTTGGCTTTTTGATGCTAGAACCATTCTCGAACGTAACTCGAGGTATCGAGCTTTTAGCAAAAAGCTCGAGTTCTAGTTCTATCTAGAACACCCCCCAAAATCACTCGAACTGCGAACTGGAGAACCACGAACCACGAATCGCGCTCAACTCTAGTCATAAGAGTTTGAAGAAAACAAAATGAAGTCCGTCCATCCATTCAAAAGTCCAGAACAGAGATGAGCGAACCGGCCGTGGTTCGGCTCGAGTTGGGTTAGTCGAACGGAGGTCTCGTTCGAGTTCAGTTCGGCGAACGTTCAACGAACCGAACTCGAACCAATAGGATATAATGGGAGGCAATCAGAAACACATAAAAACGCATTATAAATGTACACATACAGTTAATAAACATTGCCATAACACTTACCGGTTCCCGCGATCCCTCCTGCACTCTGTCTCCTGCCGCTATTCCATCCGATGATCGCTGAATCCTCCCGGTGACCAGCACTGCCAGCAGTGATGCAGGACCTATCGTGACGTCAAAATAGCCATGTGACCAGTCACGTGGCTATTATCTCATTGGCTACAGACTGGTCACATGGCTTTGACGTCATGTCCTGTCCTAGGTCCTGTCATTGCACTCTCCGGTACACGGTGCACATTTGTGTATTGCCGTGTACCGGCGACATGCTCTAGCACACGGTCGACTCCCCATTCCGTTAGGGACCGGCTGACACAGCCGGTAATTAACGGAGATCACCGTTGCCATAGCAACGCAGTTAGCGGTGACGTCACCGCTAACCGCGGCTCCGGGAATTACATGATCGGAGCACCGTTGCTATGGTAATGCGTCTGTCAGCGTTACCGCTGTTACCGCTAACAGCCAGCAGCACTGATCACTCAAGGAGTGAAGGCTGCACGTAAGCAAGCAGTGATGGAGCAGAGCTGCATTTGTTGAACGAGAAAGACAGAAGACCATGGATCGTGGAGGGCTGACAGGGGGTAATAAAGATGGAGTCTCTAATGTGTCTGTGTATTTATTTCTATTAAAGTATTTTTTCTCTGTGTGGTGTCTTTTTTTTAACCCTTTATTGGAGATTCTTAATGGCCGGGTCAAACGTGCCTGACAATAAGAATCTCTGGCTTAATACTAGCTAGTAAAACAAAGCTAGAATTAACTCATTATTACCCAACAAGCCACCCGGCTTCAGGGCTGTTGGAAGAGTTGGATACAGCGCCAGATGATGGCGCTTCTATGAAAGCGCCATTTTCTGGGGTGGCTGCGGACTGCAATTCGCAGCAGAGGTGCCCAGAAACCTTGGGCTAACCTGTGCTGCGGATTCCAATCCCATGCTGCCTAGTTGTCATTTTTTTGGTGGGCAAAAAACTTCTGCATACAGTCCTGGATGGAGTATGCTGAGCCTTGTAGTTCTGCAGCTGCTGTCTGCTCTTCTCCATACAGACAGATAGCAGCTGCAGAACTACAAGGCTTAGCATACTCCATCCAGGACTGTATGCAGAAGTTTTTTGCCCCCTGAAAAAATTATGTGGGCTTTGCCATATTTTTGTATGCTAGCCAGGTACAGCAGGCAGGTACGGCTGGCCCTAACCCCCAGTTGCCTATTTGTACCCGGCTGGGAACCAAAAATAAAGGGAAGCCCTTTTTTATTATTTCATGAATTTCATGAAATAATTAGAAAACAAATGACGTAGGCTTCGCCCCATTTTTGTGTCCAGCAAGGTACAGCTAGGCAGCTGGGGATTGGAATCTGCAGCACAGGTTGGCCTGAGCTTTCTGGGCCCCACTGCTGTGAATTGCAGTCTGCAGCCGCCTCAGAAAATGGCACTTTCATAGAAGCACCATCTTCTGGCGCTGTATCCAACTCTTCCAGCACCTGCCTGCTATACCTGGCTAGCATACAAAAATATGGCGAAGCTCACGTCCTTTTTTTGTAGTTTTTTGGCAAAAAAAATAAAAAATGCTTCCCTGGATTTTCCATTGCCAGTGAAGGTAACACCAAGCAGTGGGGGTTAGCAGCCAGTAGCTTCTTGGATTACCCTTAGCTAGCAATACAAAAAATTCAGCGGGAGCCCATATATATTTTTTTAATTATTTATTTAAATAACTGAAAACAAAATGGGCTACCCTGTATTTTGATTGCTGGACATCACAGTGCTCTAAAAAGAAATCTTTAAAAAAAATGACGTAGCGCTCCACGGTATTTTTGATTCTCAGCGCAGATAAAGCAGACAGCTATGGGTTGCCACCCCCATCTGCCTGCCGTTACCTTGGTTGGCAATCAAAATACAGGGAAGCCCATTAATTTTTTTTATTAAAAAAATAGTTAAAAAAAAAAAGATGTTGGGTCCAACCATTTTTGATAGCCAGCTAGGGTAAAGCAGACGGCTGTAGCCTGAAAACCACAGCTGGCAGCTTTACCGTGGTTGGGGATCCAATGTGGAGGTCCCCCTAGGCTCTTTTTTAATAATTATTTTATAAATATTAATAATTACACAAAAAAGGTAGGGTCCCCCCCAAATTGGATCACCAGCCAAGGTAAAGCGGACAGCTGTGGTCTGGTATTCTCAGGGTGGGAAGGTCCATAGTTATTGGGCCTTTACAGCCTAAAAATAGCAGGCCGCAGGCACCCCAGACGTGGCACATCCACTAGATGCGCCAATCCTGGCGCTTCACCCCAGCTCATCCCGTGCCCTGGTGCAGTGGCAAACGGGGTAATAAATCGGGTTGATACTAGCTGTAAAGTCACCTGAGATCAAGCCCAGCAGTTTGTGATGTCATGGCGTCTATTAGATACCCAACATCATAAACTGTCAGTACTAACAAAAAAAAAATCGACAAAAGAAATTTATTTGGAAAAACAGTCCCCAAAATATTTCCTCTTTCACCAATTTATTGTAAGAAAAAAAATAAAGGGGTCCCTCGACGACTCTGGACCGTCTAGAATATGGGGGGGAGACACTTAGGGAACGTATCCCCCATTTTCTAGGAGTGCAGACCCTTCATGTGAGGAGTGTGGGTGCAATGAATCTGCACTCACTCTCCCCGTGTCCACAGCAGCAGAGTCCATGTCGTAATGGTTGCTACCAAAGCTGCAATACCCTGCTCATGAGGTAAGGGCATGCCTAATCAGGAGAACTATTCTACATTTCCAAATATTGGTATTTGCTGATATTATTGCTATTCCACCTACTATATATTGGAGATAGGATCTTGGAGATGGAATACCCCTTTAAGTCCAGTTATCCAGCTGAATGAATACTTAACAACAGAGCTCGCTATTTAGATGTGTTTTCTTGTGGCGTATAACGGACTCTCATGTTTGGTAGTCGTTCAGCAGGGAAACTATAAAAGCAAATCCCTCCATTTGGAAATGTAGTATATAGCTCTCCTGATCAATTATGTTCCTTACCTCATGAGCAGGGCATTGCAGTGATAATAATAATTTATTCATTTATATAGCGTTATTAATTCCATAGCACTGTATGTCTTTGGAGTGTGGGAGGAAACCAGAGTACCCGGAGGAAACCCACGCAAACACGGGGAGAACATACAAACTCCTTGCAGATGGTGTTCTTGGTGAGAATTGAACCCAGGACCTCAGCGCTGCAAGACTGCAGTGCTAACCACTGAGCCACCGTGCCGCCCATTTAGCTTACAGATGCATAACCACCACTCACTGTGTCTGAACACAGGAAGCTGAGCTGACAGCCGCTCTGTGCATGCGGCAGCGTCTATTGTGAAGGAGAGGGCCGTGGGGGGATCAATGCTGCACAGGTACCGTGGGACACCGGGGAACACCGGTGGGGTTATAGGGGGTGACCTAGCAGGGCCTGGGGAGGAGTTTTCTGTCGCATGTATCATGGCACATGCAACAGAAATCAGAGGAGTAGGGTGAATGCGGCCGGCGCGCTGCTGTGCGCGCGGCCATCTTGGATTTCTGGGAGGGCATCAGGGGGGGCACTTTGGCGACACCGGGGGACCGGAGGGGACCGGGGAGGAGATTTATCATGTTTGTTCATGCCAGATGTGAGATAAAAAACTTTTTACCGGCGCTGTCATTTACTGTAACATGATCATCGGTGTACGGTGTATACCTGTGATCACGTGGACCGGAAAAACCGTCCTGAAGCATGATCTCCAGGGTTTCAGCTAGCCCTGAAATCCCGGAGATTTTCTGATGCTGGGGGGCGTTATTCGCTTATTTCTGCCTGCTGTTTATAAACGGCAGATCAGAATAAGGCTACATTAACACGACCGATCCATTTTTGCGGTCTGCAAAAAACAGTCCGTTTTTTTTCACGGGTGCATCCATGTGGCATCCGTTTCCGTTCCGTAGACGGTCCGTATGTCATCTGTGTGCCTTCCGTTTTTTGTGTACTGCAAAAAAACTGAAGGAGGGAAAATACATAAATTTACCCAAGATCCATAGCTTCATCCTACATGAGGCAGTCACATGTTCACTCCAGTGCCATTTTCTACTGCTTTTCACAGCGTAGAGCGCTCTGGTGATTTTCTTGTGCTTGTGCACTTCATATCAGTCTTTTCTGTCATTATAATGGCAGAAAGACACATAATGTCCCACTCTCCTGCATTTTGTAATTTTGCACCCTTTGGTGCCTGTCATGTGGCACTAAGGGGTGCTTAGCTTTGTATTTAGCCAAAAAAATGAAAAAAAAAAATGACGTAGGGTTCCCCCTATTTTTGTAGCCAGCTAGGGTAAAGCAGACGGCTGCAGCCTGCAGACCACAGCTGGCAGCCTCACCTTGGCTGGTAATCCAAAACTGAGGGCACCCCATGCTGTTATTTTAAATTAAATAAATCATTTAAAAAAAAAAAACACGTAGGGGTCCCCCCAAAATTGGATCACCAGCCAAGGTAAAGCAGACAGCTGGGGTCTGATATTCTCAGACTAGGGAGGTCCATGGTTATTGGACTCTCCCCAGCCTAAAAATAGCAGGCCGCAGCCGCCCCAGAAGTGGCGCATCCATTAGATGTGCCAATCCTGGTGCTTCGCCCCAGCTCATCCCGTGCCCTGGTGCGGTGGCAAACGGGGTAATATATGGGGTTAATACCAGATGTGTAATGTCACCTGGCATCAAGCCCTGGGGTTGGTGAGGTCAGGCGTCTATCAGATACCCGACATCACCAACCCAGTCAGTAATAAAAAAAAATAGACGACAAACACATTTTTATTTGAAAAAACACTCCCCAATACATTCCCTCTTTAACCAATTTATTAGAAAGAAAAACAAATCCAGGTCTGGTGTAATCCAAGTGGTTTACTTGACGATCCACACTGTCCCAGTCAATGAAGAGCAGGATGTTCCCCATTGGCTGGGAGAGCAGTGCAGTGACCTGAGCTAACATCAATGGGTCAGCCCAGGTCACTGCAGGGGATGACAAGTACTGCTGTCAGCGAGGTTCATTACCTGCGCTGATCTCCTGCACTGCTGACAGCACCTGTCACTGAGTTCAATGACCGCCGCCTTCACAGCCAAGTATCTCGAGCGGCCCGTGACGTCAACGCTAGTCAGTCTCGGGTCGGAAGCGAGAGAAGGTGATGTGACAAGCGGCGGCCATGGAGGACAGTGACAGCGCTGAGGTCGGGACTTCATCACCGCAGTTAAGCCGAGCGGGACCATGTGTGCAGAGTGCAGGTGGGCGGAGCCATGTGTGCTGGCGGCGGAGTGCGAAGTGGGTGACTATGAGGACGTCAGTGTCGTGGACTGCTTGGCTGGGGATAGGTGAGTGTGTGTGTGTGTGTGTGTGTGTGTGTACATGCCGCGTGCAGGAGGGGGCGGAATGAGCTGAGCGGGGAAGTGTGGGCTTCCTGCACGTAACTAGGATGAACATCGGGCTACTAACCAAAGCGCTTTGCTTGGATACCCGATGTTTATCTTGGTTACCAGCTTCTGGCAGGCTACCAGCGATGGCTCCTGCATACTGTAGCTGTAAAAAGCCCTGCTTTTTGCTGCTAGAACCATTCTCGAACGTATCTAGAACTATCGAGCTTTAGCAAAAAGCTCGAGTTCTAGTTCGATCTAGAACAGCCCGCAAAATCACTCGAGTCGCGAACTGGAGAACCTCGAACCGTGAACCGCGCTCAACTCTAGTCAAGAAGTGGACATCCATGCAAAAATATCAGAGTCAAGAACTTGGCTCATCAGAATGTCTATCAGTTCTGGTGCGACAAACATTGCAATGGAAGTGGCTTGTATGCTTCATAATAGTGAGAATGCAGATGTCCATGCAAGTACCATGCAATGCACATTACACAAATCTGGAATTGTGGGCTGAAAACATGTGACAAAGTCTCAACTTCAATATTGTCATAGGAAGCGTTTGCTTGAGTTTGTCACACATTTCGAACAGTGGACAGAAAAAGATTAGAAAAGGGTGATTAAGAGATGTGAGACATAAGTCAATATATGGTACTAGGCTGTGATGGATACAAATGGATCAGGAACAAGCAAGGGAGAAAGGGACTCATAGATTGAGAAAATGAAGAAACTGTCAAGTTTGATGGAGGAAACCTTAAGATATGGAGTTGTTTGACAGCCAAAGGGGTTCGATACTTGACCAGGATTGATCGTAGTCTCATTGCTGAGCTATATGTGAATATCCTACAAGATGAGGATGACAGAGTGACAGACCTGGAATCAGACTTCAATTGAAACATGCTTCAGACTAATCTAGACCATGCCCAGAACGATTCAGGCACTGTTATAAACCAAAGGTGGATTTAGAAAATACTAACAAAATAATAAAGATTTAACTTTAGATTTTTAGGAGTAAAACAGTAACAATGCAGTAATATGACAAGAATCTGCATAACTAGTCATATGCTATATATTTGCAAGTCAAATGTATGTATGAGATAGCCAAGATTGTCTATAAAATGATGGTAGTCCCACATTAGAAGCTGTATTGAATACTGAGATATGGAACCTGAAAGTAAAAAGTTCAAAACATTGTTATCCTTTTGCTCACAGTATATTAATTTCCTTTGTGTTTATTGTAACAATACAAAATAAAACTGAGCAAGAAAGACAAGTTGGACATCATTTAACACAAAACCCCAAAAATGAGCAGGATAAAATTGTTGGCACTTTTCCAAAATTGTGGCCAAACAACTTTGTTTCAAGAATGTGATGTTTCTTCAAACTTACCTTTGGCAAAGTACAGGTGTGGGCAATAGGAAATTTATCTGAAAGCAGATAAAAAGGGGAGAAGTTGACTCAATCTTTGCATTACGAAATGTTGCAATGCAGTATAGTCCGGATGGTTGACAAGCAGCCCTAATCAAACTCCATTGATATTCAAGCTGTTCTGCAGTCTCAGGGTGTGTCAGCGTCAGCACAAATAATCCCTCGATATTTGAACTAAATGAAATTATATGTTAGGAGAACCAGGAGGACCCCACTGCTGACACAGACATAGAAAAGCTTGTCAAAAGCTGCAATTTGCCAAAATGTATGTGAACAAGTCAAAATCATTTTGGGAAAGCATTTTATGGACAGATGAGAGCATAATAGAGCTTTTTGGTAAATTACATCCTTTTACTGTTGCTGACAACTGAATGAGGCCTACAGAGAAAATAACAAAAATAACACAGTACCTACATGGTGGAGGCTCAAGAATGTTTTGGGGTTGGGTTGTTGCCTCAGGCATTGGGTGCCTTGACTGTATGCAAGGCATCATGAAATTTGAAGACTACAAAAGGTTTTTGGGTGGCAATGTAGTGCCCAGTTTCAGAAAGCTGTTTTTCTGTCCTAGATCATGGGTATTCCAGCAGAACAATGACCTAAAACATACTTTAAGAAGCCCCATAATTAAATTGATAGATTGTACTGGAGAGTATACAAGTGGCCAGTAATGAGTGTGAATCTAAATTCCATTGAAGACCTGTAGAGAGATCTTGAAATTGTTGTTGGGAGAAGGTGACATAAATATGAGAGACCTGGAGCAGTTTTCAAAAGAATAGTGATTCAGAATTCCAGTTGAGAGGTGTAAGAATTTTGTTGATGGTTATAGGAAGTGATTGATTGCAGTTATTTATTCCAAAGAGTGTACAATCAAATATTAAGTTGAGGGGGCTAATAATTTTGTCTGGCCCATTTTGAGGGTTTTGTGGGAAATTATGTCCAATTTGCCTTTTTTGTTTGTTTTTTCTTTTGTTGTTCCAATACACACAAAGGAAATAAACATCCATATAACAAAACACATATAATAATTCATTTTCTGTCACAATTTATAGGGGGCCAACACTTTTGGCTGGTCTGCAGTAGTATAAATTTATTAGTATATCATAAAAAGAAAACACTTCTCCAAACCTTAACCTCTTCACCCCCGGGTGATTTTCCATTTTTTCGGTTTTTTTCGCTCCCTTTCCTCCGAGAGCCGTAACTTCTTTATTTTTCTGTCAATCGTGCCACATGAGGGCTTCATTTTTGCGGGACAAGTTCTACGTTTATATTAAACTATAAGTTTTACCATAAAATGTACTGGAAAATGGCAAAAATATTCCAACTGCAAAAAAACATTGCAAACAAAGTGCGATTGCATGATTGTTTTTGAGATATTTTATTCACTGTGTTCTTTATATGGTAAAATTGATGTATCGGTGTGATGCCTAAGGTGAGTATGAGATCGAAGATGCCAAACAAGTATAGGTTTACTTTTATCTAAGGGGTTAAAAAAAATTCAGAAATTTGTTCCAACAAAAAGGCACACTTTTTGAGCCATTTTTCGTGATCCGTAGCGTTCTAATTTTTTGGGATCAATGGCTCAGTGATGGCTTATTTTTTTGTGGCTTGAGCTGACATTTTTAATGGTACCATTTTTGCGCAGATGCTACGTTTTAATCGCCTGTTATCGTATATTGCACAAAACTTGCGGCGACCCAAAAAAATTTAATTTTGGCATTTGGAGTTTTACTGCCACTATGTCGCTTAATTGATTTTAGATTTTGATAGATCAGGCATTTCTGAACATGGAGATACCAAATTTGGGTGTATTTTTTTTTATTTTTTAAATCTTTAATTGTCAATGGGGAAATGAGGGGGTGATTTGAACTTTTAGTTTTCTTTATTTTTTTTTTAAATTTTGTAAATGTAGCACCCCTGAAGCCATCAGGAACTACAGGGAACTGCATCCTATCCAGGATGCCGGGCCTACCCTAAGGGACCCAGAAGACCAGTGCCGGTAACAGCAAAACATTCAATTTAAACCCTGTTTTCCCCATTCCCAAAGACTTGTGACAGGCTAGGGTTGGACCCAATGGATGGCCACCTAGAACCGATCCAGTCAACTAGATGACAACCAGGGGCGAGGGGTCAGACAGTCAGTAAGTGGATGTGAGAGGAAACGGATGCAACCATACTAACAGGAGAGTGTAACAGTGACCTGAGGGCCCAGGCGTGTGGTTGCCGGTGGAGAACAGTGGAGTACTTCTGGAACCATAGCACCAATGGGGTACAGAGCCCTAGGTCAGGCAAATGCTCTAAGCAAATCTGATAAAATCTGCATGGTAAAAGGACCATCCAGGAACTCACTGATCGTGAAGTTCGGGACACAGTAACAACGGGAGAAGCGGGGAACAGGACCAGAGGAACCAACCCCACAGGGTTCAAGATACCTGTCATACGGATAAAAACTGAGAGACTACCAGGAGGGGACCCCCAGATGCTCCGAGCCACGGGGACCCACTAACCAGAGAAATGTGCAGGGGAAGACAGCCACCAGGTCTTCACACTGGCACTGGAACTAAGGGGACCAGTGGTGAGGACCAGACTCCATCAGGTTGCCAGCCATAACAATGCTGTGAATAAAAGGAACCAGTTACACTGCAATCCCTTGTTAGGCCTACATTCTTTCCGCGCTGAACAACATCATCTATCCCTTGGAACCTGGCCCTACTTTCGGAGGGCCCAATATCCAGGCTGCCACTAACACCAGCCCCAGTAGTGAGAACTGTGCAGCGGCGGCTCCACTAAAATAGCCGCAACCCGCAAGTGGCATCACAACAAAAACTTTTATTACAATTTCCCTGTACTTAACCCCTTTTTTAAAGCAACATCCAGGGTCACGGAACCGGGCAACGGCCACCCAGTGAACTGTACCAACGTAATCAGGCCCGGGACCAAGTACCCATAGCCCTGGGGCGAGTCGTAAAACTATTTTTTTTTACTTTTTTTTATTTTACTAGGCCCCATAGTGTCCTATAAGTATCAGCACTATGATTTTATCTTGTAAATCAGAGCAGCATTGCTCTGATCTGCACAAAAGCTTTCCTCTCACAGACGACCCTCTGCCAGCTGTAAGAAGAACTGACTCATAATAGCTACAGGAGTCATCTTATGACCCAGTGCTACCATGGCAACCATTGGATCCACGTGATCACATCACGTGACTTTTGATGGAGCAGGGTAAGTGAATACCTGCTGTTATATTGCGCTGTGACATTTTAACAGCACGATCTAAGGGGTTAACAGGCGCAAGTGGGTAGAGAATCAACTCATACCTGATAGCTTTGTATTCACACTTTATAGTAAAATTACCAATGATTTATGCTTTCTTTCAGACATTTTTTTTTAAAAAAAATATGTGGGACCATAACAAGATTGAAATGTTTCTGATCTGGATTTTAAAGTTTGGGTATATTCAGAACCAAAACAATGCAAAATTTGGTTTTCTTTAAACCATACCCAAAGAAGCAATATATACTGTATATATGGCATATGTCAGGTGTGCATCTACAGAGCAGGCTGAAACTGATACATACAAGATCGATGGCAACTGACACTCTCATGTATCTGCCATCTCTGTTTAATGCCATTAACCCCATTAAAGCTAGAGTCAATAACAATTTGGGGCACCCAAAACAGACATAGATGGTGGCCTCGTCAGTCAAATCCATCACCTCTATCCTATTGATATTCCTATGAAACCTTGACAAGGTTTTAAAATTATAACAAACTTCACTACATAAATCTTCAGCTTTTTCTGCAAAAATCGGAATTCGCTTATGTTGATAGAAAAGAAAAACAAAACAAAAGCATGGCTGCTATGTTGACTTATGGTGAAAGTTGTTGTAGGATAAAGATTTACAAAAGGAGGAAATCATAAATGTCACAACACCTGTTAACAACTTAGTCATTATTGTAGTAGCTCATCTTTAAAACTGGCTAAAATTAGGCCCCTTTTGATGAACATTGGCTAATGTCAGGCTTTGAATTTTTTGAGGTTTAAAACTATTATGGTGAAATAAAGCTTCTAGTTTTATATCAAGACAAGAGATGGATTGATTGATTGATTGATTGATTGATTGATTGATAAGGATAAAGGTCAGAGCACAGGCTCATCTCTCCCTTTCGTGAGTCACCATGATTGCATTTTTTGTATTTTTCTTTTACGTATACTGTATACTTTTCAGTATACAGCGTTCTTTTTTATTTGATAGTGAGCTCCCTCTTTTCTCTAACCTGTCACTTACATATTACTTGCTGATTACGTGCATTTGAACTTCAATGTTTCTGTGGCGCCCTGGACAAGCCAGGACGTCACAGGTACAGCAACAACACACCCTACACCCCAGTTAGGAACACCAAGGTCAGATACAAATCCTTGTTGCCTTCCTCCAGGGGCTGATGTCCACACTAGGTGGGGCAGAGCCAGGCGGTTGGCTCCACCCACCGAGGAGTTCACAGTCCTGGAGGCGGGAAAAGGAAGCAGTTTAGAGGAGAACAGTTTAGGAGTTGGAGAGTAAGGAAGTAGTAGTGGAGGAACTGACTGGCCGTGTCCGGGTACATGGCCCGGGCACCTGACAGCAAGGTTGGCAGACGGTGGTGACCATCTGCAGGAGAGGCCGATTGACGCACAACCGTGAGGACCGGGGACGGGCGGTGGCCCGCCGGTACCGAACCGGGGAGTGAAGAGAACCTCCGGGGTTTCCCAGCAGTAAAGACCCGACTGAAGGCAACCGTCCAAACCGTGAGGGAGATAAAGCTACTGCCAGAGCTAGAGCTCCCAGGGCCAGAGCCTGCGGGCAAAGGAAGGGCTCCCTTAGCCAACATACCGCTGGGGAGCGGGCTATCAGTGGGAAGCCATTGGGGCCGAGAACAGAACACCGGTGCAGGGAGAGACAGTCACCGCCAACCTACAGGGAGTGACCGCCGCAGCCGTCTGTGGGACTCGTCCATCCAGCTGTTTGTTTTACCGGAGACTCCGTGTGCATTACTGGCTGAGTAAGTACCACCGTGCGGTCCGTCACTGCGTTGCCCCGCGACCCTGCACCCAGCCAGGCCCCACATCCCACCTTCCGACCTCCACCACCGGGCCCCGGGACCAACAAAACCCCCCCTACCCACGGAGGGGAGAAAACATCTCAGCTGCTCCCTGCCAACGCTCCCGGGATCCCCGTACAGAGCAGCGGTGGTGTCCCAACCTCACCACAAACCGTGGGTGGCGTCACGGACAATATCCCTACACCCAAACCACCCCTTTCACTCACGGGAGAGGAGCACCACTTGAGTCCCCGGGATCCAGCCCACCGCTCGAGCCACCGACCGAGCGAGCAGCAGCCAGACCTGAGCAGTGGGTGAGCGCAGCATCCCCTCCCCGCCCGCGACATTTCCATTTATATAGGGGGTATCCTATATCAGCATACCTTTAATAACTATGAGGCTATGCTGCAAAACGGATGTCCATGCAACCTAGATGTTTCTCATACCACTTTCAATACATGTAGTTGATGCAGTTGTGTATATCATGACTAGAGTTGAGCGCGGTTCGTGGTTCGAGGTTCTCCAGTTCTAGGCTCGAGTGATTTTGGGGCCTGTTTTAGATCGAACTAGAACTCGAGCTTTTTGCAAAAGCTCGATAGTTCTAGAAACGTTCGAGAACGGTTCTAGCAGCAAAAAACCAGCTAAATCCTAGCTTGGTTTCCGCTGTAATAGTGTAAGTCACTCTGTGAATCACACTATTATGACATTTCAGTGTATAGTGTGCGTGAACAGCGCCTTCAGATCACTGCTGTTTCTATAATGGCGATCGCCATTTTTTTTTTCTTTTCCCTGTCTTCCTTCCCTAAGCGCGCGCGTGTAGTGGGGCGGGCCAGCATGTCAGCCAATCCCAGACACACACACAGCTAAGTGGACTTTAGCCAGAGAAGCAACGTCATGTGTGATAGGATGTACATGTCACATGTCCCTGCATTATAAAACCGGACATTTTCCTCCAGGACGCCATTATCTCTTCTGCGTCTTTGGTGTCAGACATCACTGTCGCAGCTCCGTCCTCCTGAGTCCTATCGCCGATACAGCTGTATGCGCTGCATACACAGCGTTAGACAGCTTAGGGAGAGCACTTTCTAGCAGTCCTTTTAAGGGCTCAAACCGGCAGGGTCAGAGTTAAGGTGACAGGTCCTGAAAACAGAGACAGCGTCTGTGTAGCCAAGGTCAGGGATTTCCTCCCTGCATTTCCCTATTAGGAGGGAATAGAAAGGCAGGCTTCCATTCCTCTACCCAGACCCCACAATCCTGGCACTGTACCCTCCTGTCCTCTGCACACTCCAACTCATTATAACTAAGCCATTATACTAGCAAACACTCAGTGTACCTAGTGGCATCCTATACGTGGCTATTGGACTTTGCTATAGTCCCACTAGTGCAAAGACATTTGCAGAGCGCGTCTGCCTGCATTGCACACTCCAACTCATTATAACTAAGCCATTATACTAGCAAACACTCAGTGTACCTAGTGGCATCCTATCTGTGGCTATTGGACTTTGCTATAGTCCCACTAGTGCAAAGACATTTGCAGAGCGCGTCTGCCTGCATTGCACACTCCAACTCATTATAACTAAGCCATTATACTAGCAAACACTCAGTGTACCTAGTGGCATCCTATACGTGGCTATTGGACTTTGCTATAGTCCCACTAGTGCAAAGACGTTTGCAGAGCGCGTCTGCCTGCATTGCACACTCCAACTCATTATAACTAAGCCATTATACTAGCAAGCACTCAGTGTACCTAGTGGCATCCTATACGTGGCTATTGGACTTTGCTATAGTCCCACTAGTGCAAAGACGTTTGCAGAGCGCGTCTGCCTGCATTGCACACTCCAACTCATTATAACTAAGCCATTATACTAGCAAACACTCAGTGTACCTAGTGGCATCCTATACGTGGCTATTGGACTTTGCTATAGTCCCACTAGTGCAAAGACGTTTGCAGAGCGCGTCTGCCTGCATTGCACACTCCAACTCATTATAACTAAGCCATTATACTAGCAAACACTCAGTGTACCTAGTGGCATCCTATACGTGGCTATTGGACTTTGCTATAGTCCCACTAGTGCAAAGACATTTGCAGAGCACGTCTGCCTGCATTGCACACTCAAACTTTTTTAAACTAAGCCATTATACTAGCAAACACTCAGTGTACCTAGTGGCATCCTAAACGGGGCTATTGTACTTTTGTCTATTCACACTATTGTAAAGATATTTGCAGCACGTCTGCCTGCATTGCACACTCAAACTTTTTTAAACTAAGCCATTATACTAGCAAACACTCAGTGTACCTAGTGGCATCCTAAACGTGGCTATTGTACTTTTGTCTATTCACACTATTGTAAAGATATTTGCAGCACGTCTGCCTGCATTGCACACTCAAACTTTTTTAAACTAAGCCAATATACTATCAAACACTCAGTGTACCTAGTGGCATCCTAAACGTGGCTATTGTACTTTTGTCTATTCACACTATTGTAAAGATATTTGCAGCACGTCTGCCTGCATTGCACACTCAAACTTTTTTAAACTAAGCCATTATACTAGCAAACACTCAGTTTACCTAGTGGCATCCTAAACGTGGCTATTGTACTTTTGTCTATTCACACTATTGTAAAGATATTTGCAGCACGTCTGCCTGCATTGCACACTCCAACTTTTTTAAACTAAGCCATTATACTAGCAAACACTCAGTGTACCTAGTGGCATCCTAAACGTGGCTATTGTACTTTTGTCTATTCACAATACTGCAAATCTATGTGCAGCACCTCTGCATGACACCCTCCTGCTCTGTTTTTAATAAGCTATAATGATAGCACAAAATACTGCCATTTAGTGGCATCATAGAACTGGCTGTTGTATTCCATTAGTGCCCCACTGGTGACAAGCTATTTCTAGCACCTCTACATGACACCCTCATGCACATTTTGCTATGCTAATGTTATAGCAAACTCATGGAATTCATTGCTGCATTTCATAATTCGGAGGGATAGAAAGTCAGGCTTCCTTTAGCTTTTCCTTCTGTTCATAGACAGCATCTCCAAGATCAATTTCCCCTCCACGTCTAAGTGTGGAGAGGCAGCTAGTGCGCATGCGTGTGCCGATGTACCCCAGCTGCAGCATAATTACAGTGTTTCGCCCAGTGAGTATGCTCAGCCTGACTGTGTTATTCCTGACGCTAAGTCTTCTTTTCGGGATACAGCGCATGCTCCCACACTAAGTGTGAAAAGCCTCTTTGCACAGGTGCTTGCATTCCGTGCCGGGTCTAAGTCCTGTTTTGTGCCTAGACACCATGCTAAAGCTGATAGTCTTTTTTCAGAGACTGTATTTCATGCTACTGAGCATGCTCAGGCACTTCCTGCATCAGAGACTAGGTCCGGTAATTAACTCTTTGGCCCTGGCCCTGATGTGGGGGTCCCATATAGACCACAGGGCATCAGGTGTACTCCCAAATGGCTTGCAGAGGCCCACACCTATGACTTGTCACCGCATTATTGATGGTCGGACGATGACTGGTGAGTAGAGATGAGCGAACCGGTCCCGGTTCGGCTCGAGGCCGGTTCGCCGAACGGGGGTCCCGTTCGAGTTCGGTTCGTCGAACGTTCGACGAACCGAACTAGAACCAATAGGCTATAATGGGAGGCAATCACAAACACATAAAAATGCATTATAAATGTACACAAACAGTTAATAAACATTGCCATAACACTTACCGGTCCTCGCGATCCCTTCTGCACTCTGTCTCCTGCCGCTATTCCATCCGATGATCGCTGAATCCTCCCGGTGACCTGCACTGCCAGCAGAGAAGCAGGACCTATCGTGACGTCAAAATAGCCATGTGACCAGTCACGTGGCTATTATCTCATTGGCTACAGACTGGTCACATGACTATGACACGTCATGTAGGACCTGCGAGTGCATCTCTCCGGTACACGGTGCACATATGTGTATCGCAGTGTACCGGCGACATGCTCTAGCACACGGTCGACTCCCCGTTCCGTTAGGGACCGGCTGACACAGCCGGTCATTAACGGAGATCACCGTTGCCATAGCAACGCAGTTAGCGGTGACGTCACCGCTAACCGCGGCTCCGGGAGCACCGTTGCTATGGTAACGCGTCTGTCAGCGTTACCGCTAGCAGCCAGCAGTGATCACTCACGGAGTGAAGGCTGCACGCTGCTTCCCAATTGTAGTGAGCATTGTAGTTAGGATGGAGGTTCCCCAGCCCCAAGTGATGCCCCTCACTACAATCGTCACTACTACTACACTAGAAAGAAAGAAGACAGAAGAGCAGGATCGTGGAGGGCTGACAGGGGTAATAAAGATGGAGTCTCTAATGTGTCTGTGTATTTATTTCTATTAAAGTATTTTTTCTCTGTGTGGTGTCTTTTTTGGCCGGGTCAAACGTGCCTGACATTAAGAATCTCTGGCTTAATACTGGCTGGTAAAACAAAGCCAGTATTAACTCATGATTACCCAACAAGCCACCCGGCTCCAGGGCTGTTGGAAGAGTTGGATACAGCGCCAGATGATGGCGCTTCTATGAGAGCGCCATTTTCTGGGACGGCTGCGGACTGAAATCCGCAGCAGAGGCGCCCACAAACCTCGGGCTAACCTGTGCTGCGGATTCCAATCCCCAGCTGCCTAGTTGTACCCGGCTGGACACAAAAATAGGGCGAAGCCCACGTCATTTGTTTTTTAATTATTTCATGAAATAAGTGAAATAATTAAAAAAAACGGGCTTCCCTATATTTTTGGTTCCCAGCCGGGTACAAATAGGCAACTGGGGGTTGGAGGCAGCCCGTGGCTGCCAGCTGTACCTGGCTAGCATACAAAAATATGGCGAAGCCCACGTCATTTTTTTGGTGGGCAAAAAACTTCTGCATGCAGTCCTGGATGGAGTATGCTGAGCCTTGTAGTTCTGCAGCTGCTGTCTGCTCTTCTCCATACAGACAGACAGCAGCTGCAGAACTACAAGGCTCAGCATACTCCATCCAGGACTGTATGCAGAAGTTTTTTGCCCCCTGAAAAAATTATGTGGCTTCGCCATATTTTTGTATGCTAGCCAGGTACAGCAGGCAGGTACGGCTGCCCCCAACCCCCAGTTGCCTATTTGTACCCGGCTGGGAACCAAAAATAAAGGGAAGCCCTTTTTTATTATTTCATGAATTTCATGAAATAATTAGAAAACAAATGACGTAGGCTTTGCCCCATTTTTGTGTCCAGCCAGGTACAACTAGGCAGCTGGGATTGGAATCCGCACCACCGGTTGGCCTGAGCTTTCTGGGCCCCACTGTTGCGAATTGCAGTCTGCAGCCACCTCAGAAAATGGCATTTTCATAGAAGCGCCATCTTCTGGCGCTGTATCCAACTCTTCCAGCACCTGCCTGCTATACCTGGCTAGCATACAAAAATATGGCGAAGCTCACGTCCTTTTTTTGTAGCTTTTTGGCAAAAAAAAAAAAAATGCTTCCCTGGATTTTCCATTGCCAGTGAAGGTAACACCAAGCAGTGGGGGTTAGCAGCCAGTAGCTGCTTGGATTACCCTTAGCTAGCAATACAAAAAATGCAGTGGGAGCTAACATATATTTTTTTTAATTATTTATTTAAATAACTAAAAATAAAATGGGCTTCCCTGTATTTTGATTGCTGGACATCACAGTGCTGTAAAAATAAATCTTTAAAAAAATGACGTAGCGCTCCGCGGTATTTTTGATTCTCAGCGCAGATAAAGCAGACAGCTATGGGTTGCCACCCCCATCTGCCTGCCGTTACCTTGGTTGGCAATCAAAATACAGGGAAGCCCATTAATTTTTTCTATTTAAAAAATAGTTAAAAAAAAAAAATTACGTTGGGTCCCCCCATTTTTGATAGCCAGCTAGGGTAAAGCAGACGGCTGTAGCCTGAAAACCACAGCTGGCAGCTTTACCGTGGTTGGGGATCCAATGTGGAGGTCCCCTCAGGCTCTTTTTTATAATTATTTTATAAATATTAATAATTACACAATAAAAGTAGGGGACCCCCCAAATTGGATCACCAGCCAAGGTAAAGCGGACAGCTGTGGTCTGGTATTCTCAGGGTGGGAAGGTCCATAGTTATTGGGCCTTCACAGCCTAAAAATAGCAGGCCGCAGGCACCCCAGACGTGGCGCATCCACTAGATGCGCCAATCCTGGCGCTTCACCCCAGCTCATCCCGTGCCCTGGTGCAGTGGCAAACGGGGTAATAAATCGGGTTGATACTAGCTGTCAAGTCACCTGAGATCAAGCCCAGCAGTTTGTGATGTCATGGCGTCTATTAGATACCCAACATCATAAACTGTCAGTACTAACAAAAACAAAAAATCGACAAAAGAAATTTATTTGAAAAAACAGTCCCCAAAACATTTCCTCTTTCACCAATTTATTGTAAGAAAAAAAATAAAGGGGTCCCACGACGACTCTGGACCGTCTAGAATATGGGGGGAGACACTCAGGGAACGTATCCCCCATTTTCTAGGAGTGCGGACCCTTCATGTGAGGAGTGTGGGTGCAATGAATCTGCACTCACTCTCCCCGGGTCCACAGCAGCAGAGTCCATGTCGTAATGGTTGCTACCAAAGCTGCAATGCCCTGCTCATGAGGTAAGGGCATGCCTAATCAGGAGAACTACTGTAGAGGAAGCTCTGCTCACTGGTATATAGGTGCTCAGAGGTAATAATAGATAAAATTAGTGAGTAACCTCGGCACTCTATATCTCCCAGACTAAGTCAGTAAGTCACAACGGATAGTAATGCAAAATCACTCTTTATTGGTCCGTATTAAGAAAATTTTTTTTTCATAAGCATATATGTTTTTGTCCAAAACAAGTTACAAATGACGTTTCGGCCTGAGCCTTCGTCAGATTGGACTTATCTGCATGTAATCATGAAAAATGACAATAATCAGTATCACATAAGAGTGAGAGAACAATAACATAAACTCGAACAATGTAGAGGTACAATTGGGATGCAGCAAAAAAATTGCAACACAGCAAGAAATGAAACACATGATACAAATGTCATAATACAGTACAAGGACAATATAGTAATGACAAATATGGGGTCAGAGTAGACTTAGACAGCTCTGGTACGAAAGAGATGTCAATCATAAAGTAACATGTGCAGTAGGTGTAGAGCTACACTATGCATGGCAGAGCTTATGGGTAGACCGACCATAGAAAAAGTAGAGAAAAAGTGGAGAAAAAGTGGAGAATAAGTGGAACATAAGAGGAGAAAAAGTGGAGAAAAAGTGGAGAAAAAAGTGGAGAAAAAGTGGAGAAAAAGTGGAGAAAAAGTGGAGAAAAAGTGGAGAAAAAGTGGAGATTAAGAGGAGAAAAAGTGGAGAAAAAAGTGGAGAAAAAGTGGAGAAAAAGTGGAGCATAAGTGGAGAAAAAGTGGAGAAAAAGTGGAGAAAAAGTGGAGAAAAAGTGGAGATTAAGAGGAGAAAAAGTGGAGAAAAAAGTGGAGAAAAAGTGGAGAAAAAGTGGAGCATAAGTGGAGAAAAAGTGGAGAAAAAGTGGAGAAAAAGTGGAGCATAAGAGGAGAAAAAGTGGAGAAAAAAGTGGAGAAAAAGTGGAGAAAAAGTGGAGCATAAGAGGAGAAAAAGTGGAGAAAAAGTGGAGCATAAGAGGAGAAAAAGTGGAGAAAAAGTGGAGAAAAAGTGGAGAAAAAGTGGAGCATAAGAGGAGAAAAAGTGGAGAAAAAGTGGAGAAAAAAGTGGAGAAAAAGTGGAGAAAAAGTGGAGCATAAGAGGAGAAAAAGTGGAGAAAAAGTGGAGAAAAAGTGGAGCATAAGAGGAGAAAAAGTGGAGAAAAAGTGGAGAAAAAGTGGAGCATAAGAGGAGAAAAAGTGGAGAAAAAGTGGAGAAAAAAGTGGAGAAAAAGTGGAGAAAAAGTGGAGAAAAAGTGGAGAAAAAGTGGAGAAAAAGTGGAGATTAAGAGGAGAAAAAGTGGAGAAAAAGTGGAGAAAAAGTGGAGCATAAGAGGAGAAAAAGTGGAGAAAAAAGTGGAGAAAACGTGGAGAAAACGTGGAGAAAAAGTGGAGAAAAAGTGGAGAAAAAGTGGAGCATAAGAGGAGAAAAAGTGGAGAAAAAGTGGAGAAAAAAGTGGAGAAAAAGTGGAGTAAAAGTGGAGAAAAAGTGGAGAAAAAGTGGAGAAAAAGTGGAGATTAAGAGGAGAAAAAGTGGAGAAAAAGTGGAGAAAAAGTGGAGCATAAGAGGAGAAAAAGTGGAGAAAAAAGTGGAGAAAACGTGGAGAAAACGTGGAGAAAAAGTGGAGAAAAAGTGGAGAAAAAGTGGAGAAAAAGTGGAGCATAAGAGGAGAAAAAGTGGAGAAAAAAGTGGAGAAAACGTGGAGAAAAAGTGGAGAAAAAGTGGAGCATAAGAGGAGAAAAAGTGGAGAAAAAAGTGGAGAAAAAGTGGAGAAAAAGTGGAGAAAAAGTGGAGATTAAGAGGAGAAAAAGTGGAGCATAAGAGGAGAAAAAGTGGAGAAAAAAGTGGAGAAAAAGTGGAGAAAGTGGAGAAAAAAATGGAGAAAAAGTGGAGAAAAAGTGGAGAAAAAGTGGAGAATAAGAGGAGAAAAAGTGGAGAAAAAGTGGAGAAAAAGTGGAGAATAAGAGGAGAAAAAGTGGAGAATAAGTGGAGAAAAAAATGGAGAAAAAGTGGAGAAAAAGTGGAGAAAAAGTGGAGCATAAGAGGAGAAAAAGTGGAGAAAAAGTGGAGAAAAAGTGGAGAAAAAGTGGAGCATAAGAGGAGAAAAAGTGGAGAAAAAAGTGGAGAAAAAGTGGAGAAAAAGTGGAGCATAAGAGGAGAAAAAGTGGAGAAAAAGTGGAGAAAAAGTGGAGCATAAGAGGAGAAAAAGTGGAGAAAAAGTGGAGAAAAAGTGGAGAAAAAAGTGGAGAAAAAGTGGAGAAAGTGGAGAAAAAAATGGAGAAAAAGTGGAGAAAAAGTGGAGAAAAAGTGGAGAATAAGAGGAGAAAAAGTGGAGAAAAAGTGGAGAAAAAGTGGAGAATAAGAGGAGAAAAAGTGGAGAATAAGTGGAGAAAAAAATGGAGAAAAAGTGGAGAAAAAGTGGAGAAAAAGTGGAGCATAAGAGGAGAAAAAGTGGAGAAAAAGTGGAGAAAAAGTGGAGCATAAGAGGAGAAAAAGTGGAGAAAAAAGTGGAGAAAAAGTGGAGAAAAAGTGGAGCATAAGAGGAGAAAAAGTGGAGAAAAAGTGGAGAAAAAGTGGAGCATAAGAGGAGAAAAAGTGGAGAAAAAGTGGAGAAAAAGTGGAGAAAAAGTGGAGCATAAGAGGAGAAAAAGTGGAGAAAAAGTGGAGAAAAAAGTGGAGAAAAAGTGGAGAAAAAGTGGAGAAAAAGTGGAGAAAAAGTGGAGATTAAGAGGAGAAAAAGTGGAGAAAAAGTGGAGAAAAAGTGGAGCATAAGAGGAGAAAAAGTGGAGAAAAAAGTGGAGAAAACGTGGAGAAAACGTGGAGAAAAAGTGGAGAAAAAGTGGAGAAAAAGTGGAGAAAAAGTGGAGCATAAGAGGAGAAAAAGTGGAGAAAAAAGTGGAGAAAACGTGGAGAAAAAGTGGAGAAAAAGTGGAGAAAAAGTGGAGCATAAGAGGAGAAAAAGTGGAGATTAAGAGGAGAAAAAGTGGAGAAAAAGTGGAGAAAAAGTGGAGAAAAAGTGGAGAAAAAGAGGAGAAAAAGTGGAGAAAAAAGTGGAGAAAAAGTGGAGAAAAAGTGGAGAAAAAGTGGAGATTAAGAGGAGAAAAAGTGGAGCATAAGAGGAGAAAAAGTGGAGAAAAAAGTGGAGAAAAAGTGGAGAAAGTGGAGAAAAAAATGGAGAAAAAGTGGAGAAAAAGTGGAGAAAAAGTGGAGAATAAGAGGAGAAAAAGTGGAGAAAAAGTGGAGAAAAAGTGGAGAATAAGAGGAGAAAAAGTGGAGAATAAGTGGAGAAAAAAATGGAGAAAAAGTGGAGAAAAAGTGGAGAGAAAGTGGAGAAAAAAATGGAGAAAAAGTGGAACACCCTTTGGTACCTTTCATGTGGCACTAAGGGGTGCTTAGCTTTGTATTTAGCCAAAAAAATGAAAAAAAAATGACATAGGGTTCCCCCTAGTTTTGTAGCCAGCTAGGGTAAAGCAGGCGGCTGCAGCCTGCAGACCACAGCTGGCAACCTCACCTTGGCTGGTAATCCAAAACTGAGGGCACCCCACGCTGTTATTTTAAATTAAATAAATAATTTAAAAAAAAAAACACGTAGGGGTCCCCCAAAATTGGATCACCAGCCAAGGTAAAGCAGACAGCTGGGGCCTGATATTCTCAGACTAGGGAGGTCCATGGTTATTGGAATCTCCCCAGCCTAAAAATAGCAGGCCGCAGCCGCCCCAGAAGTGGCGCATCCATTAGATGCGCCAATCCTGGTGCTTCGCCCCAGCTCATCCCGCGCCCTGGTGCGGTGGCAAACGGGGTAATATTTGGGGTTAATACCAGATGTGTAATGTCACCTGGCATCAAGCCCTGGGGTTGGTGAGGTCAGGCGTCTATCAGATACCCGACATCACCAACCCAGTCAGTAATAAAAAAAAAATACACGACAAACACATTTTTATTTGAAAAAACACTCCCCAAAACATTCCCTCTTTAACCAATTTATTAGATTGAAAAACAAATCCAGGTCTGGTGAAATCCAAGGGGTTGCCATGACGATGCACACTGTCCCAGTCAATGAAGAGCAGGATGTTCCCCATTGGCTGGGAGAGCAGTGCAGTGACCTGAGCTAACATCAATGGGTCAGCCCAGGTCACTGCAGGGGATGACAAGTGCTGCTGTCAGCGAGGTACATTACCTGCGCTGATCTCCAGCACACTGACAGCCCCTGTCACTGAGGTCAATGACCGGCGCCTTCACATCAAGTATCGCGAGAGGTCCGGGACGTCACCGCCAGTGTCAGTCTCGGGTCGGAAGCGATAGGTGATGTGACAAGCGGCGGCCATGGAGGACAGTGACAGCGCTGAGGTCGGGATGGCGGGACTTCATCACCGCAGGTAAGCCGAGCGAGCGAGCGAGCGAGCGAGCGGGCGGGCGGGGGGGGGGGCGGGCGGGGGGGGGGGGGGTGGATGTGTGTGTGTGTGTGTTTGTGTATGTGTATGTATGTGTACATGCCGCGGGCAGGAGGGGGTGGAGCGAGCTGAGCGGGAAAGTGTGGGCTTCCTGCACGTAACTAAGATAAACATCGGGTTACTAACCAAAGCGCTTTGCTTGGATACCCGATGTTTATCTTGGTTACCAGCTTGTGGCAGGCTGCCAGCGATGGCTCCTGCTCACTGTAGCTGTAAAAAGCCCTGCTTTTTGCTGCTAGAACCGTTCTCGAACGTATCTAGAACTATCGAGCTTTTAGCAAAAAGCTCGAGTTCTAGTTCGATCTCGAACAGCCCAAAAATCACTCGAGCCGCGAACTGGAGAACCACGAACCACGAACCGCGCTCAACTCTACTGGTGAGGTGTTTGGGTCATGGCAGCCATGAGGTCATCATTGAAGTTGCGGTTCCAAATAGGACGCTAGTTATGCCACTCATTACGTGTCACTCTACTTTTGTCTCCAGGAGGTGCATTGTAGTTCACCCTGGTTTGGGGCGGAGCCAGGTTATAAAAGGGGCGGGATCCAACAAGGAGGTGCGCAGTCTTCTATTATGCTCCGAAAGAGCACACCTCCATGTGTTGAACCCATTGCGGCTTTAGGCCAGAGGTAGGCAGGGATAGGGTGTCGATGCAGGCCACCACCACAGTTGGTAACGCAGAACGGTTAAGACCAGCTCCTGTCCTACCAGTCCTGCTTGTGCAGCCCAGTGGCATTAACAGGCCTGCTGCTGCTGATGCGCCTGCTGTCCACAGGTGTGCCACTACGCACACGTTCAGCGTACTCAATGGCCCCTGTGTTGTTAACAGGGAGTTCCTGGGCTGGGTGGGCATGTGGACCCTGTGACGCTAACAGGGCTCACAGTCTCCAGATCCGAATGGCGTCTAACTCGGTTCAGGCTACTATTAGTTTCATAGCCATACAGCTCTGTATCCTCCACCAAACCTTCCAGTTGCCAACCTCTCCTTTTCCAACTGGGAGCACGGTGGACACTGACTGCTGATGGGGATATATACCTTTCTCTTTCTTTTCTTATTAATTTTCGTTATATAGCGGTCACAGATTATATACCACTTTATCCAAATCTGCCAGTCCCACTGTAACAGATGGTGTTTCTTCAGCAAATGTTACAGTTGCTTAACCACCAAATCCACGGACCAAATCTTTTTTCCCCTTTCCAACACACCTGTTCCCCTTTCCAACAGCATCTGTCCTTTTTCAACTCATTTTGGGATATGACCAAAAGTGCAACTGTGCAGGGACACCGTACTCAACGCCATCTCAGCACAGCAGCCATCCCTCGGTCCCTCCGATGTGGACAAGTAAAAGACCATTTCCTCCTATCCATGACAAAGCGTTGAGATTCACTCTGTGCAGCACTGGTGTTTAGTGGAAAAGTAGATCTAAGATTGCGTACCACATTCTGCAGATACTCCTGTATACTTGCGTCCATTTCTATGGCAGGAATTAGTTCGCCAAATTTTGTCTTGTACCGGGGATCTAACAGTGTGGCAACCCAGTATTCAGGATTACTTCAAATTCATACAATCCGAGGGTCATGTAGGTAGTGCAGCAAGAAGGCGCTCATGTGTCTTGTGCATCCAAGAGGACCAAGTCCTTGGTGTGTTGGTGGCAGAGAGGTGAGAATCGTGCATCCTTCCTCTGCCCTCTCCCTACAACCTCGCACAACCGAAATGTGAGCAAGCTCTCACTCATCTGCTGAGTCTTCCATGCCCATCGCCAGTTCGTCCTCCATTTCTTCATGGGCTCCTGCACTTTCATCAACACTTTTTGCTGATACTATGCGCCCTTGTTAATCCCTCTCCCTCACCATGAATGCCGCATAGGTGCCGCTGACCATCTGGACCTCGTAAATCTTGTTATCCCTTCCGCATATGACTCCTCCTGTACTTCCTCCCCTTCCTCTTGTCCCAACACCTGACTCCGAATAATAATTACAGTGTGCTCCATCATGTAGATGACCAGAATTGTCACGCTGAGAATGACATTGCCAGTGCTAAACATCTTCGTCGACATTTGTAAACTGTGTAGCAGGGTGCATAGGTCCTTGATCTGACACCACTCCAGCAGCGTGATCTGCACCACCTCTTGATCAAGTTATCCCAGGCTATATGTCATACCGTATTTCAGCAGGGCTCTGCGGTGCTGCCACACACGCTGCAACATGTGCAGATTCCAATTCCTGTGTGTCGGAACATCGCATTTCCGGCGTTTAACTGCCAGACCCTAAGACTTCCGGAGTGATGAAAGTTGTTGAGCTGCTGTGTGCGCACGATGGAAGTGAGCACATAGCGAGCGTGCCCGCTGCACAAGGCCATGTAGGCCGTGATGGTGTTTTAAAAATTGCTGGAGAATTCGGTTCAACACGTGAGCCATACAAGGCACGTGTGTCACATTGCCCTGAGGATGGCCCGCAGCCAGGTTTGCATCATTGCCGCACACGGCTGTTAAGTCACCAACGGAGTCCGCTCCGTCAATTTGTACTCCGGTCGTGCTGATGATGGGAGAGGAGTCGATGCCAGCGGCGCAGGTGGACGCAGGTTATGCTCACCCACTGGGCTGCATTACCTTGACAGATGAGAATCTCTGGCTGAATGTAGCTGGTGGGTATCTCACAGATGAAATACCATCATTCAGCTACAACCAATGGGAAGACACCACACCCTTTTTTATGCCCATCCTGTCTGCAGACCACTGCCAGACATAGCTATGAACCTCTGGTTAATTTTACCCCCAGTTCAGTTTTATGATTTTGTGTGCTTGTTACCTGACTACTTTTCCTGCTTGCTGTTTATGTACCTTGTTGGCCGATCCGCATTTCACCTCTGCTTGTTTTCTGATTAAGTCCTGGCCGTCCCATTCTGTTCCTGTTCCTCAATTAATGTTTTGACCCGGCCTGACTACTATTCTCTGGAATAGCGGTGTGACTCACATTTCCCATACATTTCAAAGTAAAACTTTGACCGCCTGATGGCATTGAGCTCTGCTGCCAGCATAGTAAGGTGGTGTGTGGTAGTCCTTGTGCGCAGTTACAAGGAAGGGTTGCCTGACCACACAGGGTTTGCGCCAAGGTGGAGGACCCACACGAGGTTGAAGAGGCAGAAGCAGTGTATTAACTTCTACATACAGAAGAAGGATTGAAACAACTCGTGGGGACGGCAAGACTTGTACAGCAGACCCTTCTCCATCTCTCACCATAGTTTGCCAGTGCCCAGTCAGTGACATGTAATGACCCTGTCTATGCTTACTAATCCAAGTATCTGTGTTGAAATGCACCCTGTCGCACACACATTTTCTCAAGGAAGTGGTGATGTTGTGTGCGACATGCTGGTGTAGCGCGGGCATGCTTTTCTTGGAGAAGCAGTGGTGATTGGGCATCTGGTACTGGGGCACAGCGACAGACATAAGGTCTCTAAAATCCTGTGTGTCCACTAGGCGGAAAGGCAGCATTTCGGTAGCCAACAGCTTACAGAGGGATAGAGTCAACCACTTAGCTTTGTCATGGGTCGCAGGAAGTGGCCTTTTATTTGACCACATCTGAGGGACAGAGATCTGGCTGCTGTCTGTAGACGGTGTTGAGTAGGGTGTCCCTGGAAAAATGCAGGTTTGTGAGGAAAGTGCAGGCGGAGACATGATGTTGCCTTCATCTTGCCTTCAGATCTGTTCATCTTGTATCATTTTTAAAAAACACAGCAAGCAAGGGTTACTCCAAGCGGAGTCTCCCTTTTTTCCAAAAATTGGGCACACAGACACCCCATCAGTGGCAGCACTTGTGCCCTAGTTGCAAACAGGATGTTTTGATTTGCATCAAGCACATTCAAAAATACGCCATAATTAACCGTCCCCAGCATGACACCGGGGTAGGTAGATAAAGTCTTTGCTGAACCATGACTTGGTCATCTTGGCTCCTTTTAAAAACAATGTAAGCAAGGGTTACTCCAAGCGGAGCCTCCCTTTTTTCCAAAAATTGTGCCCCACACACACCCACCCCTTCAGTGGCAGCACTTGTGCCCCAGTTGTACTTCACAGCTAGATTTGCATCAAGCACATTCCAAATCCACAAGCATTTACTCTCCCCAGGATGACACAGGGGTTGTAAATTCCTTCTGGATCCATGACTTGTTCATTTTGATGAACGTCAGTCTGTCCACATTGTCACTGGACAGACGCGTGCGCTTATCTGTCAGCACACACCCAGCAGCACTGAAGACACGTTCAGAGACAACGCTGGCAGCTGGACACGACAAAATCTCCAAAGCGTAACTGGATAGCTCTGTCCATTTTTCTAGATTTGAAGCCCAAAATGAGCAAGGCTCTATTTGCAAAGTCATGGCATCGATGATCATTTGTAGATACTCCTGTATCATCCTCTCCAGCCGTTGACTATGTGTCAGACTTGTTGTCTCTGGTGGCCTTGCAAAGGAGGGTCTAAAAAAATTATGAAAAGATTCCATAAAATTGCTGTTACCAGCACCAGATACGGTCCTACTGGTACGTGTAGACTGTTGAAGATGACGAGACCGTCCCATGTTTGTCAAGTTACAACTGGGAGATTCACTCCCTGCACCTGCACGGTTGTTTGGTGGAAAAGCGGATCTAAGATCGAGTAACAGCTTTTGCTGATACTCCTGCATAAGTGTGTCCCTTTCTATGGCTGGAATTATGTCACAAAATTTGGACTTGTACCGGGGATCTAATAGTGTGGCAAGCCAGTAGTCATCATCACTTCTAATTTTGACAATAGGAGGGTCATGTTGGAGGTAGTGCAACAAGAAGGCACTCATGTGTCTTGCGCAGCCATGCGGACCAAGTCCACGCTGTGTTTGTGGCATAGAGGTGCTAACCGTTCTTTCTTCCTCTGACATCTCCCCCCAACCTCTTTCAACTGAAATTTGACCAAGGTCCCCCTCATCTGCTGAGTCTTCCATGTCCATGGACAGTTCGTCCTCCATATCTTCATGTCCTCCTGCACCTTCCTCAACATCTCGCCTGCTACCATGCGCCCTTGTTGATCCCTGTCCCCCATGGTCCCATGCCTGGCGCCTTGGTGATGATGAACGTCTGGACCTTGGTGATGTTGTTGTGTCTTGCGCATATGAATCCTCCTGTAGTTCCTCCCCTTCCTGTTGTCCCACCCCCTGACTCCGAATAGTGTTTAGCGTGTGCTTCAGCATGTAAATGACTGGAATTGTCATGCTGATAATGGCATTGTCAGCGCTAAACATATTCGTCGCCATGTCGAAACTGTGCAGAAGGGTGCATAGGTCCTTGATCTGAGACCACTCATTTAGGGTGATCTGCCCCACCTCTGCATCTCGTTGGCCCAGGCTATACGTCATGACGTATTGCACCAGGGCACGGCGGTGCTGCCACAGTCGCTGTAACATGTGGAGAGTTGAATTCCAGCGTGTCGCCACATCACATTTCAGGCGATGAACCGGCAGGCCGAAAGACTTCTGGAGCGATGCAAGTCGCTCAGCTGCGGCGCTTGAACGGCGGAAGTGAGCAGACAGTTTTCGTGCCCTGTTCAGAAGGCCATCTAGGCCGGGATAGTGTGTTAAAAATTGCTGCACGACAAGGTTCAACACGTGAGCCATACAAGGTACGTGTGTCACCTTGCCCAGGCGAAGGGCCGCACCCAGGTTTGCAGCATTGTCGCACACGGCCTTACCAGGCTGCAGGTTGAGTGGAGACAACCATTTATTAAACTCGGACCGCAGAGCTGACCACAACTCCTCAGCTGTGTGACTCTTATTCCCAAGACATGTCAAGCTAAAGACCGCCTGATGCCGTTGTGCTCTGCTGCCAGCATAGTAATGAGGGGTGCGTGATTCCTTCTGCGCAGTGAGAACGCTGGTGGCCTGACCAGGCAGGCTTGGGGCGGAGGTGGAGGACCCAGATGAGGTGGAGGATGCAGAAGCAGTGGCGGAACTTGGACAGACAGAGGATTGACACACAAGTCGTGGGGACGGCAAGACTTGTGCAGCAGACCCTTCACCATCTATCACCATAGTTACCCAGTGGCCAGTCAGCGACATGTAACGTCCCTGTCCATGCTTACTGGTCCAAGTATCGGTGGTGAAATGCACCCGTTCACACACAGAGTTTCTCAAGGAAGCGGTAATGTTGTGTGCGACATGCTGGTGTAGCGCGGGCACACCTTTCTTAGAGAAGTAGTGGCGACTAGGCATCTGGTACTGGGGCACAGCGACAGACATAAGGTCTCTAAAATCCTGTGTGTCCACTAGGCGGAAAGGCAGCATTTCGGTAGCCAACAGCTTACAGAGGGATAGAGTCAACCTCTTAGCTTTGTCATGGGTCGCAGGAAGTGGCCTTTTATTTGACTACATCTGAGGGACAGAGATCTGGCTGCTGTGTGTAGACGGTGTTGAGTAGGGTGTCCCTGGAAAAATGCAGGTTTGTGAGGAAAGTGCAGGCGGAGACATGATGTTGCCTTCATCCAACGTTGGTGCTATCGATGTTTGAGAGAGCTGTACACAATCACTTGTTTCCCCTTCCAAACCAACTGACAACCAACCAAGCAAACTGCCTGTTGCGGTTACAGTGGTGGAAGTTGTGGGTGGAAAAACAGGTGTGACAGCTGTCCCCACAGTCCTAGAAGATGACGAGCGCGCGGATGCACTGGAAGGGGCAGGCGGTGGATGGTTGGCTCCGCTAGGCCGCATTGCAGCACGGTGAGTTTCCCACCAGGCCATATGATATTTATTCATGTGACGATTCATGGAAGAAGTTGTCAAACTGCTGAGGTTTTGACCTCTACTAAGAGAACCATGCCAAATGTTACAGATCACATAATTTGGGCGATCTTTTTTTATGTCAAAAAAGGACCAGGCTAGGCAAGGCTTAGAGGACATGCGACCTGTTGATCCACCCCGAATAATGCTCAGAGGCAGAGTGGTGGCTGAGGATGCAGTTGTAGACGTGCTACCAGTGCTCCGACTGTGTCCAAGAAGGCGCAAGGTAACTTCGTCGTCGGTTGCATCCTCCTCTACCGCCTCTGTTGACCTCCTCGAGTGTCTGACTGTGGGTTGACAGTGGGTGGGATCTAGAACTTCATCATCAATTGTTGTGTTTGCACTCCCCTCCCCCTCAGACCGAGCCTCTTCTTGCCCTGACCGAATATTTAAGTTGTCATCCCAATCGGGTATCTTCGTCTCATCTTCATCAGTATGTTCCTCATTGTCTATAACCACAGGTGTTGGAAAGGCAGCATTTTGGTAGCCAACAGTTTGCAGATGCTGAAAGTCAACCTCCAAGCCATGTCATGCCCTTCTAAAAGCATGTAAAACACAGCGAGGGGACTCCAACCACAGTCTCCCTCGTTTACACTAACTGTGCCACACACACCCCACTTGACTGGCATCGGTTGAGCCCCCTTTTGAAAAAGAAAAAGATGCTTTGCATGAAGCACTCTCAAAAATACGCGTGCCTTTCCCGTCCCCTGGCTGATCCAGGGGAAGAAAAGTCCTCTGAGAGCCATGACTTGTTCATCTTGGTTCTTTTAGAAACACAGCGAGGGGACTCCAACCACAGTCTCCCTCGTTTACACTAACTGTGCCACACACACCCCACTTGACTGGCATCGGTTGAGCCCCCTTTTGAAAAAGAAAAAGATGCTTTGCATGAAGCACTCTCAAAAATACGCAAGCCTTTCCCGTCCCCTGGCTGACCCAGGGGAAGAAAAGTCCTCTGAGAGCCATGACTTGTTCATCTTGGTTCTTTTAGAAACACAGCGAGGGGACTCCAACCACAGTCTCCTTCGTTTACACTAACTGTGCCACACACACCCCACTTGACTGGCATCGGTTGAGCCCCCTTTTGAAAAAGAAAAAGATGCTTTGCATGAAGCACTCTCAAAAATACGCGTGCCTTTCCCATCCCCTGGCTGACCCAGGGGAAGAAAAGTCCTCTGAGAGCCATGACTTGTTCATCTTGGTTCTTTTAGAAACACAGCGAGGGGACTCCAACCACAGTCTCCCTCGTTTACACTAACTGTGCCACACACACCCCACTTGACTGGCATCGGTTGAGCCCCCTTTTGAAAAAGAAAAAGATGCTTTGCATGAAGCACTCTCAAAAATACGCGTGCCTTTTCCGTCCCCTGGCTGACCCAGGGGAAGAAAAGTCCTCTGAGAGCCATGACTTGTTCATCTTGGTTCTTTTAGAAACACAGCGAGGGGACTCCAACCACAGTCTCCCTCGTTTACACTAACTGTGCCACACACACCTTACTTGACTGGCATCGGTTGAGCCCCCTTTTGAAAAAGAAAAAGATGCTTTGCATGAAGCACTCTCAAAAATACGCGTGCCTTTCCCGTCCCCTGGCTGACCCAGGGGAAGAAAAGTCCTCTGAGAGCCATGACTTGTTCATCTTGGTTCTTTTAGAAACACAGCGAGGGGACTCCAACCACAGTCTCCCTCGTTTACACTAACTGTGCCACACACACCCCACTTGACTGGCATCGGTTGAGCCCCCTTTTGAAAAAGAAAAAGATGCTTTGCATGAAGCACTCTCAAAAATACGTGTGCCTTTCCCGTCCCCTGGCTGACCCAGGGGAAGAAAAGTCCTCTGAGAGCCATGACTTGTTCATCTTGGTTCTTTTAGAAACACAGCGAGGGGACTCCAACCACAGTCTCCCTCGTTTACACTAACTGTGCCACACACACCCCACTTGACTGGCATCGGTTGAGCCCCCTTTTGAAAAAGAAAAAGATGCTTTGCATGAAGCACTCTCAAAAATACGCGTGCCTTTCCCGTCCCCTGGCTGACCCAGGGGAAGAAAAGTCCTCTGAGAGCCATGTCCACATTGTCAGTGGACAGACACATGTGCTTATCTGCCAGCAGACCCCCAGCAGCACTGAAGACAGGTTCCGAGAGAACGCTGGCTGCAGGACACGACAAGATCCCCAAGGCGTACGTGGCGAGCTCAGGCAATTTATCAAGATTGGAAGCCTAAAATGAGCAGGGCTCAAGTTGCACAATAATGGAATCGATGTTTCCTTGCATATACTGATATATCTGTGTGTCCTCCTCTTTTTCCTTGTCCAGCTGTTTTGTTTTCGCATGAGTATATGTCCTTGTCACTTTCCCATGTGTTGTGAGTTGTTTGTCACCTTTTGGACACCTTTGAGGGTGTTTTCTAGGTGTTTTTCTGTGTTTGTGATTGCCTGCCATTGTTTCCTATGCAGTTCGAGTTCGGTTCGTCGAACGTTCGACGAGCTGAACTCGAACGGGACCTCCGTTGGGCGAACCGGCCTCGAGCCGAACCGGGACCGGTTCGCTCATCTCTAATCATGACCATTCCCATTATGCAAGGGTGGTGCAATGGGCTTCAGAATCATCTCATTCACTACCACTGCATTGTATGTGCCACTCAAAGCATAAGAGAGCATTTTTAGACTACCATAAATTGTGCCCCAGTGGTCTAAGTTTATTTACTCAAAAAGTAGGAGGGCACCAAATCCTGGGATCACCCCTGGCACTGAAAGCTAATGTTTAATAAAGAGGAAAGAAGTGCCAACAAATTGAGGGATCACCATATATATAATTAATCAAAAATGTATTATATATCAGAGAACATCAAAACACATTTGTGTCACACAACACCAAAAGGTATCACAACAACCATAGACAAATTTTAAAAACATTTAAAAACATACAAAAAAGAGACCATGTAATTCCCTATATAAAATGGACCAAGATTCTAACCAAGCTAGCTAGTGTAATAAACAGATCAGAAGTTAGTTAAATTTTCAAAGCACATGATGTTGCAACATAGCAGAAAATGTGCTATAGCGCTTCACAGTGGTCTAAGTTTACCAATACTTTATACCCTAAGTTTATTATAATAGGTATAATTGAATTGATAGTATAAAGTTTTACTAAGTGCACAAAGCTGTAAAGGACACCGACATCCATCTGGATGCTATTCTTTCTCAATGTATGTAAAAAGCTATGAGAATGACTCAAGGTCTCTATAAATGGGCTAGTAAGCTGAATTATTCACATGCCTCATGTCAAGGAAATTACAATTTAAGTCCATACTATATAATTGACAAACTTTCCCCAATCTGTATTTATGAGATTTTTACTAAAGGGTTTTTCCCATCTCCAAGATCCTATCTCAATATATAGTAGGAATAATAATAGTAATAATAATAATATCAAATACTCCCACTTAGAAATGTAGTATAGTTTTCCTGATATAGCCATGTCTCTTACCTCATGTGCAAGGGATTGAAACTTAGGTATCCATGGTTACGTCCACTCATATAATGACAGTTATTTAGAAAATCAGTTGCTTGTGGTTGTAAGCATGGATGCTTACGCTAAAATACCTGCACATGAAGTAAGAGAAATGACTATATCATGAGAACTATATTGCATCTCTAATTGGAGGTATTTGCTAGTATTATTATTATTACACCTACTACATATTGGGATAAGATCTTGGAGATGGGAATATCCCTTTAATTTTTACCCCAAGGTATATAAACAAGTGTCCCAGATGGTAGAATCCAGTAATCTTAAACATTCTAAACTTACCAAACTTGCCCACTCTCACCTTGACAGTAAATTAACTTTTTAATACTGAGTGACAGAGGAGGAAATGGAGTCTGTTATTAAAGAACTTCGGACCTGTTAAGGACTGATGGACTGTCTAACCTTTATTATCAAAAAAAATCCAGTTTTGTTATTGTGGTATAAATCATCAACTTCAAAGCAAAGACGTTCCTCCTCAATTTCTTAATGCTGTTGTGGCACCCCAGTTGGGGCCACAGTAGCATCCAGAAAGAGAGAATTCCTAGATGGCAGCATAAAGACTAAGCGCTGCAATGGCTACTTTACTGTTTACCGTATATGCCGGCGTATAAGACGACTGGGCGTATAAGACGACCCCCAACTTCTGCCCTAAAAATATAGAATTTGGGATAAACTCACTGTATAAGACTACCCCGCTCCCAAATGAAAAAAAGTCTGCAGGTACTGTATATAGCAGCAAAACTGTCACTTATAAACATAAGGTTGTTTCAAACATGTACGGTAAAGCTAAAACTTTGCAAAACAAACAAGAGAGCAAGTGCCTGGTGATCATAACTGTAAGCTGCGATATTGTAACAGGTCTTGCTGGCGTATGCTTCAGTATGCTAAGAGCAGGGGGCCGCACTGTGTGAGGAGGTGTTTTTTTTACTGTCCAGTATAACCAATAGGATTAGTGCAGGGTCGGGGGAGTCACCGGGCCGAGAAAGGGGGCGAGGTCGGCAGCAGCACTTACGGTACTGTAGCAATATGCACACTTACACCAGCATGTAAGGTCTTCATTAATGTCCCTGCATGGATGCGAGGGGAATCTGGCGTTACTGCACTAATCCTATTGGTTATACTGGACAGTGAAAAAAAAACACCTCCTCACACAGTGCGGCCCCCTGCTATATATCCGCTATATATCCGCTGTATATGCTGTATGATATATATGATATATGTGTATATCCGGCGTATAAGACGACCCCCCACTGTAGCCATTATTTTAAGGGGGTAAAAAGTCGTCTTATACGCCAGTATATACGGTATATATTTTTCAAATTTGTAATTCTCAAAATGTTAATATTTTTTTAGATGTTTCTTCAGTCCAGGAGTACTGACTTTAACTAGGGGGGAATGTGGCACCCCAGTTGTCCAGTTGCCACTGTAGTGTTGCCCTCCTAACAGGGGGTAATGTTATGCCTGGAAGCAAGAAAGAGATCCCCCACGCTAAAGGTGGTGTCACATATAGCGACGACGACAACGACGTCGCTGCTAAGTCACCATTTTCTGTGACGTAGCAGCGACGTCCCGTCGCTGTCGCTGTGTGTGACATCCAGCAACGACCTGGCCCTTGCTGTGAGGTCGCCGGTCTTTGCTGAATGTCCTGCTTCATTTTTTGCTCGTCGCTCTTCCGCTGTGAAGCACACGAGAGAGCGACGAACTGAAGCGAGCAGGGAGCAGGGAGTCGGCGTCTGGCAGCCTGCGGTAAGCTGTAACCACGGTAAACATCGGGTAACCAAGAAGCCCTTTCCTTGGTTACCCGATATTTACCTTAGTTACTAGCGTCCGCCGCTCTCACGCTGCCAGTGCCGGCTCCCTGCTCCCTGAACACGTAGCTGGAGTACACATCAGGTAATTAACCCGATGTGTACTCTGGCTAGGAATGCAGGGAGCCAGCGCTAAGCGGTGTGCTCTCACGCTGCCAGTGCCGGCTCCCTGCACACGTAGCTAGAGTACACATCAGGTAATTAACCCGATGTGCACTCTGGCTAGGAGTGCAGGGAACAGGGAGCCGGCACTGGCAGCGTGAGAGCGGCGGATGCTAGTAACTAAGGTAAATATTGGGTAACCAAGAGAAGTGCTTTCCTTGGTTACCCAATATTTACCTTAGTTACGCTTCCACGTGTCGCTGCTGGCTGGGGGATGGTCACTGGTTGCTGGTGAGATCTGCCTATTTGACAGCTCACCAGCGACCATGTAACGACGCAGCAGCGATCCCGATAAAGTCAGATCGCTGGTCGTGATCGCTGCTGCGTCGCTATGTGTGACACCACCTTAAGTATCACCATCAGTCAATACTTTTCTGACTCCAGACCAGAAGGGGGAGCTGAAGAACACATTCTGGCCTGGTGGAGAGGTCAGAAACAGGGAAGAGAAGAGCAGAGCAGAATCAAGCAGACAGTCTCTAGAGAAAGAGCCTGGGGGTGGAGCAGGAACAGAGCTCTCCCCAGAGTAGAGCGCAGAGACACAGGACTTCAGCGTCTTAGGTTGTATGGGAGCTGAAGTCCCAGCAGCTGAATCTGGAGGGCAGGAGAATGCATGTCTTTGGCCATACACAGAGCACACAGCAGCACAGCAGCATATGAGAGTGTTGAGCAGCTACTAGAGGAGAATCACCTGTAAAAAGGCTCCCGCTGCCTTCCATATGAGTGAGAAACAGTACAAACACCAGGAACAGGGCCGCAGCATAGCTTTACGCCGCAGGGACCTACACAGGATGGCGCAGAAGGAAGGCCTCTGAACCCACCTGGCTAGGTGGATCCCCAATTGCTTCCAGGCTGCCCGGACCTCTGTTACTATCTGAACCTGTTTCTTTGGCCTGCACCATCCACTACAAAGTAAAAATGTAAAGGAAACTACAATCCCTGTGTCGTCCAGTTATTAGCTACGTCTTTGGTCCTGCACCCCAACGTTAATTCCTTCATCATAGACTACACTGGTTTCCCTGGGGCCCAGCTCCACCTGTGTGGAGCTGTACCATCATTGCTGCATCACCCTCTGCCCTGGCGGTCCCATATAGCAGCATCAGCTAGAAATTGCCGAACTCCACAGGTGGCGCCACGACTCAAATGTCCTTCATTTAAATGAAACTGCCAGGGTCATGGAAATGGGCCCTTCCACCGTAACCTCCCAACAAAACCGGTCCTGTTCCGAGTGCTCCACGGCCCTGGAGGACGTATCACAGTGATAGATATCATCCCAAAGATAAGAAAACATCCCTGCATTAATTAATTGTAGCCCAATTTTGTTTATTAATCTGAAAACCAAAAAACATAATTTCATACTTACTAATTGTCCTAATCATCTAAAGTCCCATATAATTTAATAGCACAAAGTTGGCTTTATAGTGGTCCAACAAGCAGTACCAAGGGTAGCTGAGAAGCAGGGGTGCCTGTTCTTGGACCCTAGCCAATTAGACTCTGATGACCTATCTTAAGGTAGCCCATAATTGTTAAAGTATTGGACAACATGAAAGTATTTCACAACATGAAATAGGATGCACCAAATATATTGTAAATTGAAAGTGTCAGAAAATATCCTTTTTGTTGGGAGCCTTGCCCACTGACGCTGACCCTTGGGATCTACCGGGCCCTGGTGGATGTCCTATCCCTCTCGGTGGGTGATTGTCTGCTTTGGTTGGGACAGGACCTATAATCCTGCCCTCAATTGGTTAATTAGGTAGGCCGTTGATTCCGGTCCTGGCTTCAAGGTCCAAGTACCCCCTCTGTGCACGGTTTCCGGGTCGGTTCTCCGGTGTCGGTACCGGAGGGCTCCATACCTGCTCAGGTCCACCTCGGATCTCCGGTAGGGTACCGGAGGGCTCCAACCCCGACGCCTTTCCTCTCTGAACTTGAGCTTCACCTCCTCTCTCCACTGGAGCGACACTGCTCCCCTCCGCTACCACTTGCACTCCACTTTGACTCTCAACTACAGACTGCTACTTTTTCCCGCCCCGGGTTCTCCAGACCCCTAGGTGGGCATTTCTCATCCGCCTGGTCCAGCCCACTGATGTGTTTGTCCTACCCTAAGAGGGGGGTGGCTAGGGTTTCAGGTCGGCTGTATGTAACCCTGTGTGGGAAGGTGTTGTGCGGGGGCCTCACTGTGTGACTGTCTGGTTTTGCCAGGGCATCACATAAACCCCGGACCCCAGACACACAGGAAAGAAGCAAGCAAGCAAAGTGGCCAGTTGTCCATGTGTTACCACGTCACCACTCTAATGAGAACATCTGAGGGTTAGCAACTGCAAATACCTGGTGTTCCCTTCAAGACCACATTATCTGAAGGAGAGGCGAAATGCCCACAATGCAATAGCAAATAAGCTCTGTCCTACAGCTGTCCCAATGGTTTTTAGAAGCTAAATCCCTGTGGCAAGGATAGGACAGTAGTCACACAGAGTTTTGCTCAAACTTTGCTGATTGTAATGGCGGCAGTGGACTCTGTTCAGATTGCAAATTCTGACTCTCCGATTGATGGTTTCTCTGCTGACAGGGATCAACACAGACAAACTTGGGTGTTGACCTGCTGTGTGCTGATTCATAGAGAAGCTAGCAAGAGTTAATCTCTACTAGTCTGCTTGCTCCTTTAATCACATGTTGTGCATAGACATATCACATCTGCTCTCCTACTATTTATATGGTTGAAATCCTTCTATCCCATGCCAATCATAGTTTATTCTTTGTTAGCTGTGAGGTGTGGTGTCCCAGACTCTCTCTGGTGTTCAAGGAGATATGTAGAAGGGGTTAATGCCGCGCATTAGCCAACATGAAACTGAAGAGACGTTGATGAAGGATAACTTTCTTTTTATTTCATCGGTCTATGCGTTTTGAGGTCAGGGACCTCTTCTTCAGGGCCAGTACATCAACAAAAAGCATGGCATAGATCCAAACAGAAGGTATATATACAAGAGGTGTGATATGAAGACCGCCTCCTGATAAAAAAATCAACGGGCCGGTCCTCTACCAGCATGACATAGCAAAAAAACATATATGCAATAAAATAACAGAAATAGCATTCAAATGCATTAATATACACAATTATAGCATACATGTATCCAAACATTGTCAATATAAACACGCATGAAGACGAGATGCTAAGTAAAAAAGAAACGTTCTGGATTTACAAGTTAAATATATTGAAACCAACGGGGCTCAGTGAAGTCACTGACTTGTTTTACTAAAAATACTTTCTTATTTATTCTAATTAAATTCTAAGATTATATATTTTATATCACATATATTTATACCCTTTTTTTAGTTTGTTTTTAGTCCTATTTTTAGCCTCATTTATCTATTTATTAATAATAGCAAACATTGCCCCTTTTTTATTAAAATATTTTTTAATATATTTTAATATATAAATACATGTTTTTTTTACTGTCTCCCGCTTTTTCATCTTTGTCCTAAATGTTTCTGTGGGTCCTGCAGTGTTACACACCGCAATTGTTTGTATCTCTTTTTCCTATGAATTATTTTAGCCCTTGAATACTCTGTATGAAAGTGTGCGCAAAGAAACTACCCTGTAATGCATGCGTCTCACTGTCTCTCTTCCCACGGTCTGGACTAATATGCACTCTAGTTACCCTTTAGCGCATGCGTACCCCCTTTTTTTCCCACGGTCTAAACTTATGTGACCCTGCGCTTCAATGCACTTCCTGCTCCCGAGCTTTTTAACACAGGTTTACCGAGTGATATATTTTCAATACTAGATAAACATTTTAATATTATAAAAAGTTTTTATTTCTTATTATCGTTCATAATAAAGTTTTTTAATCTTTTTTAATACATTCATAAAGAATTATTTTTCCGGTCTACACGACACAGTTACATCATTCTTCTAATGATGTTGGTAATGCAGATTTTTTCCTCCATCTTTTACATATAAAAATATGAGATTGTTCTTTTTTTTGCACTGTTCAATTATTCACTATTAATGTAATACCACTCATGCCACATAGATTGTAATTTTTGATTTACTTATTTCCACAATAACACACATTAAGGATTGACCCACATGGTGCTTATCACTCTGGGATGACTTTAGCTCCCATGTTTCAGACTCTCTCTCCATGGCATAAGTTCTAGTTACTCTTTCAGGAATCTATTTCACATAGTTTTTTCTCTTTTTTTCTTTTTTCCCCGGTTTCCCTTTTCCTTCGTTTTCTTTGTCTTCTTTGTCTTTCACTTCTTCATTATTCAAGCGATGGCTCACATCGCTAGTTGAAGGTCATCACAATGAATTTTTCAGCACATTTAGAGGTTCTAGCCCAGGGTTCCCCAACTACAGTCTTCGAGGGCCGCCAACAGAGCATGTTTTCAGGATTTCCTTAGCATTGCATGGGTGTTGGAATCATCAACTGTGCAGGTGATTAAATTATCACCTGTGCAATACTAAGGAAATCCTGAAAGCATGCGCTGTTGGCGGCCCTTGAGGACTGGAGTTGGGGACCCATGTTCTAGCCTCTGGAGGGGTATACACATTTTATTGCAAATAATATATATATAATAGGAATTTTCTTTTTTTCATGCATGTTTATATTGACAATGTTTGGATACATGTATGCTATAATTGTGTATATTAATGCATTTTAATGCTATTTCTGTTATTTTATTGCACTATGTTTTTTTGCTATGTCATACTTGTAGAGGACCGGCCCGTTGATTTTTTTATCAGGAGGCGGTCTTCATATCACACCTCTTGTATATATACCTTCTGTTTGGATCTATGCCATGCTTTTTGTTGATGTACCTGGTCCTGAAGAAGAGGTCCCTGACCTCAAAACACGTAGACCGATGAAATAAAAAGAAAGTTTTCCTTCATCAACGTCTCTTCAGTTTCATGTTGGCTGATGCGCAGCATTAACCCCTTCTACATATCTCCTTGAACACTCTTCCACGTGGGGCTTCAGCAAACGCGATTATTCCATGCGTTATCAGTAGTTGTGACTTTCACAACTATACTAGGTGAGTGTATATCTCGTATATACTACACTTTTTTATCTGGTGTTACACTATCAGCGCTTCTTTTTCTCAGATAGACTCTCTCTGGTGAAAGTTGTGCTTTAGTTGTGCTTTTTGCTTGGTACAGTTGGGGAGTGTCCCTTTGTTGTTTTGTACTTCCATCCTGCTCTTGTTTTCCTCCTGAATCTCTTATTTTCTTATCCTGTGTGTATGTGTGCTGTGTGAGAGAGTTTTGACTTTTCCATTGTCTGTTTTTTCCTATGGTTTAAACACACTCTGTCTCATCCCACCCTAGGGGGAGGGGGAATCAGATCAGGACTGGTAAGGACTGGGCAGGAGCAGGGCCAGGAAGGATACTCGGGTTTCTCCACCTTTAGGAGAATCCCTGAGAATTGGTACAGCATAGGGCCCCCTAGCTTGAAAGAAATCTTTAGAGCCCTGGTTCTTGGGTATCCAAAAGAAATTTTGACAACAGTATTGTTAAGGACTATTTGACTTTGCTGTGCAACCTAATGAAGTTAAGTGGAAAAATGAGGAATGTCAGAAACAGTGAAAACACAGAAGCTAGGGAAGCAGTCTGCATTTAAATTGCCAAGTATTGTGAACTGTGCGGCACTTGTGAAATTAAGGAAGAGTGCCGCAAATATACTTGCTCGACAAGTGTTACGTGAATTTACAAATGAAGAACTGTTCATTAAGAAACTTGATTCCGTGCTTGAATTGTGTCTGAGAGAAGTTTATCAAGCCTAATTCCTTTGCATTGCGGAGGTAGCCGGGTTGACGACTAACCATGCAGGGCTACGCAGCAGTAGGGTTCGCCCTCGCCTACTGCACCGTGCCACCCCGCAACATATATTCTAAACTCTTCTTTTAAATAAGCACAGTACATCCTTTTTCCTGACAGAAACCACGCTGTACCTCAAAAGAGAATTTCCTCAGCACAATACTGCTGTAGCGTGTAAATAATATCATGGTGTTCAAAAAGCTGACACCGATCAGAGTTGATATGATTGACACCTTTAATATCAAATGGTCACTGTGCTTGTCCTCCTCTCATTCCCCTGACACACTTTATTACCTTTCACTGTAATCCTGTCTGTACGGTCTCCAGATGAGCCCATGTGTGTTGAATCCTTCTTCGCCTCCACTGTGTGTCACATTTATTTAGGTATGGAATGTTACATGACTGTTTCTTAGCTATATGTCTACATATTTTCTTCTTAATACACTTTTTAATACATTTAATGACAAAATATACTGTGTTTGTTTTTTTCCTTGCATTATAACAAAGTTTATGAGTTTGTTTCTAAAATCTGTGGCAAGGTGACCATTGTGTGGAATGCATTGTGGATTTATGCTCTGGCAATGGATAAGGTTTGATCAATGGCAAATCTGTAACATAATTCAAATGTAATAAAATTTGCTTCTGATAAAATGCCAAATCGGCATGAGAAAAAAAAACAACTAATCGACACTGCTCCATAGTGTAACATTGGAGCTGGAGCTATCCAATAAAACATCAGATAGCACTCGCCCGAGTTATAGACAAATGTGAGCGAGCCCTAAAGAAGAAACTAATGGTCTGCTGTGTGAGCCGGCATGTTACAACCATATTACATGATGAGAAGGGGACTTGAAATGGCAGAATACACTAAGGAGTAAGTATTTTAAAGCACACCCTGCACTCACTTAAGCAATGGCTAATTCAAGGTCCAATAAAAATGGAAACTAAAAAAACCCACTCTCTTAATACATAAAATTTGGTTTGTTTGTGTTATGAAAACCTCCCTTGGGCCAACTGAATTTAGGTGATGACAACATTTTCAATGTGATAAATTTGTTGTAATTTGAGAACCTTTCTGTGGTAGTACTATATATTTCACTTGTGTAATGATGTAAGCACATGAAGGTTCTGTTCACAATAGCTTTATGTCTTTTATTATGTCTTTTATTATTACATGTATGTGAGAGTGTTACCCCTACAATCATATAAGCACACTTTGACTTTAAGAGATGGTGCTCCCTCGTGTTCTGTGTTTTGTCAACTAGCTGACAGAGTTAGTGTCACGCTTGTCGGGTGTAGCAAATGTGACGAGGTGTGTTCAAACCTATGTACGTGTGAAGCACAACAAAAAACACAAGAAAAAGGGGGCAATGGGAGCACAAAACAACGGGAGGCCCTGGAACTAGTGAGGGGGGTTGGTGAGCACCTCTTAACTTCACCTGCAGCTGACTCTCCTCTGCTCACCAGTCCCTATACAGTCTCTGCAACTACCGCTGAGCAGGCACTTGGGACCCTCGGAAAACCCCGTAGTAAACCTGACTAGTGAGGGGCAAGTGAGATTCACTAGACCTCACCAGTGCACTAACAACACACCAGGTAAATAAATACAAACAGAGTGTAACAGCAACCAAACGGATATAGCCTGAGCACAGGAACTTGACTTGCAGAACCTTACCTAAAGGCAGCCAGGACTTTGTATCTTCAGCAAGGAATGCTGGGATAAACCACTATTTAAAGTTGAAGGGCATGACTATTTAGTAAGTGCAGCTGATATCTCATAAAGGAATTGCTTTAGAAAAGCTGCAATAGCAAAACTGGTACTTAACCACTTCAGTGCCAATAGAAATAAAACCCATTTAAATGAAGAGAGCCAGAAGAGAGGCTCTAGTCAAAAGGCTGTAACTGGTCTCAACTTGCAGGAAGATGAGAAAAAATGCCATCAGGAAGAATTAAAGAACCCCGGGTCTGTGGAAGAAGAGAAGCTGCCACCTGTCCTAGGAAGATTGCTCGCATCAACGGGCTATCTGAGCATTGTGGCATTGAGCTCCCAGGAGTGGACTAGTTCCCTGTCAACAATACTGTGACTTCTTTAGCAGTGTGTACACCCAAGAGAGTTTAGGGTAAGCCTCAGTAGTTAGAGCGCAGTAGCCAGCGCAGCCCGTTTAGCAGAGACAAGTTTGGTTGTAAGTGTAGTGGAGTCATAAGTAAATTCTCCTTGTAAACTTTACCATTATATTGATACCATTGTTAGCCATAGTTTTGCCAAACCATAACATCACTGTCGATTTACATATACTGTACATAGTATATTTCCTGTCCATTAATAAAGCGGTATCCTTTGCTCTGTACTTTTGCCTGCAGTACTGCAATTAAACTCTGCCTAGCGGTGGTATATTTGCCACAGCTTCATGTACAGTGAATAAAATAATTATTTGATCCCTTGCTAATTTTGTAAGTTTGCCCACTGACAAAGACATGAACAGTTTATAATTTTAAGGGTAGGTTAATTTTAACAGTGAGACATAGAATATCCAAAATAAAATGCAGAAAATCACTGTATAAATTATATAAATTTATTTGCATTTTGCAGAGAGAAATAAGTATTTGATCCTCTACCAATCATTAAGTGTTCTGGCTCCTACAGACCACTTAGACGCTCCTAATCAACTCATTACCTGAATTAAAGTCAGCTGTCGTAAATTGTCACCTGTATGAAATACTTCTGTCCACAGATTCAATTACTCATTCAGACTCTAACCTCTACAACACTAGCAAGAGCTTTTTAAGGATGTCAGGGGCAAGATTATAGACCTGTACAAGGATGCAGTGGGCTACAAAACCATGGGTAAGACGCTGGGTGAGAAGGAGACAACTGTTAGTAAAATAGTAAGAAAATGGAAGAAATAGAAAATGAGTGTCAAGTATTATTATTATTATTATTATTATTATTATAGCACCATCAATTCCATGGCGCTTTACATCTGAAAGTACATGTACATATGTACACATGTACAAAGTTATGTACGTGTACATAATAGGGACAAGTACAATAATCATAACAAAGTATGGCATAGACTGGTACAGGAGGATAGAGGTCCCTACCCGCGAGGCCTCACAGTCAACCAACATTGATCTGGGGCACCATGCAAAATCTCACCTTGTGGAGTATCCAGGATCAAGAGGAAGGTGAGGAATCAGCCGAAAACTACAGGGGGGTACTTGTTAATATCTCAAAGCAACTAGTAACACATTACGCCGTAATGACTTAAAATCCTGCAGTTCAAAATCCCACTGCTCAACTTACCTTTTGTTTGTGTAGAAGAGTCATAATTTGTGAGTGTTTGGCTGGGGTGTTCATACGTTTCATGTTGAAAGAAGCCACTGTTATGTCACTAGGATTCACTTTATATGCCATAAAAGTTACATTCATACAGGAAACACATTTCAAAACAGGTTGGGTACCTGATAGGTCTCATTCAATGTATCCTACATGGTTTAATAGCTGCAACTCCTCAGTTTCTAAAGGATTGAGCATTTCTATTAGAAAAGGGCTGCTGTGTATTTTAAAAGACACCCTCTGAGACCCTGAGGGCCACTTTATGCTAGTAAGGGGATACATTGCAGACACATTGCTCACACTTTGTAATCTCTATGCCCCGAATCAGGGACAAGTCTCCTGGCTTATCAAAACTTTAGACACAGTGTCCCTCATCAAGGAAAGCTTGCTTTTAGGAGGGAACTTTAATTTACCTTTGAATACAGGCCTAGAAACCTTCACGGGTGGTACCATACATTCCCAAAAAACTATCAGTAGACTGCACAGAACACTACATACCATTAATTTAGTGGACCCTCGGTAAATTTTTAATCCCACTGTTAAAGATTTCACCTTTTATTCATGTCCGCACAACTGATTCTGTTTCCACCTGTATTGGATTTTTTTTCAGTGCAGTCATGAGAGCTTCGAGAGGTGGGAGCATGGTCTTCATAAGACACAAAGACTTTCCACTATATATGAGTTGTTTTTACAGTCATTATGTATAACCATGATTAAAGCCTAAGCCAAAATGCGTCGGCTTTTCGTTTCCCCATGGAGTTTTTTATTGAATCCGTCTGATGACTTCATGGTTTTAATCAAACAATAAACGTGAAGTTTTCTTGTACTTTTACATTTAATTTTGTCTGGTACATCCAGCGCTGGAGTTATCTGATGGAATTTGTCAACCTTGCCAGGGTTATCTGTGCGGCTTCTGAGGACCTTGATCTAAAGGTGGTGTCACACACAGCGACGGCGACAACGACGTCGCTGCTAAGTCACCATTTTCTGTGATGTAGCAGCGACGTCCCGTCGCTGTCGCTGTGTGTGACATCCAGCAATGAGCTGGCCCCTGCTGTGAGGTCGCCGCTCGTTGCTGAATGTCCTGCTTCATTTTTTGCTCGTCGCTCTCTCACTGTGAAGCACACATTGCTGTGTTTGACAGCGAGAATGCAACAAACTGAAGCGAGCAGGAAGCACGGAGACGGCTTCTGGCAGCCTGCGGTAAGCTGTAACCAAGGTAAATATCGGGTAACCAAGGGAAGTCCTTTCCTTGGTTACCCAATATTTACATTAGTTACTAGCACCGCCGCTCTCACGCTGCCAGTGCCGGCTCCCTGCTCCCTGCACACGTAGCTGGAGTACACATCGGGTAATTAACCCTATGTGTATTCTGGCTAGGAGAGCAGGGAACAGGGAGCCGGCACTGGCAGCGTGAGAGCGGCGGACGCTAGTAACGAACGTAAATATCGGGTAACCAAGAGAAGTTCTTTCCTTGGTAACCCGATGTTTATCTTAGTTACCAAGAACTTCCACGCGACGCTGCTGGCTGGGGGCTGGTCACTGGTCAATGGTGAGATCTGCCTGTTAGACAGCTCACCAGCGACCATGTAACGACGCAGTAGCGATCCTGATAAGGTCAGGTCACCCGTCGTGATCGCTGCTGCGTCACTATGGGGTACTTTTCACACTACGACATCGCAAGCCGATGCTGCGATGCCGAGCGCGATATTCCCCATCGCAGCTGCGATATCATTGTGATAGCTGCCGTAGCGAATATTATCGCTACGGCTGCTTCAGATACATTTACCTGCCGTGCGACGTTGCTCTGGCCGGCGAACTGCCTCCTTATTAAGGGGGCAGGTCGTGCGGCGTCACTGCGACGTCACACAGCAGTCAGCCAATAGGAGCGGAGGGGTGGAGATGAGCGGGATGTAAACATCCCGCCCACCTCCTTCCTTCCGCATAACCGACGGGAGCCGCGGTGACACAGGTAGGAGATGTTCCTCCAGCTGCAGCTGGAGCGAGGAACAACATCGGACCGTCGCGTCAGCGTAATTATGGAATTCGCCGACGCTACACCGATGATACGATTATGACGCTTTTGCGCTCGTTAATCGTATCATCTAGGATTTACACACTACGATGTCGAGAGCGATGCAGGAAGTGTGTCACTTTCGACATGACCCCACCGACATCGCACCTGCGATGTCGTAGTGTGCAAAGCCCGCCTATGTGTGACCCCAGCTTTAGTCAATGAGGTGAGCTGACACTTTTTTGTTTTCTGTCACTGGAGAAAATGATATGTTTGTAAGACATTATTTTATGGGAATGAAGGCAAATCATCTAATAAAGTTTTTTGCAAAGTTTCATAAGTTTCCATGCTGGAAAAACTTATAAAAAAAAAGTTTAGTTACTCTTTAAATTAGAAATTGCCTTTAAAGACAGAATAATAATGGTGATTTAGATTTAATCGAAAGGCCGAGAACGCTAAATGCTTTTTGCCTGAAGTAAATTGTAGTTTCAGGGTTTTCAAGAACCCATCAATATTTTAAATATTAACTGTCTAGTAATTTCATTTTTATTGAACATGTTTTCAAATTGCTTTCAGAGAACGCAGATAAGAATATCAATTATATTGATAATGCAAAGATATAGGCTGACCCTTCGGTGCAGGCCAAAACTATTTCTTATTACACGCTATTTAAATTAACCCAGATGAAGGAGATATAGTTTGTAGAAAAGAAAATCTGTACCACGGGTGATGCTGATAAGAAGGCTGCTTGTCCTTGAAATATATAATAGTGCTTTATTGTGTTGTTAAAGGAAATTCCTTCCTGATCAAATATTTTTAACATTTTATTTACATTTTGATTGTCATACATTATGTAAAAAAAGATTTAATTTCAATATATCAAATAACATGAACAAATACATATAGTAAGTTAACCACAGTTTTTTCGAAACGCAAATAGCACTTATGCTTCACTTATATTTTTTGTCCACCAACTATTGTGCTGAAGAATATATACAATATTTATTATTTTATTTTTCGATTGAGGAAACATAGATTTCAATTATATATATTAAACATATGACATATTTTGCTGACAGCTAATCATGTAATAAACATACAATTTTAACAATTATCTTTTATATATAATCCACCATCTGATGTGAGAGAGTAAAGTTTAACGAGGATTAGCCTTTTTGATGGGGTATTTATAACAAACCTACTGTACCTTTAATATGTATGACCTCCAGTATATTGAGCAACCTCTCTAAAAACATGGCTTGTCAGAGTAAGTATACTTGTTTAGTATGGAAATGGTGAGCAAGCCTTTAACATAGATATTTGGTAATGGATTATATAGTGTATAAACAAAAGAAAAGTAGTAAGTCATATGGTAATCAGAGATGAGCGGACCAGAAAAGTAACATAACTTTTTTTACTTAGTACTTTTATGGGACATTACTTTTCATCAGTGTGATCACTAACAGAATCTACTGCAATGCACGATCATTGCAGTGGATTATATCTGTCAGTGATGCACTCACAGCACTGACACTTCATCTCACACACCATAAAATCTGGCATAGTGTGTGAGGATATTCATAGCAGGGTGACCTGGAGTCATCATGGTGACAACTCAGGGTTGCTATGGCAGCGATCAGGTCCCTATGATCGCATTGCAGGGACCCGATCGTATGGGAGTAGAGTGTCTTTCGTCATTGGGATCCACCAGTATCTCTTGCTCCCATCAAGGGTAGATATAAGCAGAGAGCAGAAACACACCTAACCTGTCTAGTAGTTCAACTACCCAAGACATGGGGTAGGCATCTGTAATGGTGACCTCAGTTAGTATTCCCCCATTTCCTGGTAATGGTGAATGAACCTGCTCACATGGCTTGCAGCTTGTTTTTGTGTACCGATACAAGTACTGTTGTAACATTGTTGCTGCTTATCCTGAGCTACTTCAAATTCCTGTGGGCTAAGGCCATGAGGTACCTCTTTTTTTCTTTAAACCTTTGGACATAATGCAGAATGGGAACCTCTTTTGTGGGGAAAGTATCCTTCCCCAACTCTGTTGTATCAGCTTTTAAAGTCCTCATACTTTTCATCCATACAGCAATTTGAAGGGGAAGAACCCAGTAGAATACTGTGGCACCTCCCAGTAGGCGAAGAGGAACTGCTGCAGATTTTTTTCCCCAGTCTCCATCGTTAGACTTCACATAATGGCTAATGAGCAGATTGAGCATTCCGTTGAAGTGCTCACAGAACCCATTAGTTTCAGGGTGTTAGTGGTTGGTGCATAAGGGGTGGACTTCATATTTCTCCCAGAGGGTCTGATTTTGTTCACTTTGGAACTGGGCCCATGGGTTGGTCAATACCCCTAGTGGAAACCCTACTCAACTGAATGTGTCCAGTAAAGCTTGAGCACATGCTCCGCATCTATGGGTGACAGGGCAACGGACTCCGGTTAGTGGGTGGCAAAGTAGACCAGGGTGAGAATAAACTTTTTTTATGCTGTGGCTGGGGATTTATAAGAGACATACGTCTGGAACGGTTCATCTATTAAGGGCATGGATTGCAGTTGGGCATGAAAAGATGTTCTCCATATCCAATGAGACAACAGACAAGAGGCTTGGGATTTTTGCACTTCTTGAGTTACCCTAAGCCAAAAAAGCTATCACGCAGATGGGCCTGGTTTTTTTTTGAGCCCCATGTGTCTAGCTGCAAGGACATCATGGGCTAAGCGCAGGAGTTGGAATTGGTACTGCTGGGGTACCACGAGCTCAAGGACAAGGGTCCAGGGATTTTCTGGGCAGGATGTAGGCTTTTCATGATATACGTGCCCCTTCTTCCATCAATGCACCTCCCCCTAATTTCATTCCCCATGTCGGGTAGCCACATTGCAGACAAGCTCTAGGGTGGGGTTCATGAGTTGGGCTTCTCTAAAGTTCATACAATCTATCTCCCCTAGTCAATGACCCCATTCTGGTTAGGTGTAATCAATGTCACCAATTTAGAGGAGGATAATAGAGACTTGAAATATGTGTTATCCACAGAATGGGTGGCAGAAGCATCCACATCATGGTACTGATTGGCTTTGATGACTGTGACAAACTGGATGGACAAACTTATCCAATGTTGTTACCTAAAATAATAGGTGTGAGGAGGCCGTCCATGAGTCGCACTTCAACCTTTGCGTGGTCAATCTCCCAGTCCAGCTGCACAGCTTCCATAGGTATGTCTGAGCACTGACCCCTAGTTATTGAGATGGTCACTTAGTGGCTTGTTAAATGGTTTCTTGGGAGGACAGTATCTGAGCTGACCAGAGTGATGGAACTCCCAGTGTCCTGAAATCCCTGAGCCTGGATGTCTCTGACCATGACTGGCTTGATGTGGGGATAGAGCTTGGCTGGTGTAGGGTGGACAACCTGTTATAGGGTGTAAACAGGGTACATCCCTCCCTCCACTCCCTCCACTGCTGGTATATCCTGGGGATAACATCCCTCATATCTTGGTGACTCATCTCAGCAGAGGTTGACCTTCTGAGCTGGCAGACGGGCACCATGCATGAAGCCCTAGCCCTGGAGACAATCTTTGGCCATGTGTCCAAGGTGCCCAAACGTATACCAGAGCCGTGGATTGGGTAAATCATGGGCCCTGTTTGTCCTGGTGAAGATCTGTTAGTAACAGGAGAGCCCTGCTTGAGTTTCTAGTGGGCACTCGAGTCCCTGGTTGAGGGATCTCTTTGGATGAGTGATCATGTCAAGGCTCCAGCGTGGTGGATTGGTTGTAAACTCATCAGCTAATAAGGCTGCTTTCTCTGGAACATTGGGCTTCTGGGCTTCTATCCACTCTTGTATTACTGGGGCCATCTTCTCCATATGTTGTTTTAGCATGATCATGTCTCAGAGGAAAGCAGAGGAATGGACCGCCCGATCATTGCATTAGTGGTAGCAGTGCAATCCGAGTTGACTGACAAAATCTACATAAGAGAGCCCCTGGATAAACAAAAGTCCGGAACTTGATGCAATATCTCTAGGGGGTGATGGTAAAAACGGCCAACACGGTGTCTATAATAGTCCCATAGTCCAAGCAATCCTGAGGCTCAAGCGACTGGACAGCCTGTGGGGCAGGCCAGTGAAACTAGTCCACAAATATTTGGCCAAATCAGCAGTGGGCACCTGGTGTTTCAGCAACAGGACCTCAAAACATTCTAGAAGGTTATCAACCTCAGGGGTGAACTTATAAAATACTGGCAACAAGCAACTCTGGGAAATGGAGTGCATGGAACTGGATTGTTGATTCCAGACTGCCATTGAATCTTTTGCTTGGCTAGCAATTTAATTCCTTTAGGTCAACCTCGGTGGGGTTTTCATCATCCTCCACGACATTCTGGGGATGACAACTGACCAATTCCTGAGTGAAATCTGACTGGATATCGGTGGCCCATATTCAATCTGTCGAAGCTTGTGCAGCTCTTGTAGATGACAATTTCTGTTGCAGTTGTATATCCCCTATAATCTTCTTCCCAATGCCAAACTTAGGGGGTTGGGCATAATGGCGTCTAAAAACTTCTGTATATGCCTCACCTATGGCCTACAGGGACTGCCTATTTGCCTGTCCGGTTTTTGAGCACTTGGTGCGGTGTCTACAAACAATAGTCCCCTGCATCCCCCACAGATCAACTGAGTTGAGTAGTATCCCACCACTGACCCTAGTTGAGGAGACACAAGGATCAGTGGGTGCTCCTGTTCAATGGTCTTTAGAAAGACTCCTTTCTTGTGGGCATAAAAGTGCTCAGACAACACAGAGAAAAGGTTCCAAGCTCAGATAAGATTTTCTTGGGTCACCAACAGTCAACAGCATGTAATGCATTATCAGAAAGGACACAAGATGGTGCAAGTGAATGGGTCTCACCCATCCGTTGGCTCTCCCAGGATTGAAACCTCCATGACTTTGCGGAATCCATGGCCACTACTCCAGCCAGCAGCACCATGCCTTTTGCGGACACCCATTGAAACGAGGTTGCGACCAGCTTAAAAGCTAAATGAGCAGAGTGAGGTGTGTGGCCAGGGACCATATTTGTACAATCTAAGTTTTCCAAAAAGATTTGAGTGCTATGTGTTGGGCAGTGGAGCAGTTCTGTAATCCACCCATTGGAGCCAAGAGCAGGCTCCTTTTAGATCTCTCTAGTCCCATTTTAGTCCATTGTGCCCCACAGGATTGGGGAAAAATGAACATAGCTGCTCCCTCATTGTTTACTAGTTCCATTACGAATACTTAACAAGGAACAGCAGGTCCGGCATAATTAACCTTTTTCAACACCCACCTGTTTTCCATTCCTGACCAGGCCAATTTTTTCAATTCTGACAAGTGTCATTTTATGATTTAATAAATTTGAGACATTTTTTCTTGACATATTGTACTTCATGTTAGTGGTGAATTTAGAATATTTTTTTTCCATTTATTTGTGATAAAAATTGGAAATTTGGATATAATTTGGAAAATGTAGAAATGTTCACATTTTTAGATTTTATGCTCTTACCCCAGAAAAGTAATGACACACAATAGAGTTAATAAATAACATTAACCTCATTTCTACTTTATATCAGCACCATTTTTGAAACATGTTTTTTGTAAGGAAGTTAGAAGAGTCATAAGTAGTGATGGGTGAACGTGCTCAGCACTGCTCAGTACTCGATTGATCAGGGTGCTTGAGATGCTTGATACTCGATCGAGATTTCTGGTATTCAGGCACCATGCTGGTGTCCCCACCTTGCATCACTGTAATGCTGTAGGCATATTCGCTACTGGCATTACTGCGATTGGTCGGCCCCATAGAGCCATCATGTCTATATAAGACCCACACTCACTTACCTCACTGTAACCTTAAATAGTGTAGTGACTAGGGAGAGATGAGCTGGAGAATGGACAGCAACATTAAACCAACAGTCCATTATTTCAGGGCTATCTAAAATCTATTCTATTCTCCAATAATACCACTCATATTCTACAATTAGTGTGAGGTCATCTGCTGGAATAGGGATAGTGTATCAAAGACCTGTAGACAGGGATTCTAGCCTTTTGTTGTGCTGCTGAAATTTTAAAAAAATCTATTCTATTCTCTAATAATTCTACTCTTTGCTGCATTTATTGGTGGGCAAGCTGCTGGAGTAGGGATAGCATATTAGAGGCCTCTTTTTTTGGCAGTTCTTGCACTTAGTGCATATGCTTAATTATTGTAGGGCTAGCTACTGAAGGAGGGATAGTTTTGCCATTATCGGCATAAAGGCAAGGCTTTTTCTATACAGTCATTTTTGCTGCAGCTTAAAACCTACGGACTTTTTCTGGTTTACATGTATTAGGTTCTATTACCTAATAATACAACAGTTAGCTGTCTCCATAATTTAATATGCGCCAGTTCTGTAGTAAGGGATAGGGAAGAGGACATGCTGCTGATGGCATATGCACAGGTTTAGATCATGGGACAGGTGAAATTGATCATCCATGAGACTGACCTTACTGTCCCACTTTGCAAGGGCATGAAACAACAATTCTGAAGGCTGAACAATGCTAACAGGTTGTCGGTTGGATGGCAGATAATATTTTTAAAATATCCCAGAATTTATTCAGAGTCTCTCCTCACCATCTCTTGCTCCATGTGCAATCCATCCTTGTAATTCCAGATAGTCCTTGCAATGAGTCCATAGGCTCTACCTGGGTAGGAGTTTGAATGTTTTAAGAATTGACAAAAATATATTCAGAGGCCCTCATTTGATTCTTGATGCATGTACAATTCCTCCTGCGAATTCTAGATAATACTTGCAATGAGTGCATAGGCTATAGCAAGGTAGGAGTCTGATTCTTTTTAAAAGTTACATAGTCAGAGGCCCTCCTCGCCATCTCTTGCTGCGTGTACAATCCCTCCTTGTAATTCTAGATAGTCCTTGCAATAAGTGTAGAGGCTGTACCAGGGTAGGAGTCTGAATCATTTTACATTTTAGTCAAAGGCCCTTCTCTATGTCTCCTGCTGCATGTATTACAATCCATTCTTGGAATTCTAGCTAGTCCTTTCTCTGAGTGCATAGCCTTTAAGAGTCTCAGATTCTTTGTTATATTTTGCCAGAATTGAATCAGAGTCTCTCTCTGGGTGTTTTTTTTAAATAAAGGATTTTTCTCCTATAATTTAAGGAAGCATGAATGGAAAAATATACTGAGACCTTCATGATTAAAATCTGTTGTTATCGACCAGGAAGATCAAGATGAAACGGCGGAGGACATTTCAGCAAGAGAATGATCCCAAACACACAGCCAAGGAAACTCTCAATTGGTTTTAGAGAAAGAAAATAAAGATGCAGGAATAGTCCAGCCAATCACCTGACCTGAATACAATAGAACATTTATGGAAGGAACTAAAGCTCAGAGTTCAAAGAAGTAGCCTACAAAGCTTTAGGATTTGAAAAGTGTTTCTGTGGAAGAATGGTCCAAAAACACACCTGAGCAATGTATGCGACTAGTTTCTCCACACAGAAGGTATCTTGAAGCTGTCCTCATGGATGCCAGTCCCCATATAAGTCTATGAGGGTCAGAATCTGGTAATCTATAATGGTGGTAGAAGAGATAGGTTGATAAGAGCAAGCACTTCATACTTACCAAGTCATTTACACGGCTGTAATTGCTTCCAAGCTGCTCATTCATTGCCAGGGCTACTCCTTTACCATCATGCATATGCTTTCCCTGCTTACTAGTGTCTGTGATTGGTTAAAGTCAGACGTGTCCCACCTTGAGTGTCAACATGTCAGCTCACTGATTCCAATCACAGATGCTGTGTGCGTCTATTGTGGTATAAAAATAAATAAATAAATAAAATAATTGGCAAGGAGTCCCTACATGTTATGATACCCAGCACAAATAAAGTTTATGACTACAGGCTGCAGATCCCAACCTTTCAGTTATCTTGGCAGTTTATCAATATATGTGGAATCGCATGCTGCTGTTTTAAAAGTTATTTAATTAAAAAAAAATAAAAAAACAGAGCACAGTCCCCCCAAATTTTGATTCCCAGCCAAGATAAAGCTCGACAGCTGGGGCTAGTATTCTCAGGCTGGGGAGACCCGTGGTTATTGGGCCCCCTAGCCTAAAAATAGCACCCTGCAGCCACCCAGAATTTCCACATCCATTAGATGTCACAACCCAGTGCTTTACCCGATTCTCCTATTTGCCTTGGTGCAGTAGCAATCCAGTTAATAAGGGGTTTAGACCCTGTTAATAAGGGTCTTTGTGACACCCATTACTAATCTGTAAGTGAAAGTAAATAAGCACAAACACCTAAAAAATCCTTTATTTGAAATAAAAGACAAAATAGCACCCTCTTTCACCACTTTATTAACCCCTAAAATACCCATGCAGGTCCGACGTAATCCACAAGAGGTCCCATGACAATTCTAGCACTGCTACATCTGAAGCTCACAAGGAGTGCCATGAACAATGACAGTACACTATGAGCTGCAGGCAGAGACAAAGTGAGCCTTGTGATCAGTGGTAAGGTCCCTCATTTGATTTGTATTCATAGTTGAACCTCCAGCTGTGATCACAAATCACCTGAGTGACATCACTAATCGGCCTTAGCCTGCAGCTCACAGCAGGTGGTCATTGTTCTATGTCTATTGTTCATTGTCTATACATACAGTAAGATAAAAATGGGCCAACAATCTTTGACTTTCCTTGTTCCAACTTTTTTAAGATGTGTTGCTGATTTCCATATAAGTTCATTTTTTTAAATTAAATGGAAAAAATATGTAACTTTCAACAACTAATATATTTTATTTATAACAGAAGGTAGAAAATAGAAGAAATGTCCTAATAATTGCATTCTTGTTTTTATTTACAATTTACACAGCGTCCCAACTATTTTGGAATTAAGGTTGGAAAAAGAACATAACATTGATAAGAGATAACTAAATAATTAAGGAACATAAATATTTTGTACAATAAATATACAAGCTAAATAGTCATGTAATGAATACGGTATTTTAAACCAATACCTGCAATACAAGATAACAAGCTGCCCTAATTGAAAAAAAAATAAAAAGTACAATAATTACAAACTTTCACCAGGGATCATTTTGCATAAAATATATCCGGCTCAGTGAACAGTATGAAAATATCACAGCAAACCCAAAACTAGAATTTATATTTCCCCAAATAATGACTAAATGCTATAAGATACATTGTATGTACTCCAAAGTGTGTCAATGAAAAAGTTATGGCTTCACAAATTCAGTGAACAAAAGGAGTAATGAGGCCAACACTAAAATAAAAATGCTTTAAAATTTTTCAAAATCGTATTTTAATTAAAGGGGACCAATCATCAGGATTTTCGTATATAAGCTAAAGCCAGTGCTGATTCTCTACATACCATTAGTGGTCAGCTCGGATATTTAGGTTTTCAAATCCAAAAAAGTGAAGTTTCTAAAATCAGGAGCTACTTGATTGGCATTTGCAACGGAGCAGAAAATAACTGGGTGGGTATTCATATGGATTCCAGCCTCCCTGCCATCTGTTCTTCCCTCTCTCTGCTCTTTAAGCTAATTTTTTTATTCACTAAAATGGCATCAGAGTTGGTGCCTGCACATGGTGCTTATCTCCGGCGCCATCTTTGTGACAATCGTGTTACCCTCTGCTATTCTATTCTTCCGGCTTTGATTGCGGCGCATTCGCCCTCACATCTTTTGCTCTTGTTGTGACCGCAAGAGTGCGCGTGGTCACAACAGAAGTGGAGACTGCCCCCTTAAACAGCTGATCGGAAGACGCAACAGGAGGAACAATCCGACAGCAGTGTGCCAGCGACATCGGCACCGGATCACACGGCACGGGGTCAGGTGAGGTAAGTTCACAATGGACTCATCTAACCCAGTGATGTTAGTGCCGCTGTGCTGGCACGGTGTCCTGGCAGGCTGCTGTGCTGGCACGGTGTCCTGGCAGGCTGCTGTGCTGGCATGGTGTCCTGGCAGGCTGCTGTGCTGGCATGGTGTCTTCTTCTGCAGCTAATCGTGTCCTCCAATCAACTGTTCTCCGCTTCTGCTGTGACTGCGCGTGCTCTGTTGCAAATGCCAATCAAATAGCTGCTGATTTTATAAACTTCACTTTCTTGGATTTAAAAACCTAAACATCCAAGCTGAGCATTACAGGTATGTAGAGAATCAGCCTGATAGTGCCAGTACAGCACTGGCTTTAGCTTATATATGAAAATCCTGATGATTGGTTCCCTTTAACAATCAATAAGAAAAAACACCAAACTCTATGTTGTTGTGGTTCTATTCAAATTGATAGTGTCTTAGCGTTTCGGCGTAAATGTTATGTCCGGACAATGTGAATCGCCACTCACTTGATGATAAGGATGATTATATTTTATGCTTATAGCCTTGCTTACATTAATTGTAATATTTGCTTGGCTCATATTTTTAGTACAGGAATATAAGTAATATATCACAAAAATGTGCGTGTTGCAAAGATTAAGAAAAGATTTAAAATATTTAATGAAATATAGTATGAAAGTAAAAGGAGGAAGACCCTCATTTGTCTACATGGAACATTTTAATGATGACATCAAAAAGAAAATTATGCTAATGTAAGTCATGCCTGAGAGTACTTTGTGGTAAATGAATATTAATGCCTGTTCTTTCACTACTGAGATCTTAAAAGAATCTGAGACGCTAGATTTTCCTGGATTATAGTTCATGTACTGTTTTACTTAATGCAGTGAATGTAAAATAAAATCAAATTATTGGAATAAATATTATGTTGCATATCAGAAGCATAAAATGAGGTTATTTTGCAACTACAGTCAGGGCCAGAAATATTTGGACAGTGACACAAGTTTTGTTATTTTAGCTGTTTACAAAAACATGTTCAGAAATACAATTATATATATAATATGGGCTGAAAGTGCACACTCCCAGCTGCAATATGAGAGTTTTCACATCCAAATCGGAGAAAGGGTTTAGGAATCATAGCTCTGTAATGCATAGCCTCCTCTTTTTCAAGGGACCAAAAGTAATTGGACAAGGGACTCTAAGGGCTGCAATTAACTCTGAAGGCGTCTCCCTCATTAACCTGTAATCAATGAAGTAGTTAAGAGGTCTGGGGTTGATTACAGGTGTGTGGTTTTGCATTTGGAAGCTGTTGCTGTGACCAGATAACATGCGGTCTAAGGAACTCTCAATTGAGGTGAAGCAGAACATCCTGAGGCTGAAAAAAAAGAAAAAATCCATCAGAGAGATAGCAGACATGCTTGGAGCAGCAAAATAAACAGTTGGGTACATTCTGAGAAAAAAGGAATTGACTGGTGAGCTTGGGAACTCAAAAAGGCCTGGGCGTCCACGGATGACAACAGTGGTGGATGATCGCCGCATACTTTCTTTGGTGAAGAAGAACCCGTTCACAACATCAACTGAAGTCCAGAACACTCTCAGTGAAGTAGGTGTATCTGTCTCTAAGTCAACAGTAAAGAGAAGACTCCATGAAAGTAAATACAAAGGGTTCACATCTAGATGCAAACCATTCATCAATTCCAAAAATAGACAGGCCAGAGTTAAATTTGCTGAAAAACACCTCATGAAGCCAGCTCAGTTCTGGAAAAGTATTCTATGGACAGATGAGACAAAGATCAACCTGTACCAGAATGATGGGAAGAAAAAAGTTTGGAGAAGAAAGGGAACGGCACATGATCCAAGGCACACCACATCCTCTGTAAAACATGGTGGAAGCAACGTGATGGTATGGGCATGCATGGCTTTCAATGGCACTGGGTCACTTGTGTTTATTGATGACATAACAGCAGACAAGAGTAGCCGGATGAATTCTGAAGTGTACCGGGATATACTTTCAGCCCAGATTCAGCCAAATGCTGCAAAGTTGATCGGACGGCGCTTCATAGTACAGATGGACAATGACCCCAAGCATACAGCCAAAGCTACCCAGGAGTTCATGAGTGCAAAAAAGTGGAACATTCTGCAATGGCCAAGTCAATCACCAGATCTTAACCCAATTGAGCATGCATTTCACTTGCTCAAATCCAGACTTAAGACGGAAAGACCCACAAACAAGCAAGACCTGAAGGCTGCGACTGTAAAGGCCTGTCAAAGCATTAAGAAGGAGGAAACCCAGCGTTTGGTGATGTCCATGGGTTCCAGACTTAAGGCAGTGATTGCCTCCAAAGGATTCGCAACAAAATATTGAAAATAAAAATATTTTGTTTGGGTTTGGTTTATTTGTCCAATTACTTTTGACCTCCTAAAATGTGGAGTGTTTGTAAAGAAATGTGTACAATTCCTACAATTTCTATCAGATATTTTTGTTCAAACCTTCAAATTAAACGTTACAATCTGCACTTGAATTCTGTTATAGAGGTTTCATTTCAAATCCAATGTGGTGGCATGCAGAGCCCAACTCGCGAAAATTGTGTCACTGTCCAAATATTTCTGCACCTAACTGTATATCAAACAGGTACACACGGCTTGTGGTAAAATAGGTACAAAAATGTTTTCTAAAGCAAAAATTGCACTTTAGAGGGAACCTGTGATATCAAAAAATGTTATTAACCTGCAGATAAGGTGTTAATGTTCAGGTTAATTTCATTCTAAAGTTTTGCAGCCACAGACTGAAATGAAGTATATCTCATCCGGCAGCCTTCAGCTCTGGGCTTGCTCGCACGAGCATATAACATGGACCAATGCTATTCAATATTTTATCACATAGCGCTCGGACCACTGTTATTTTATGGGATGGTGCTGATCACTTTTTTTTCTCATTCCGATTTAGCATGAGAAAAAAGAGCGTCATGGTAAAATTTGCAGCGGAAATCAGATGGTGCCCACCCATTGAAATATATGGGTGCGTGGAAATCATCGGACTGTACTTGGATGACATCCAATTTCTGCAGACTTACAGAATGGTGAAGATGGAGAAATTTTGTTTTCCACCTTCTCTTCAAATGTACAGCAAAAAAATAGGACCAGTATATTGCCAGTCAAAGACTCACTAATGTAGGTACTAAAAAGCAATATAATGTCAGAATTTTAAAATATGCATTTTATTTAGATTTATAAAATACGACAAATTGTGAATAGAGATGAGCGAACCGGTCGTGGTTCGTCTCGAGTTCGGTTCGCCGAACGGAGGTCTCGTTCTCGAACCACTCGAACCGCATAGGAAACAATGGGAGGCAATCACAAACACATAAAAACACCTAAAAAACACCCTCAAAGGTGTCCAAAAGGTGACAAACAACTCACAACACAACACAAACACATGGGAAAGTGACAAGGACATATACTCATGCAAAACAAAAGAGCAGGACAAGGAAAAGGAGGAGGAGACACAGATATATGAGTATATGCAAGGGATCATCGATGCCATTACTGTGCAACTTGAGCCTTGCTCATTTTAGGCTTCAAATCTGGATAAATTGCCTGAGCTAGTCATGTACACCTTGGGGATCTTGTCTTGTCCCGCAGCCAACTTTCTCTCGGAACGTGTCTTCAGTGCTGCTGGGGGTGTGCTGACAGATAAGCACACGCGTCTGACAATGTGAAATACTAACATTCACCAATATGAGGAAGTCATGGGTCACAGAGCACTTTTCTTCCCCTGGGTCATCCAGGGGAGGCAAAAGGCACGTGTATTTTTGAGAGTGCTTCATGCAAAGCATCTTTTTCATCTTGAAAATGGGGGTCAACTGATGCCAGCCAAGTGGGGTGTGTGTGGCCTAATTATTGGAAACGAGGGAGACTGTGGTTGGAGTCCCCTCGCTTTTGAAAAAAGAACCAAGATGAACAAGTCATGGCTCTCAGAGGACCTTTCTTCCCCTGGGTCATCCAGGGGAGGTGAAAGGCACGCGTATTTTTGAGAGTGCTTCATGCAAAGCATCTTTGTAAGCTTGAAAATGGGGGTCAACTGATGCCAGTCAAGTGGGGTGTGTGTGGATTAATATTTGGAAGCGAGAGAGACTGTGGTTGGAGTCCCCTTGCTGTGTTTTACATGCTTTTAGAAGAGCATGACATGGCTTAGAGGTTGACTTTCAGCATCTGCAAACTGTTGGCTACAAAAATGCTGCCTTTCCAACCTTTTTATCCGAGGATTTTCGAGACCTTATGCCCATCGCAGTGCCCCAAGAGCTGATGCCCAGGTGTCACTCCTTCTCCAACAAAGGCGTGCCCGCGCTACACCAGCATGTCGCACGAAACATCACTGCTTCTTTGAGAAACTCTGTGTGACAGGGTGCATTTCACCACAGATACTTGGCCAAGTAAGCATGGACAGGGGCGTTACATGTCGCTGACTGGGCAATGGGTTACTATGGGGAGAGATGGAGAAGGGTCTGCTGTACATGTCTTGCCATCCACACGAGTTGTGTCAATCCTTCCTCTGTATGTAGAAGTTAATACACTGCTTCTGCCTCCTCAACCTCATGTGGGTCCTCCACCTCGGCCCAAACCCTGTGTGGTCAGGCCACCCTTCTTTGTAACTGCGCACAAGGAATACCACACACCTCCTTACTACGCTGGCAGCAGATCTCAATGCCATAAGGCGTTCAAATGTTTACTTTGAAATGTATGGGAAATGTGAGTCACACCGCTGAGAAGTTGTGGACGTTTAGCTCTGGAGACCGAGTTTCATCAATGGTTGTCTCCACTCAACCAGCAGCCAGGGAAGGTCGGGTGCGACAATGATGCAAACATGGGTGCGGCCCTTCGCCGTGACAATGCGACACACGTGCCTTGTGTGGCTCACGTGTTGAACCTGGTTGTCCAGCAATTTTTAAAGCACTATCCTGGCCTACATGGCCTTTTGCAGAGAGCACAGTGTAACGCCTTCCTTGATCCACACACTCAGATGGGCTGTAAAGGATAGGCTAGTGGGAAGCCACTCACCAAGCAGGACCCCCAGAACCCTGAAACCCTTTAACTCCTACACAGGGATTAGGAATTACACAGGGCTCAAGTTGATCAATACCTGTGGAAGGCTGCAGTTCCAGAGAATAGTAGTCAGACAGGGTCAAAACATTAATTGAGTAACAGGAACAGAATGGGACGGCTAGGACTTAATCAGAAAACAAGAAGAGGTGAAATGCGGATCGGCCAACAAGGTACATAAACAGCAAGCAGGAAAAGTAGTCAGGTAACAAGCACACAAAATCATAAAACTGAACTGGGGGTAAAAGTAAACAGAGGTTCATAGCTATGTCTGGCAGTGGTCTGCAGACAGGATAGGCATAAAAAAGGGTGTGGTGTCTTCCCATTGGTTGTAGCTGAATGATGGTATTTCATCTGTGAGATACCCACCACCTACATTCAGCCAGAGATTCTGCATCTGTCAAGGTAATGCAGCCCAGTGGGTGAGCATAACCTGCGTCCACCTGCGCCGCTGGCATCGACTCCTCTCCCATCATCAGCACTATGCATGAAAGGAACACGTTGTCACCTGCCGACCGGAGTAGAAATTGATGGAGCGGACTCCGTTGGTGACTTAACAGCCGTGTGCGGCAATGATGCAAACCTGGCTGCGGGCCATCGTCAGGGCAATGCGACACACGTGCCTTGTATGGCTCACGTGTTGAATCTAATTCTCCAGCAATTTTTAAAACAGCATCCCGGCCTACATGGCATTGTGCAGCGGGCACGCTCGCTATGTGCTCACTTCCATCGTTCGCACACAGCAGCTCAACAACTTTCGTCGCTACAGAAGTCTTTAGGTCTGGTGGTTAAATGCCTGAAATGCGATGTGCCAACACGCAGGAACTTGAATTTGCACCTTTTTCAGCGTTTGTGGCAGCACCGCTGAACCCTGCTGCAATACGTTATGACATATAGCCTGAGTTAACTTGATCCAGAGGTGGTGCAGATCACGCTGCTGGAGTGGTGTCAGAACAAGGACCTATGCACCCTTCTACACAGTTTACAAATGTCGACGAAGATGTTTAGCACTGGCAATGCCATTATCAGCGTGACAATTCTGGTCATCTACATGATGGAGCACACTGTAAACATTATTCGGAGTCAGGTGTTGGGACAAGAGGAAGGGGAGGAAGTACAGGAGGAGTCATATGCGGAAGGGATAACAAGATCTACGAGGTCCAGATGGTCAGCGGCACCTAGGCGGCAGTCATGGTGGGGGAGAGGGATTAACAAGGGCGCATAGTATCAGCAAAAAGTGTTGAGGAAGGTGCAGGAGCCCATGAAGAAATGGAGGACGAACTGGCGATGGGCATGGAAGACTCAGCAGATGAGTGAGAGCTTGCTCACATTTCGGTTGTGTGAGGTTGGGGGGAGAGGGCAGAGTAAGGAGGCACGATTTTCACCTCTTTGCCACCAACACAGCAAGGACTTGGTCCTCCTGGATGCACAAGACACATGAGCGCCTTCTTGCTGGACTACCTACAACATGACCCTCGGATTGTTCTAATTCGAAGTAATGCTGACTAGTGGGTTGCCACACTGTTAGATCCCCAGTACAACACAAAATATCGCAAAATAATTCCGGCCATAGAAAGGGACGCACGTATGCAGGAGTATCAGCATAAGGTGGTACGCAATATTAGATTTGCTTTTCCACTAAACACCTGTGCTGCACAGAGTGAATCTCAATGCTTTGTCATGGATAGGAGGAAATGGTCATTTGCTTGTCCACATCTGAGGGACCGAGGGCTGGCTGCTGTGCTGAGACGGCGTTGAGTACGGCGTCCCCGCAGAGTTGCACTTTTGGTCATATACAAAATGAGTTGAAAAAGGACAGATGCTGGTGGAAAGGGGAACAGGTGTGTTGGAAAGGTGAAAAAAGTTTGTGTCCGTGGATTTTGTGGTTAAGCAACAGTAACATTTGCTGAAGAACCAACATCTGTTATGGTGGGAATGGCAGATTTGGATAAAGTGGTATATACTATGTTACTGCTATATAAAAAAAATTAAGAAGAAAAGAAAGAGAAAAGTATATATCCCCATCGCCAGTCGGTGTCCACCGAGCTCCCAGATGGAAAAGGAGAGGCTGTCAAATGGAAGGTTAGGTGGAGGATACAGAGCTGAGTGGCTATGAAACTAATAGTAGCCTGAACCGAGTTAGACGCTACTCGGATCTGGAGACTGGGAGACCTGTTAGCGTCACAGGGTCCACACGCCCATCCAGCCCAGGAAATCCCTGTTATCAACACAGGGGACATTGGGCACTCTGTCCGTGTGCGTAGGGGCCTCACCTGTGGACAGCAGGCGCATCAGAAGCAGCAGGCCTGTTAATGTCACTAGCAGGACTGGTAGGACAGCAGCTGGTCTTAACCGTTCTGTGTTACCAACTGTGGTGGCGGCCTGCATTGACGCCCTATCCCTGCCTACCTCTGGCCTAAAGACGCAATGGGTTCCACACATGGAGGTGTGTTCTTTCAGAGCATAATAGAAGACTGCGCACCTCCTTGTTGGCTCCAGCCCCTTTTATAACCTGGGTCCGCCACAAACCACAATGCACCACCTGGAGACAAAAGCAGAGTGACACGTCATGAGTGGCATAACTAGCGTCCTATTCGGAACCGCCACTTCAATGATGACCTCATGGCTGCCACGACCCAAACACCTCACCAGTCATCGTCTGACCAACAATAATGAGGTGACAAGTCATAGGGGCGGGCCTCTGCAAGCCAGTTGGGAGTGGCCTGACCACATCGTCAGGACACCTGATGCCCTGTGGTCTATATGGGCCCCCTACATCAGGGGCAGGGCCAAAGAGTTCATTACCGGACCTAGTCTCTGATGCAGTAAGTGCCTGAGCATGCTCAGTAGCATGAAATACAGTTTCCGAAAAAAAGACTATCCGCTTCAGCATGCTGTCTAGGCACAACACAGGACTTAGACCCGGCATGAAGTGCAAGTACATGTGCAAAGAGGCTTTTCGCACTGTGTGAAGCCCCACAGGTGTTGTTATGGTGCATTACCTTCAGGTACTCCACATGGAGGAACAGTCTGGTCACAGGTAGGTTGCTTCTTTATATGTAGTTTCGTGACGTCACTCTCGGTATTGCGGTCAGTGTGGACCGCCACTGCATTGTAAGGGGACACCTGGGGCTGATGTTGGGTGCAGTTAGTTGTAGTGGCCTCCCGAGAGTGAGGCAAGCCCCAGGGCCCTGTGTAAGTGTGTGGAACCGCAGGTCACAGAATGACTCAGGCACAGTCCAAACGACCATGCGCTGTAGCCCAAAATGAAGACTTAGCCTCAGGAATGACACAGTCAGGCTGAGCATACTCAGTAGGTGAAACACTGGAGTTAGGCTGCGGCTTGGGTAAATCGGCACACGCATGCGCACTAGCCGCCTCTCCACACTTAGACGTGGAGGAGAAAGCAGCCAGCTGGACAACCCGAGGCACAGCCCTAAATGGCAGCTGACGCCTGGGCGCAACTGGAACCGCAGCAAGTTGCTTGCGTTTATGGCGGCACCAATTCGTAACAACAAATAACAGCTAAAATAACAGGTGTACTTCTTCCCGTAGATAATCTGATATGATCCTTTTTTCTCGGACACGACCATCGTTAACAAAAGTAGATGAGGCACCAAAACAGCAGCTGCTGCAATGGATGTCAAGTGCGCCATAAAGTTGGCTCTCCTCCACCTCAAGTTCAATATCACAAATACTCCATTCCACTGTGGTGTCAACCCAATCGCACTTGCTTCCTAACAGATCTCAAGTTTCCACCAGCCCTGCTGAGTCTGGGGTAACAGAGATGGTTGAGTCTGCAGAGCTGTTCAGTCACACTATAGCCTGTGAATCAGAGGTCTGCTCCAAAGCTGCAGTGAGTACAGACAAAGAAGTTATTATTATTAGTATTATTATTATTATTATTATTATTATTTATTTATAGAGCACCATTGATTCCATGGTGCTGTACATGAGAATGGGGTTACATACACAATACATATACAAGTAACAATAGACAGACTGGTACAGAGGGAAGAGGGCCCAGCCATTGCGGGATTACATTGTAAAGTATTTTGGGGAGGAGACAGTAGGTGGGGTGTAGGTTGGGCGGAAGCTCCGCACGGTGGTGGGGTCATTGAAGGTTATAGTCATTTCTGAACAGATGAGTTTTCAGGTTCCGTTTGAAGCTTGCGGGTGTAGCAGATAATCTGATGTGTTGAGGCAACGAGTTCCAGGAGACAGGGGAAATGATCTGCACAGATGGCCAGAAGGTTTGTGAGTCAAATCCAGGCCCCGATGAAGAAGGTGCTGAGCATAATGTACACCCTTATTTCCAAACTGTACATCATCCTGGTGGAGACAATGGGAAACATGATGAGGAGACTCAGATACCTGATTGTAACATCAACTTTGCTATTCGGTCAGGGCAGGAAAAGGTTGTCATGGAGGACTCAGGACGAGGGGAATGAAAACACACAGGGTGATGATGAGGTTGGAGACACCACTTACTGTCAACAGCCAGTCGATGACGGTAGCAGAGGATGTGTAGGAGGATGCTACCGACGACGAGTTTACGTTTTGTCTTCCTGGACAGAGACAAAGTACTGGAAGCACGTCAACAACTGAATCCTCGGCCACAACTCTGCCTCTGAGCATAAGTCATGTTGGCTATGCAGGTCGCATGGGTTGTAAGCATTGCCTAGCCTGGGAATTTTTTGGACATAGCAAAGCATCACCCAAGTCATGTAATCTGTAACAATCTCTAAGTAGAAGGCAAAAAATCTCAACTTTGAGTACTTCCACCATGAAGTGTCACATGGATATGAATTGATAGCGTGAGGATGTATTGCTCAGCTTTAGCCACTGTCAATGCAACATGCTTATTTACCATTCATTGCATGCATTGTTGCAGACTACACACAAGGGGCTGCTGTTTTTTTTGGAGCTGCCTTTGTCTGTTTGGTCACTATAGCAATAGCAAAACGATCTTCGGGTGTGGACTTGGAGATGCTGTCTATGAACAGAATGAAAAGCTAAAGGTGTGTGTTACAGCAAGGAGCCACCGCGGAAACACTTCGTTCATTTGTGAGAGGAGTCGTTTTGGAGTTTGGTGAGAAGTACCGTAACGCCAGTGAGCAGCATCCTGTGCCACAGACCAACACTCTTCCGGTGCTGTCTATACTGTTTACCATGAGAGGAGCGTAAAGTCTGTATTTATGGCAACTGGACATCATAGTACCCGGGTACGGTAGGCTGTGCCCAGACAGTAATGCGTGCACGCAGCACTTTGTTTTATTATCAAAACACATGTCTGTTCTGGGTAGGCTGACTATATAGACAATGAGACTTGCTGCCTCTGCACTGTCAAATTGTCACATACAGTTTAAATCATAGAGGGAAAGCGAGACATGTTTGCATTGACTGTTGCTTTTCAAGATTTCCATGACTGTGTTGCAGAGCTGTGTGGTTTGCATTCACACTGTTATCATCTTCCTTATCTGTGAGGCTTCAGCTAACAAGGGTATTCAGTGGGGTTAATGTGTTTTGTCTATGTTTAGGTAGATAACTGGGAAGCTCTTGTGATGCGCCACTAGTAAGTCGTGTTCTCACACACACACACACACACACACGCACAAACACACAATTACTGCTGCTACGCAGAGGGCTTAGCAAGCAGTAGGCAACTGAATAGATTGTTCTATTATATCAATTTTATGCATGGTTCTTATTGTTTGTTTTGGGAAAATTAAACAATCATTTATCAACCCAACTGCATACAGTGCTTTTCATGTTGCATGGTTTTGCTGCATACTGGGGAGCCCACCAAGTACAAGACTTAAAATGAAGCATAAGTCGCAATGAGACTTTCACTGTGCTACAATGCGGCCTAGTGGAGCTGTGCAACCACCGCCTGCCCCATCAAGTGCATCTGCATGCTCTTCATCCTCTTTGACTGTGGGGACAGCAGTCACACATGCTTTATCACACTGAACTTCCACCCCTTTACCCGTAAGTGGGAGTGTGATTGGCAGGTCGTCACTTGTTTTGGAAGTGGAAACAGATGGTATTGTTGAGCTGTCAGACATCAAGAGAATCAGCATTGGATGAAGGCTACATTATATCCACGCCTGCACCTTCGTCACAGATTGGCTGGACTACCTGCAGTTAATTATTGAGTTCCACAAATGGAAAGGAGTTTAGAATGCACAGGTGTTGTACCTTGCTTGGCAGCAAAGGAACACTAACTTAGTATTCCAGACAATTTTATGATGGCAGAAAAAGTGTCAGCTCTTTGGGCAAATTAAATAGCATGGCAAAAGTGGGCAGGTGGGTACAGTGGCCGTGTTCTGTGGGTACCAGGACAGTAAAAGAAGCCTCACTTTCTATCCCTCCTAATGATGAAATCTAGCAAGAAATTCCCAGAGTTTGCTATAAAATTTGCGTAGCAAAATATGCAGGAGGGCAGAATGCAGAGGTGAGGAGACTTGTTTGGCACCAGTGTCACAATAATGGAGTACAGCAGCCACTCTTTGGATGCCACTAACTGGCACCAGTCTTTTAAATTAAAATGGCTTTGCAAAAATGTGCAGGAGGGAAGAATGCAGAGGTGCTGGAAATTGCTTGGCACCTGTGGGGCACAAATGGAGTACAACAGCCACTTTTTGTATGCCACTAAGTTGCAGCATTTTTTGCTGTTATAGCTTTTAAAAACTGGGCAGGAGGGTGTAATGCAGAGGTGCTGTAAATAGCTTGACATCTGTGGGGCACAAATGGAGTACAACAGCCACTTTTTGTATGCCATTAACCCTGCTGTTCTGTTCGCATTTGCTATACACTTGTACTGTTCCCGGGTCAATATGACCCGACCTATTAATTCTTGATTTTTAGCTACTCTAATTGTTTTATTTGAATACTTTTTTCATTGAAATACTGTATGTAAACATGGTTGATCATAAACAAATGAAAAATTTAAATTCAAAATTAATTATTTATTTTTTTTCGTAAAAAGGTTACACAGGCTTTTTGCAATTATCTTCGATTGTTGACATTCGGCACACAAATAATAAAGAAGCTTTACATTACTATTACTAAAACATGAAATTTAACTTTTTGAAAACAAATTTTATAAATCAAGAAATGAAAAATCATAAAAACTTCAACCTTTTTAGAAAGAAAAAAGAATAAACTGAACATGTTCATGCGTTTTTACACTGAACACAATAATAAGACACATGTCCTTTACACAGATATTTTGAACATCCAGCACATGTCAGATTACTCTTATTGTCACAGGAAGATGGACAGAAGCTACATCTCTTCCTTTTTTTGCTGGTAGTTGTGCTGGTGGAGGCCGTGGATGTGGAGTCTCTTTCTTGAGCATGCTGGACACTTTTTACAATGGCTGTTGCTCCATCACTTCTGGGGGTCACTTTTCTGCTCTCAATATATGGCCTCACCAGGGATTTTCCCAATTCCTCAAGAAATAATCTTCTTTTATGCAGCTTATTCCAGTTCCAATCGGGGTCGATTTCTCTCCATAAGACAAATGCATTGTATGCAGAAACGTCCAGTATGTTATAAAATAAAATCATTGGCCACCGATTGGTTTTGCGTTTGCATGTATATGTTGATATTGCTTGGTCTAAAGTATCAACTGCTCCCTTTGTGGCATTATAATCCAAATAATGTCAGGTTTTCTGTCTTCTCTATCACTTACGGCATTGTCATGGTGCATTGTGCTCATTAGAATTACCTGTTTGGTTTTTTTTGGAACATAAGAAACAACAGTTATATTTCCAGAAAAATAAAAAGTAGAACTGTACACCTCTCTCTTGCTAAGGATACCTTGCGGTAGTTCAGGTTTGTTTTTTCTCATAGTACCCAGCATGGTAAGTTGTTTTTTCTTCAACATCTGGCCTAGTTGATAGGATGTAAAAAAGTTGTCACATGTCCTTTTAGTCCATGAGTCAAATCTAGAACAACACGCATACCATGATTTTTTTCAGGTCTTTCATCAGGGTTTTTTCCTGTATACACAATTTTGAGATGAAGTACACATAAAAAACATAAACTTTTGCAGTCAGAAATAATCAGAAACCTGTAGAACAGTATAAAATGCTATCGGGTCATATTGACCCGAACAGTACAAGTGTAACAATCAGCGTGTAGCAAAAAGTAAACCAAAAAAACAAAAAAAATGTAGAGCTCCACAAATGAGGAGAAGTCAAGGAACCACTAATTTCAAATCCTCATTAAAAAAAATCTGCAGGGTCTCAAAAATCATTTCGGGTCATATTGACCCGAACAGTACAGCAGGGTTAAGTTACAGCATTTTTTGCTATTTTTATAGCTTTTAAAAACAGAGCAGGAGGGTGTAATGCAGAGGTGCTGTAAATAGCTTGGCACCTGTGGGGCACAAATGGAGTACAACAGCCACTTTTTGTATGCCACTAAGTTGCAGCATTTTTTGCTATTATTATAGCTTTTAAAAACAGAGCAGGAGGGTGCAATGCAGAGGTGCTGTAAATAGCTTGGCACCTGTGGGACACAAATGGAGTACAACAGCCACTTTTTGTATGCCACTAAGTTGCAGCTTTTTTTGCTATTCTTATAGCTTATTAAAAACAGAGCAGGAGGGTGTAATGCAGAGGTGCTGTAAATAGCTTGGCACCTGTGGGGCACAAATGGAGTACAACAGCCACTTTTTGTATGCCACTAAGTTTCCTCAGTGTTTGATATTATAATGGCTTTGTAACAATGAGCTTGAGTGTGCAATGCAGAGGTGCTGCAAATAGATTTGCACTAGTCAGACACTAATGAAGTCCAAGAGCCACTTTTAGGATGCCACTAAGTTTACTCAGTGTTTGCTAGTATAATGGCTTAGTAACAATGAGCTTGAGTGTGCAAAGGGCAGGAGGGCACAGTGGCAGGGTTGTGGGTCAGTGTAAAGGAAAGGAAGCCTCACTTTCTATCCCTCCAAATTGTGAAATGCAGCAAGGAACTCCCTGACCTTAGCTACACAGACGCTCTTATCTGTAGCTGTTAAAAACTCTTTCCATGGACCTGACTGTCACCTATGGCTCTGAGCCTGCTATAATTTGCCTTTACAAGGGCTGAAAGAAACTTCTATCCCTATTCCGTATAGCGCTGTGTGTAGAGCGTACACAGCAATATCGGAGACAGGAGCTGCACCAGCGGTGACCGACACCCAGACGCAGAAGGCATATAATGCTGTCCAGATGGGCAGATGCCCATATTTATAATGCAGGGAAATGTGACATGGACATCCTATCACACATGCTGTTGCTTCTCTGGCTAAAAGTCCATTTAGCTGTGTGTGTGTCTGGGATTAGCTGGCCCGCCCCACTACACGCGCGCTTAGGGAGGGAAGGAGGGAATGAAGAACAGAAAAAAAAAAATGGCGATCGCCATTATCCCAGCAGCGGTGATCTGAACGCGCTGTTCCCACAGACTATACGCTGAAATTTCATAATAGTGTGAGTCACAGAGTGACTTACACTATTACAGCGGAAAGCCAGCTAGTAATTTGCTTGGCTTTTTGCTGCTAGAACCGTTCTCGAACGTAACTAGAACTATCGAGCTTTAGCAAAAAGCTCGAGTTCTAGTTCGATCTAGAACAGTCTCCAAAATCACGCGAACCGCGAACTGGAGAACCACGAACCACGAACCGCGCTCAACTCTAATTGTGAACAATAGATTCAACCAGAAAGCAGACAATTGTTCCTTACATCCTGCTGTGGTAATTTAAGCAGTTAACACAGTATTGAATCCTATTGCAGTCACTATATACTGCCTAAGGCCTCTGCCACACTCACGTGAATTTCACGCACGTGCCGAGAGACACGTATTTCCCCTGCGTGTTGCGTGCAGGTAAGTACGTGTCTCTGGTACGTGCGTGACACGTGTGTTCTACGTGTGCTATCCGCGATAGCACACGTAGAACCGGTAATTATTATACTCACCTGGTCCTTCCTGATGTCCGCGCTGCTGTCCGTGGTGCTGATCCTCGGTCTCCAGCCCTCCTGTCTCCCCGCTGCTGCTGCTGCCAGGCAGTGAAGTGAATATTCAATGAGAATAATGAGCGGCGGTCGGCAGCAAGAGGCAGCAGCGGCAGAGACAGGAGGGCTGGAGAAGGTGAGTTAATGTTTTTTATTTTTTTCCCTGACATGTGTGTTTACTCCGGCGCGTGTCACACGGGACCGCATCCACACTACACCGTGTGGTACGGGTGCGGGCCGTGTAACACCCGTGCTGCCGGAGAAAACACTGACATGTCAGCGCTTTGAAAATCGCACACACGTACAAACGCACACGGACACACGTTCCGTGTGGTTTTACGTGTGTGTGCCTGCTACCATAGGGTAGCATTGCTGTACATGTCTCCGTGCCGCCGGTACGTGTAAAAAATGACAAACACGTGCCGGAGGCACGGATGTGTGGCGCAGGCCTAACCTAGGATTATAGGTTTATGTTGGAGAAATGGAAATGTGATTACAACAAACACTGAGTCACTATACCATGTATGAAATAACCTAGCTTGAGACAACCCTTCTATCTTCAATTAAATCCAATCAAGCAACCATAAGGACTCGTGCGCATGTTGCGTAATAGCATGCATTTACACTGCGTATAACACTGCAGCGTAAATGCATGCGTCACCTGCACAATCTATGTGGACTGTGCATGATACGTGCGCACGTTGCTTCTTTGAAAGCAGCCATTTGGGTGCTAAAATTTTGACCCAAATCCGTGTGTTCATAAAATTAGCATGTCAATTAATTTTTGCGCTTTGGATGCAGCTCCCGCTCTGTCTATGGGAGAGACAGCATCTAGAGCGCATGAAATCGGCATGTAATCTGCTGAAACACTTCATCCATTACGCAGTGTTTCTGCAGCGATTTGAAGTGCAGATGTGCTGTCAAATCACTGCAAAAATTTCAGCATTTATGTGCGAACAATCCATAATACCTTTAGAGATATTGACAGTGGTACAACTATCTGAAAATACTATAAATACATATCATGACCATCACTTGGTCAGCAGTGGTCTAGTCCAAATGTTAACACCTGATAAGATTACACTCCCATAATGGGGTAAATAGCATTATAAATAAATGGAATTGTTCCACTAATCTATAGGGAGTCCTGTGAATGAAGTCAGCGACATCCCTGTGTGGAACGGGTGGTCCATGGAGGTGATCCTCATTCCTAAAAGGTCCCTCCTTAAACAATAGCCAGACACAGATAGTTAGGGTCAGGTAACAGGGTGAGCTGTGGCCTGTTCTTTTCAGGACAGAGGTTCGGGGTCAATAGGGAAAGGTCTGGCTATATTTTAAGGAGGGACCTTTAGGCCTGAGGATCGCCTCCACGGACCACCTGTTCAACACACGGATGTCACTGACTTCATTCACAGGACTCCCTATAGATGAATGAGAAAATTCCATTTATTTAGAATGCTACCTATCCCATTATGGGAGTGTAATCTTATCAGGTGTTAACATTTGGACTAGACCACTGCTGACCAAGTGATTGTCATAAGTATTTATAGTATTTTCAGATATTTGTACCACTGCCAATGTCTCTAAAGGTATTATGATTGCTTGATTAGATTTAATTGTAGATAGGAGGGTTGTGTCAAGCCTGTTTATTTCATACATGGTATCGTGACTCACTGCCTGTTGTACTCACGTTTCCATTTCTTCAAAATATACTTGTAATCCTAGGTTGGACAGTATATATTATTATGACTTCAGTGGGCTTCAATACTAAGTTAACAAGTTAAATTACCACAGCAGGATGTAAGGAACAATTTTCTGTTTTGTTGTTCAATCTATTTTTTAATAATCACGTGTGTGTTCACATTTTGTCGTATTTTAAATATCTAAATAAAAGGTGTATTTTAAAATTCTCACATTATATTTCCATCCTCTCTTCACCTGTGCTATTATTCTTTCATGGAAGAGAATTGGATTACACTAAGCTTCCACTCTGATGAAACCCGGAACAGAGTTTGAGCAAAGTTTTATTTGCATATTTTATCTGATTCTCTTGCATGAGAGAATCCATAGTCGTGTGACCCCAGCCAGTTAGTCATAAAGGCGTGGCCGGAAGAAATTCAGTCACAGCTCAGTACATAGTGAGTACTGCCTATAACCAAGTCCATGCACTGACTAACTGAATAGTACACAACCGACTGTCAATCAGTGCATATTTGCAATCAGCCTAATAAAAATGAATGTCCAATATAAAGACTAAGTAAAAAGTGAAAGAAAATGGAAAAAAATTGTAAAAATATAAAAAAACCCCCTGAGAATTAACAAAAAAATGAAAAAAAAAAAAATGATACCGATAAATCTGTAAATTTATGTAAAAACAAAAATAAACAACAAAAATACACATATTTTCTATTGCCACATCCAGAACAACCCGATTTATAAATTTGTCATCCTAGTTAACTCCTTCAGTAAACACCATAAAAAAAGTATCAAAAACTGTCTTTTTATTATACAACTGATAAAAAAGTGGAATGAAACACAATCAGAAAGTCATATGTAAATAAAAATTATATCACTTAAAACATCACCATATCACAAAAAATAAGCCCCATCCATCTGTCAGCGAAAAAAAATATAAAACTCTCAGAATAATGCAATGCAAAAAAGTGGCAAAAAAAATAACAAAACACAATGTAAATGTGATATTGCTGTAATTACACTGACCTGAAGAATAAAGCTGTATTTTCCCTTTTATGACACTGTGAACGGCATAAAAACGCAACAACAACAAAAAAAAATCCTGAATTAATGTTTCTTCTTGATTTTGACTCACAAAAAGCAGAATAGAAAGTCATCCAAAAATATTAAGTGCCTCAAATGGTAAAAATAAAAACTCCAATTCATCCTGAAAAAACAAGCCCTTACATGACTCTTTTGGCACAAAAAGGAAAAAAAAACAATAGCCTTCAAAATTTTGTGATGCAGAAAACCTTTATTTTGTAAAAAAAAAGTTGTTTTTTTTAGTAGACAAACCTAAAAAAATAAAAATCTGGTACCGCTGAAATTGTACTGACCAGAGGAAAAAAAAATGGCCTAATCACTTATACGGCAAGATACCGTATTTTTCGCTTTATAAGACGCACTTTTGTTCCCCCAAATTTTGGGGGAAAGTAGGGGGTGCGTCTTATAAACCGAATATACGGTGGGTGTATATATATATATATATATATATATATATATATATATACCGCAGGGTCCGCTCTCGAGCACTGCTGGGGGCAGGGAAAGCTGGGAGCGGCAGCATTAGATCTCCTGCTCCCGCCCATATAATATGCACAGCCGCTGTCCATCAGTGTGGTGCTGAAGCTGCATCACGCTGAGGCGCTTGGGCAGCGGGGCATATTATATGTGCCTGTGCTCCCTTTGATCGCACATGATCCCCCCTGTGTTAGATATGGCCCCCGTGCTGCTGCCCATAGTAAAATAAAAAAGCTTTACTTACAGTACCTCCAGCGCTGAACTCCGGTCTCCTGCTGCTGTTGTCTGTGATAAGGCACGCAGAGATAATATCATTCTGCCGTGCCAATCACATGACCGGCTGCAAGAACCAGGAAGTAAGGAAGCTGGAGCTCAACTGCAAGGAGGGAGACACGAGGAGGGACAGCGCTGAGAAGGTAAGGAAAGAGTGTTTTATTTTATTATGGGCAGCAGCATGGGGGACATGGGCAGCAGAATGGGGGCCATATCTAACAGGGAAGATGTGCCATCTATAGGGGCCATAGGCAGCTGTATGGGGGCCATATCAAACACAGGGGAGATGTCCCATCTATAGGGGCCATGGGCAGCTGTATGGGGGCCATATCAAACACAGTGTGCCATATATAGTGGCCATGGGCAGCTGTATGGGGGCCATATCAAACACAGGGGTACGTGTCCCAGCACAAGGGGGCTATACTCAATATAAGGGGGCCATATCCATATTAAGCGGGGCTAATTTTAGGATGGGGGGTTATAAGGGACATATAACTTATATGATTTGTTAGACGGACACTGGCATTATAAGATGGACCCCATTTAACATTAAAAAAAAAAATCTCTTTTCCTTGACCAAATTTGGGGGTATGTCTTATAATCAGGTGTGTCTTATAAAGCGAAAAATACGGTAAATGGCCCAAGAAATATATAGAAAATGACAGTTCTTCAACTGCTGTTAATTTGTTCATTCTTCCTCCCAAAGACTTCCCTATGACTTTGCTCACAATTATTCTGCACTGTATGATTGTCGCTTACACAAAACATAATGTGTAAATCTCTGAAAAAGATGATTGAGACAAAATTACCAACATAAAATTTACTGCAATGAGGCAGAGGAAGTCACTTTGAACTCCCATCTGACCTGTGGTTTGGTGGTGTCCGTCTTTTTTCATGTCATCTTAGGAATGCATATAATGCAGTCAACAACAGTTTTGTGCACCTTTGTAAAGAAGTACACTTCTGAACAGAAGCTTATCGGAGTCAAAAGTAACTCTGCCACCTCATTAGTAAAATGCATCCATCAAGGGTGTCACCTAAATCAGGTATTTCAGAGATGTAGCTGGAAACTGTGATGTAAGAGCTCAGCATAGAGGGCAGAATAAATGTGAACCTATCCAAAATGCTCTGTATTCCAAATTCCCACCAATGGCATTCAACTCGACCCATAAAAAATTCCCACTCAAGTCCATAATCTGTTAATGGAAATGTAGTAGGCTTCCATGTTAGCGGTAGCACAAAGGAAAAAAGTCTTTTGGCCCCCCTCTCAAAAAATAAATCTAACAAAAACTGCACTTGCAAATCCAAATGCCCCCCTCCCTTTTGAGCCCCACACTGTGCCTAAACCACATTTACTATCCACATTTTGATATTGTTGTAGTGAGGAGAGCCCACTTATAGCATGTCTCCAGAAACATGACCTGGGAACAATATATGGGCCCTACAAGAGCTTATTTGCAATTTTTAATTCTGCAAATGTACTGCTTTTGATTCCTTGGATGTTTTCCAGATAAAAAAAATGGCACTACACCCATAGATGAATTCTCAGAGTTGTGTAATTTCCAAAATGTTGTCACTTCCGGAAGTTTGTGCTTTTCTGGAACTTAGGGGCTTGGTATATAGAGTCCACAAACAATTGTAGAAAAATATGTGCTCCAAAAGTCATATAGCACTCCTTCCATTCTGAGCTCTGCTGTGCGGTCAAACTATACAGTACAGTCACATGTGGGGTATTGCCACAATCAGAAGAAATTGTGAAACACATTATACAGCCTTTTTATTCCTTTGTGAAAATTACAAATCTTGGGCTAAAACAACATTTTAGAGGTAAAAATGTAATTTTTTTCTTCACCTCCTTATAGTGTGAAATTTTGGACACACCTGTAGTTTCAATATGCTCACTGCAACCCTTATTGAGTCAACTGAGGAGAGTACTTTCTAATATGTGTCACTTATGGAGTGGTCCAGTTTTCTAAGGCTATGTGTCCACGTTGCTTTTTACCTGCTTTTTTGCTGCTTTTTCAACTGCATCATTTAATGCCAAAATGGATGTGTTCTGCTTTTCAAGCAAAGTCTATGGGAATTTGGGTTTCTTGTGCCCACTATGCAGTTCAAACTGCAGCCTTTTTCAGGCAGAAATTTGGGCAAAAACTCTGCTTTGCAGTTCAAAACGCAAATGGCAAAAACAATTGACATGTCAATTGTTTTTGCCATTTGGGTTTTGCACTGCAAAGCTGAGTTTTTGTCCAAAGTTCTGCCTGAAAAAGGCTGCAGTTTGAACTGCATAGTGCGGACAAGAAACCCAAATTCCCATAGACTTTGCTTGAAAAGCAGAACACAACCATTTTGGCATTAAACGATGCAGTTGAAAAAGCAGCAAAAAAGCAGGTAAAAAGCAACGTGGACACATAGCCTAACATGTTAAGGGCTCTGCTAATGTGAATGGCAACCTTAAACCATTCCAACTAAATCTGAACTCAAATATGGTGGTCCTCACCTTTTGACCTTTGCACTACGCCGCAAAAGTTGGTGTCTAAAACATGGGAGTTATTGGCGAACTCAGGAGAAATTGTGTAATAAATGATATGGTCCATTTTCTCAAAGTACCCTTTTTAAAAATTAAAAATTTTGGACCAAAGAAACGTTTTAGAGGAACAAATTGTATTTTTTTATTTTCACAGCCCAATAACATACATTTCCGTGAATCACCTGAGGGATAAAATTGCTTACTACAGCCCTAGATGAATGCCTTGAGAGATGTAGTATCCATTATGCAATCAATTATGGGGCTGTTTCTGCTGCTTTGGCATTTCAGGAGATCTGCAAATGTGACATGGTGTCTGCAATCTATTCTAGCTAAAAAGGTGTTCCTTTCCTTCTGAGAACCTTTGGTTGCCCAAAAAGTAGTTTTCCACCATGTATGGGGTAGCAACGTACTCAGGAGCAATTACTCAATAAACTGTGCAGTGCATTCTTCTCATGTTACAATAATGAAAATGTAAAAAAATGAAGGCTAAAACAACATTTTTGTTGGTATAATGTGAGTTTTTCTTTTCATGGCTCAAGATTATAAAATTCTGTGAAGCACCTGGGCACTAAGGTGGTCACCACACAAATAGATATATTCCTAGATGGGTCTAGTTTCCAAAATGGGGTTACTTGTGGGAGCTTTCCAATGCTTAGGCACATCAAGGGTTCTCAAAACATGGCGTCCGCTATCAGTTCCAGAGGATTTTGGGTTCCAAATGTCAAATGGCATGCCTTCCTTTCTGAGCCCTACTTTATATCCAAACAGTACTTTTCCACCACATTTGGGATATCAGAATACTCAGGATAAATTGCTCAATACATTTTACATTTTCTCCTGTTACAGTTGTGAAAATTACAAAATTTAAGGCAAAAACAACATTTTTGTGGGAAAAATGTGATTTGATTTACTTATATTCACAGCTCAACGTTATAATATTCTGCAAAGCACCTGGGAGTTCAAGGTACTTACCTTGTATCTAAATAAATTCTTTGAGAGGTCATGATTCTAAAATGTGATCACTTGTGGGGAGTTTCCAATATTTGGGCACATCAAGGGCTTTCAAACATGATCTAGCATCCACTGTCCATTCTTGCTGATTTTGCTTTCAAAAGTCAATTGACCTTCCTTCCCTTCCATGCCCATTTGTGGTATTGGCGTACTAAGGAGAAATTGCACAAGAAGTTGTGCTGTGCATTTTCTTGTTTTAATGTTGTTAAAATGCTAAATTTGTGGCTATAGCAACATTTTTGTGGGAAAAATAAAATCTTCTTTTTTTTCCTTTCACACCTCTTTAATTTCTTCGAAAGCACCTAAAGGGTTAATAAACATCTTGTGTGTGGTTTTGAGCATTTTGAGGGGTGCAGTTTTTAGAATGGTGACACTTTTGGCTATTTTCTGTGATATAGGCCCTTCAAAGTCACTTCAAATGTGATGTGGTCCTTAAAAAAAATTTGTTTTGTTATTTTTCTTTTAAAAATTAGAAATTGATGATAATCTATTGACCCTTCTAACTTCCTAACAAATGAAAAAAGTTCTTTATAAAGTGATGCTGATGTAAAGGAGATATGTTGGAAATGTAATTTATTAACTATTTGTGTGTCATAACTTTCTAGTTTAAGGGCATAAAAATGTTAAATTAGAAAATTGTGAATTTTTCAAAATTATCTCCAAAATTCTGATACTTTCACAAATAAATATAAAAAATGTAGACCTAACATTACCAGTATCATGAAGTACAATGCGTCATTAAAAACAATATCAGAAGTAGTAAGATCTGTTGAAGTGTTCTAGAGTTATGACCTCAACATGATACTGGTCAGATTTGAATTAAATTGGTCTAATTTGGAAGGTGAAAACCGGCTGGAGGGTAAAGGGGTTAAGTTTAGTCATTACTGGTTGTTAGCCATATAACACAACTAGTAATGGTCTGAAATGCACTACGTTCGGGTGTCTGCCTGCAGAAACCGTATATACCCGAAAATGGTGCAAGACAGAGCACATGCTGACTCCATCTGCTCCATTATAGTCAATAACTCTGTCGGCGTATGCATTTGAAACACGTTTTGCACGGGGGAAGGGGGCTTTGGACGGATGCCCCAATGGGACCAGTGAACGTTGGTGAAAACGCAATGTGAGAGTGACCTAAGGCTGGAGTCAAACTTGCGAGTGACTCGTGCATGTCTCACATAGCATCACCCAGCATGGCTGCACACTCACCACATACTGAACATGTTAACGTGGCCTTAAAGAAATGGTAATTATAATCCACAATAAAAAATGAAGCAAAAAGTGCACCAAATTCACCACAAAAACACAACAAAAATGCAACTAAAACTGCTCCTTGTAAGTATAGTAGTTTATTTATGCTATGTTCTATTCCCACAATGTTTTTTTTTATGCTGGAGTTTTTGTTTATTCCTGGTATGTCATGTTTTTAAAAAAAGCTGCTTAATTTTTGATATTTAACCGCTTTACCCTCCTGAGTCTGTTTTCACTATGAGACCAGAGTCACTTTATGAGGTTATAGCTTTGCAAGGCTTCACCAGATCTCAGTAATTATGAGATTATTTTTTGTGATAAATTGTACTTCCTGATTGTGATAAATTTAGAACAAAATATCGCAATTTTCATACTTTGTATTTTTATGCCCCTAAGAGCGTAATGTAGCACAAAATAATTAATGAATAACATTTCCCACATATCTTCCTTACATCAGCGCAATTTTTGAAACATTTTTTTTGTTAGGAAGTTAGAAGGATTCATAGTTTATGAGCAATTTTTATTTTTCCAACAAAATTCACAAAATCACTTTTTTTAGGGACCACATCATGTTTGAAGAGACTTTGAGAGGCTTATGAAAAAGAAAATAACCAAAAGTGACACTATTCTAAAAACTGCACCCCTAAAACTGCTCAAAATCACATCCAAGAAGTTTATCATCCATTTAAGTGCTTTACAGGAACTAAAGCAATGTTGATGAAAAATTTTATTATTATATAATTTAATTTATAATTATAATTAGAGGAGAAAATGCACAATACTGTTTGTTGTTCACTTTCTACTGAGTATGCCGATAGCCAATATGTGGTGGAAATCTACTATTTGTGCACATAGCATTGCTTGGAAGGGAAGGAGCGCTATTTGACTTTTTGAATGCAAAATTGCCTGAAATTGTTAGTGGACGCATTATTACATTTGGAGAGCCTCTGATGTGCCCAAACAGTGAAGCTCCCTGAAAAGTGACCACATTTGAGAAACTAGTCTCCTCAAGGATTTTACCTAGATTATTATTATTATTATTATTATTTTTACTATTACAGTCATATGAAAAAGTTTGGGCATCCCTATTAATGTTAACCTTTTCTTTTATAACAATTTGGGTTTTTTGCAACAGCTATTTCAGTTTCATATATCTAATAACTGATGAACTCAGTAATATTTCTGGATTAAAATGAGGTTTATTGTACTAACAGAAAATGTGTAATCCGCATTTCAACAAAATTTGACCGGTGCAAAAGTATGGGCACCCTTATCAATTTCTTGATTTGGACACTTCTAACTACTTTTTACTGACTTACTAAAGCACTAAATTGTTTTTTTAATCTCATTGAGCTTTGAACTTCATAGGCAGGTGTATCCAATCATGAGAAAAGGTATTTAAGGTGGCCACTTGCAAGTTGTTCTCCTATTTGAATCTCCTATGAAGAGTGGCATCATGGGCTCCTCAAAACAACTCTCAAATGATCTGAAAACAAAGATTATTCAACATAGTTGTTCAGGGGAAGGATACAAAAAGTTGTCTCAGAGATTTAAACTGTCAGTTTCCACAGTGAGGAACATAGTAAGGGAATGGAAGAACACAGGTACAGTTCTTGTTAAGCCCAAAAGTGGCAGGCCAAGAAAAATATCAGGAAGGTAGAGAAGAAGAATGGTGAGAACAGTCAAGGACAATCCACACACCACCTCCAAAGACCTGCAGCATCATCTTGCTGCAGATGGTGTCAATATGCATTGGTCAACAATACAGCGCACTTTGCACAAGGAGAAGCTGTATGGGAGAGTGATGCAAAAGAAGCTGTTTCTGCAAGCACACCACAAACAGAGTTGCCTGAGGTAAGCAAAAGCACATTTGGACAAGCCAGTTACATTTTGGAAGAAGGTCCTGTGGACTGATGAAACAAAGATTGAGTTGCTTGGTCATACAAAAAGGCATTATGCATGGAGGCAAAAAAACACGGCATTCCAAGAAAAGCACTTGCTACCCACAGTAAAATTTGGTGGAGGTTCCATCATGCTTTGGGGCTGTGTGGCCAATGCCGGCACCGGGAATCTTGTTAAAGTTGAGGGTCGCATGGATTCAACTCAGTATCAGCAGATTCTTGACAATAATGTGCAAGAATCAGTGACGAAGTTGAAGTTACGCAGGGGATGGATATTTCAGCAAGACAATTATCCAAAACACTGCTCCAAATCTACTCAGGCATTCATGCAGAGGAACAATTACAATGTTCTGGAATGGCCATCCCAGTCCCCAGACCTGAATATCATTGAACATCTGTGGGAAGATTTGAAGCGTGCTGTCCATGCTTGCCGACCATCAAACTTAACTGAACTGGAATTGTTTTGTAAACAGGAATGGTCAAATATACCTTCATCCAGGATACAGGAACTCATTAAAAGCTACAGGAAGCGACTAGAGGCTGTTATTTTTGAAAAAGGAGGATCTACAAAATATTAATGTCACTTTTATGTTGAGGTGCCCATACTTTTGCACCGGTCAATTTTTGTTTAAATGCGGATTGCACATTTTCTGTTGGTACAATAAACCTCATTTCAATCCAGAAATATACTGAGTCCATCAGTTATTAGATATATGAAACTGAAATAGTTGTTGCAAAAGCTCAAATTGTTATAAAGAAAAAAAGTTAACATTAATAGGGGTGCACAAACTTTTTCATATGCCTTTATTTATAATAGAGCCTTTTATATCATGGTGCTTTACAAAAGGGGTAAAAAGGTGAAAAGGAGTATACATAATAAGAACAAGTATAATGATCATGAACAGTACAAAACACAGACTGGTAGGAGGAAAGAGAAGCCTGCCTGCAAGGGCTAACAGTCTACAGGGGATGAGTGAGAATACTGTATGTGAGGGTAGAACTGATCATGCAGCGATATAGTGCACTGAGGTTAGTTGCAGGTTGTAGGCTTGTCGAAAGAATTAGGTATTCAGGTTCCTTTTCAAGGTTTCCATGGTAGGTGAGAGTCTGATATGTTGTGGTAGAAAGTTACAGAGTATGGAGGATGCACAGCAGAAATCTTGTATGCGATTGTAGAATAGGAGAAATGAAGGGAGTAGAGAAGGGGATCTTATGACAATCGGAGGTTGTGTGTAGGTAGGTACTAGGAGACTAGGTCACAGATGTATGGAGGAGACAGATTGTGGATGTTTTTGTATGTCATGGATAGGGTTTGAGCAATGGGCAATAGGAAGCCAGTGAAGGGATTAGCAGAGTAAAGAGGCCAGAGAATAGTGAAGGGGGACGTGAATTAATCGGGTGGCAGAGTTTACAATAGATTGGAGGGGTACCAGAGTGTTAGAAGGGAGGCCAGAGAGCAGAAGGTTGCAGTAGTCGAAGTGGGAGATGATGAGGGCATGCAGTAATGTTTAGGTAGAAAGGGCTTGGATATGTAGCTTGAAGGAGAGAGCAGAGTCAAGGGTTACCCCGAGGCACAAAGCTTGTGAGGCTTGGGAGAGTGAGCAGCCATTGACTCTGATTGACAGGTCTGTTGGGTGTTTGAGTGAGATGGGAGAAAGATGATAAATTCTGTTTTTTGCAAGTTAAGTTTTAGAAATGGAGAGGAGAAAATGGATGAAATAGCAAACAGACATTGTGGGATTCTGGTTAGTAAGGAGGTGACATTAGGTCTAGAGAGGTAGATCTGCATGCCATCAGCGGAAAGATGATAGTAAAAGCCGTAGGACTCTATGAGCTGTCCCAGGATAAAGGTGTAGATGCAGAAAAGAAGGGGTGAAAGAACTGAACCATGGGGGACACCGACAGATAGGAGGCGAGATGAGGAGGTAGTGTGGGAGTGGGAGATACTTAATGTCTGATCAGTTAGGTATGAAGAGATCCAAAATAGGGCTAAATCTGTGATGCCAAAAGATGAGAGAATCTGCAATAGGATAGAATGGTCCACTGTGTCGATGGCAGAGAACAGGTCCAGGAGGAGGAGGACAGAGTAGTGTCGCTTGGCTTTGGCAGTTAGTAGGAGACTTTAGCTGGGCAATTTCAGTTAAATGATGCAGTTGGAAGATAGATTGTAACTGGTCAAAGAGGGAGCAGGAAGAGAGGTGGAAGAACAGTTCAAGATGGACATGCTGTTTCAGTAGTTTTGAGGCGCAGGGGACAAGTGATATGGGGCTAGCTACAGAGGTTAGCTCAAGGGTGGGCTTTTGAGGATATGAGACATGTCTAAAGCATGAGGTGAAGACACCAGTTGTTAGGGATAGGTTGAAGAGAGGTGTTAGAGTTGGGATGAAGACTTTGGTGAGTTTGGGGATGAGGTGGATAGGGATAGGGTCAAGTGCTCAGATGGTGAGAAGTTATCTAGAGAGTAATGTTTGGGGGATGGGGATTATCTCCTTGGAAAGGAGAGGGAAGAGAATGTAAAGCTGGTGTCACACACAGCAACAACGACAACGACGTTGCTGCTACGTCACCATTTTCTGTGACGTTGCAGCGACGTCCCGTCGCTGTTGCTGTGTGTGACATCCAGCAACGACCTGGCCCCTGCTGTGAGGTCGCCGGTCGTTGCTGAATGTCCAGCTTCATTTTTTGGTCGTCACTCTCCTGCTGTGACACACACATCGCTGTGTGTGACAGTGAGAGAGCGACGAAATGAAGCGAGCAGGACCCGGCACTGGCAGCTGCGGTAAGCTGTAACCAGCGTAAACATCGGGTAACCAAGGGAAGACCTTTCCCTGGTTACCCGATATTTACCTTCGTTACCAGCCTCCGCCCTTGCTGCCAGCGCCGGCTCCTGCACTGTGACATGTGGCTGCAGTACGCATCGGGTAATTAACCCGATGTATACTGTAGCAAGGAAAGCAAGGAGCCAGCGCTAAGCAGTGCGCGCGCCTCCCTGCTCTCTGCACTGTGACATGTAGCTGCAGCACACATCGGGTTAATTAACCCGATGTGTACTGTACCTAGGAGAGCAAGGAGCCAGCGCTAAGTGCGGCTCCCTGCTCTCTGCACATGTAGCACAGCGACGTTATGATCGCTGCTTCTGCTGTGTTTGACAGCTAAGCAGCGATCATAACAGCGACTTACAAGGTCGCTGTTACGTCACCGAAAATGGTGACGTAACAGCGACGTCGTTGTCGCTGTCGCTTAGTGTGAACCCAGCTTAAGTATGTAGTGGTCACACAGGGGGAGAGGTGAATTAGAGAAATTAGAATATAGGCGGGTGAAGATGAGGTCCATTGAGTGAGGCTGAAGGAGGAAGTGAATGTTAGAAGCTTAGAGACAGCTGAGCAGTAAGTATCAATGGGGATGGTGAAGTTAATACTTGGCATGGCTGTGATGGCTCTGGAAGCGCTCACAGTTGTAAAGCTTATTGATTATTTGTGCTGCAACTTTTTAACAAGCTTTATTCAGCTGGCAAACCAGAATAGTAGCACGGACATCTGGTTGCATGTCTGTGTTCGGGGTACTGCACCAGGCACAAGGTATCTGGTACAGACCCTGCCCTTCACAGTTAGGAATTGTTCATCCCTTGTTATTAGGTGAAGAGCTCAAGTTGGTGTTCACTTATAAGCAGGAATGAGTCACAAAATTGCCATCAGTATGCTAAAATATCTCATTTAACTTTACTCATGGGTTTCTTCTGTTCTAAGAAACATATTGCCCATTAGCTCTTGTAGAATTAATAATAAAACACTTTGCTTTATGTCTTATATTTCATGTTCTCATTGCAGATTCTGACCAAGTAACGGATCCAGCTCTCCACTTTCTTCGTAGGTAGATTAGATGATAGGAATCATCAGGGGATGGATGATACAGACATTTGTTTGACATACAGAAGAAAGTTAAAACATGGATGTGTCTGCTGTGCTGCTGGATAAATGAAGATACTTAATGGAAGTATTGTACAGAAAGATAAAAAAAATAGCCTCTATTATAATGACAACAGTAAACAAACAGACAACTTTAGGCTATGTTCGCACGTTGCGTTTTTTTCCGCGTTTCTGCAGCGTTTTTAGCAGCATGCGTTTTTGATTGCCAGCAAAGTCTATGGGAAAAGCAGAAATCCTGTCTGCACTTTGCTTTTTTTTCTGCAGCGTTTAATTTGCATATTTGTGGTCAAAAACCATGCTGAAAAAGAAGCAGCATGTCAGTTGTTTTTGCCATTTCTGCAGCGTTTCCTTAACATTGGAGTCAATGGGAAATGGCAAAACGCAACCAAAATCACAATTCCTGCGTTTTTCATGCTTTTTACCTGCTTTTCCACTGCGTTTTTGGCTCCAAAAAGGCATGCTTTTCTGGACAAAAATTAATGGGTTCTAATGTTCCTTTACACACACACAATAACCGAAAATTTAAATGTTAAAAAATTATAAACTTCACCTATTTTTCTGATAAAATGTGCATAACCACTATTTTTTCATTAAAATTGATAATTTCCCATATAGTTTTATTAAAAGTTAATTTTATACTTTTTTTCTCTTTTTTCATTCTTTTTGACTAATTCAACTTTATTTCTCAGTGTCTTGATCTAAAAAACGCATCTGCAGAAACGCAGGTGAAAACGCAGGTAAAAAGCGCTAAAAAGGCACTAAAAACGCGGTAAATACGCATGCGTTTTTGGCGCTAAAAAATGGTCAAAAGCCATTTGGTCAAAAACCAAGGGAAGGAAAACGTGCAGAATAAACTGCAGGTACTCCGACGCAACGTGCGCACATAGCCTTAATTCAATATTTTTTTGTTTTTTAAAAGGTAGCCCATGTTTTGCTACAAACTAATGGCATGAAATCAGTATTGCAAAATTAATACCAGCATTTGACAAAAACATTTCCCACATACGCTTGAGAGTGCTCAGCATATGTGTAGGAAGTCTAAAGATATAGAAAAGAAAGAAGAAAAAATCCAGCAGACTTTAATCCAAAAATATAATACAGCATGGCAGCAAGTAAAATACTTCAATGTATGGATGTCAGCCATTTTGCTTTCAACCAGCATTTCTTTCTGATCCCAAATGCTTTCCCAGACAGAAGGGTGAGATACAGCCCTCAGCATTATAAACAAACAAATAAATGGTATAAATAAAAAAGTCTATGCCAGGAGGTTGCAAAGTGAAATATTTTTAAATAATATTTACACTGTGTCCACTCATATCCTGTCCACCGCCATTAACTTGAGAATGGCGGCAGCTATAGGAATAAAAGTGGTCTCTAGGTATAGTAAAGTAGCCAATGAAACCACCTATAGCGACACCTGGCGGAAAACAATGGAGTTGGCACTTTTATCTCGAAAATGGAACGAAATAGAGAAATAAAGTGAATTACAAAGTTGTAGGGCATCATCAATTCAATACGAATCGACACCTTGCATACAGAAATGCTATGACAAGAACGTGTAAACCTCACAAGGCTGCAGATGTGAAGCGATACCTCATTGAGACCTTCCTACAAGTCATTGAGTATGGTGGCTGCGTGGAGTGGCCTCCATGCTCACCTGATCTGGCCCCATTGGACTTCTTTCTGTGAGGTCACATCAAACAGCAGGTGTATGCGACCCCTCCACCAACATTGCAGGATCTACGATGACGTATTACAGTTGCTTGTGCAAACGTGTCACCTACCATATTGCGCAATGTGCAGCAAGATGCAGTATGCTGTCCAGAGTCCAGATGTGCATTGCAGCTGACGGTGGCCACTTTGAGCATCAAAGTTACAGTCATATGAAAAAGTTTGGGCACCCCTATTAATGTTAACCTTTTTTCTTTATAACAATTTGGGTTTTTGCAACAGCTATTTCAGTTTCATATATCTAATAACTGATGGACTGAGTAATATTTCTGGATTGAAATGAGGTTTATTGTACTAACATAAAATGTGCAATCCGCATTTAAACAAAATTTGAATGGTGCAAAAGTATGGGCACCCTTATCAATTTCTTGATTTGAACACTCCTAACTACTTTTTACTGACTTACTAAAGCACTAAATTGGTTTTGTATCCTCATTGAGCTTTGAACTTCATAGGCAGGTGTATCCAATCATGAGAAAAGGTATTTAAGGTGGCCACTTGCATGTTTTTCTCCTATTTGAATCTCCTATGAAGAGTGGCATCATGGGCTCCTCAAAACAACTCTCAAATGATCTGAAAACAAAGATTATTCAACATAGTTGTTCAGGGGAAGGATACAAAAAGTTGTCTTAGAGATTTAAACTGTCAGTTTCCACTGTGAGGAACATAGTAAGGAAATGGAAGAACACAGGTACAGTTCTTGTTAAGCCCAGAAGTGGCAGGCCAAGAAAAATATCAGAAAGGCAGAGAAGAAGAATGGTGAGAACAGTCAAGGACAATCCACAGACCACCTCCAAAGACCTGCAGCATCATCTTGCTGCAGATGGTGTTAATGTGCCTCAGTCAACAATACAGCGCACGTTGCACAAGGAGAAGCTGTAAGGGAGAGTGATGCGAAAGAAGCCGTTTCTGCAAGCACGCCACAAACAGAGTTGCCTGAGGTATGCAAAAACACATTTGGACAAGCCAGTTACATTTTGGAAGAAGGTGCTGTGGACTGATGAAACAAAGATTGAGTTGTTTGATCATACAAAAAGGTGTTATGCATGGAGGCAAAAAAACACAGCATTCCAAGAAAAGCACTTGCTACCCACAGTAAAATTTGGTGGAGGTCCCATCATGCTTTGGGGCTCTGTGGCCAATGCCGGCACCGGGAATCTTGTTAAAGTTGAGGGTCGCATGGATTCAACTCAGTATCAGCAGATTCTTGACAATAATGTGCAAGAATCAGTGACGAAGTTGAAGTTACGCAGGGGATGGATATTTCAGCAAGACAATGATCCAAAACACCGCTCCAAATCTACTCAGGCATTTATGCAGAGGAACAATTACAATGTTCTGGAATGGCCATCCCAGTCCCCAGACCTGAATATCATTGAAAATCTGTGGGATGATTTGAGGCGTGCTGTCCATGCTCGGTGACCATCAAACTTAACTGAACTGGAATTGTTTTGTAAACAGGAATGGTCAAATAGACCTTCATCCAGGATCCAGGAACTCATTAAAAGCTACAGGAAGCGACTACAGGCTGTTATTTTTGCAAAAGGAGGATCTACAAAATACTAATGTCACTTTTATGTTGAGGTGCCCATACTTTTGCAATGTTCTAATTTTCTTTAAATGAGGATTGCACATTTTCTGTTGGTACAATAAACCTCATTTCAATCCAGAAATATTACTCAGTCCATCAGTTATTAGATATATGAAACTGAAATAGCTGTTGCAAAAACCCAAATTGTTATAAAGAAAAAAGGTTAACATTAATAGGGGTGCCCAAACTTTTTCATATGACTGTAAATGAGTGCCATATGCGTGACCAGCATTCAAAGTGGGGGGTCATGGGTTTCATATCATAGCATTTCTGTATGCAAGGTGTTGATTCATATTGAATTAATGATGCCCTACAATTTTTTTTCCCCTTTTTTTCCTCTTTCGCTTTACGTTTTCGAGATAAAAATGCTAACTCCATTGTTTTCCAACAGGTGGCACTATAGGTGGTTTCATTGCATAGTGCAAGGCTACTTTACTATACCTAGACACCACTTCTATTCCTATAGATGCTGCTGTTTTTAAGTTAATGGCGGTGTACAGGATATGGGTGGACACACTGTATAATATGAAATTGACTGTGGAACCCCTGGCATTGCCATATGATGTGTACTATTTAATTATTTTTAATGCTTACTGGTGTCTCACCTCTCTGCTAGAGGTAGCACTTGGAACCAGGAATAAGCGCCTGCTCGATGGGAAATGGCTGTTGTCCGTACACTGAAACCTTCTCCCATGCTGTATTTTTATATGTATTGAAGAAAGTCTACTTATTTTTTATGCATCAGTAGCAATGCCTTTTACTCCTCTACTTTCATGCTAATTCAGTCCATACCTTGATTTTAGAATTGTGCTCTTTTAATTTCTGTTAATTACAATGTTTCATCATATGCAAATAGGCTGCAAGTTCTTCAAAGTGGGACTTGCACTTGCAGCTGTTCTGTCCTGCCCTCCCTGCTGACTGCTTGCCTCCTGTGTTGCTTGAATAGATGCTCTTGATTAATTGACTTGCCTCTCCCAAGCTGTCAGCTACACCCAGCAGATATATCTTTGGTTTAAGGTATGTCTTACTCATGGCAGGTTCCCTTTAACTGTTGAGTTAACTTTCTGTATCATGATATGTTTCTTGAATGTTAGTTTATGAAAAGCTATCTCTGCCGCTATTACCAATTGCTATGCATAATCACTAATAATGTTGAATGTGTGAACAATGTGGAGTTAAACAGGCTTTCAGAGCACCTCCAGACATGTAGCAGGGAAAAATTTGATTGCATCAAAATGACAGCAAGCAGCCCAGTAAATGATGCATTGCTGGAATCAAGGACTCTAACCCTACATCATTCGTCTGTCAGATTACATACAAAAAACCTGCTAACAGAGTCCTTTTAACATTTAATGTTGTTGCTAATGTAATAATATTGGATATAAATTAAGGTTATGACTCTTTAAGAAGCAGTAGTAACCACCAGTAATGGAAGAAGGAGCACCATGGAAGAGAAATTATCTAAGGAAAAAGCTTGTTGTTATTTGTTCGGTTTACTTTCATCTTTTATAAAAGCAGTGTGTTCTATGAACTAGCTCTTCATTATCAAGGTTATAGCTTTCTGCTTTTATTTAACATTTTCCTTGGATGATTGCACTCCACATTATGCCACTCGTCCTTCCATCAGTCTCCAGGACTGGTTACAAGACAAGACTTTTATGTTGTGTATTCCCAGCGAGGTTGAAACCTTGACCCTGGAGAGAATTGAGTACTGCAGCATGCTTCCATTTCTTTCCTACATGCTGATGCATAATGTTGTGCCTATTCTAGCACAACCTATTAAAGTGAACATCAAATATTAACCTTTCCCCCTTCCCCTCTAGTGACAATTTGCTAACCAGATGTAGCATCTATATCTGTTTTTTTTCCATGCCACAGTCTTGTATCGCTTTATGGAACATATCTTAGGGTCGTGTGACTGGTAACTAATATTACTTCCCCACAAATTCACATGTATAAAATCGTTAGCATAAATAATACATTTTTTTAGATCAGAAACAAATTCTTTCTGGTCTTTTGTGCACAATATTAACTCAAGAGCGGACCGATTACTGTACAAAGAGAATTCTAACACTCATTATCAGAGAAAAGAAGAATGGTATAGTAAACATTATAAATCTAACTAATAGCTCAGCACCACAGTTATATGCTGAGCAGCATTCAGCCCAAACTGCATTACACTCATAATTTACACCATGTTTTTATTAAGGTTTCTTTAAAAACTCTGTGGTGTGTATTAAAGTGTTATAATTTATTAGCTTCCATCAATTCACTATATAAAATAATGCATGGCTTTAGACGTATTTTTGATATTTCTGAGCAGTTTAATAAATACTTGTAATAGGATCTACTATTCATTTACAAAGAGACGTGTATTTCTACAGTCAAAGTCAACTAAAGCCAATCTGTCGGCAGGTTTTTACTACCTTATCTGACAACAACTTAGGGTACCTTCACACTTTAGCGATGCAGCAGCGATCCGACCAGCGATCTGACCTGGTCAGGATCGCTGCTGCATCGCTACATGGTCGCTGGTGAGCTGTCAAACAGGCAGATCTCACCAGCGACCAGTGACCAGCCCCCAGCCAGCAGCGACGTGCAAGCGACGCTGCGCTTGCACGGAGCCGGCGTCTGGAAGCTGCGGACACTGGTAACTAAGGTAAACATTGGGTATGGTTACCCGATGTTTACATTAGTTACCAGCGCACACCGCTTAGCTGTGTGTGCAGGGAGCAGGAGCCGCGCACACTGAGCGCTGGCACCTTGCTCTCCTAGCTACAGTACACATCGGGTTAATTAACCCGATGTGTAATGCAGCTACATGTGCAGAGAGCAGGGAGCCGGCAGCACAGGCAGCGTGAGAGCAGCGGAGGCTGGTAACTAAGGTAAATATCGGGTAACCACCTTGGTTACCCGATGTTTATCTTGGTTACAGCTTACCGCAGCTGCCAGACGCTGGCTCCTGCTCCCTGCTCGCTTCATTTGTCACTCTCTCGCTGTCACACACAGCGATCTGTGTGTCACAGTGGGAGAGCGCCTTTGAAGAAAACGAACCAGTGCTGTGTGTAACGAGCAGCGATCTCGCAGCAGGGGCCAGATCGCTGCTCAGTGTCACACACAGCGAGATCGCTAATGAGGTCACTGCTGCGTCACAAAAAGCGTGACTCAGCAGCAATCTCGGCAGCAAGCTCGCTGTGTGTGAAGCACCCCTTAATGTAGGCAAGATCCTGAATCCAATGGTGTATAACTTAGATTACTGGCTGAAGCCTTTCTAAAACAATGAAAGAATTTAGATTCAGGAATACAGCAGAGCTGTCCCCATCCACACCAGGCTCTCAACAGAGATTGTGCATTGACTTTGAGTATCAATCACAGCAGGGTGTGTCAGACTTGTGTGCACATGAGATTCTATTCCTGTAAGGGGTGCTTCACACACAGCGAGCTCGCTGCCGAGATCGCTGCTGAGTCACGCTTTTTGTGACGCAGCAGTGACCTCATTAGCGATCTCGCTGTGTGTGACAATGAGCAGCGATCTGGCCCCTGCTGCGAGATCGCTGCTCGTTACACACAGCCCTGGTTCGTTTTCTTCAAAGCCGCTCTCCTGCTGTGACACACAGATCGCTGTGTGTGACAGCAAGAGAGCGACAAATGAAGCGAGCAGGGAGCAGGAGCCGGCGTCTGACAGCTGAGGTAAGCTGTATCCAAGATAAACATCGGGTAACCAAGGTGGTTACCCGATATTTACCTTAGTTACCAGCCTCTGCAGCTCTCACGCTGCCTGTGCTGCCGGCTCCGGCTCTCTGCACATGTAGCTGCTGTACACATCGGGTTAATTAACCCGATGTGTACTGTAGCTAGGAGAGCAAGGAGCCAGCGCTCAGTGTGCGCGGCTCCCTGCTCCCTGCTCACACTGGTAACTAATGTAAACATCGGGTAACCATACCCGATGTTTACCTTAGTTACCAGTCTCCGCAGCTTCCAGACGGCGGCTCCGTGCAAGCGCAGCGTCGCTTGCACGTCGCTGCTGGCTGGGGGCTGTTCACTGGTCGCTGGTGAGATCTGCCTGTTTGACAGCTCACCAGCGACCATGTAGCGATGCAGCAGCGATCCTGACCAGGTCAGATCGCTGGTCGGATCGCTGCTGCATCGCTAAGTGTGAAGGTACCCTAACTGTAATCACAGCATAATGAACTCTAGTTTATGTAAACAATTGCACACACACTGATAAGAGAAGCACAGTTGCTTTTTGCTTTTTATTTCTTGCACCATGCTGTTCTCCACTTACATAGCAAAAACATGATGACAGTTTCTCTTTAAAGGGAACCTATCACCAGTTTTTTGGCCTATAAGCTGCGGTCACCACCAGTGGGCTCTTATATTCAGCATTCTAACATGCTGTATATAAGAACCCAGGCCACTGTGTAGAACATAAAAAACACTTTATACAACTCACCTAAATCGGTCGCTAAAGTGGATGTGGCTCAAATGGGTGTCTTTGTCCTCCGGTGCCGGTGATGCCTACTTTGGCCATCTTTGTCATCGCCTGTGTCATGCACATAGGCTTCAGAAGGAGGACGAAGATGGCCGAAAGAGGAGGCGCCGGCACAGGAGGAGGAAGACGTCAATTGCAGCCACATCCACCGCAGTGACCGGTTTAGGTGAGTATTATAAATGAATAATGTTTTTTATGTTCTACACAGCAGTCTGGGCTCTTATATAGAGCATGTTAGAATGCTGTATATAAGAGCCCACTGGTGGTGGCCACAGCTTATAGGGCAAAAAACTGGTGACAGGTTCCCTTTAAATAATGTATTTTTTTTTGTTTTTTACTCTCCATGCATATGAACGTAGGAAAGATGAATGAATGTTGGCCCTATAGCATCTAATTGTGGCAAGGGAACAATGGCAATGGTTCACCAGAGTGTTTAAACCAGAAAATGGATATAACAAGCTTTGAAAAGCCGCAAATCCTTTGCAAATTTTGGCGATATCAAGTCAAGTTTAAGCAGCTCAACCAAAATAGGCATAGCTGATGAGGAGCCAGGGCAGGACAGGGTGCTAGAAGAAAAATAAATAATGAAAACATAATAAATAAATAGATTGAACTGTTAATTTCTCTCCTTCCAACAAACTAAGCTGGTCTAAAGCCATCTCAGCCTCTTTTAGTATTCCAATTGATCATAGTCTCTGATTGATTGTTGCACTCACATGTGATAGAGTTTTATTGTTCTGAGAATGGCATGAAAAGCCGGGTAGGAATTTATAAACCAGTTGCAGTAGTGATTACATTGTTTATTTCTTTAATGTATTTTTTTTTAATTCTGTTCATCTGAAACGAAATTCACAAAAAAAGAACTTTATTGTGGATTTCTACTTCCCTATTAAACTCAATGTTCAATTCTCATCCACTTTGCTGATTCTGTAAAACTCTGCGGGCTTTCCATTCAAACACGCTAACTGCAAATTTGCAGCATTTCGTAGCACCTGAACAAACCCTAATAACGGGACTTTCATTTACATAAGGCAGTTTTACTTTTAAACAAGTGACCTTACTGTGACTAAATTCTCCACTACTATCTAATAACTTTAGTGAATGCGGATTAAAGGGATTCTCCAGAGAGATAAAAAAAGTCTTCTATGGTCCCTATTCTCATAAACTGTAAAGAGATGCACAGCGCAGTGCTATTATCTTTACAATACCTGTAATTCAGTGTAAAGGCCGCTTTAAACACTGCAACATCGCTAGCAATTGCTAGCTATGTCGAGTACGAAAGCACCCGCCCCCATTGTACATGCGATATCGTGTGATCGCTTCCATAGCGAACATTATCGCTACAGCAGCGTCAGACGCACATACCTGCTCTGCGACGTCGCTGTGACGGGCGAACCGCCTCCTTTCTAAGGGGGCGGTTCGTTCAGCATCACAGCGACGTCACAGCAGCGTCACCAAACCGCCGCCCAATAGAAGCGGAGGGGCGGAGATGAGCGGGACATAACATCCCGCCCACCTCCTTCCTTCCTCATTGCAGCTGGCCGCAGGTAAGGTGAGGTTCCTCGTTCCTGCGGTGTCACACATAGTGATGTGTGCTGCCACAGGAGCGACAAACTACTTCATACATTGAACAGCAGCGATATTCGAGAATAGGGCGGCATGTCATCGAAGAGCGATTTTGACCGTTTTTGCGACGATTCAAAATCACTCATAGGTGTCACATGCAAAGACATCGCTAAAGCGACCGGATGTGCGTCACAAATTCCGTGACTCCAGCGAGATCGCTTGAGCGATGTTGCAGCGTGTAAAGCGGCCTTTACAGTCTTCTGTTGCCCCTCCCCTTTGGAATGTTACATAACACATCAGTGTACAGTTCCCTGCTGTTAGTAAAGGCCCCTTTACACACTGAGACTTTTAGCGATCCCACCAGCGATTCCAACTTGGCCGGGATCGCTACAAAGTCTCTGGTGAGTCTCTGCTGAGCTGTCAAACAGGCATACCTGGCCAACGACGCATTAGCGATCCGGACCTGCAGAACGACCTAGCTAGTCAAACACTGGAAACGAGTGATGTGTCACAATATCTGTCAATCACTATTCTCTGTCAGTCGGTCTCTCCCTCTCGGTCTCTATTCTCTCTCTGTCAGTCCGTCACTATCTCTGTCCCTCTCTCACAGTCTGTCGGTCATTTTCCCCTCCTCTCTCATACTCACCGATCCCCGATCGCCGGCGCGGCGCTGCACGGCATTCACACTGCTGCAGCGGCTTTTACTATTTTGAAAAAGCCGGCCGCTCATTAAACAATCTCGCATTCCCTACTTTCCCCGCCCACAGGCGCCTATGATTGGTTGCAGTGAGACACGCCCCCACGCTGAGTGACAGGTGTCTCATTGCACCCAATCACAGCAGCCGGTGGGCGTGTCTATACTGTGCAGTGAAATAAATAATTAAATCATTTAAAAAAACTGCGTGCGGTCCCCCCCAATTTTAATACCAGCCAGATAAAGCCATACGGCTGAAGGCTGGTATTCTCAGGATGGGGAGCTCCACGTTATGGGGAGCCCCCCAGCCTAACAATATCAGTCAGCAGCCGCCCAGAATTGCCGCATACATTATATGTGACAGTTCTGGGACTGTACCCGGCTCTTCCTGACTTGCCCTGGTGCGTTGGCAAATCGGGGTAATAAGGAGTTATTGGCAGCCCATAGCTGCCAATAAGTCCTAGAATAATCATGTCAGGCGTCTCCACGAGATTCCTTCCATGATTAATCTGTAAATTACAGTAAATAAACACACACACCCAAAAAATCCTTTATTAGAAATAAAAAACACAAACACATTCCCTCATCACCAATTTAATCAGCCCCAAAAAGCCCTCCTTGTCCGGCGTAATCCACGGACCTCCAGCGTCGCTTCCAGCTATGCTGCATGCAGGTGACAGGAGCAGCAGAATACACCGCCGCTCCTGTCACCTCCACGCAGCTAATGAAGGCAGTAGTGCGATCAGCTGAGCTGTCACTGAGGTTACCTGGATCCAGCGGTGGATGCAGCGGTGGCTGCGGGTAACCTCAGTGACAGCTCAGCTGATCGCGCTACTCACCTCAGTTGCTGCGTGGAGGTGACAGGAGCGACGATGAGTAGCGCGATCAGCTGAGCTGTCACTGAGGTTACCCGCGGCCACCGCTGCATCCACCGCTGGATCCAGTGACAGCGGGTAACCTCAGTGACAGCTCAGCCGATCGCGCGGCTGTCTTTATTAGCTGAGTGAAGCTGACAGGAGCGGCGGTGTATTCTCCTGCTCCTGTCACCTGCATGCAGCACAGCTGGAAGCGACGCTGGAGGTCCGTGGATTACGCCGGACAAAGAGGGCTTTTTGGGGCTTATTAAATTGGTGATGAGGGAATGTGTTTGTGTTTTTTATGTCTAATAAAGGATTTTTTCGGGTGTGTGTCTTTATTTACTGTAATTTACAGATTAATCATGGAAGGTATCTCGGGGAGACGCCTGACATGATTAATCTAGGACTTATTGGCAGCTATGGGCTGCCAATAACTCCTTATTACCCCGATTTGCCAACGCACCAGGGCAAATCGGGAAGAGCCGGGTACAGTCCCAGAACTGTCGCATATAATGTATGCGGAAATTCTGGGCGGCTGCTGACTGATATTGTTAGGCTGGGGGGCTCCCCATAACGTGGAGCTCCCCATCCTGAGAATACCAGCCTTCAGCCGTATGGCTTTATCTGGCTGGTATTAAAATTGGGGGGGACCGCACGCCAGTTTTTTTAATTATTAAATTATTTATTTCACTGCACAGTATAGACACGCCCACCGGCTGCTGTGATTGGGTGCAGTGAGACACCTGTCACTCAGCGTGGGGGCGTGTCTCACTGCAACCAATCATAGGCGCCTGTGGGCAGGGAAAGTAGGGAATACGAAATTGTTTAATGAGCGGCCGGCTTTTTCAAAAGAGGAAAAGCCGCCGCAGCAGTGTGAATGCCGTGCAGCGCTGCACCGGGGATCGGGGATCGGTGAGTATGAGAGAGGATGGGAAAATGACCAACAGACTGTGAGAGAGGGACAGAGATAGTGACGGACCGACAGAGAGAGAATAGAGACCGAGAGGGAGAGACCGACTGACAGAGAATAGTGATTGACAGACATTGTAACACATCACTCGTTTCCAGTGTTTTAAGTCCCCTTTACACACTGAGACTTTGCTGCACAGCGGGAAACAAAGGACCAAAGAATGGTCCTGAACGATTTGTAGCGATCAGCAACTTCACAGCAGGGGTCAGGTCGCTGATGTGTTTCACACACTGCAATGTCGCTGGGGAGGTCACTATTACGTCACAAAACCGGTGACGTTACAGCGATGTCGTTTGAGATGTTGCAGTGTGTAAAGCCACCTTAACAGCCACCCCCTGATATGTGCCCCCCCACAGTGCGAGAACTGGGGGCATGGCCATGTTCCCATTCTTAAACAGAGGCAGATATCAGAAAACTATAAAAAAAGTGGGGTAACTCCGGCACACTACTATTTCCCATAAAGATCATGGAGACATAGAAAATTGAAGAAAAATCTTTTTTCTTTATTTTTGCTCGTGAAAAAGGTGAAAAGGTGAAACAGTGCTATACAAAAGTCCGCCACGACGTTTCGGCCACTTGGCCTTCCTCAGGTCGGACAAGCTGCATATTTACAAAGGTGGAGATACAAAAATAAGAACAAAAGATACATCAATAACAAAAGGAAAAAAGTATATGTAAATACCACATTGCAGACATGAATAGTTACATATGGAGATACAGAAAATCAATGGGGAGACCATGATACAGTGTTATGGGTATCAATCACAATGGTGAGATAATGTTAAAGATAGAAAATCTATTTAGAGATAAGTAGATGAAATTACATATAGGTCGCATGGGTGAAGGGACTCTAATAGATTGGATCACGTTCCTATGTGTGCCCTGCGTCAATTGCGGTATGAAGTGCGGTAATAGTAGCCCAGTAAGCGTACAGGTCATATGTGGAAAATCATCACCTGGAGAGTAGCAGACGTATGAAGAGGTAAGGGAAAGAGAGAGAGAGAAAAAAAAGAAGGAGAGAGAAAAAAAGAGAAAAAAAGAAGTCAGGTATATTAGCAGTATGGAGAGGTAATAAGGATAAATGGAGGAAAGGGAAAAGGGAAAAGAGGGGAAGCGAGCCAATAGGAAATGCCATACCTTATATTAGAATTTAGTGTGGTATAGACGGGAGCATCAACTGAGATTTTAATGTTGGTAATAGGTCACTCTGGAAATAAAGGAGTCACATAGAGTTATATAATAAATGGTATAGACACTATTGATATGTGGATATAGGTCCTAGAACATGTGGAAAATACCTCTTGTAAGGAGGGCGTGAAGGGTACGGTGTTCTTGTGGTCCCTGCAATATGGTGACTGGAAATTAGACGTGGGGACACCACGTACCATCAAAAGGCACAGAACCTGATCATATGTCCGTGCGATCCATATGTGCCGTAGGAATGCTCGGGTACTCAAGAAACCCTTTGTTCAAGGTAGGTTATTGCTGTGCCATATGTGGATATGAAAAAAAGAAGGAATAAGTGTCAAAGGGAAGGTATGATAAAATCTAGAAGAATAGGAAGGGTTTAAAATTATATTATACCTCAAGTAGCAAAGTAATCAGGAATTAGAGAGCAGAATGTGGTCAAAGGAAGGAGATGATGGAATCTATTCCAGTTAGTTGCCTGTATAAAGGAGAGACTGGCTATAAGGAATGTATGGTGTATCACAGATGGTATATAGATGGGGAGGAGGAAAAGCCAAGTCAGTACCTATGACTCCAATGGTTAAGGAAAAGGTCCAGGAGAAATGTGGGAGTCCGGGCGAACTAGCGGCTGTAATTGAAAGGGGTAAGGATTAAGATCAAGCGAGGGGTGTCAGAGGAGAGATCTGCTAGTATCCAGGCGAGTCACTTACCATATGTCAGAGGTGCTGGGGAGCTGTACCGTGCGTCCTGTGGCGTGCAGCCCGTACTGAGGAGTGGGGTTTTTTATCGGAGAAAGTGCCGCGACGTCACTTCCGGTTTCGGAATGGATGGAGGAAGTTGACGGAAGGGCTGTGTTGTACCGCGCATGCGCGGGAGGGGATCCTGTAGTGGTGAGAAGTGAGGGCATAATGACGTGCGTCACTACCGCTGTTTGGCACGCAGAAGTGGAGGTGAACCGCATGTGTTGTGAGGTCACATGATCGCGGATGGCCAGTAATCAGGATGAGTGCTGCTCCGGTGCTTGAGCTGGTGATAGTCTGTAGAGGCTAAAGGGGTGACGTGCGTGTTCTACCACAAGGGTGGTACTAATTCTGTGAAGGAGAGGAATAAGGGAAAATCGTTAGAGACACAGAAAAAATGATACATATGTATAACATATAGATATGCATGTTGGGATAACAAGATAACACCGTATACATTGGGAGTATATTCTCATAATGTAGGTATATTGATGTATGGATAATAAAAGTATTTGGAAGGTAACTTTGCTATGTTGTTCAGATGAGAGACAATAGGGGGTCCATAAAACACCTGTCTAGAGGATTAATGTGTATGAGGATAGAATAGTCTCTACAATGTGTTACTGAAGTATGAGGACTGGCCCAGTGTTGACGGCGTTACCTTGCCTACAATATATAATTAAACAATGGTAGAAAGGCATCCTTATGATTACCGGATGATGAGCCGCAGTGAACATACAGGGACTGATTTGCACACATATATGTAGGGAAAAAATATATTATTAACAATAATGAACATCTAGTGACCATAGAACATATTTAGATGTGAATCTCAGAAACCAAGTTCGTATTTGCGGTTTAACCCATGGGGTTCGAGGGTGCCCAGGGTGTGAATCCAACGAGCTTCTTTTTCACGGAGTAATTTGACCCTGTCACCTCCCCTGCGGCTAATGCCCACATGGTCAATGACCTGGAACTTTAATTGAGAAATCCTATGACCGGCTGATATGAAATGGAAAGGGATGGGTAATAGCGTTCTACTGCATCTGATGTCAGATTTGTGTTTATTAATGCGGTCCCGGATATGTTGGGTAGTCTCCCCCACATATCCGAGACCGCAAGGACATTTTATGTAGTATACGACGAAGGTGCTGTCGCATGTGAAAAAATCTCTGATGGGGAAGGATTTGCCCGTTCTAGGGTGTGTGAATGAACACCCTCTAGTGACATTGGAACATTGTGCACATCTGAGGCACGGGAAAGTACCGAATTGTGGATTACCCAAAAATTTTTGTTTAGGAGAGTGGATGGAAGAGCCTATATCAGCTCATGAGCTGATATAGGCTCTTCCATCCACTCTCCTAAACAAAAATCGTATACTACATAAAATGTCCTTGCGGTCTCGGATATGTGGGGGAGACTACCCAACATATCCGGGACCGCATTAATAAACACAAATCTGACATCAGATGCAGTAGAACGCTATTACCCATCCCTTTCCATTTCATATCAGCCGGTCATAGGATTTCTCAATTAAAGTTCCAGGTCATTGACCATGTGGGCATTAGCCGCAGGGGAGGTGACAGGGTCAAATTACTCCGTGAAAAAGAAGCTCGTTGGATTCACACCCTGGGCACCCTCGAACCCCATGGGTTAAACCGCAAATACGAACTTGGTTTCTGAGATTCACATCTAAATATGTTCTATGGTCACTAGATGTTCATTATTGTTAATAATATATTTTTTCCCTACATATATGTGTGCAAATCAGTCCCTGTATGTTCACTGCGGCTCATCATCCGGTAATCATAAGGATGCCTTTCTACCATTGTTTAATTATATATTGTAGGCAAGGTAACGCCGTCAACACTGGGCCAGTCCTCATACTTCAGTAACACATTGTAGAGACTATTCTATCCTCATACACATTAATCCTCTAGACAGGTGTTTTATGGACCCCCTATTGTCTCTCATCTGAACAACATAGCAAAGTTACCTTCCAAATACTTTTATTATCCATACATCAATATACCTACATTATGAGAATATACTCCCAATGTATACGGTGTTATCTTGTTATCCCAACATGCATATCTATATGTTATACATATGTATCATTTTTTCTGTGTCTCTAACGATTTTCCCTTATTCCTCTCCTTCACAGAATTAGTACCACCCTTGTGGTAGAACACGCACGTCACCCCTTTAGCCTCTACAGACTATCACCAGCTCAAGCACCGGAGCAGCACTCATCCTGATTACTGGCCATCCGCGATCATGTGACCTCACAACACATGCGGTTCACCTCCACTTCTGCGTGCCAAACAGCGGTAGTGACGCACGTCATTATGCCCTCACTTCTCACCACTACAGGATCCCCTCCCGCGCATGCGCGGTACAACACAGCCCTTCCGTCAACTTCCTCCATCCATTCCGAAACCGGAAGTGACGTCGCGGCACTTTCTCCGATAAAAAACCCCACTCCTCAGTACGGGCTGCACGCCACAGGACGCACGGTACAGCTCCCCAGCACCTCTGACATATGGTAAGTGACTCGCCTGGATACTAGCAGATCTCTCCTCTGACACCCCTCGCTTGATCTTAATCCTTACCCCTTTCAATTACAGCCGCTAGTTCGCCCGGACTCCCACATTTCTCCTGGACCTTTTCCTTAACCATTGGAGTCATAGGTACTGACTTGGCTTTTCCTCCTCCCCATCTATATACCATCTGTGATACACCATACATTCCTTATAGCCAGTCTCTCCTTTATACAGGCAACTAACTGGAATAGATTCCATCATCTCCTTCCTTTGACCACATTCTGCTCTCTAATTCCTGATTACTTTGCTACTTGAGGTATAATATAATTTTAAACCCTTCCTATTCTTCTAGATTTTATCATACCTTCCCTTTGACACTTATTCCTTCTTTTTTTCATATCCACATATGGCACAGCAATAACCTACCTTGAACAAAGGGTTTCTTGAGTACCCGAGCATTCCTACGGCACATATGGATCGCACGGACATATGATCAGGTTCTGTGCCTTTTGATGGTACGTGGTGTCCCCACGTCTAATTTCCAGTCACCATATTGCAGGGACCACAAGAACACCGTACCCTTCACGCCCTCCTTACAAGAGGTATTTTCCACATGTTCTAGGACCTATATCCACATATCAATAGTGTCTATACCATTTATTATATAACTCTATGTGACTCCTTTATTTCCAGAGTGACCTATTACCAACATTAAAATCTCAGTTGATGCTCCCGTCTATACCACACTAAATTCTAATATAAGGTATGGCATTTCCTATTGGCTCGCTTCCCCTCTTTTCCCTTTTCCCTTTCCTCCATTTATCCTTATTACCTCTCCATACTGCTAATATACCTGACTTCTTTTTTTCTCTTTTTTTCTCTCTCCTTCTTTTTTTTCTCTCTCTCTCTTTCCCTTACCTCTTCATACGTCTGCTACTCTCCAGGTGATGATTTTCCACATATGACCTGTACGCTTACTGGGCTACTATTACCGCACTTCATACCGCAATTGACGCAGGGCACACATAGGAACGTGATCCAATCTATTAGAGTCCCTTCACCCATGCGACCTATATGTAATTTCATCTACTTATCTCTAAATAGATTTTCTATCTTTAACATTATCTCACCATTGTGATTGATACCCATAACACTGTATCATGGTCTCCCCATTGATTTTCTGTATCTCCATATGTAACTATTCATGTCTGCAATGTGGTATTTACATATACTTTTTTCCTGTTGTTATTGATGTATCTTTTGTTCTTATTTTTGTATCTCCACCTTTGTAAATATGCAGCTTGTCCGACCTGAGGAAGGCCAAGTGGCCGAAACGTCGTGGCGGACTTTTGTATAGCACTGTTTCACCTTTTCACCTTTTTCACGAGCAAAAATAAAGAAAAAAGATTTTTCTTCAATTTTCTATGTCTCCATGATCTTTATGGGAAATAGTAGTGTGCCGGAGTTACCCCACTTTATTATTGACTGTTTTCTCCAGAGCACCTACGCGAGGTGAGGCGAGGTCTTTTTCACACGGATATCAGAAAACTGTCTGTTACTAACAGCAGGGAGCTGCACACTGATATGTGCTGTGTCACACTGAATTACAGCTATTGTAAGGATAACATAACTGGTCTGTGCATCTCATCTTCATAGTTTGTGAGAATCCAGACAGTAGAAGAATTTGTTATCTCCCAGAATATCCATCTAATGTATTTATTATACAATGAACTCTCATTATAAAATGAAATGGTACGTTCCCATGTTGAGTATTTAGTGCATTTTTTTGCTTATTTTTTCTGCAATGTTTCTACATCATTTAGCAAAATTAAGTTGCTTGAATTTTTTTCTTTCATTTTTGAGTGCTATTTTACATGCGTTCTTAGTGTGTTTTAGTTAGTGTGTTTTGTGCATTACAGGAAAAAGAGGACTCCAGTCATAAGAAGAGCTTAAACTCTACAGGACACAGAGAGAGCAAGAGGACCCAGCTAATCGTAAGAGCTTCTATAGGAAAAGCAAAAGAGATGGAAGTTTTCTGGTTCACCCCGCTGCTGCTGGATGTAGTGCATGAACATAAAGTAAATAAATCTTTCTCTGCTCTGATCTCCAAATTTGAGTGCATAAGCTATAAACAATAACAAAGAGACACTGCACACATTGAGGGTGGTGGCAAACAGAATCTTCAGTATCATTAGGTAGATGAACCAGCAGGTAAAATGGTCAAGGAAAACTCATGGATAATGATATTTTAGGTCCCACTTGATGTTAACCCAGAGGCAGATAAGGAGGAGGAAGAAAAAAAGGAAGAATCACTGACAATTCCCATTCAAACACGTAGTGATACAACCATAATAAGCACTGCATTCTTAGCCACAACTATGGCTGTGGCCAGCAGTGTTTGTGGGTCTGCAGTTCACAGGAAGGGTTGCCTAGTCTGGGCATTTTTTGAGACCGCAAAGGATGACCCAACTTTTGTTATCTGTCAAAATTTGAAACAAGGAGTCAGTAGAGGCAAAAACGCAAATAATTTGAGTGCTAAATGCATGAACCTGCACATGCACAACCAACCTTGCCTTACTGTGGGTATCTTACTGCACTAAAATGAGTACTACGAGGCATACCCAACCACCGGATGCAAAATCAATCAGGTCTGCTGCTTCTTACTCCTCCTGCATCACCATCAAAACTATTCTCGCACAGGTCTCCGACCACATAACCTCCACTTGTTTACCCACTAAAGTAGGTGTGAGGGAGAGCTCGTCAGCTGTTATGGAAGGGACCATTGCTGGTGTTTTTGGCCCATGTGAAACACTGATTCCACATCTTGTGTGTTGAATGGACCATAACTCCCTGTTGTACAAGCACACCATGAGTAAATAGGGGGCAATTCATGTCACTTTCCTGCTGTCTGCCTTAATTTTTTTTAAATACTAAGATTCCAAAATGGGTCCCAAGTTATGTCTTGTATGTAATGCCAGGGTTATGTGAGCAAGTACACTATGCCTGTAACTCATTTAACTCTTGTTTTTTTTATAAAGCAAATGCCAACCCACATCCTGTGTGGCATGGACCATACTTCCCTGGTGTGTGGGGAAAAAGGGGTACATGGATGATGCTGTCCTTAAAAGCTTTTTAAATATCAAGACTCCAATATGGGTCTCCAAGTTGTGTTTTGCCTGTAGGGTCAGGGCTTTGTGAGCAAGAGGCCAATGCCAGTTACTCATTCATCTCTTGATTTTTTTTAAAATGAAAATGCCAGTCCACATCCTGTGTATTGCATAGACTATATTTCCCTGGTGTGCAAATACACTATGAGGAAATGAGGGGGAAGGATATGATGTCACTGTCCTGCGGTCTGCTTGAAAAGTTTTTCAATACCAAGACACCAAGATGGGTCTCCAAATGGTGTCTTGTCTCTAGTAGCAGAGTACTGGGAGCAAGAGGCCTATGCCTGCCACTCATTCATTCCTTGATTTTTGAAAATGAAAATGCCAGCCCACATCCTATATGTTGCCTGGACCATACTTCCCCCCTGGTGTGAAAACAGACTATGGGGAAATGTGGTGGGAGGGGAATTGATGGCGCTGTCCTGCTGTCTGCTTGCAATGTTTTTAAATGTTAAATTCCAAAATGGGTCTCCAAGTTGTGTCTTGTCTGTAGTGCCAGGGTTCTATTAGCAAGAGGCCCACGCTTGTCACTTATCCATCCCTTAATTTTCTAAAGTGAAAATGCTAGCCCACATCCTGTGTGTAAGTCAACACAATCAGGCAGAGCCTAAATTATAATGCATTGGAGAATGCAGTCACACAGCTGCAGAGTCCTGGACCACTATCCAGGCTGAGTATGATCAATGAGAGAGCGGAGCCAGCACGATCTGAAAATGGCATGCGTCATATAAAAAGTGCAAATTCACAGATTTATTCCAACTGTACAATAATATGAATTGAGATTGTTAGCAAATAATTGATCAATTCTTTGAGCCACCCCTGCCAACGTCACAGCAAATCTCAATAGGGGGGTCCTACTCTATATTATGTATTTCATGTGCCATGCGGCCTCCTAGATAAAGTTAAAAGCAGAACCATAATGGAGCACACATACCTGTAACCTGTATATATAACCGCTTCTATGTTGCAAAAGAGGCAATTGTGGATAGAGACCAGCCCAGGTCCCAGCATGTGGAGCAAGCTCCACACATACCAGGACTATATCAGAACTGACCCTCCCAGTGCCAGACAGCAACTATTGATAAAGGCGGACCAGATCCAAGTATGGTGCTTAATTAGCAATGGCTGTGGAAAGGGTGAGGCAACTGAATGTGAACAGCTACCAACAGGAGGAATATATTGCAAACCAAGATCAGGCGTGCATAGCATGGTGGTGACCAGCCAGCAGACATTTGTAGCATAACTACAGCCAAACAGAGAGAGAGGGGAGCCAGCAAGATCTGAAAATGGCATGCACTTTTTATATGATGCATGCCATTTTCAGATCGTGCTGGCTCCTTTTTTCTTTGTTATGACTGTAATTATGCTACATTTTTTCTGGTGGCTGACCACCACCATGCTATGCACACCTGATCTTGGTTTGCAATGTAATCCTCCTGTTGGTAGCTTTTCACATCCAGTTGCCTTACCACTTTCCACAGTCAATGCTAGATCTGGTCCACCTTTATCAATGGTTGCTGTCTGGCACTGGGAGGATCAGTTCTAGAGTTGAGCGCGGTTCGAGGTTCGAGTTTCTCCAGTCCGTGGTTCGAGTAATTTTGGGGGGTGTTCTAGATCAAACTAGAACTCGAGCTTTTTGCTAAAAGCTCGACAGTTCGAGTTACGTTCGAGAATGGTTCTAGCAGCAAAAGCAGGGCTTTTTACAGCTACAGTGTGCAGGGAGCCATCGCTGGCAGCCTGCCAGAAGCTGGTAACCAAGATAAACATCGGGTATCCAAGCAAAGTGCTTTGGTTAGTAACCCGATATTTACCCTGGTTACGCATGCAGGGAGCCGACACTTCCCCACTCAGCTCGCTCCGCCCCCTCCTGCACTCAGCATGTACACACACACACACACACACTCACACTCACCTGTCCCCAGCCATGCAGTCCCCGGCACTGGCGTCCTCAGCGCACATGGCCCCGCTAAGCTCCACCAACTTCGCACTCCGCCGCCCGCACACATAGCCCCGCTAGGCTCCGCCCACCTCGCACCCGCACACATTACCTCGCTAGGCTCCGCCCACCTCGCACCCGCACACATTACCCTTCTTGGCTCCGCCCACCTCGCACCCGCACACATTACCTCTCTAGGCTCCGCCCACCTCGCACCCGCATACATTACACCGCTAGGCTCTGCCCACCTTGCACCGCACACATGGCCTCGCTTGGCTCCGCCCACCTCGCACCCGCACACGTTACCCCACTAGGCTCCTCCCACCTCGCACCGCACACATAGCCTCGCTAGGCTCCACCCACCTCACACCGCACACATTACCCCACTAGGCTCCGCCCACCTCGCACCCACACACATTACCCTGCTACGCTCCGCCCACCTCGCACCAGCACACATTACCTCGCTAGGCTCCGCCCACCTCGCACCGCACACATGGCCCCGCTCAGCTTACCTGCGGTGATGAAGTCCTGCCCTCCCGACCTCAGCGCTGACACTGTCCTCCATGGCTGCCACTTCGCATCTGTCACTGCGGCCCGAGACTGTCACTAGCGTGACGTCACGGGCCGCTCGCGATACTTGGCTGTGAAGGTGATTGAAGTCAGTGTGCAGTATCAGCAGTGCAGGAGATCAGCGCAGGTAATGAACCTTGCTGACAGCAGCACTTGTCATGCCCTGCAGTGACCTGGCCTGACCTTCTGATGTTAGCTCAGGTCACTGCATTGCTCTCCCAGCCAATGGGAAACATTCTGTTCTTTATTGACTGGGACAGTGACTACGGTATGGATCGTCATGGGAACCGCTTGGATTACAACAGACCTGGATTTGTTTTTCTTTCTAATAAATTGGTTAAATAGGGAATGTGTTGGGCAGTGTTTTTTAAAATAAAAATGTGTTTGTCGTCTATTTTTTTTTATTACTGACTGGGTTGGTGATGTCGGGTATCTGATAAACGCCTGACCTCACCAACCCCAGGGCTTGATGCCAGGTGACATTACACATCTGGTATTAACCCCATATATTACCTCGTTTGCCACCGCACCAAGGCATGGGATGAGCTGGGGCGAAGCACCAGGATTGGCGCATCTAATGAATGCGCCACTTCTGGGGCGGCTGCGGCCTGCTATTTTTAGGCTGGGGAGAGTCCAATAGCAGTGGACCTCCCTAGTCTGAGAATATCAGACCCCAGCTGTCTGCTTTACCTTGGCTGGTGGTCCAATTTTGGGGGGACCCCTACGTGTTTTTTTTTTTTTTAATTATTTATTTAATTTAAAATAACAGCGTGGCGTGCCCTCAGTTTTGGATTACCAGCCAAGGTGAAGCTGCCAGCTGTGGTCTGCAGGCTGCAGCCATCTGCTTTACCCTAGCTGGCTAAAAAAAATAGGGGGAATCCCACGTCATTTTTTTTTTAAATTTATTTATTTATTTTGGTAAATACAAGGCTAAGCACCCCTTAGTGCCACATGAAAGGCACCAAAGGGTGCAAAATTACAAAATGCAGGAGAGTGGGACATTATGTGTCTTTCTGCCATTATAATGACAGAAAAGACTGATATGAAGTGTACAAGCACAGGAAAATCACCAGAGCGCTCTACGCTGTGAAAGGCAGTCGAAAATGGCGCTGGAGTGAACATGTGACCACCTCATGTAGGATGAAGCTATGGATCCTGGGTAAATTTATGTATTTTCCCTCCTTCAGTTTTTTGGCAGTACGCCAAAAAAACGGAAGGCACACGGATGACAAACAGATGACATACGGACCGTATACGTGTCACGCTCCCGATGCCTCGGCACCGCTCCTTACCCACTGATCCGGTCACACCTGCACGGCACCGCTCCTTACCCACTGATCCGGTCCACGTGTCCACCGGTCACGGCTGCCGCTCCCGCTCGTGCTTTCCTGTGTCCTGTCCCCAGTCTCATGTGTCTGACTCATGCTTCTGTATAGGGTCGGGCCAAGCCCACTCACCTGGTCTTATGGGCCCAGCACTGCTGCAGCAGGATATGACATGAGGCTATGCTGGGTATATAAGACTGGCCTTGCCATGTGGGCGGGGCCTGATCAATGTGTCTTGTAAGCCTTGTCTTGAAAGCTAGGTGCTCAGGTCCCCCTTGTGCCGTGTCCTGTGATCATACTATTGCCTGACATTCCTACCTACTATGACAGCGCCGGTAAAAATTATTTATCTCCCATCTAGCATGAACAAACATGTCAGATGGGAGATAAATCTCCTCCCCGGTCCCCTCCAGTCCCCCGGTGTCACCAAAGTGCCCCCCCTTCCCCCCTCCCGGAAAATCCGGCCGCATTCACCCTACTCCTCTGATTTATGTCGCATGTGCCATGACACATGCGACAGAGAACTCCTCCCCAGGCCCTGCCAGGTCACCCCCTATAACCTCACCAGTGTTCCCCGGTGTCCCACGGTACCTGTGCAGCATTGATCCCCGCGTCTCTCTCCTTCACAATAGATGCTGACGCATGCACAGAGCGGCTGTCAGCTCAGCTTCCTGTGTTCAGACACAGTGAGTGGTGGTAACCATGCATCTGTAAGCTACTGCAATGCCCTGCTCATGAGGTAAGGAACATAGTTGATCAGGAGAGCTATACTACATTTCCAAATGGAGGGATTTGCTTTTATAGTTGCCCTGCTGAATGACTACCAAACATGAGAGTCCGTTATATGCCACAAGAAAACATGTCTAAATAGCGAGCTCTGTTGTTTAGTATTCATTCAGCTGGATAACTGGACCTAAAGGGGTATTCCATCTCCAAGATCCTATCCCCAATATATAGTAGGTGGAATAGCAATAATATCAGCAAATACCAATATTTGGAAATGTAGAATAGTTCTCCTAATTAGGCATGCCCTTACCTCATTAGCAGGGCATTGCAGCTTTGTTAGCAGCAGTTACGACATGGACTCTGCTTCTGTGGACCCGGGGCTGGTACGGCTGCCCCAACCCCCAGCTGTCTATTTGTACCCGGCTGGGAACAAAAAATATAGGGAAGCCTGTTTTTTTAATTATTTCACGAATTCCATGAAATAATTAAAAAACAAATGACGTGGACTTCGCCCCATTTTTGTGTCCAGCCAGGTACAACTAGGCAGCTGGGGATTTGAATCCGCAGCACAGGTTAGCCCGAGCTTTCTGGGCCCCTCTGCTGCGAATTGCAATCCGCAGCCGCCCCAGAAAATGGCGCTTTTATAGAAGTGCAATCATCTGGCGCTGTATCCAACTCTTCCAACAGCCCTGGAGCCGGGTGGCTCGCTGAGTAATTATGAATTAATACTAGCTATGTTTTACTAGCTAGTATTATGCCAGAGATTCTTAATGTCAGGCACGTTTGACCTGGCCATTAAGAATCTCCACTAAAGGGTTAAAAAAAACACCACACAGAGAAAAAATACTTTAACCCTGGTGTTCTGTTCGCATTTGCTATATACTTGTACTGTTCCCGGGTCAATATGACCCGACCTATTATTTCTTGATTTTTAGCTTCTCTAATTGTTTTATTTGAATACTTTTTTCATTGAAATACTGTATGTGAACATGGTTGATCATAAACAAATGAAAAATTTAAATTCAAACTTAATTATTTATATTTTTTTTCATAAAAAGGTTACACAGGCTTTTTGCATTTATCTTCGATTGTTGACATTCTGCACACAAATAATAAAGAAACTTTACATTACTATTACTAAAACATGAAATTTAACTTTTTGAAAACAAATTTTATAAATCAACAAATGAAAAATCATAAAAACTTCAACCTTTTTAGAAAGAAAAAAGAAAAAAACTGAACATGTTCATGCGTTTTTACACTGAACACAATAATAAGACACATGTGCTTTACACAGATATTTTGAACATCCAGCACATGTCAGATTAGTCTTATTGTCACAGGAAGCTACATCTGTTCCTTTTTTTGCTGGTAGCTGTGCTGGTGGAGGCCGTGGATGTGGAGTCTCTTTCTTGAGCATGCTGGACACTTTTTACAATGGCTGTTGCTCCATCACTTCTGGGGATCACTTTTCTGCTCTCAATATATGGCCTCACCAGGTATTTTCCCAATTCCTCAAGAAATAATCTTCTTTTATGCAGCTTATTCCGGTTCCAATCGGGGTCGATTTCTCTCCATAAGACAAATGCATTGTATGCAGAAACGTCCAGTATGTTATAAAATAAAATCATTGGCCACCGATTTGTTTTGCGTTTGCATGTATATGTTGATATTGCTTGGTCTAAAGCAGGGGTCTCAAACTCGGCTGGGTGTATGGGCCGCACAGAGGGAAAAAAAATAATTTGGGGGGCCGCATTCTTTGCAGGACAAAGTGACATTTTTATTGCTACCATATATAATATATTTTATTTTTTTTACACACCTTGGGATCACTGATTTTGAACATTTTCACTTGTTCATTATAGCAAACGTGCACATTCTTGTTTAAATATAAACATTTTTTTTTTTTTACATTCTATTCCTTTCTTGTAACTAATAGTCTTACAATTAGCACTATATAGAAATTTTGCCCAACATCTTTTAGTAATGTTCCCCATATTGTTGTAACGTGCCCATACTTGTCCCCTTGTAGTATTGTGCCCCATCCCACAGTAATGTGCCCATCCTTGTCCCCATCCTAAAGTAATTTTCCCCATCCTTGTCCCCATTTTGTAGTAATGTGTCCATCCTTGTCCCCCATCCATTAGTAATGTGCCAACCTTGTCCCCACCCTATAGTAATGTCCCCAGTATTATCCCTATTCTATAGTAATGTTTCCCATCCTTGTCCCCTTGTAGTAATGTCCCTATCCTACAGTAATGTGCCCACCTTGTCCCCATCCTGTAGTAATGCCCCCATCCTATAGTACTGTGCCCACCTTGTCCCCATCCTATAGTAATGTCCCCAGCCTTGTCCCCATTCTATAGTCATGTGCCCATCCTAGTCCCTATCCTATAGTAATGTGCCCATCCTAGTCCCTATCCTTTAGTAATGTGCCCATACTATAGTAATAATGTTCCCATCCAATAGTATTGTGCCCATCCTTGTAATGTCCCCATCCTATAGTAATGTCCCCAGCCTTATCCCCATCCCATAGTAATGTGCGCACTTTGTCCCCATCCTGTAGTAATGGGTCAGCAGCTCCCCTCACCTTCCACAGACTCTGGAGTGAAGCTGAGGGGAGTGGTCTCGTCTGCGGCCGCAGATCCACAGTGATTGGAGAGATCGTTCACAAGGCCGGTCTCTCCAATCAGAGCTGGGGGCGGGTGAAACACAGGTCACCCAGCTCCAGCCAATGATCAGGGCTACAGCTGCAGTGATCTTGGCTGGATTTCAATGTTTCAGCGATTTTCAATGGCTGAAACATTAGTGGCTGTGATTGGCTGAGCAGCGTTCGTCCGTAGGTCCGGGGAGGAGACACCACCCCTCCTGAGGTCCCCTCCTCCCCAAATCTAAGGTATTTGCAGCGATCGCAGCCACCGGGGCTACGATTTCGCCATGACGTACTGGGTACGTCATGGGTCCTTAAGTACCAGGGAACTATAACGTACCCAGTACGTCATAGGTCGCTAAGGGGTTAACGTTCATCACACACACACACACACACACACACCATTCTTTTCACCTGTCCCGCGCTCATCTCTGCTCCGTGCGGCCCCCAGGCCCGTGCCCCCGGTCACTATTGCGGCAGCTGCAGTGTCACTGTCAGTGATTTATGTCAGATGATTGTATTGCCGGCGCGAGAGTGCAGCACCGACAACAAATTCAGCTGACATAAAGTGCAGACAGTGGCTGCGGCCCCTGCACCGGCCGCGATAGTGACCAGGGGCACGGGCCTGGGGGCCGCACGAACTACCTTGAGGGGCCGCATGCGGCCCGCGGGCCGCGTGTTTGAGACCCCTGATCTAAAGTATCAACTGCTCCCTTTGTGGCATTATAATCCAAAATAATGTCAGGCTTTCTGTCTTCTCTATCACTTACGGCATTGTCATGGTGCATTGTGCTCATTAGAATTACCTGTTTGTTTGTTTTTGGAACATAAGAAACAACAGTTGTATTTCTAGAAAAATAAAAAGTAGAACTGTGCACCTCTCTTTTGCTAAGGATACCTTGCGGTAGTTCAGGTTTGTTTTTTCTCATAGTACCCAGCATGGTAAGTTGTTTTTTCTTCAACATCTGGCCTAGTTGATAGGATGTAAAAAAGTTGTCACATGTGACATTTTGTCCTTTTAGTCCATGAGTCAAATCTAGAACAACACGCATACCCTGATTTTTTTCAGGTCTTTCATCAGGGGTTTTTCCTGTATACACTTGAACATTTAGAGCATATGAACTTTTGCTGTCGCAAAGTGTCCAGCTCTTGATGCCATATTTTGCTGGCATACTTGGTATATATTGTCTGAATGGGCACCTACCTCGGAATGCCACCAGTTGCTCATCAACAGCTACATTTTCACCACTGTTATACAATTTTGGTAGAATCTCTAACCATTGATTCCAAACATTTCTAATAGGGGCTAATTTATCCTTAGCTCTTCTTTCCATTCTATCTGTTTTAGAATCAAACCGCAGTACTCTAGAAATAATCAGAGACCTGTAGAACAGTATAAAATGCTATCGGGTCATATTGACCCAAACAGTACAAGTGTAACAATCAGCGTGTAGCAAAAAGTAAACAAAAAAAAAAACAAAAACAAAAAAAAAATGTAGAGCTCCACAAATGAGGAGAAGTCAAGGAACCACTAGTTTCAAATCCTCATTAAAAAAAAATCTGCAGGGTCTCAAAAATCATTTCGGGTCATATTGACCCGAACAGTACAGCAAGGTTAATAGAAATAAAAACACAGACACACTTAGAGACTACATCTTTATTACCCCCTGTCATCCCTCCACGATCCATGGTCTTCTGTCTTCTTTCTCCTTCAACACATGCAGCTCTGTCTGCTCCATCAGACAGCACAGCTGCATGGGAGAAAGGACGCTGTGCTCTGTGCAGAAATCACTCTGGGAGAGTGACCACAGGCTCCCGACTCTAAGCGGTGGCACGGGTTGCCATAGCAACGGTGCTCCGATCACGTAATTCCAGTGCCGCTGCGTGCTGGTAGCGGGACGTTCCCGTCACCGCTACCAAGCGTTTTGCTATGGCAACGGTGATCTCCGTTATTGACTGGCTGTGTCACCGGTCAGGAGACGGCTTTTGCGGACGCTGGTAACTACAGTAAACATCGGGTAACCAAGAAGCCCTTTCCTTGGTTACCCGATGTTTACCTTCGTTACCAGCGTCCGCTGCTGTCACGTTGTCAGTGCCGGCTCCTGCTGCCTGCACACATAGCCAGACTACACATCGGGTAAAATTAACCCGATGTGTACTGTGGCTAGGAGTGCAGGGAGCCAGCGCTAAGCGGTGTGCGCTGGTAACCAAGGTAAATATCAGGTTGGTTACCCAATATTTACCTTAGTTAAAAAGCGCAGCATCGCTTCCACGCGTCGCTGGGGGCTTGTCACTGGTTGCTGGTGAGATCTGCCTGACAGCTCACCAGCAACCCGTGTAGCGACGCTCCAGCTATCCCTGCCAGGTCAGGTTGCTGGTGGGATCGCTGGAGCATAACAGAGAGATACAATCACAGGTCCTAGCATGTCGGCGTCATAGTCATGTGACCAGTCTGTAGCCAATGAGATAATAGACACGTGACTGGTCACATAACTATTTTGACATCACGACAGGTCCTGCATCACTGCTGGCAGTGCTGGTAACCGGGAAGATTCAGCGATCATCGGATGGAATAGCGGCAGGAGACAGAGTGCAGGACGGATCACAGGGACAGGTAAGTGTTATGGCAATGTTTATTAACTGTATGTGTACATTTATAATGTGTTTTTATGTGTTTGTGATTGCCTCCCATTGTTTCCTATGGGGTTCGAGCGGTTCACCGAACCGAACTCGAACCACACCTCGGTTCGGCGAACCGAACTCGAGTCGAACCGCGGCTGGTTCGCTCATCTCTAGTCAGTTCTGATATAGTCCTGGTAGGTGTAGAGCTTGCTCCACATACTGGGACCTGGGCTGGCCTCTATCCACAATTGCCTCTTTTGCAACATGGAAGTGGTTATATACAGGTTACAGGTATGTGTGCTACATTATGGTTCTGCTTTTAACTTTATCTAGGAGGCCGCATGGCACATGAAATACATAATATAGAGTAGGACCCCCCTATTGAGATTTGCCGTGACGTTGGCAGGGGTGGCTCAAAGAATTGATCAATTATTTGCTAAAAATCTCATTTTTTTATTATAAGCACAGTTGGAATAAATCTGTGAATTTGCACTTTTTATATGATGCATGCCATTTTCAGATCGTGCTGGCTCCTTTTTTCTTTGTTATGACTGTAGTTATGCTACATTTTTCTGGTGGCTGACCACCACCATGCTATGCATGCCTGATCTTGGTTTGCAATGTATTCCCCCTGTTGGTAGCTTTTCACATTCAGTTGTAATACCCCTTTCCACAGGCAATGCTAATTAAGCACCATACTTGGATCTGGTCCGCCTTTATCAATGGTTGCTGTCTGGCACTGGGAGTGTCAGTTCTGATATAGTCCTGGTATGTGTAGAGCTTGCTCCACATGCTGGGACCTGGGCTGGCCTCTATCCATAATTGCCTCTTTTGCAACATGGAAGCGGCTATATACAGGTTACAGGTATGTGTGGCGCCCTGGACAAGCCAGGACGTCACAGGTACTACAACAACACACCCCACACCCCGGCTAGGCACATCTAGGTCAAACAAAAATCCTTGTTGCCTCCCTCCAGGGGCTGATGTCCACATCAGGGGGTGGAGCCAGGCGGTTGGCCCCACCCACCGAGGAGTTCACAGTCCTGGAGGCGGGAAAAGTAAGGAGAGTAGTAAAGAGTTGAATTTTGGAGTTTGAGAAGTGAAGAGGTAGTGGAGGAGACTGACTGTAACCGGGTGCGTGGCCCGGGCACATACAGCAAGGTTGGCAGACGGTGGTGACTGTCTGCAGGAGAGGCTGATTGAGGTGAACCGTAAGGACCGGGGACGAGCGATGGCCCGCCGGTACCGGATCGGGGAGCAAAGAGAAGCCAGCACCATTTGGCAGGGCTTACGGACCCTGACCAGGCTAGGAGTTGCTGTAAAACCGGTCAAATCCGTTAGCGAATGGAACCTCCGGGGTTTCCCAGCAGTCAAGACCCGATTGAAGGCAACAGCTCAAACCGTGAAGGGAAATACAGTCACCGCCAAGGCTACAGTTCCCAGGGCCTGAGCCTGCGGGCAAAAGGGGCTCCCTCAGCCTCCATTCAAGCTGGGGAGCGGGTTACCGGTGGGAAGCCACCAGAACCGAGAACATAACACAGGTGCAGGGAAAGGCAGTCACCACCAACCTACCAGGAGAAGAACTACCGCAGCAGTCTGTGGGACCCGTCCATCCAGCCGTTTGTTTTACCGGAGACTTTGCATTCATCATTGGCTGAGTGAGTACCACTGTGCCGTGCGACACCGCGCTGCCCCCGCGACCCTGCACCTCACCAAGCCCCGTAACCCGCCTGCCTTCCCTCCCTCACCGGGCCCCGGGACAACCAATCCCCCTACCCATGAAGGGGAAGAACAACATCCAAGCTGCTCCCTGTCATCGCTCCCGGGATCCCCGTCCAGAGCAGCGGTGGTGTCACAACCTCACTACAACCGTGGGTGGCGTCACGGATAATAAATCCCCAAAACCATTCCCCTTTTCACTCACGGGCGAGGAGCGCCACTCGAGTCCCCGGATCCGGCCTACCGCTCGAGCCACCGAGCAGCAAGCGAAGCAGCAGCAGCGCCGGACCCGAGCGTGGTGAGTGCAGCTTCCCATCCCCGCCCGCGACTTATGTGTGCTCCATTATGGTTCTGCTTTTAACTTTATCTAGGAGACCGCATGGCACATGAAATACATAATATAGAGTAGGACCCCCCTATTGAGATTTGCCGTGACGTTGGCAGGGGTGGCTCAAAGAATTGATCAATTATTTGCTAAAAATCTCATTTTTTTATTATAAGTAGAGTTGAGCGCAGTTCGCGGTTCGTGGTTCTCCAGTTCGCGGTTCGGGTGGTTTTGGGGGCTGTTCTAGATCGAACTAGAACTCGAGCTTTTTGCTAAAGCTCGATAGTTCTAGTTACGTTCGAGAACGGTTCTAGCAGCAAAAAGCCAAGCTAATTACTAGCTGGCTTTTTGCTGTAATAGTGTAAGTCACTCTGTTACTCACACTATTATGAAATTTCAGCGTATAGTGTGCGGGGACTGCGAGTTCAGATCACTGCTGCTGGGATAATGGCGATCATAATTTTTTTTTTCCTTGTCTTCCTTCCCTAAGCGTGTGCGTGTAGTGGGGCGGGCCAGCATGTCTGCCAATCCCAGACACACACACAGCTAAGTGGACTTTTAGCCAGAGAAGCAACGGCATGTGTGATAGGATGTCTATGTCACATGTCCCTGCATTATAAAAACGGGTATCTGCCCATCCGGATGCCATTATCTCTTCTGCGTCTGGGTGTCAGTCACCGCTGGCGTAGCTCCTGTCTCTGATACTGCTGTGTACGCTCTACACACAGTGCTATACAGAATAGGGATAGAAGTTTCTATTAGCCCTTGTAAGGGCTAATAACAGCAGGCTCTGAGCCATAGGTGACAGTCAGGTCCGTGGAAACAGATTTTAACAGCTACAGATAACAGCGTCTGTGTAGCTAAGGTCAGGGACTTCCTCGCTGCATTTCTCCATTAGGAGGAATAGAAAGTGAGGCTTCCTTTCCTATACACTGACCCACAACCCTGCCACTCTACCCTCCTGCCCTTTGCACACTCAAGCTCATTGTTACTAAGCCATTATACTAGCAAACACTGAGTAAACTTAGTGGCATCCTAAAAGTGACTGTTGGACTTCCATTAGTGTCCCACTAGTGCAAATCTATTTGCAGCACCTCTGCATTGTACACTCAAACTCATTGTTACTAAGCCATTATACTAGCAAACACTGAGGAAACTTAGTGGCATCCTAAAAGTGACTGTTGGACTTCCATTATTGTCCCACTGGTGCAAGGCTATTTGCAGCACCACTGCATTGCACACTCAAACTCATTGTTACTAAGCCATTATACTAGCAAACACTGAGTAAACTTAGTGACATCCTAAAAGTGGCTGTTGGACTTCCATTATTGTCCCACTGGTGCAAAGCTATTTACTGCACCTCTTCATTGCACACTCAAAATCATTGTTACTAAGCCATTCTAGTAGCAAACTATGCTGCCAGTTTAAAGGCCGTAGTTGCATTGTTAGGGATAGTTATTGTTGTTTATTCTGCTGTTAATAAAGATAGACCACCGCTGCAATCTACACCACCTCTCAATTTTTACTACCACATTTTAAGTGCACAATCTTGTCACAATCAAAATGAGTGGCAAAATGACAGATGCTGGTGGAAAGGGGAAGAGGCGTGTTGGAAAAGGAAAAAAAGGGTTTGTCCGTGGGGAAGGTGGTAAAGCTCCATTAACATCTGCTGAAGATAGACCATCTTTCAGCAAAAGTAAGATGTCTACAACTTTCCGTGGACAATCCGATGTGCTCCCTTTTTTACGGACACGAACAACAGGAACAAAGGTAGATGATGGCCAAAAAAAGAAAATGCTTGAATGGATCTCAAGTTGTTCAACAAGTGCCCTCTCCGCCACCTCAACTACCGCATCCAACAAACACCAGTCCTCTGAGTTGTCATCCCAATCACACTCGCTTTCTCCCAGCTCTGAAGTTTCCATCCGCCCTGCACAGTATGGTGGAACTGAGATGGCTGAGTCTGCAGAGCTGTTCAGTCACACTATAGCCTGGGAATCAGAGGTCTGCTCCCAAGCTACAGTGAGTACAGACCAGGAAATGGTCTGCAGTGACGCCCAGAACCTTTGTGACTCAGATTCAGGCCATGAGGATCAAGTTTCTGAGCATAATGTTGACACTTATTCACAAACTGTAAGACCTGTTGTTATAGACAATGAGTAACATACTGATGAAGATGAGACGCAGATACCAGATTGGGATGACAACTTAAATATTGGTTCACGTCAGGAAGAGGCTGGGTCTGAGGGTGAGGGGAGTGCAATCACAACGCTTGATGAGGAAGTTTTAGATCCCACCTACTGTCAACCCACAGTCAGGCACTCGAGGAGGTCAACAGAGGCAATGGAGGAGGATGCTACTGACGACGAAGTTACCTTGCGCCTTCCTGGACAGAGGAGTAGTACTGGTAGCACGTCTACAACTGCATCCTCAGCCACCACTCTGCCTCTGAGCACTAGTTGGGGGGCTCAGCAGGTCGCATGCCCTCTAAGCCTTGCCTAGCCTGGACCTTTTTTGACATAGAAAAAGATCGCCCAAATCATGTGATATGTAAAATTTGTCGTGATTCTGTTAGTAGAGGGCAAAACCTCAGGAGTTTGACAACTTCTTTCATGAATCGTCACATGTATAAATATCATATGTCCCGGTGGGAAGCTCACTGTGCGGCAATGCGGTCTAGCGGAGCGAACCATCCACCGCCTGCCCCTTCAAGTGCATCCACGCGCTCTTCATCTTCTAGGACTGTGGGGACAGCTGTCACACTTGGTTTTCCATGCACAACTTCCAACACTGTAACCGCAACAGGCAGTTTGCTTGGTAGGTCGTCATTTGGTTTGGAAGGGGAAACAAGTGCGTGTGTACAGCTCTCTCAGACATCGATAGCATCAACGTTGGATAAAGGCAACATCATGTCTACGCCTGCACTTTCATCACAAACCTGCATTTTTTCACGGACACCCTACACACCACCGTCTACACACAGCAGCCAGATCTCTGTTCCTCAGATGTGGACAAAAAAAAAGGCCATTTCCTGCGACCCATGACAAAGCTAAGAGGTTGACTTTATCCCTCTGTAAGCTCTTGGCTACCAAAATGCTGCCTTTCTGTTTGGTGGACACACAGGATTTTAGAGACCTTATGTCTGTCGCTGTGCCCCAGTACCAGATGCCCAGTCGCCACTACTTCTCTAAGAAAGGTGTGCCTGCGCTACACCAGCATGTCACACACAACATCACCGTTTCCTTGAGAAACTCTGTGTGTGAACGGGTGCATTTCACCACCGATACTTGGACCAGTAAGCATGGAGAGGGACGTTACATGTCGCTGACTGGGCACTGGGTAACTATGGTGATAGATGGTGAAGGGTCTGCTGCACAAGTCTCCCCATCCTCACGACTTGTGTGTCAATCCTCTGTCTGTCCAAGTTCCGCCACTGCTGCTGCCTCCTCCACCTCGCCTGGGTCCTACACCTCCGCCCCAAGCCTGCTTGGTCAGGCCACCAGCGTTGTAACTGCGCAGAAGGAATCACGCACCCCTCATTACTATGCTGGCAGCAGAGCGCAACGGCATCAGGCGGTCGTTAGCTTGAAATGTCTTGGAAATAAGAGTCACACAGCAGCTGAGTTGTGGGCAGCTCTGGAGACTGAGTTTAGTAAATGGTTGTCTCCACTCAACCTGCAGCCTAGTAAGGCCGTGTGCCACAATGCTGCAAACCTGGGTGCGGCCCTTCGCCTGGGCAAGGTGACACACGTGCCTTGTATGGCTCACGTGTTGCACCCTTCTGCACAGTTTCGACATGGCGACGAATATGTTTAGCGCTGACAATGCCATTATCAGCATGACAATTCCAGTCATTTACATGCTGGAGCACACGCTAAACACTATTCGGAGTCAGGGGGTGGGACAACAGGAAGGGGAGGAACTACAGGAGGATTCATATGCGCAAGGGACATCAACATCACCAAGGTCCAGACGTTCATCATCACCAACGCAGCAGGCATGGGACCATGGGGGACAGGGATCAACAAGGGTGCATAGTAGCAGGCAAAATGTTGATGAAGGTGCAGGAGAACATGAAGAAATGGAGGACGAATTGTCCATGGACATGGAAGACTCAGCAGATGAGGGAGACCTTGGTCAAATTTCAGTTGAAAGAGGTTGGGGGAGATGTCAAAGGAAGAAAGAACGGTTAGCACCTCTATGCCACAAACACAGTGTGGACTTGGTCCGCATGGCTGCGCAAGACACATGAGCGCCTTTTTGCTGCACTTCCTCCAACATGACCTTCGCATTGTCAAAATTATAAGTGATGATGACTACTGGCTTGCCACACTATTAGATACCCGGTACAAGTCCAAATTTTGTGACATAATTCCAGCCATAGAAAGGGACGCACGTATGCAGGAGTATCAGCAGAAGCTGTTAGGTGGGCTTTGCACGTTGCAACATCACAAGCCGATGCTGCAATGTTGCACGCGATAGTCCCCGCCCCCGTCGCAGGTATGATATCTTGTGATAGCTGGCGTAGCGAAAATTATCGCTATGCTAGCTTCACATGCACTCACCTGCCCTGTGACCGTCGCTCTGGCCGGCGACCTGCCTCCTTTCTAAGGAGGCAGGTCGTGCGGCGTCATAGCGATCTCACACGGGATGTAAACATCCCGCCCACCTCCTTTCTTCCGTAGAGCCGGCGGCGGCAGGTAAGTTGATTTTCCTCTCTCCTGCGGCGTAACACACAGCGATGTGTGCTGCCACAGGAACGAGGAACAGCATCGTACCTGTCGCGGCAGCATCATTATGGAAAAGTCGGAGCCTGCACCGATGATACGATAACGACGCTTTTGCGCTCGTTAATCGTATTATCTAGAAGTTACACACAACGATGTCGAAAGTGACGCCGGATGTGCGTCACTTTCGATTTGACCCCACCGACATCGCACGTGCGATGTTGCAACGGGCAAAGCCGCACTAACTCGATCTTAGCTCGGCTTTTCCACCAAACAACCGTAGTGCAGGGAGTGAATCTCCCAGTTGTAACTTGACAAACATGGGACAGTCTCGTCATCTTCAACAGTGTACCCGTACCAGTAGCACCGTATCTGGTGCTGGTAACAGCAATTTTATTTAATCTTTTCATAATTTTTTTACACCATCCTTTGCAAGGCCACCAGAGACAACAAGTCTGACACATAGTCAACTACTGGAGAGGATGATACAGGAGTATCTCCAAATGAACATCGATGCCATTACTTTGCAAATGGAGCCTTGCTCATTTTGGGCTTCAAATCTTGAAAAATGGCCAGAGCTCTCCACTTACGCCTTGGAGATTTTGTCGTATCCAGCTGCCAGCATTGTCTCTGAACGTGTCTTCAGTGCTGCTGGGTGTGTGCTGACAGATAAGCGCACGCATCTGTCCAGTGACAATGTGGACAGACTAACGGTCATCAAAATGAACAAGTCATGGATCCACAAGGAATTTACTACCCCGGGGGCATCCTGGGGAGAGTAAATGCTTGTGGATTTTGAATGTGCTTGATGCAAATCTAGCTGTGAAGTGTACAACTGGGTCACAAGTGCTGCCACTGAAGGGGTGGGTCTGTGGCCCAATTTTTGGAAGAAAGGGAGACTCCACTTGGAGTAACCCTTGCTTACAGTGTTTTTAAAAATGATCCAAGATGAACAGAGCTGGGATCAGGAAAGACTTAGCTACCTACCCTGGTGTCATCCTGGGGATGGTTAAGTATGGCATATTTTTGAATGTGCTTGATTCAAATCTACCTGTGAAGTGTACAACTGGGGCACAACTGCTGCCACTGAAGGGGTGGGTGTGTGTGGGGCCTAATTTTTGGAAAAAAGGGATACTCCGCTTGGAGTAACCCTTGCTTACAGTGTTTTTAAAAATGATCCAAGATGAACAGAGCTGGGATCAGGAAAGACTTAGCTACCTACCCCGGTGTCATCCTGGAGACGGTTGAGTATGGTGTATTTTTGAATGTGCTTCATGCAAATCTACCTGTGAAGTGTACAACTGGGGCAAAAGTGCTGCCACTGAAGGGGTGGGTGTGTGTTTGGCCCAATTTTTGGAAAAAAAGGGAGACTCCGCTTGGAGTCACCTTGCGGTGTTTTACATGGTTTTAGAAGGGCATGCCATGCCTATATCTGTGTCTCAACCTCTTTTCCTTGTAATGCTGTTTTGTTTTCCCATGAGAATTTGTTCTTGTCACTTTCCCATGTGTTTGTGTTGTGTTGTGAGTTGTTTGTCACCCTTTGGACACCTTTGAGGGTGTTTCCTAGGTGTTTTTATGTGTTTGTGATTGCCTCCCATTGTTTCCTATGCGGTTCGACGAACCGGTTCGCTGAACCGAACTCGAACCGAACCGCGACCGGTTCGCTCAAGTCTAATTATAAGTACAGTTGGAATAAATCTGTGAATTTGCACTTTTTATATGATGCATGCCATTTTCAGATCATGCTGGCTCTTTTTTTCTTTTCTGAGTATGATCAATGGCTGTCTTCACTGAACCTGAAGCCAGCGAAGGCCGTGTGCGATAACGGTGCCAAACGGGTGGTGGCACTAACCCTGGGTGACATCACAAGTGCACTGCATGCATCAACCTGGTTGTACAGAAATTTCTTAGATACTATTAAGACCTGGAAACTCTGATGCAGAAGGCATGCTTGCTGTGTGCTCGCTTTTTAAAATGGAAATGCCAGCCCACATCCTGTGTGTTGCATGGAGCATACTTCTCTGGTGTGCAAACACAGTATGGGGAAAAGGGGGGAGGAATTGATGCTGCTATCCTGTTGTCTGCCTGCAATGTTTTTATACATCAAGACTCCAATATGAGTCTCCAAGTTGTGTCTTGTTTGTAGTAGCAGGGTTGTGGGAGCAAAAGGCCTACGCCTATCACTGATACATCTCTTGATGTTCTAATTAGAGTTGAGCGCGGTTCTAGGTTCGTGGTTCTCCAGTTCGCGGCTCGAGTGATTTTGGGGCCTGTTCTAGATCGAACTAGAACTCGAGCTTTTTTGCAAAAGCTCGATAGTTCTAGATACGTTCGAGAACGGTTCTAGCAGCAAAAAAACAGCTAATTCCCAGCTGGCTTTCCGCTGTAATAGTGTAAGTCACTCTGTGACTCACACTATTATGAAATTTCAGTGTATAGTGTGCGGAAACAGCGCCTTCAGATCACTGCTGTATGGATAATGGCGATTGTCATTTTTTTTTTTTTCCTTGTCTTCCTTCCCTAAGCGCGCGCGTGTAGTGGGGAGGGCCAGCATGTCAGCCAATCCCAGACACACACACAGCTAAATGGACTTTTAGCCAGAGAAGCAACGGCATGTGTGATAGGATGTCCATGTCACATGTCCCTGCATTATAAAAACGAGTATCTGCCCGTCCGGGCGCGATTATCTCTTCTGCGTCCTTGGTGTCAGACATCACTGGCGCAGCTCCGTCCTGAGTCCTATCGCCGATACTGCTGTATGCGCTCCATACACAGCTTAGACATGGACAGCTTAGGGATAGCACTTTCTATCAGTCCTTTTAAGGGCTCGTACCGGCAGGCTCAGAGCCATAGGTGACAGGTCCTGAAAACAGAGACAGCGTCTGTGTAGCTAAGGTCAGGGATTTCCTCGCTGCATTTCCCCATTAGGAGGGAATAGAAAGGCAGGCTTCCATTCCTCTACCCAGAGCCCCACAACCCTGGCACTGTACGCTCCTGTCCTCTGCACACTCCAACTCATTATAACTAAGCCATTATACTAGCAAACACTGAGTGTACCTAGTGTCATCCTAAACGTGGCTATTGGACTTCTGTATAGTCCCACTAGTGCACAGATATTTGCAGCACCTCTGCCTGCATTGCACACTCAACTCATTATAACTAAGCCATTATACTAGCAATTTATGCTGCCAGTTTAAGGGCCGTAGTTGCATTATCAGGGATATTTATTCTTTATTATTCTGCTGTTAATAAAGCTAGACCACCGCTGCAATTTACACCACCTCTCAATTTTTACTACCACATTTTCAGTGCACAATCTTGTCGCAATCAACATGAGTGGCAAAATGACAGATGCTGGTGGAAAGGGGAAGAGGCGTGCTGGAAAAGGAAAAAAAGGGTTTGTTCGTGGGGAAGGTGGCAAAGCTACATTATCATCTGCTGAAGATAGACCATCTACCAGCAAAAGTAATATGTCTACTACTTACCGTGGACAATCCGATGTTCTCCCTTTTTTACGGACACGAACAACAGGAACAAAGGTAGATGATGGCCAAAAAAGGAAAATGCTTGAATGGATCTCAAGTGGTCCAACAAGTGCCCTCTCAGCCACTTCAAGTACCGCATCCAAAAAACACCAGTCCTCTGAGTTGTCATCCCAATCAAACTTGCTTTCTCCCAGATCTGAAGTCTCCATCAGCCCTGCACAGTATGGAGGAACTGAGATGGCTGAGTCTGCAGAGCTGTTCAGTCACACTATAGCCTGGGAATCAGAGGTCTGCTCCCAAGCTACAGTGAGTACAGACCAGGAAATGGTCTGCAGTGATGCCCAGAACCTTTGTGACTCTGACTCAGGCCGTGAGGACCAAGTTTCTGAGCATAATGTTGACCCTTTGTCACAAACTGTAACACCTGTGGTTATAGACAATGAGGAACATACTGATGAAGATGAGACGCAGATAGCCGATTGGGATGACAACTTAAATATTCGGTCAGGGCAAGAAGAGGCTCGGTCTGAGGGGGAGGGGAGTGCAAACACAACAATTGATGAGGAAGTTCTAGATCCCACCTACTGTCAACCCACAGTCAGGCCCTCGAGGAGGTCAACAGAGGCGGTGGAGGAGGATGCAACTGACGACGAAGTTACCTTGCGCCTTCCTGGACAGAGGAGGAGTACTGGTAGCACGTCTTCAACGGCATCCTCAGCCACCACTCTGCCTCTGAGCACTAGTCGGGGTGGCTCAGCAGGTCGCATGCCCTCTAAGCCTTGCCTAGCCTGGTCCATTTTTGACATAGAAAAAGATCGCCCAAATTATGTGATGTGTAAAATTTGTCGTGAGTCTGTTAGTAGAGGTCAAAACCTCAGCAGTTTGACAACTTTTTCCATGAATCGTCACATGAATAAATATCATAGGTCCCGGTGGGAAGCTCACTGTGCTGCAATGCGGCCCAGTGGAGCGAACCATCCACGGCCTGGCCCTTCCAGTGCATCCGCGCGCTCTTCATCTTCTAGGACTGTGGGGACAGCTGTCACACCTGGTTTTCCACGCACAACTTCCACCACTGTAACCGCAACAGGCAGTTTGCTTGGTAGGTCGTCAGTTGGTTTGGAAGGGGAAACAAGTGAGTGTGTACAGCTCTCTCAGACATCGATAGCACCAACGTTGGATGAAGGCAACATCATGTCTCCGCCTGCACTTTCCTCACAAACCTGCATTTTTCCAGGGACACCCTACTCAACACCATCTACACACAGCAGCCAGATCTCTGTCCCTCAGATGTGGTCAAATAAAAGGCCATTTCCTGCGACCCATGACAAAGCTAAGAGGTTGACTCTATCCCTCTGTAGGCTCTTGGCTACCGAAATGCTGCCTTTCCGCCTAGTGGACACACAGGATTTTAGAGACCTTATGTCTGTCGCTGTGCCCCAGTACCAGATGCCTAGTCGCCACTACTTCTCTAGGAAAGGTGTGCCCGCGCTACACCAGCATGTCGCACACAACATCACCACTTCCTTGAGAAACTCTGTGTGTGAACGGGTGCATTTCACCACCGATACTTGGACCAGTAAGCATGGACAGGGACATTACATGTCGCTGACTGGGCACTGGGTAACTATGGTGATAGATGGTGAAGGGTCTGCTGCACAAGTCTTGCCGTCCCCACGACTTGTGTGTCAATCCTCTGTCTGTCCAAGTTCCGCCACTGCTTCTGCCTCCTCCACCTCATCTGGGTCCTCCACCTTCGCCCCAAGCCTGCCTGGTCAGGCCACCAGCGTTCTCACTGCGCAGAAGGAATCACGCACCCCTCATTACTATGCTGGCAGCAAAGCGCAACGGCATCAGGCGGTCTTAAGCTTGGCATGTCTTGGGAATAGGAGTAACACAGCTGAGGAGTTGTAGTCAGCTCTGCGGTCAGAGTTTAATAAATGATTGTCTCCACTCAACCTGCAGCCTGGTAAGGCCGTGTGCGACAATGCTGCAAACCTGGGTGCGGCCCTTCGCCTGGGCAAGGTGACACACGTGCCTTGTATGGCTCACGTGTTGAACCTTGTTGTCCAGCAATTCTTAACACACTATCCTGGCCTAGATGGCCTTCTGACCAGGGCACAAAAACTGTCTGCTCACTTCTGCCGTTCAACTGCCGCAGCTGAGCGACTTGCATCTCTCCAGAAGTCTTTCGGCCTGCCGGTTCATCGCCTGACATGCGATGTGGCGACACGCTGGAATTCAACTCTCCACATGTTACAGCGACTGTGGCAGCACCGCCGAGCCCTGGTGCAATACGTCATGACGTATAGCCTGGGCCAACGAGATGCAGAGGTGGGGCAGATCACCCTGATGGAGTTGTCTCAGATCAAGGACCTATGCACCCTTCTGCACAGTTTCGACATGGCGACGAATATGTTTAGCGCTGACAATGCCATTATCAGCATGATAATTCCAGTCATTTACATGCTGGAGCACACGCTAAACACTATTCGGAGTCAGGGGGTGGGACAACAGGAAGGGGAGGAACTACAGGAGGATTCATATGTGCAAGGGACATCAACATCACCAAGGTCCAGACGTTCATCATCACCAACGCAGCAGGCATGGGACCATGGGGGACAGGGATCAACAAGGGCGCATAGTAGCAGGCGAAATGTTGAGGAAGGTGCAGGAGAACATGAAGAAATGGAGGACGAACTGTCCATGAACATGGAAGACTCAGCAGATGAGGGAGACCTTGGTCAAATTTCAGTTGAAAGAGGTTGGGGGGAGATGTCAGAGGAAGAAAGAACGGTTAGCACCTCTATGCCACAAACACAGCGTGGACTTGGTCCGCATGGCTGCGCAAGACACATGAGTGCCTTCTTGTTGCACTACCTCCAACATGACCCTCGTATTGTCAAAGTTAGAAGTGATGATGACTACTGGATTGCCACACTATTAGATCCCCGGTACAAGTCCAAATTTTGTGACATAATTCCAGCCATAGAAAGGGACGCACGAATGCAGGAGTATCAGCAGAAGCTGTTACTCGATCTTAGCTCGGCTTTTCCACCAAACAACCGTGCAGGTGCAGGGAGTGATTCTCCCAGTTGTAACTTGACAAACATGGGACGGTCTCGTCATCTTCAACAGTCTACCCGTACCAGTAGGACTGTATCTGGTGCTGGTAACAGCAATTTTATGGAATCTTTTCATAATTTTTTTAGACCCTCCTTTGCAAGGCCACCAGAGATAACGAGTCTGACACATAGTCAACTGCTGGAGAGGATGATACAGGAGTATCTCAAAAATGAACATCGATGCCATGACTTTGCAAATGGAGCCTTGCTCCTTTTGGGCTTCAAATCTAGAAAAATGGCCAGAGCTCTCCAGTTACGCCTTGGAGATTTTGTCGTGTCCAGCTGCCAGCGTTGTCTCTGAACGTGTCTTCAGTGCTGCTGGGTGTGTGCAGACAGATAAGCGCACGCGTCTGTCCAGTGACAATGTGAACAGACTAACGTTCATCAAAATGAACAAGTCATGGATCCACCAGGAATTTACTACCCCTGTGTCATCCTGGGGAGAGTAAATGCTTGTGGATTTGGAATGTGCTTGATGCAAATCAAAACATCCTGTTTGCAACTAGGGCACAAGTGCTGCCACTGATAAGGTGTCTGTGTGGCCCAACTTTTGGAAAAAAAAGGGAGACTCCGCTTGGAGTAACCCTTGCTTGCTGTGTTTTTTAAAAATGATCCAAGATGAACAGAGCTGTTATCAGGAAATACTTTGCTACCTACACCGGTGTCATCCTGGGGACGGTTAAGTATGGCGTATTTTTGAATGTGCTTGATGCAAATCTAGCTGTGAAGTGTACAACTAGGGCACAAGTGCTGCCACTGAATGGGTGGGTGTGTGTGGGGCACAATTTTTGGAAAAAAGGGAGACTCCGCTTGGAGTAACCCTTGCTTACATTGTTTTTAAAAGAATCCAAGATGAACAGATCTGGGATCAGGAAAGACTTTGCTACCTACCCCGGTGTTATCCTGGGGACGGTTAAGTATGGTGTATTTTTGAATGTGCTTGATGCAAATCTAGCTGTGAAGTGTACAACTAGGGCACAAGTGCTGCCACTGAATGGGTGGGTGTGTGTGGGGCACAATTTTTGGAAAAAAGGGAGACTCCGCTTGGAGTAACCCTTGCTTACATTGTTTTTAAAAGAAGCCAAAATGAACAGATCTGGTATCAGGAAAGACTTTGCTACCTACCCCGGTGTCATCCTGGGGACGGTTAAGTATGGCGTATTTTTGAATGTGCTTGATGCAAATCTAGCTGTGAAGTGTACAACTGGGGCACAAGTGCTGCCACTAAATGGGTGGGTGTGTGTGGGGCCCAATTTTTGGAAAAAAAAGGGAGACTCCGCTTGGAGTAACCCTTGCTTGCTGTGTTTTTTTAAAAGGAGCCAAGATGAACAAGTCATGGTTCAGCCAAGACTTTATCTACCTACCCCGGTGTCATGCTGGGGACGGTTAATTATGGCGTATTTTTGAATGTGCTTGATGCAAATCTAGCTGTGAAGTGTACAACTGGGGCACAACTGCTGCCACTGAATGGGTGGGTGTGTGTGGTGCCCAATTTTTGGAAAAAAAGGGAGACTCCGCTTGGAGTAACCCTTGCTTGCTGTGTTTTTTAAAAATGATCCAAGATGAACAGAGCTGGGATCAGGAAAGACTTTGCTACCTACCCCAGTGTTATGCTGGGGACGGTTAATTATGGCGTATTTTTGAATGCGCTTGATGCAAATCTAGCTGTGAAGTGTACAACTGGGGCACAACTGCTGCCACTGAATTGGTGGGTGTGTGTGGGGCCCAATTTTTGGAAAAAAAGGGAGACTCCGCTTGGAGTAACCCTTGCTTGCTGTGTTTTTTAAAAATGATACAAGATGAACAGAGCTGGGATCAGGAAAGACTTTGCTACCTACCCCGGTGTCATCCTGGGGACGGTTAAGTATGGCGTATTTTTGAATGTGCTTGATGCAAATCAAAACATCCTGTTTGCAACTAGGGCACAAGAGCTGCCACTGATAAGGTGTCTGTGTGGCCCCATTTTTGGAAAAAAGGGAGACTCCGCTTGCAGTCACCATGCGGTGTTTTACATGATTTTAGAAGGGCATGCCATGCCTATATCTGTGTCTCATCCTCTTTTTCCTCGTAACGCTGTTTTGTTTTCACATGAGAATTTGTCCTTGTCACTTTCCCATGTGTTTGTGTTGTGTTGTGAGTTGTTTGTCACCTTTTGGACACCTTTGAGGGTGTTTTCTAGGTGTTTTTATGTGTTTGTGATTGCCTGCCATTGTTTCCTATGCAGTTCGAGTTCGGTTCGTCGAACGTTCGACGAACCGAACTCGAACGGGACCTCCGTTCGGCGAACCGACCTCGAGCCAAACCGCGACCAGTTCTCTCATCTCTAGTTCTAATATGAAAATTTCAGCCCCCATTTTGTCTTTGCATGGACCAGACGCACATGCAGAAACAGAATTTGCCACCAACATACATTTCGGTAGTGTTATAATTTTGCTTCCTCAGGGGGAAGACAATTCTTTGCATTTAGCAGAAATGTCTCAGATGGGAATATATCTTTAATGCAAACATTAATCAATGAAGGTTCAAAGATACATACATTCTGAGTATTGGACTGGAAATTTGATGGATGCAAGTTTAATAATAAAGTACTGTATAACTTCCATTTCAGAAGATATTTCTGAATAAACTGTACTCTGTGCTCATTAGGAGCAATATTTATTTTTTATGATGTCTATTTCTGGACACTGTGGCCCCATATTATGAAATTTGGCATTGTTCACGCCAGTCTTGAGGTGATGGAGTCAGAGGCACTTGATTCATTAAGAGGTGCTTGCCTCTTAATGAATCAGTGATGTGTTAAAAGAGGCATGCATTGCACAAACATTTTCCAACTTGTTCTTCCAAGTGTTTAACACAAGATTTCTGTACTGAACACTTAGATATATTGATGCTTATGTCAATTCCATAATATTGATTAGTTTTCCCTGTGGATGATCTATTCATTAGGTGCTTTTACAGCTTTTTTTGTGTCTGCTGCCTCATTCTACAGGTACTTTCTCCTCTCTTTCTATTTCATAGCCATCCATAAGAAATAGATGTAAGCTCAGTGAAGACAGAAATAAAGACAGGTTTCCAGTAGTGATGGGTGAGCACTAAAATGTTTGGGTGCTCATTACTTAAGGCAAGCAATTTCTAATGAATGGGTGCTAGTTACACGAGTTGAGCAAATTCTAATGCTTGGGTTCTCATCTCAAATAACAAGCATAATGGAAGTCAATGGGAAAATCGAGAATTATTTCATCAGACCCCCCCTGGGAAGTCTGAGGAAGGCCTGAAAATCACTGAAATGGATGGAAATGCCACTGAAATAGAAATGGGACAGCATGGGGAAAATGTGTTAATACATCTCTGACTTCCAAGTCGCTGCTGAAAACAATGTTGTCAGAGTATTATGTCCTTTAAATAGACAAGAAACATACAAAACCAACCATAAAATTTATTTTAGTGGATAAAATGTTGAGGCAAATCTCACAAGCTGCAGTCTCTGCTCTCTTGCACTCGCTCATGACTTTTAGAGGGCCAGCAGGAAGGCCTCACTCAATTGTTAGAGAGCCAGCAGCTGGGCCTTACTCATAATTTTTTAAAGAGCCAACCGCCAGTCCTCAGTTATCATTTTTACAAAGCGAGCAGCCGGCCTGTACTCTTAATATTTAGAGAACTAGCCGCCGACCCTCACTTTTAATTTTTACAGGGCAAGCAGTCAGCCTTTACTCTTATCTTTTAGAAGGCCAGTCTCTGGCCTTCAATAAAACTTTTACTTGGCTATGGAGTTGAGCCAAATCCGAAGGTCCCAGGCTGCTCTCACTGCTCCCTAACATATTTTTTAGACTGCAAGCAGCCAGCCTGTTCTCATAATTCTTTGAAGGTCTGCAGCCAATCTGTTGTCATAATTTTTAGAGGGCCAGCAGCTGGCCCTTTCTCATAACGTTTAGAGGGGCAGCCACCAGCCCTTACTCATAATGTTTAGAGGGCTAGCCACTGGCAGCCATTCATAATTTTTACAGGGCCAGCAGGCTTTTTAATGCCTTCTCCCTTAATGTGTTCCATAACATCACCCATACCTCACCAATAAAGTTACTGGGAAGGACCAATTAACAATCGAATTGTCATCTGCGAGCACGGCATACATATCAGTTGCAAGTTGTAAGCTCTGCAGCACTGCCTCAGTGAAGTGGCAACAGGTTATGTTTAAAATAATTTCCTTAAGTGACAAACAGCCCTCATTCAATTGATAAAACTTAGAGAAATCAACCAAGATGGTGAGCAGTTATAATTCCATCATCAGCATCACCCTCCCATTTCTTTTTTCACTAAAATGCACTCTGCTTACAATTTAAGAAGCTTTGCTTGTGGACTTTATAGAGAATGAGTAAATACACACAGTGTTACGAGCTTGCATATAGAAATGTTGCCCTGGAATCCTTGCCCTTGATATGTTGCTGTTGAGGCTTGTGGACTCTGAGGATTTCTGCAACGTGATGCAGCAACTGTCCTGCAGTACTCAATTCCCATCCGCCGATATATTTCCTAGGGTGTTTACCCAGCCTTAAACATGCAGTTCTCCCATAATATTACACATGCTGTGACCAATGCAGTTGGGTTGCAGCACCAGTATACCTATAGAAGTACTTTAAAGCAACCTACCCTGACTACATGCCTATGATCTCAAACTAGCACTCTTCCAGCAGCTATCCCTACAGTGTAGCTAATAGCAGTATTATTAGGGAAAAGATTGCAGCAACATGGTCTATAAGGCTAGAATCCCTGCCTAGAGGCCTCTAAGACACTAATCCTTCTCCAGAAGCTTGCCCTACTTACAATAATGCAACTAAGCGGTATTATTAGATAATACAATAGCTTTCAATTAGCCCTGAAAAGGACTGTTAGTTTACTGTTGTACCAGCAGGTATGGTCATTATATAAAACACTGCACCTTCTTCAGCAGAATCTCTCCCTAAGCCCTACACTATTTACGGGTAAAGTGCGGTAAACATTGTGTCTCTGGGTTTTATATATACCCAATGCGGCTGACCAATCACAGTAATACCTGTAGCCAAGATGGTTACAGCATTAATCCCTACATATTTAATGGGTGCTAAAAAGCCGGGAAACATATGGGTGGGGACACGAGCATGGTGTTCAAATGGCAAAATGTTTGATGAAGTATCAAACACATCAAGCACCCTAATACTTGATCGATTACCGAGCAGTGCTAAACTCATTCACCCATCCCCCGTTTGCGGTTTTTCAGTTAGTGATCAGTGAGGGAGAGAAAAAGTAAGTGATATTTAGACATAGAGGCATTTTTCTCTAATTTTATCTTTTCTAATAAGATACAGTACATTTCAGAAACCTTATCTTGACTTGCAGTGTTGATTTCTGAAAAAAAGTGTGGAATTCTTTAAGAAACTCAGCAGAGCGAATCTCACTGTACATAAGATTGTTAATTAGTTTCCTCTTGCCTGCTGTTTCTTCCTCCCTTTATATAACATGATAAAACAACTTGATTTAAAAAGCTGAGCTGTCTGACAGCTGGTGAAGTAAAAAGTCAAGCTTCACAAAAGAAACTTTCCAGTCGAGTCATCTGAGCGCTATACTTTGAGCTCTTGTCATTGTGTCATAATTCACACATTTTCAGGATTCTGTGTATTGCTGGATTTTGACTATATCATTTGCCGCACGGAATAATATTTTGATTAAAATATGGACTAATTAGATACCTTGTAGCACTACTCTGCAAAAAAAACCAAAAGAACACCATTTTTACAGTGGATGCTTTCCCAATGAAATCAATAAGAAGCTTTTCATTATGTATTTGAAGCGAATACGATGTCTGCTGTGACAAGATATTGATATCTTAGAGGTAGAGTACTGTAGACTTTATGCAATATTTTTCTGTTTTCGGATGCGCTTGTCACCTTTTTAGCAACTATTGGGTCCTTTCCTTTCTGATAATTTTGCTAGAATTAATGTCATCTTATGTTTATTCATTTATTTACTGTCATAAGCTGTATATACATGTAACAAAAAGGTTAGCAATCCCTGATGGTTCAATTTTTTTTTTTCTACCAATTTCCATAACATACAATATATAATAGGGAAATGTCAGGTACAGTCCACACACCAGTATGACATATAGGCATTGGCTCCATTTTACACAGCTGAGTGCAATACGATAAAACATTGGATAGTACTCGCACCAGTGTAAAGGGCAGTGTCCAGCTGCTATTTTTTCTCATACCATATTGGCATGAGAAAAGAATCACAACATACTGTTTGGCAGTGAGTCTCGGCTCACTCGCACCCATGCAAGTCTATGGGTGCATGTGAAACATCGCACTGCACCTGGATGGCATCCCAGTACAGTATGAGTGCAGTGTGATATACACACAGACATGCAGCAGAGAATATGGGTAGATCACTCTCTCCCTCTCCTCCGCTGGCAAGATTAGATCACAATCACATGACACTCGGCTCATGCTCACAGTAGAGTCTGAGGCGAGGGTCATTAGCATATTGCATCCAATGCTCTTGTATGGGAAGTGATATGCTAGTGGAACTGAGGCCTTAGAAGAAGCTTATAATCTAAAACTTACATATGTAGGATATACACTAGAGAGCCACCAGAGAGCTCTCACATGTAGAGACGATCAAATCTGTTATTTTTTAATTCATCAGCTTTATTGAAATTTCCCGAGAAGTTCCATAATGCAATTGGCAATACTGCAAAGCCTCTAACTGCCTTGAGAAAAGATTTATAATGTGAAGATAAAAAAGGTGTTATTAGTTCTGTTCTGTTACTTTAGCAAATCACAGTTGAATGAATTCAGTCACACTGACTATGCAGCTACTGCACTTCCCTATATCACTTGAATCTTTGGATTCCTGTCCACAGACTGACTATCACTCCCATTTTCAATGTGCTTCAGTAGAAGTGCAGTATTACAACATAATCAAATTTTGTCCTTTTTCTGTCCCCACATATTTAAATTGTAAAATCCTAAAGTGGCTCTTCTTGGCAGGCCTTCATGTTTTCTTGTTGCCGTGAAAGCCTCCCTGATTGGCTGTGCCTGGACTGTGGCTGTGACTATGTGATGGGGTAGCTGCAGGCATTATGGCGAAGCCCGTGCCTTACGTCATTATCTTGCTCTGTGACTTATCAGCATTGTGTGAAATTGTGCCTGGATTTTTGTTTATTGATCCCTGCAAATCACACTGAAAAATGTTCCAATTCAGGAATCTACTAATGTAATAAAATTTAACTCAACGTCTATCGAGTATTGTGGGTGCTCAAGTGCCATGCTAGAGTCCAAGCTGTGCATGTTTTAGGCTATTAGAAAGCTAATAAACATGCAGGGATTGCCTGCCATAAATGATATTGCGGTGGCCTTGTTAACCACTGGTATTACTAATATTGGTGGGCTGCATTGCATCATCGGGCCTAATATGAGAATCAGGGGTCAAATGCTCAGCCCAGTGTACTCTAGAAGAAGGTCAGGGAGAGTTGATGTAGTAGAGAGGGTTTGTACACTTGTATTAGGACAGGGTTTGTACACTTGCACCCTTTAGTGCCTTTCATGTGGCACTAAAAGGTGTTGTGAATCTTTTTAAACCTTATAAATAAATAATTTAAAAAATGGCATGGAATCTCCCTGCATTTCTGATAACTAGAGATGAGCGATGTTCGAGGTTCGCCAATTTCATGTTCGAGTGATTTTGGGGAGTGTTTTGAGTCGTTCGACGGACTCAAACGATTTGCTAAAAGTTTGGCAGTTCGAGTTACGTTTGAGGATCGTTCGATCACTAAAAGCATGGCTTTTTACAGCTACGTGTGCAGGGAGCCATCGCTGACAACCTGCGGTAAGCGGGTAACCAGGGTAAATATCAGGTATCCAAGCAAAGCGCTTTGCTTAGTAACCCGATGTTTACCCTGGCTACGTGTGCAAAAATCCCCGAAAGCCACACAGAAGCACTTCCGTGTGACTTCCGTCGGATGCAGCTGCAGTCTCTGTCCCGCTCCAGCCCCAGCCCCAGCCCTGCGGCTGCCCGCTCAGCAGTCTCCACAGCTGCCCGCACTGTACGGTGTCCGCAGCTGCCCACACTGCAGTGACAGCAACTTCAGGGATAACAAGCGCTGCCGTCAGGAAGTTAGTTAAGTTCCTAACCTGCGGTGATGAAGTCCTGCCTTCCCGACATCAGCGCTGTCACTGTCTTCCATGCCTTTGCTTGTCACATCTCCTCTCGCTACCGTCCCGAGACTGTCACTAGCGGTGACGTCACAGGCACCCGCGATACTTGGTTGTGAAGGCGGCGGTCATTGAACTCAGTGACAGCTCTGCTATCAGGAGTGCAGCGGTCACCGCAGGTAACGTACCTCGCTATCCTCCTGACAGCAGCACTTGTCATGCCCTGCAGTGACCTGGGCTTACCTATTGATGTTAGCTCAGGTCACTGCATTGCTCTCCCAGCCAATATGGAACATTCTGTTCTTCATTGACTGGGACCTTGACGATGGTATGGATCGTCATGGGACCCCCTTGGATTACACCAGACCTGGATTTGTTTTTCTTTCTAATAAATTGGTGAAAGAGGGAATGTTTTGGGGAGAGTTTTTTCAAATAAAAATGTGTTTGTCGTCTATTTTTTTTTTTTATTACTGACTAAGTTGGTGATGTTGGTTATCTGAAAGACGCCTGACATCACAACTCCAGGGCTTGATGCCAGGTGACATTACACATCTGGTATTAACCCCATATGTTACCTCGTTTGCCACCGCACCAGGGCAACGGGATGAGCTGGATGCTCCACTTCTGGGGCGGCTGCGGCCAGCTATTTTTAGGCTGGGGAGAGTCCAATAACCATGGACCTCCCTAGTCTGAGAATATCAGACCCCAGCTGTCCGCTTTACCTTGGCTGGTGATCCAATGTTGGGGGGACCCCCACGTGTTTTTTTCTTTAATTATTTATTTAATTTAAAATAACAGCGTGGGGTGCCCTCAGTTTTGGATTACCAGCCAAGGTGAAGCTGCCAGCTGTGGTCTGCAGGCTGCAGCCGTCTTCTTTACCCTAACTGGCTATCAAAAATAGGAGGAACCCCACGTCATTTATTTTTTAAATTGTATTTATTTTTTTGACTAAATACAAGGCTAAGCACCCCTTAGTGCCACATGAAAGGCACCAAAGGGTGCAAAATTACAAAATGCAGGAGAGTGGGACATTATGTGTACTTCTGCCATTATAATGACAGAAAAGACTGATATGATGTGCACAAGCACAAGAAAATCACCAGAGCGCTCTACGCTGGAAAGAGCAGTAGAAAATGGCACTGGAGTGAACATGTGACCGCCTCATGTAGGTTGAAGCTATGGATCCTGGGTAAATTTATATATTTTCCCTCCTTCAGTTTTTTTGCAGTACGCAAAAAAATGGAAGGCACACGTATGATAAACGGTTGACATACGGACCGTATATGGAACGGAAACGGATGCCACATGGATGCATCCATCAAAAAAACTGACTGTTTTTTGTGGACCGCAAAAACGGATCGGTCGTGTGAATGTAGCCTTATTCTGATCTCCCGTTTATAAACAGCAGGCAGAAATAAGTGAATTGCGCCCCCCAACGTCAGAAAATCTCCGAGGTTTCAGGGGGTAGCTGAGACCCTGGAGATCAAAATTCAGGCCGGTTTTTCCGGTCCCCGCTCACATGATCACCGGTATACACCGTATACCGATGATCACGTTACAGTAAATGACAGCGCCGGTAAAAAATTATTTTTCTCCCATCTGGCATGAACAAACATGGGAGATAAATCTCTTCCCCGGTCCCATTCGGTCCCCCGGTGGGATTCATCCTACTCCTCTGATTTCTGTCGCATGTGCCATGACACAAACGACAGAAAACTCCTCCCCAGGCCCTGCCAGGTCACCCCCTATAACCCACCGGTGTTCCCCGGTGTCCCACGGTACCTATGCAGCCTTGATCCCCCACGGCTCCGTCCTTCACAATAGATGCTGCCGCATGCACAGAGCGGCTGTCAGCTCTGCTTCCTGTATTCAGATGCAGTGAGTGGCGGTAACCATGAATCTGTAAGCTACTGCAATGCCGTGCTCATGAGGTAAGGAACATAGTTGATCAGGAGAGCTATGCTACATTTCCAAATGGAGGTGTTTGATTTTATAGTTGCCCTGCTGAACGACTACCAAACATGACAGTCCGTTATACGCCACAAGAAAACATGTCTAAATGGCTTTGGTAGCAACAGTTACGACATTGACTCTGCTGCTGTGGACCCGGGGAGAGTGGGTGCAGATTCATTGCACCCACACTCCTCACATGGAGGGTTTGCTCTCCAAGAAAATGGGGGATACGTTCGCTGAGCATGTCTTCCAATATTCTAGATGGTTCAGAGTCGTCGTGGGACCCCCTTATTTTTTTTTCCTTACAATAAATTAGTAAAAGAGGGAATGTTTTGGGAAGTGTTTTTTCAAATACATATTTTTTTGTCTATTTTTTTGTTAGTACTGACAGTTTGTGATGTCGGGTATCTGATAGACGCCATGACATCACAAACTGCTGGACTTGATGTCAGGTGACCTTAGAGCTAATATCAACCCCATTTATTACCCAGTTTGCCACTGCACCAAGGCACGGGATGAGCTGGGGTGAAGCGCCAGGATTGGCGCATCTAGTGGATGCGCCACTTCTGGGGTGCTTGCGGCCTGCTATTTTTAGGCTGTGAAGGGCCAATAGCTATGGACCTTCCCACCCTAAAAATACCAGACCATGGCTGTCCGCTTTACCTTGGCTGGTGATCCAATTTGGGGGGGACCTTACTTTTTTTTGTAAATATTATTATTTATAAAATAATTATAAAAAAAGAGCCTGGGGTGACCTCCACATTAGATTACCAACCACGGTAAAGCTGCCAGCTGTGGTTTTCAGGCTACAACCGTCTGCTTTACCCTTTCCGGCTATCAAAAATTTAATGGGCTTCCCTGTATGTTGATTGTCAGCCAAGGTAACGCCAGGCAGATGGGGGTGGCAACCCGTAGCTGTCTGCTTTATCTGTGCTGAGAATCAAAAATACCACAGAGCACTATGTCATTTTTTTTTAATGATTTATTCTTACAGTAGTGGGATGTCAGGCAATCAAAATACAGGGAAGCCCATTTTTTTTTTTAGTTATTTAAATAAATAATTAAAAAAATATATATGGTCTCCCGCTGCATTTTTTGTATTGCTAGCTAAAGGTAATCCAAGCAGCTACTGGCTGCTAACCCCCACTGCTTGTTGTTACCTTCACTGGCAATGGAAAATCCAGGGAAGCATTTTTATTTTTTTTTTTTGCCAAAAAACTAAAAAAAAGAAATGACGTGAGCGTCACCATATTTTTGTATGCTAGCCAGGTACAACAGGCAGGTACAGCTGCCCCCAACCCCCAGCTGCCTATTTATACCTGGCAGGGAATTAAAAATATAGGGAAGCACTTTTCTTAATTATTTCATGAATTTCATGAAATAATTAAAAAAAAACGATGTGGGATTCGCCCCATTTTTGTGTCCAGCCAGCTACAACTAGGCAGTTGGGGATTGGAATCCGCAGCACAGGTTAGCCCGAGCTTTCTGTGCCCCTCTGCTGCGAATTGCAGTCCGCAGCCGCCCCAGAAAATGGCGCTTTCATAGAAGCGCTATCATCTGCCACTGTATCCAACTCTTCTAGCAGCCCTGAAGCCGGGTGGCTTGCTGGATAATAATGAGTTCATACTAGCTTTGTTTTACTAGCTAGTATTATGCCAGAGATTCTTAATGTCAGGCAAGTTTGACCCGGCCATTAGGAATCTCCAATAAAGGGTTAAAAAAAAAGACACCACACAGAGAATACTAGAAATAAATACAAAGACACACTTAGAGACTCCATGTTTATTGCTCCCTCTCACCCCTCCATGATCCATGGTCTTCTGTCTTCTTTCTCCTTCAACCCATGCAGCTCTGCTACATCAGACAGCACTGCATGGGAGGAAGACGCTGCTGCTCCCGTGCAGTCTATTCACTCAGTGAGTGAGCAGAAGCTGTGTGCTTTAAGCGGTGACGTCACCGCTGACAGGCGGGTTACCATAGCAACGGTGCTCCGATCATGTGATTTCCGGTGTCGCTATTTACCGTCTGTGACAGCAAGTCCCTGCATGTGGGCTGACTCTGTAAAGAGCGCCCACATGCAGGAACGGGGAGTCGACCGTGTTCCAGAGCATTTCGCTGGTACAGGTAGATGCTTAAACTATCACCGCGTAACGGAGAGATGCAATGACAGGACCTAGCAATGACATCTAGCCATGTGACCAGTCGGTAGCCAATGAGATATTAGACACGTGACTAGTCACATGCTGTTTTGACGTCACGATAGGTCATATCATCAGTGCTTGTTACCGGGAGGACGCAGCGATTAGCGGAAGAAAAGCAGCGGGAGACAGAGTGCAGGGCGCGTCGCCGGGACCTGTAAGTGTTATGGCAATGTTTATTAACTGTATGTGTACATGTATAATGTGTTTTTAAGTGTTTGCTTTTGCCTCCCATTGTTTTCAATGGGGTTCAAGTGGTTCGTCTAATGGTTCATCGAATGTTCGTCGAACGGAGCCTCCATTTGACGAACCGAACCGAACTCGATCTCTAGGGGGGTGGCTCATCTCTACTGATAACCAGCCAAGGCAAAGCAGACAGCTGTGTGCTTGTATTTTGAGGCTTATAATACCCATGGTCATTTATGCCTTCCCAACCTAAAATAGCATCCCTCAGCAACCCGAGATTTGGCGCACAGAGATTCTGGCACCTTGTCTCAACTCTTCCCAACTGTCCTGGTGCAGTAGCAACTGGGGTAATATTTTTGGCAGCTGATGTGGAGTATCAGCTGCTGGCATCAAGCCCAAAGGTAAGTAGTGGAAAAACACCTATCAGATATCCCCATTACTAACCAAGTAATTAGTAATAATTAATAGATTTTAAACAATACTCCCCCGACTCTTGCCCTGGTTCACCAATTTATGAAAACAAAAAGCTACAAAGTAGTCCACCGAAACCAACTTAGTTGACAGATCGGAATATGAAAAAACATAAAAAGACAGAGGTAAAGAAATAAAAAGAATCCATCATTCACTAATTTGTTATTAAAAAATATTTACGCAGCTCCGAGATAGTCCATTGTTTTCCCACAATGTCCTCCGATTCTGTAGCCCAACCTATGGAGCCTCGTTCTGAGAAAGATGCTTCATATGTCACTACTGGTTAGGCTGAGCTCTGCGATATTTGGCTACTGTGTAGAGTGTAGCTTGACCAGGAGTCACCAGTGAAGATATCTTAGGCGGGCTTTACACGTTGCGACATCGGAAATGATATATCGTCGGGGTCATGTCATTAGTGACGCACATCCGGCGCCATTACCGACATTGCAGCGTATTAACCCTAGAAGTGACGATCACCGATCATAAAAACGTCAAAAAACGTTAATCGGTGACACGTCGATCTGTTACGTTTGCTGTGGCACTGTAGAGTATGTTCGGATTTCTTGCTACTGCACATGTGCGAGCACTGGAGACTATGTTTGGATTTTTTGCAACTGCACATGTGCAAGCGCTGGAGACTAAGTCCTATCTTGGAGCCATTGCACATGTGCGGGTGACATCATCGCTGACACGAGGTCACATGTCTCTGACACCTTCTAAACTGACTGGCCGCTGGTCATTAGCTTGTGACATGTGGTCACATGTCTGATACCTTCTATGCCGATTGGTCGCTGTTCATGTGCTTGTGATGCTTTGCTCGGTGATAGGCCAGCGTGACGTCATTGCTGTCATTCTGGCAGCGGATTGGCTCTGGTGTCCTCCATCTTGGATGAGGCACAGAGTCTATATAAAACCCTGACGCACGCCGCCTGGCGCTCAGTACTCTTGGTTCATGCATGAGAGTAGAAACTCTGTGCACATCCCTCTAGGCATCTCTCTGTCTATGTTAGGTGAGCGCTACCGGCAGGGTAGCGTACTTATACCTTACAACTTCGGCTGCGGTCCGTATCCTTACCTCTTAGTGGAGGGGACATAGGCAGGTGCCCGAGGCACATGGTCCGGCTGGGCCTTGTGATTCTACTCGTAGGTGGACGTTGCCGCTAGGGTAACGTTCCTTATACTGCGTCTGGCAGTTGTTCGTATCCTCGCACACTAGGGGAGCGAACATAGGTAGGAGCTTTGTGCGGCTTATGCTGCTGTCCGTCTCTTTTGCACCACTAGTGGAGCGGACCTAGGCAGGTGCCATATCTAGTGGATCGTGTCCTCGCACACTAGTGGAGCGAACGCAGGTAGGAGCTTTGTGCAGCTTACGCTGCTGTCCGTCTCCTGGCACCGCTAGAGGAACGGACCTAGGTAGGTGCCATTTCACACTCACTGCTTTTTTCTCTGTGACCGTTAACAGAGACCATACCACACACCCTCCAAGTAAGGGAGGAATTGCTTTATTTTCTAATTATATTCCTCTATGAGTTTAACAGAGGTATTGCACTCTGCACTTGTGCTATTACTATTTACAGTGGCACACTTATATACCCCTTACCCTCTGCCATAGTCTGCAGCAGAGTCTTTGCACGGTGGACCCTGACTGTCTGATATTCCTTTGGGTTTTATTATCAGACAGCCCCCCGTAACACGCTCCTTTTCATAATATCGCTGCTGCAGATGTGATATTGTTTGTCATTCCTGCAGCACCACACATCGCTGTGTGTGACGCTGCTGGAACGACAAATATCTCCTTACCTGCCTCCACCGACAATGCAGAAGAAAGGAGGTGGGCGGGATTTTATCTCCCGCTCATCTCCGCCCCTCCGCTTCTATTGGCTGGCCGCTTAGTGACGTCGCGGTGACGTCGCTGTGACGCCAAACGCACCTCCCCCTTGAAGGAGGGATTGTTTGTCAAGCACAGCGATGTTGCCGACCTGGTATGTGCGCGTGAAGCTGCTGTAGCGATAATGTTCGCTACGGCAGCAAGCACCAGATATCGCATGTACAACGGGGGCGGGTGTTATCGCGCTTGACATCGCTAGCAATTGCTAGCGATGTCGCAGCATGTAAAGCCCGCCTTAGAACAAAGCTCCATAGGTTGTGCTACAGAATTGTTAGACATTGTGGGAATGACATGACCTATGTTGAAGTTGCAGGATTTTATTTAATAATAACTTACTGAATGAAGGCAAGAGTAGGACCTTGTTATTTAAAATAAAATATTTGTGTGTGTTTTATTATCTTTATACTTACTTGGTTAGTAATGTGGTGTCTCAGATATGCCTCTCCATTACTAACCCCTGGGCTTGATGCCAGCTGACATTATACAGCGAATATCAACCTGAAACATATTACTCTGAATGCCAGCACACAAGGGCAATCAGAAAGAGCCAGGGAAAGTGGCAGAATTGGCATCTAATGTGATGGTCCAATTCTGGGGCTCTTGCAGGCTGGTATTTTGAGGTTTGGAAGGGCCTAGGAACCATGGACCTTCCCAGCCTGATACTCTCAGCTCCCAGGTGTTTGCTTTACCTTTGTTGTTTATCAAAAATTAAGGGGACCCACATCATTTTTAAATGTTAAAATGTTATTTATATATTTCCCAACAACAAACTGGGAGATTAAGCTTTAGTACTAAATTAAAAGGCATGGCTCATTACATTATGCTGTATATAAGTGTTTCTATAGCAGTGCACTTATTCCTCAAAAGAGAAAGAGTACTCAATGATAATACAACAAAAACAATCTTATCTTGAAGATAAGATTAATGAAGTATGAGGAAATTTATAATGTTATATAATTAAGGATCTTTTTACTTTGACAGCTGGTGATAAACCTTCATTGATCGGGGGGTTTTTAAGTGCCATTTTACCAGTGATGAGCGAGTGTGTTCGGCACTGCTTGATTCTCAATAGAGCATCGGGATGCACAGGCACAGTCATTATTCTGTTGTGTATTGCAGATGGGCGAGGACTATGCTTCAGCCCCGCCCTGGGAATCTCTTTCTCTCTCTCTTTCATCTCCCACGAATGGAAAATTTCTCGAGTTTCCCAATGACTTCCATTATACTTGGTACTTGAGTCAAGCATCCGATTTTCTCGATTCAAGTACTGAGCAGTCAAGCATTTTAGTGCTCACTCATCTCTTTACACAAAGAACGAAAACTAAAGAAATGATCTGGAGTGTAAGTATACGTATAAGTATATAAGCATTAGTATACATGCACAATATGAAAGCCCATTTATTCTGTCACCATTTCACATACAAAATTCAAGAAAAAACAACAAAATTAGTATAAACCCTGTAGTAAGTTAATAACTAAATAGTATTACTACATGTAAATAACATGGGGTACTTTTTTTTATTTTGCAAAGAAACTTAAAAGCCATCCCACCACAAAAAACTGCACCCAATCATGATAGTCCTATCCTACCTCAAGTATTAAAACCGCACATTGTGTCAGCTGATCTCAATATAGATAAGGGAAAGGCTGGATATAAGTCCAACTGTTCAGACACCTGCCCTTGGGAAGCTTCTACATACATATTTGCCAGTTGCGTATGTAAACGTATCCCACAATGCACTGCGGCACTGTCAGTTGCACAGACGCAATTCGCGCCCACATCATAGCTATGATAACCAGGGACAACAGTGCAGGCAGAACCCAAAATGTGGGCTGAGTAAGCACAATTCTATTCCCAGTCTAACATTGTGCTGCCCATACCACATCCAGGTATAATGAGGTGATTGTGTTTTAAATTACACATTTGCGATGTCACGGAGCACTAAAGAGGCGTGGCCGGGTATGTCCGCCCTTGCCTGACATCGCCACTCCTTGAGCGATGTTGCAGCGAGCGATGAGACATGGCGGCACTGACGAGACATGGCGACACTCACGAGACATGATGACACATGGCAGCACTGATAAGAGAGAGATAGAGAGAAATACATACACATTATGTTTATTTACAGTAAAAATACACATAGCCTTTAACACATTTAATTAGCCTAAAAAAATATCCGTGGATAATCCAGAGCAGGCCATGATCTGCTACAACCTCTTGAAGAGAGGGAGAACCGCAAGAGTTCCCAAGTCAGCCTGCTGCCATGAGTAAGGTTAACTAAGGTCACTCTAGGGGCCTCACCGCCCGCTGTCACATGGCCAGGAGAAAGTGATCATGAAATTGTATACTCTCACTTCCTGTGTTTTTTGGTCCACATTGGGAACGGACAACCACACACACACATCAAACTGCACAAAACAATGTACTTCCTTCAATTATAGTCAAAACAGTTTACAAAAGACCATATATTCTAAACACACACACAGCACACAGGGGAGACACAAGATAGAGAACACAGCTCAAGAAACACAACACCAGATACCAATATACAGCACACAACAAGGAAGAGACCGTGCACAAAGGTGAAAGAGGTCAAATGACGCAACACATACAATACACAAATGTGGAGGGATGACATACAACAGATATATTGGAAAGCGCAAACAGTGTAACACATGTACACTGCTCCTGTCAGCACCACTAAGCATAGACAGATGTTCATTTTACCACACTCCCAATGCAATAGCATCAGGCCTATTTCTGGTCATAGAATAAATGCTAACAGAAAAAAGGGGCACTCCTCTGTATAAAGTACAAAAACTACAGCAAAACCAAAAAAATGAGCCAGAGCATAACTTGGTGTACATATATAGTGCGAGAAACAGTAATCCTGGGTTGGACAACAAAAACAGCTTGAGGGTAAGTTCACACAGTGCATTTTTCGCGGCGTTTTTGCGCAGTTTTCGGGTTCGTTTTTGCTCAGAAAACTCCATGACTTTGCTTCCCCAGCAAAGTCTATGAGTTTTCATTTTTGCTGTCTGCACACAACATTATTTTTCAGCTGCGTTTTTGTGGTGCCACAAAAACGCAGCATGTCAATTATTCCCGCGTTTTTCACTGCGCTTTTCATCCATTGAGTGCAATGGGATGTTAAAAGACGCAATGAGGAACGCAAATAGGTACGTTTTGGTGCGTTTTAGTGCGTTTCTAAGACCAAAAACGCAGCTATAAACGCAGGGGGTGGGTAGTAAAGTGACATGTACAGGAAGAGGATTCCTTCTGTCAGTAAACACAGAAGCGTGAATCCTCCCGGTACCGTCACTGCTGCGTCCACCTCCCGTCCTGTGCATGTATGCTGCCGTGCGGCGCCATGTACGGGCAGGAGGTGGAAGCGGCTGCGAAATCAAAAGTGAACAGTAGAAAAAAAAAAGTCATACTCACCTCTCTGCAGACTCCCGGTGCCATGCCCGCTACCAGATCCTCCCACTACCGCCGCTTCGGGTGTGTGCAGTCTCCCCGGATACATATGCCTGCAGGATGCAGGACCTTGCGATGGATCACCTGATGCAGTCACTCGACGCATCAGCTGATCGTAAGTCTCGGGCTGACGCCAGCGCCCGGCTGGTTTAACCTATCAGCGGATGCGTCAGGAGACTTCATCCCTGATTACCGGCAGCTCCTGCAGCGATCTGACGGGATCAGACTCCGCTGCAGGAGCTGCCGGTAATCAGCACATAAGTATTTTTTTTTTTTTTTTCTTTTGCACCGATGCATCTGCTGATTGTATAAACGGCTTTTATACAATCAGCTGATGTGTGATGTGATTCAGGCACTTGATCCTGACACATCATCTGATCGCTTTGCCTTCCAGAACACCGATCAGATGATATTGGATCCGGATTGGACGGCGTGGGACCCTTGACCCAGGATTGCTGCGGAGGGGGGGTTCTTTATTTCAATAAAGATGGAGTCACTAATTGTGTTGTGTTTTATTTCTAATAAAAATATTTTTCTGTGTGTTGTGTTTTTTTTATCTTTACTAGAAATTCATGGTGGCCATGTCTAATATTGGCGTGACACCATGAATTTCGGGCTTAGGGCCAGCTGATTATATACAGCTAGCCCTAACCCCATTATTACCCAGTGAGCCACCCGGCATCAGGGCAGCTGGAAGAGTTGGATACAGCGCCAGAAGATGGCGCTTCTATGAAAGCGCCATTTTCTGGGGTGGCTGCGGACTGCAATTCGCAGCGGGGGTGCCCAGAAAGCATGGGCACCCTGCACTGTGGATTCCAATCCCCAGCTGCCTAGTTGTACCCGGCTGGACACAAAAATTAGGCAAATCTCACGTCATTTTTTTTTTAATTATTTCATGAAATTTATGAATCAATTAAAAAAAAAGGGCTTCTCTATATTTTTGGTTCCCAGCCGGGTACAGATAGGCAGCTGGGGGTTGGGGGCAACCCGTACCTGCTTGCTGTATCCGGCTAGCATACAAAAATATGGCGAAGCCCACGTCCTTTTTTTTGTTTGGGGGGGCAAAGAAATCCTGCATATAGTCCTGGAAGGAGAATGCTGAGCCTTGTAGTTCGACAGCTGCTGTCTGCTCTCCTGCATACACTATTGGATGGAGGATGCTGAGCCATGTAGTTCTGCACCTGCTGTCTGCTCTCCTGCATACACTATTGGATGGAGTATGCTGAGCCTTGTAGTTCTGCAGCTGTCTGCTCTCCTGCATACACTAGTGGAGAATGAAGAACATATTGAAAAAGGAAATGACATCAGACCTTTTTTTTTTGTTCACTGATAAAAAACACATAAAGACGCAGTGAGCAAAAACGCAGAAAAACGCAGCAAAAAATGCACCAAATCGCGGCAAAACGCGCGCGTTTATTGCCGCATTTTTTTGACGCGGGTGCGTTTTTGTGCGTTTTTTGCCGCAAAAAACGCACAAAAAAACGCAGCGTCAAAAAAACTCAGTGTGTGAACCTAGCCTTATATTGAAGAAGAGAGTAATGAAGTGGAGGGAAATTTATAATATCATTTAATTAGGGACTGTTTACAGTAACAAGCGGTGATTAACTTTCATTGATTGGGGTGTCATTTAAGTGCCTGTTTACACAAGCAACCAAAGAGAACAATGTGCATTGAGAAATCTACACTACATTGTTCAGTGCGTATCGGCTGTCATCATTCTTCGCAAAGCGAGTGCAGCTTGCACAAGATCATCTTTTGCACTTCAAGAAAGATTATTTCACCTGATGAATGAGTAATTTTCTCAATTATTGGGTCATCATCAGCCTGTTTACACAGCAAGATAATCATGAAACAAGCATTTTTAGCAACGCTCATTCAAATTATGTTGCAGTGTAAATGCGGCCTAACTGTATCAGATTATTATAGTGTCACTATGTAACAGTTTATCACGCCCTGTAAATACCCATGACTAGTACACTAAATATACTTTTATGATTTTGGTAATGCAAACAGAATAAGCTACTGATGGGTAACAGTATCCATAACAGGTAGACATGTCCTGTTGTGTATATGACATTGCAAAGTCTTATTTATATGAGTATTCATGATATACACTGACGAGTAAAAGGATAACAATGTTTTGAACTTTTGGCTTTCAATCTCTTTATTTCACAATCCACTACGGCATCGAACGTGAGACTACCTTCATTTTATAAACATTCATCTTGGATACAGTATCTCATGCATACAGTAAAGTTGTCCTGAAACTATTTAGCATATGATTAGTTATGCAGATTCTTGTCATGTCATTTATCAGTGTCAACAAGTTTGCTCATTATAAAGTGTATCAATTCGGGCACAACAAACATGGCCATGGAAGTGGCTCATATGCTTCGCAATAGGGAGATCCCACATGTCAATGAAAGCACGATGCAAAGCATATTACACAAGTCTGGAATGGTGGCTCAAAAAAAGTGAAGAAGCCTCGACTTAACAATATCATCATAAGAAATGTCAGCTCAAGTTTGCAAAAATGTATGAAAAGTGGACAGTAGAAGATTGGAAATGGGTGATTTGGAACGATGAGAGGAAAGTCAGTTAACGGCTCTGATTAGGGCAAATGGGTCTGGAAGAAAGAAGGGAAAAAGAGGCAATGGATCAAGAAATTGATGGATCTGTCAAATTCAGTGGAGAAAGCCTCATGATGCGGGGTTGTTTCCACAGCCAAAGACGTTGGATACTTGACCATGATCAATGTTGTTCTCAATGCTGTGCTGTATGTGAGTGTTTTACAAGAAGTTACTTCATACACTCGAGAAGTATGGGTTTGAAAAGTATGACATAATGTTCCAGCAGGACATTGAGCAGAAGCATATGTCAAGATTGACAAAAAATGGTTCAATGACAATTAGGTAGAGGTGCTGGATTGGTCTCCACAGTCCCAGACATCAACCCAATCGAACAATTATGGGTAGAGTGATGAAAAAGCTCTATACATATCCAAATGATTCAACCAATATGCATCAACATTGGGAATGTACAGAAGAGACCTGGTATCAGATTTTTGTCAAGACATGCTTGAATCTGATTTGAGAGCATGCCCAGAAAGATTCAGGCAGTGTTGTAAGCCAAAATAGGATTTACAAAATACTAACAAAATAAAAAATATATAAATTCAGTTTTTGGAGAAAACAGTAACAAAGCAGTTACATGACAGTAACCTGCATAACTAATCATATGCTAAATAGTTAGAAGAAAAAGTTAGGCATGAGATAGCTAAGATGATTATCTATAAAATGAAGGTAGTCTCATGTTCGAACCTGTAGTGGACGGTGAGATATGGAGCCTGAAAGTCAAAAGATAGTCACCTTTTGCCTGTCAGTGTAGTTATTATGTATCATCATTTGTATCAAATTTAATTCTAAAATGCTTTGATTATCTACAAATCCGAAATGAAAGGAATGTACAAGGTTGTGCAGAATTTCTGCCGCCACAATAAAGTATAGACTTCTTTTTTTTTCAAAAAGTAGTTAATACTTAGTAAGGAGACATTGAAGGGCATAAATCAGGCAGCAAAACATAATCAGATGGAGAAATCAAAAGCCATTAAAGGGGCCCGGGGGAACTGGATGAAAGAACTTAGATTAGTGAGGTGGGAATTTGTTAAGAATAATAAATGAATAACATGAGAAATCACATGAAAACTGCAACCCAAATTGAAAGTATGTGAAAAGGTGACAGAATGTTCACAAAAGTAATGGATTTGGCTCTGAAAAAAGTACAAATAAGGTGAAAGGACCATTTGAGTATAATCTTATAACCTGTGGAATTATGCATCAAGATCTTGTGGATATCATTTAGCTTTCTGGCTGCCTTCTCAATGGACAGAAATCATTACACTGTGAAGGTGGTCATTTTATTGGAATTCATTCTGCTATCCTGCAGTGTAACAATTTCTCTCCATGGGCAGCAGTGCTGTTCTCAGCAGTATGCCAGATGTACGGGATGTAATAGGCTAAGCAAGGAAGACATGGTGAGCAGTTTTACTGATCCAGCATCTAGGGACCATAAATGAGTACAGTACAGACGATGACTTTAATACTTCAAGGAGACTTAGTAATAAGTGATACTCAGATAAATCCAAGCAGCTTTATTGAATTTTATCATCACAGGCAAGTGACTAATTATCATTTGTGATTAAATTCCCATTAATATAATATACTGTTTCCATTTTTTAATTGATTATTTAGGACAAACGTACATGATAAAAAAAGGGCAAGAAAAGCTATTGGTTAAAGGATCACTAAATCCCACGCATATTGCTGAACAGACAATATTTATTTTTAATTCTTTAACCTGTTCATCACTGGGTGATTTTCCATTTTTCATTTTCATTTTTTGGTCCCCTTCTTCCGAGCGCCATAACATTTTTATTTTCATATGAGGACTTATTTATTGCAGGACGAGTTGTACTTTTGAACGAAACAATTCGTTTTACCATATAATGTACTGAAAAATGAGTAAAATATTCCAAGTGAAATTGCAAAAAAAAGTGCGATTGCACAATTGCCTTTGGGATATTTTATAAACCATGTTCACTATATGGCAAAACTCATGTATCGGTATGATGCCTCAGGTCGGTATGATTGTGCAGATGCCAAACATGTATTCTTTTAATTTTATCTAAGGGGTTAAACAAAATTCAAAAGTTTGTAAATAAAAAAATAAAAAAAAAAGCGCTTTTGGCACCATTTTCTACAACCTGTAGTGTTCTTATTTTTCAGGATGATGGATTTTTTTCAGATACATAATGGCTTATTTCTTGCATCTTTAGTTGGTGTTTTTAATTATTCATTTAGATCATCATATTATAGATGCTATATTTTGATCACCTGTTATTGCATTTAAAAAAAAATGTGGTGACCAAAAAACATAATTTTGGCATTTGGAATTTTTTTATCGCCATACCGTATGGATCAGATTAGTTGATTTTATATTTTCATAGATCCGGTGTTTCTGAACAGAGTGATACCAAATATGTGTATATTTTTTATTTTTTTAACTGTTATTATCAATGGGGCAAATGGGGGTGTTTTGAACTTTTAGGTTTTTTTTATTTTGTCATTTTTTTAAAAACTTTTTTTTTTATATTTTTTATTGATTTTACTAGTTCTTCTAGGGGATTTATGGATCCACTATCTGATCTGATCATTAAAAATGCAATCTTTCTTTAAGAGTCGCCACTCTGTTGGCTCTTACAGAAAGTATGTCATAATAGCGACAGGGGTCATCATATGACCTTTTGCTACCATGGTAACCATCAGCTCCATCGCGTTATGGTGGTCTGAAACGACGTAATTGCCCCATGGCTGTTTAAATCATGCTGTCACATTTTAACAGCACGATCTAAGTGGTAAGCAGGACTGGGTGTATTGCGGATCCACCTGCACCTGTTAGCCCCACATGTCTGCTGTTCAAATCAGCAGACATGTGCGGGGATCACTGCTGGCTCACTGCAGCAGCTGGCTGTATGTTCAATCTTTATCTCTCTCTTTTTCTCTTTCTATCTCTTACATCTCACTGTCTCTACTCTGCTATATCTGACTGTCTCAATCAAATGTAGCAGAGCTGAGACTGTGGCAGATGATGCGGAAGTTGTTTTTTTAATTTCCCAGTTTCTTAATCAGGGCTGAAGTTGGTTTCTTATTTAGCAGTTTCTTCTTTAGCAATTATTTATTTTCTATTTTGTTTTTACAGGTTTAACAACAAAAATAAAAATTCACCGCAATAAAATGCTATGTAGTGAGATTCCCTTATGTGAATACATTCAATGTCTTGCTAGTGATGCAATGTGCATCACTAACATGTTTTTTTTTTAAACAAAGGTTCCCTGTATTTATCATAAAATAAAAAAACACTTTTTATGCTTATGTAAATGTATTACATACCTTTTGTTTTAGTCATAGGGGTGGCGCTTGCCTTAAGTTCAGTCATGGTCAGTGAGACTTTGTCTTCAAATTATGGACACCCCCCTCATTGTGATTGATTGTCATGTTTTGACGTCACGGCAATCTCTTACTAACTCATGCACTTGCGCCTAATCTTCCCAGGCATGCGCTCTGCACTTTTCTCTTCTTTCTTCTCCTTAAAGCAGCTGCAGCAGAGCGAGTGTGCTCCTAAGGAGACATGATAAAGCCCTGGGCGTTCGCACATATGAAATTAATCTGGGGATGTATACTCAAATTCAGTGAACATGCTCAGGGCTTTGTCACATGTTTTTGTCGCTGAGGGGTGATGAGCGTCCAGGAGTAGACCTACGGGGCCATACACCGGAATCCCCTGCAGGAGGTAACCATACAGGGACTATCTGACACAATCCCAAAGTGCCTAAGTGCATTACTGCCAGGAAAAGTAGTATCGGCACTTAACACAGGAGAGTCTATGAAGTCCAGTACAGATGTGCACAAATGTAACAGCATGGCCAAGGAATCACAGACGTGGCAACAGGACGTGGTATCCTGGATGTGGCAGCACTAAGAGGGTTGCTCAGATGTGGCAGCAAGGAGATTCAGATGTGCTAGCATGGAAGTGGGGAATCAGACATGGCAGCACATACCTGGTTTATTAGCAGGTACAAAAAACGTACTAGGACACGTGACGCAGGACTAGACACTGTAATGGGTATGGGACCTGAGAATTAGCAACGCACTACAGATAGACAACGCTGCTCAGGCATCTCCCCTAAGGAGAAAATGCCTTAATACTTACAGTGTGATTTCTGACCTCAAGGGTCACTTCCCAGTAATAGGATGCCGGCCCTTTAAGAAAGCTGGTGTGACTGCTTGTGCACCCTTCAGGCACACCCAGAAGGCCTGCATGTGGTCTGGAAGCAGGAAGAGGCTGCGGGAGACCCTGGGCCAGGAACGGGGCACCAGAAACTGCGAGACAGATGAGGAGAATGGCGCCGCTGCCAAGGCATGAGAGTGGGAGCGTGCGGGGTGCTACATCATGTCTCTTTGGGAGCATACATGCTAAGCGCATCTGTGCTCCTGCTGCTCTGCTGCTGTAAAAACTGTCATGAGAAATAAGAAGATGGATGCACAGATGGCATGCCCGAAAACGGAGGGGAACTTACCAAGCATGGGAGTTAATAGGAGATTTCCTTGATGTCAGGCCAGTCACCGCAATCAATCACAATACAAGGGTTATGAATAATTTTAAGATGGAGCCTGACTGACTATAACTGAACCAAAGGCATGTGCCACCCCTATGAATGAAAGAAAAGGTATGAAATACATTCACACAAGCATAAAAAGTGTGGGGGTTATGATAAATACCGGGAACATTTGTTTGAAACACACATACTCGTTATGCATATTGCATCACTAAAGGCCACTTTACACATAACGAGATCGTAAACGAGATCGTTACTACGTCACAGTTTCTGTGACGCAAGAACGACTTCAATTGCGATCTCGTCACGTTTGACACGTACCAACGATTCACCCCCTGCTGCGAAATCGCTGATCGATGCCGAACAGCTTGGGCCATTTCTGGCTCGTTGGAGTCCTGCTGGGCTGCATGAATCTGTATGTTTGACACCCTATTAACGATTTAGTTGACGACCTAGATGAGATGCACGAAGGCGTGTTGTTGCGTCCCCGTTTCCGCGCCCCTCTCTGCACCGATTGGTTAGCTCCAGGTGCAGGTGCGGCTTCGATCCGAAAAACACACCAACAAAGCGACCAGGTACAATGGACGAAGGAATCAGGGTGGAGACGCAGGTTCTATCTCAAAGCAAAGCGCAAAAGAAGTGACAAAGGGTGACGCGATCCAAAATTTAACCGCTAGATACGCCCCCTGCATGCCCAATCAGAACGCAGTATTGGCCGCCAATGAAAGCGGAGGGGAGTATGGAAAAGGTGACGCAAATGCACGCCTACGTGACTCACTGCATTTTACTACGCCCCTAATGGGATTGGAATCGTTAACATAGTTGCTGTGTGACAGGGTCCCAGCGATTTGAAAGATCGTTATACGGGACGCATGCTCGTTCATAAACTCGTTATGTGTGACACCCAACATACGATTTCAACAACGACTCATAAACGATCCAGAAAGTGTGACGTAGTAGCGATCTCGTTCACGATCTCGTTATGTGTGACTGGACCTTTACATTATGGGCAGCTTAGTACCAAAAAATCACATGACAAGTTCCCTTTAAAGCAGCTGCAAAAATTCTAAAACTGGCGTAAAAAAATGGCGTACAAATGGACATCAAAGGGAGAACTGACGTATGCTATTGAAAGGATTAAATGAGTTTGAGCCACTGATATGATAATGCAGACACAAAGATAGTGATGCCCCACATCCAATTCAGGTCACTCTAGCCTGGCCCAAACATGTTCTGGATGTCAAAACTGGCATCAAATTGGACAGACAGTCAATTTTAACAATTTTATTAAGTAACTTGCTTTTAAGGAGTTAAATGACTTTGAGCCACTGATCTCACACCATCATTACATACATAGTAATGCCCCGCATCAAACATAAGTCCCATCAGCCTGGCCCACATAGGTTAATAAAACATTTTCACTGTTTTTCATAAGTAGCAGGTGTTTTTAAGAGGTTAAATGACTTTGGGTCACTGATCTTACACCACCAATACACAGATAGTGATGCCCAGCATTAAAGCCTGGCTGAAACAGGTTCTGGGCATCAGAATTGGCATTAAATAGGTCAAACTGAAATTTTCTCAGATTAATTATAATGGGTATGTAATTATGTAATGGGTGTTTTTAAGAGGTTAAATGACCTTGGCCACTCATCTCACACCAGCGATACATACTGTACATAGTAATGCTCTATATTAAACTCATGTCACTCCAGCCTGGCACAAAGTGACATCAAAGGGAGTAAATAGCCAATTTTCAAAAATTTGTATAAGTAAATTTTGGAAGAAAGGAGTAAAATTACTTTAGGCCACTGATCTCAAATCAGGGCATCCCTATGTATGCATTGGTGATGTGAGATCAGTGGCCCAAAGTAATTTAACCTCTTAAAAATGTGACACCCTGGCCTATCGGGTTGTCACAGGGTATTGTGCAATCTGTCCTTCTGCATGATTTCCACCTCCTCCTTGGTTATGGCTTCCTGACCATTGGTGTTGCTAAGAACAAGCTAATCAAAACCCTAGGAACACTCTGCACCACACCCACCAGACACACCAGTAGACAGCCTGAAGGGAATAGGAACGGCCACTTGGAAGGTTGGTAAGGGGAAGTCAGAAGTGTCAGAAGTGGAGTAGTTAAGTGGTGACTCTCATGTGGAGAGATCAGGAGCTGGGCTCCTCGTTTACTAGGTGGCAGACAGTGATCTGGGCCTGGTAGGAGCTGGATCCCAGTCGCAGGGGATCGTGACAAGGGGCACGGACTGTCGAGGAGGACAGCCGGCGGCCTTGTGCCATCACCGGGCAGGGGCCAGGGCATGACCGGGTACGTGGACCCTAGGCCAGGAAGTAGCTTCAGGCATCCTGGTAATTCATCCACGAGGACGGAGCCTTCAAGATCCATTTTCCACCCGCTCTAAAATCGTGGTACTAGCGCAATGAGGGGGATAGGACTTTCCCATTGCCTAGTCCAGAAAATCCCAAGCGTGAACCCTGAGAGCAAGCTCACTCTGTTAGCCATACGGGTGAGTGGGACCCGCTTTAGTTTCAAGCTAAAAGGGACCAATTGTAGAAAAAGGTGCCAAGGTCAAGGTCACAGGCTAACAAGCAACACCAAAGGGCACGGGATCCAGGAGTGCTCCCTCCCTGCTGCAGTGGCATCAAGAACTTTGGTTTACCACGGTTGTCAGTGTCAGCATTATTGGACTGAGTGAATACGCAATTAACCCTTACCCGCCCAACGGCACCTTTCCGACACCATCACCGAATCCCAGGGCATTCCCCCTACCCGTGGAGGGGTTAAACACCTGGCTGCCCACACCATCACCATCAGGTACTACCAGCCGCAGCGGTGGTACTTCACCCTTACCCCACACCATCCCCTGTACATAGCCCCCTTCAATTCAAGTGGCCGCATGACCCCCAGGTCCGGAGACCCTTCGAGCCACCGCGGATCCGGATCTGAGCAGCCCAATATGTATTCAAATCTTTGAAAATTTGCTATTTGCCTCCTTTGATGCCAGTTCTGATGCCCAGAATCCAATTTGCCAAGGCCGAAGTTACCTGAGTTTGATATCACTATATGTGTATTGCTGGTGTGAGATCAGTGGCCCAAATTCATTTATCACTTAAAAACATCTGTTACTTATTCACATCTGTGAAAACTTGGCTATTTGCCCACTTTATACCAATTCTGATGTCCAGAGCCCAATTTGCCAGGCTGGAGTGACCTGAGTTTGATGCAGGGCATTACTATCTGTGTATTGGTAGTGTGACATCAGTGGCACAAACTCATTTAACCCCTTAGAAACACCAGTTGTTTATTCAAATATATTAAAATTGTCTGCTTTGCCATATTAGTGGCCCTAAGTCATTTAAGTCTTTCACAAGAATACTTCATTGCCTACTTTATTGCCATTTTCGTGCCAGCTTCATAATTTTTTTAGCTGTTTTTAAGTGTACATTGCTGAGTAATCTCATTACAATATGGTATTATGCTGTGTCTATATAATGCAATCTCATTACTTTGTGGTTGTATTATGCTGGGTCTATACAAAGCAATCTCGTTTAGTAATGAGATTGCATTGTATAAACCTAACATAAGACAACCATATGGTAACGAGTCGTTACTATATGGTGCTATTATGATGGGTCTATGTGGCTCCCCTAAGGCTCCAGTCGCCATAGAGTATTGCACCTCAGTTAAGGTGCGGTATTCGCCTCGGGTAAGTAGGGGGTTAATCACCGGTGTTCCTCATTCACACTTTATAAACAGCTTAGGAGCCTTCTCACTGGGGACCTGGACTAGGGGGGTGTGTTATGATCCGGAACCATGGAAGATCACAATAGATCATTGACAAAAGGTGACAAGAGCATTGGCAACTAATCTGGCCGCCATCCCCTTATTAACCATCAACACTAGAAGTAGCTGAGGGGTGAAGTAACATCCTATGCACCGCAAACTTAGCCGGAGAACTAGCTATCTTAAAGGAAGGAGGGATGAATAACTCTCTGCTTCAGAAATAGACCGCAAAAGGTATAGAAAGCCCCCCACATTCAAAGACTATGGTGATATAGGAAAATACAATACACAGATGGGCGATAGGATTAGCAAAGGTGAGGCCCACTGACTAATTAGGAAAGGGGCTGATTGTGGCCAGAGAAAAACCCTACAAAACCCCGAATACCTGATAGTACAAAAGGTCCTCAAATCGCACGATCTGCACTCTGTCCTATATCAGGCGCTCTTGTCAAACCAATGAACAGAAAACAGGAACAATTACAAATTCAAGAAGCAACAAACACATGGACTTATAGAAGCAAAACTCCAAACATACCTGCAGGGAGCTTCCCAGCAAAGCAACAGAGAGGGAAGATTCCTGCATGCAAATAAACTGAAAACAACCACAATAATTGACAACCCAGATAAGAACAAAAGAACAAAAACAACATAGGAAAGAACCAAGCACTTATCTGGTGTAGATGTGGTCAGAAGCAAGATGAAAAGGCTGGAGAGCTACAGGTCAATGATAACTGGCTCAGCCTGCCAGGAGGTCAGGGTTTAAATAGACAGAGAGTTAGCAATAGAAACGCCCATTGCTTCAGCACACCTGGTCTCTGCCCAAATCATTCCTGGCCACAAGAGGGAGCCTCACAGCAGCAAAAGCACAACTGACATTAACAACAGGGTTGGCCATCACGAAGCACAGGAATTTCCCAGTCACTAGGACAACCACCTGGGGGGCGGGTTCCACTTGGGGTAGAAGTAGGAGCAACTCACACAATCTTCAGTCAGTCTACCCGGGACATCAGTTCTAGTGACACGACACTCCCATCTTCTCCTCATCTTTTTCTCTCATAAGGCCTAGGCTTGGAGCAGAATGCTTAGCTCGGCTTTCTGTTGGAGGAGCAACTCTTACAAAGAACCTTTTTCAAGCACCGGTGGTTTTTTCCAACTTATTCGAGGTCGATGGGGCCCATCACATTGGTGACCAGTGCTACTGCGGCAGCGAGCAGGTTACGTAAAGAACTGTAAGAAAAGACACCTAGAACCACGGCGGCCCAGTTGTACTCTTATTACCAGTGCTGGCGCCCCGTGCCTCGGCGCCAATGGCCACCGCCACTACCCCTATTCCCCTCATCATTCTCCCCGGGGCCCGCTGCATCTGTCGAGAGCGATACCATCTCGGCTGCTATTCCCATCCGCCCCGGAGGACAGCGACAGCAGTGGCAGCTAATCACTTGCCGCATACCGGAGGTGGCATCATGACAAACATCCACCTTCTTATTCCCCTTTTATTGTGGACACCTCGGAGCACAAAACCGGGCAGGCCACAGTGACATTCCAGACTTCCACACCGGCCCGGTGACGAATAACAGGTACGAGACCAGACCTGAACCCCCTGTCCCCTGGGTCCCAGATCTATACAATGCAATGTGGTTATTATATGGCGGTATTATTCTGAGTCTATACAATTCAATGTGTTTACTATATGTTTACTATATGGCAGTATTATGCTGGGTCTATAGAATGCAATCTCGTTACTATATGGTGGTATTATGCTGGGTATATACATTGCAATGTGGTTAGTTCAGGAGAGGAACGTCCCAGTCTTATAGGAGGTCAGTGGCTCAGAGTATACCAGGAAAGTGGTAACCAGATATTAGAGATCACAGCTAGAGCATTACACAATGAATGATGCAGGCCCCCTGGTAGCACAAGGGATTTCAGGATAGGATTGTTCTGATATTGTGGTAAGTCACAATATGGAAAGTGCAGATTCCATCAGCAGCACAGAGTATTTAAGGGGTATAATTGTCTTGTGTCTGGTCACTGGCCGGAACCTGCACTTTTCAAGTTGTGGCCTACTGCAGCCTCTCTCACACTGTGTGCTGAGCTGTGTATCTAATCCTGTTTTGAGTGATACTGTTTGTTCAGCTGTGTATCTTATCTTAACCTGTGTGATACTTTCTGCTGAGCTGTAGGTAGAGTCATATCATGTGGGATACTGTTTACTGAGCGGTCTATCTAATCCTATAATTTGTAATACCATCTGTGTAGCTGTGTATCTAATCCTATCCTGTGTGATACTGTTTCCTGAGCTGTGTATCTAATCCTATCCAGTTTGATTCTCATCCTCTCCCATCTCTCTCTCTAAAGGCCTCCACTGTTTCTCCAGTTGTCTCCACACTTTCACTGTAGGCCTCACCTATAATAAGCAGACCCTCACTGCTAAAATATTCAACTTCCCCATTGACTTCAATTATGCTCCTTATTCGAAACGAGCAACCGAACATTAGAAATTGCTTGTCTCAACTAATGAGCATGCAAATATTTTAGTGCAACACTCAGGGGAAGGAAGAACAAGCCTTCATCGTAGCTGACAACAGGCTACTACTGTGTCATATCTAATGACAGACATCCCTGATTTCACTGCAGTCGGCTTCCAAGTTGCCTTGAGCACAACAGACATAAGATTGATTACTGTCAGCTTTGAGCTATCATCTCCAGACATGAAATGGGGGGAGGTGCAGTATAGCAGAGGTGATGGTGGTATGAAAGAGGAAAGTCAATGGAAGGCTTTGCATTGTCACACAGCACAACTCAGCTATAGTGGCCCTCCCCAACCCATGCCAGGAGATGGAAGCTCAAAGGTGTCAGTAATCACACTTACATCTGTTCTTCTGCTCACAGCAACTGAGCATAACTGCCTTTTTACAATTGTTCAACATCATACAAATGAAGGAGATTATGTTTCAAAGGCCTCATTTCCACTTGCGTTTTGCATGGACAACTACAATCCAATAAAACATCAGATTGCACTCGCACCAGTGCAAAACCATGGGTCAGTGTCCATCTGCGATTGATTTCTCATGCCATATCGGCATGAGAAATGAATCGCAGCACACTGCGTTTGGCAGCGAGTTTTGGCTCACACGCACCCATTCAAGTCTATAGGTGCGTGTGAAAGATCGCACTGCACTCGCATGTCATCAGACCGCAGTGCAATGTACGCAGAGACAGGCTGCGGAGGAGATGGAAAAAGTGCTCCCCCTCTTCTCCGCAGTTGTGACCTGATTACAAGATCAGATCACAGTCTCATGAACCTTGGCTGACGCTCGCAGCAGTCGGAAGCTATGCACATGTGGAACCAAGCCCAAATGAAAACTATCTGATATCATCTACTTAGACTTAGGCGGGCTTTACACGTTGCGACATCGCTAGCAATTGCTAGCGATGTTCAGCGCGATAGCCCCCGCCTCCGTCGCACATGCGATATGTGGTGATTGCTGCCGTAGCGAACATTATCACTACGGCAGCTTCACACGCACATACCTGCTTGGCGACGTCGCTGTGACTGCTGAACTATCCCTCCTTCAAGGGGGAGGTGCGTTCGGCGTCACAGCGACGTCACCAATCGGCCGGCCAATAGAAGCGGAGGGGCGGAGATGAGCGGGACGTAACATCCTGCCCACCTTCTCCCTTCCGCATTGCCGTCAGGACGCAGGTAAGGAGATGTTTGTCGCTCCTGCGGCTTTACACACAGTGCTGTGTGAAGCTGCAGGAATGACAAACAACATCGTACCTGCGGTCGACCCGACATTATGGAAATGAACGACGCTACATAGATCAACGATTTTCAACGCTTTTGCGATCGTTTATTGTCGCACCTATACACGTTGCGATGTCACTACCGGCGCCGGATGTGCATCACTAACGACGTGACCCCGTCGATATTTCGGAAGCGGTGTCGCAACGTGTAAAGCCCCTCTTAGAAGGGTGGCCCAAAACTAAAATTTATTTTAATCCTAAATTCCATTCTATCTAATGACATCATCTAATCTCTTTTCTAATATGCTGTCACAAACCACCGGGGGGGTCACTCAGAAATCCCCCGCGCTGGCTACCAGTACGTCACAATCGGGGGGTAACAAGTGGGGGTCACCCCTCCTTTATACCTCCCGACCGACAGACAGAGCACGTGACGCGCTCTCTAGCGCCCCTCTTATAGTCAGGCCAATTATGGAATTGCCCGACAATAAGCAAGGAGGCCGCTATACTACTTATGCCGATTATTGAAGGGTCCCCGGTGAGAGTAAGGTATATATTCCCCCGACCTCCGCGGGCGGAATATATAAAATCTCCCCGAATCTCACTGGCCTCCCCACAATAATCCTTGGCACAATTCGCTGCCACCAACCGATTTACGGTAACTATTAGCCGAACACACAGACGTGGGATTCAAGATCGAGATAACAGAACAGCCCAAGATTAATTATATAATTTAATCAGCCTAAAGCACACTAGAAACTACAATATATACAATAGGGAATCTACAGAATATACATATGTCAGAGTACAGTTACAGATAAAGCATGTTTTACAAACAGGTATGCAATTCAATCAGTTACCTTGTGCGTCTGGCCACAGGGGGGCGCTGTAGACCAGGTTTCTAGGAACTCCCACAGATGTTTCCTAAACGTGCCCCCCAGCGAAAGAACACTGGAAAATGGCCGAAGTAGGGTTATCAACCTGGGCAAGTCCAGGTCCCCTCCTACCTTCGTGACCTCACAGGGAGCACTGCTCCACCCCTGGCTTGAGTTATGGACAATATCCCAACATGGAATATGGGCCATAACTTTGCCTGGGAGCGTCGTAGGCGGACGCCAATGCTCTCATTGTGACAGTTATGAATTTAGCTACAGAACGAGGGGACTCATGACCTGTCTGCCAGTTCCCCATTGGCTGATATCACGCCTGGGGCATTTCCCAATGTCCTGCTCCCATAAAAAGGGTGTGCCGGCATCGTCCGCATGCGGAGACACCATTTTTATGGTTGCCATATTTATCGGAAATATGGCTTGCGAGATATGAACCATTTTTTACTGGAGTCGTTCTGTCTGGCTATTTCCATAGCCTTGCTAATGAGATACAACTCTTGTTACAGGGTGACGGCAGGGAGTCATCCTGTGTCCATTGTTCCCACACCACCTCATTTCCATATCACAGGACATGGCCATGGAGGTGTAAGTGGAACACTGAGAACAAGAAGGGAGGGGGCACTGCCAGGGAGTGATGAGGGATTATGACTGGAGTCATAATTCATCTTCATATCCCGGGATTTGCCTCACACCTCCCCCCTTTTGAGGGCGCTAGGGGGCAGCACACTCCGGTGTTCCCCCGTGCGCCCGTCCGCGACCTCTCCTTGTCGGGACAGCCCGTCTGCGTTACCGTGGTCACGGCCCCTTTTGTGGCGAATGGTGAAGTTGTATTGCTGGAGCGCAAGGCTCCATCGCAACAATCGCCCATTCGTCCCAGAGACGGTGTGCAACCAGCTGAGGGGATTGTGGTCCGTCTCCACGATGAAGTGGCGCCCGTATAGATAGGGTTGCAGACGCTGCAGGGCCCACACTATGGCCAGGCACTCCTTCTCCATCGTGGAATAGGCAACTTCCCTTGGTAACAGCTTCCTGCTCAGGTACAAGACTGGGGGCTCTTGGCTCGCAGAGTCCACCTGGCTGAGCACCGCACCGAGGCCGAAGTCACTGGCGTCGGTCTGTACTACAAACGGCCGCGTGAAGTCGGCTGCCTGTAGCACGGGCGGGCTGGACAGGGCGTCCTTTAGGGCCTGGAAGGCTGTCTCGCAGTCCATTGTCCAATCGACTGCAGAGGGCAGCTTCTTCTTGGTGAGGTCCGTCAAGGGCTTTGCCAGGCTACTATAGCGTGGAACAAACCTCCTATAGTACCCGGCGGTCCCCAAGAAGGACATCACCTGCTTCTTGGTCCTGGGGGTGGGCCAGGATGCGATGGCTTCCACTTTCTCAGGCTCGGGCTTCAGTGTTCTCCCACCTACCCGGTGACCGAGGTACTGGACCTCGCTCATGGCCAGCTGACACTTTCCCGGCTTGATGGTCAAACCTGCCCGGTGGATCCGCCTGAGCACCTGTGCTAGATGCTCTAGGTGGTCCTCCCAGGTGGGACTGAAGACGGCAATGTCATCCAGGTACGCGGCCGCGTACCCTTCAAGTCCCTTGAGCAGGGTGTTGACCATCCGCTGGAAAGTGGCAGGGGCATTCCTCATCCCGAATGGCATCACCGTGGACTCGTACAGTCCAAATGGGGTAATAAAGGCAGAGCGTTCCCTGGCCTTGCGAGTCAGGGGGATCTGCCAATATCCTCGGCTCAGATCCATGATGGTCAGGTACTGAGCCCCGGCCAACTGATCGAGCAGGTCATCGATGCGTGGCATGGGGTACGCATCGGCGACCGTGACCGCATTGAGCCCCCTGTAGTCCACGCAGAACCGAGTGGTTCGGTCCTTCTTAGGGACGAGGACTACAGGCGAGGCCCAAGCGCTGTTGGATGCCTGGATCACCCCCAGCTTCAGCATCTCGTCAATCTCCTGGCGCATGTGTTGCTGCACCTCCAGGGAGACCCGATATGCTGAACGCCGGATCGGGGGATGATCCCCAGTGTCCACGTGATGGACAGCCAAGTCAGTCCTTCCGGGCTGGTTGGTAAACAACCCCCGGAAGGGGAGGAGGGTGGCCCACAGCTGGGACCGTTGGTCTTCCAAGAGCTGGTGGCCAACCTCCACATCCTCAATGGATCCGCCTGCCCTAACCTGGGCTAGCATATCCAAGAGGGTTTCCGCTTCTCCCTCCTCGGGCAGGTTGCACACGGGGAGCGCACATGCCTCCCGCTCCTGATGTGCCTTCATCATGTTCACATGGAAGGGCTTCCGCCTTCCACGGGCAGGGTCCAGGGTGACCAGGTACGTCACAGGGTTGAGCTGCTGGTACACGAGGTATGGGCCTTCCCAGGCTGCCTGAAGCTTGTCCTGTGGTACGGGGACCAGTACCCACACCTCTTGACCCACTTGGTAGGTCCTCTCACAAGCGTTCTGGTCGTACCAACGCTTCTGATCGGCCTGGGCTTGAGCCATATTGTCGTGTACCAGTTGCGTCAAGGCCTGCATTTTGTCCCGGAAGCGCATGACATACTCGATAACCGACACTCCAGGGGTGGCCAAATCCCCTTCCCAAGCCTCTTTCACCAGAGCCAGGGGGCCCCGCACACGTCGCCCGTACAGGAGCTCAAACGGTGAGAATCCTGTTGAGGCCTGTGGAACCTCCCGGTAAGCAAATAACAGGTGTGGGAGATACCGCTCCCAGTCACGCCCATGGGAGTCGACCAACATCTTAAGCATCTGCTTTAAGGTGCCATTGAACCGCTCGCACAGGCCATTAGTCTGTGGATGGTACGGGCTGGCCACCAGATGTCGCACCTGGACTTGCTTACAGAGGGCCTCCATCAGCTGGGACATGAATTGGGTCCCCCGGTCAGTGAGCATTTCCTGGGGAAAACCCACTCGGGAGAAAATCTCCAGCAATGCGGTGGCCACCTTGTCAGCCCGAATGGACGACAAGGCCACTGCTTCTGGGTACCGGGTGGCATAGTCCACTACCGTCAGTATGAAGCGTTTCCCGGAGCTGCTGGGGATGGCCAGCGGGCCGACCAGATCCACAGCCACCCTCCTGAAAGGCTCATCGATGATTGGCAGAGATACTAGTGGGGCTTTGGGGTGTGGCCCCGCCTTCCCCACTCTCTGACAGGTTTCACACGAACGGCAGTAGGCAGCCACATCGGCCCCCATTTTCGGCCAGTAGAAATGCTGGTTTAACCTGGCCTTGGTCTTAGCGATCCCTAGGTGTCCGGCCATCGGAATCTCATGTGCGATCCGCAACAACTCCGTCCGGAACGGATAGGGTACCACCAACTGTCGGTCCCTGGGCCACGCCTCCGGTGAACCCTGCTGGACCGTGGCCCGGTACAGCCGTCCTTGGTCCCAGACCACTCGCTCCGGGTCCGAGTCCGAGGGAGGCTGGGCCGCCTGCTCCTTAAGAGCTTTCAGGCTGTCGTCAGCTTCTAACGCTGCCTGAAACCCCTGACTAGATGTGGCCAGAATCGACGAGACTGTCACATCTTCGGTCAGTACCCCGGGACCTGTGTCCTGGCCTTCACCTGACTCGGCTGCCACTTGGTCAGAAGGGGAAGAGCTATCGGACCTCCGGGAGGCCCCTTGGCTTCCAGCACTCCCACTGCGGGTGACAGCGGCCACAGCCGCTGCAACCGTGGGTCGTGCCTGCTCCTCCTCCGTTCCTGACCAAGTCGCCGGTTCAGGCAGACCTACCTGGCTTCCTGACACCCCGGTTGTGGGGGAACCATGCACCGAGATCTTACCTGGGAGCACTTCCGCTCCTGGACCGGCCCCAATCTCACCTGCCTGTTCCCCTCCTGCAGCAACAGAACCCCGCTGTGAAATCTCTGGGGACCCCACATTTGCTGTGGTAGCCCCCACCCCACACACTGGTCCTCCCCCTGCAGCACCCTGCTCTCTGCTTATCCCTGCAGAGGGCAACAGATCCCAGCTCACAGGCTGATTACTTGTAGAGGCATTGTCACACCTGTCTCTGACCCCCTCCCCTGTCACAGCTGCAGCTGTGTGTGTGTCTATGGTGTCTATGCAAGCAGAAATATCAGAGTTCACTCCCTCCTCCCTTACATCATTCATAGATAACACATTAACATTGTTAGGAGTCATGTCAGTCCGGGCTGAAGGTTCAGCCCTTGGTTGGGGCCCAAACTGGGAGGTTATCTGCCCCAAATCTGTCCCAAGTAGCACGTTTGCAGGGATCCGATCAGTTACCCCCACCTCCCTCACCCTCCGCCCTGCGCCCCAGTCCACATAAATGTCAGCAACAGGCAGCGCCGGGTCAGTGCCTCCAATCCCGGAGACAGCGAGGGTTTTTCCAGGGATCAAGTCTTGGGGGGACACCATCTCAGGCCGCACCAGAGTCACCTCCGAGGCGCTGTCTCGCAGTCCTATGGTCACAGACCGGCCGACGGTGACAGGTTGGAAGCTGTCCAGGGACCTACCACCACCCCCACCCACACAATACACCTTGGGCGGCCCTTGGGACGGGGACGGAGCCGGGGCCTTGGGACGCTGAGGGCACATGGCCTTGAAGTGTCCAGGTAGGTTGCACTGGTGGCACCGTCTTGGTTCCGCCACGGGCCTGGAGAGGGGAGTTGAGGGGGACACCCCCTGCAGTCTAGGGGCAGGTGGGGCAGTCGCAGAATTCATCTTACCCCCTCTCCAGGTGCTGCTGGTGGCCGCTCTCCTGGCCTCAGGGGCCCGGTTGTTGGTGTAGTCATCGGCAAGGGCAGCTGTAGCCGTGGACCCCTTTGGCTTCTGGTCTCGGATGAACTGGCGGAGATCCTCAGGGCAGTTCCACGAGAGTTGCTCCGTGATGAACAAGTCCAGGATCTCCGGTCCGGTGGAAAGCTGCAGGCCTTGGGTCCAGTGGTCGGCAGCTCGGGCAAGTGCCCGCCTGTGGTCAGCCCAGGAGTCCTTTGGTCCCTTCTGTAGGCTCCGGAACTTCTTGCGGTAGGACTCCGGGGTGAGGTTGTACTGTTGGATCAGGGCCCGCTTGATGGTGTCGTAGCCCTGATCTGCCTCAGCAGGCAAGTCCCCAAGGACATCCAGGGCCTTACCCCTTAAACGGGGGGTCAGGTATTTGGCCCACTGGTCCTTGTTCAGATGGTGCTGCAAGCAAGTCCGTTCAAAAGCAGTCAGGAAAGAGTCCAAGTCTCCATCCTTCTCCAGCACTGGGAAGTCCTCAACACGGACCTTTGGAAGTTTGGTGTTTTGAAGGTCACATGTGGCTGATGAGGGCCGGAGCTGAGCTAGCTGCAGCTGGTAGTCACGGTCTGCCTGTCGCTCTCGCTCTCGCTCTTCACGCGCTGCCTGCCGCTCTCGCTCCGCAGCCTCACGCTCTGCGTGCCGCTCCGCAGCCTCAGCGTCACGCGCTGCCTGCCGCTCTGCCCTGCGCTCTGCCAGGAGTTCCTTGTAGCCCTTCTGGTCTCCAGCCTGGAGAAGGGCCATAGCCATTTGAAGAAGGCTATCCGAGCCTCCCAGGCTCGGTGGAATGGCACGTGGTGATCTGCGGCACGCTGCAGAGCTAGGCGATTCACTGTCCCTTTCAGAGCGGAGGGCTGGCATCTGGCTCGTTGAGGAACCTTGGGTGAGCTCCTCCTCATCTTGTCCAGCAGTGCCAGGTTGCGCAATGTCCTCGGCAGAACGGTTTTCTGGCGTCGAGCTCCTGGAGGACTCGTGGGCAACCTCCTCATTGCTGTCCACAGCACCGTCCTCCCTCTCTTCGGCTCCTGCCTTAGCATTGGCCAGTTGCATAGCTCTGCTCCTGGTGCCATCAGCCATTCTTGCAGACTTTTGGTCACTGACACAGAACTGACACCTGATGCCTCCACACACCTTACAGTATCTGCACTCTGACACTCTAGTGTTGAGCTAGTCTGAAGACCCCAGCAGCCACAGCTGCTGCAGGCAGTCTTTAGTGTCTGGGAGTATGGGTCTCACACTCACACACACTATTATCTCGATCCCACCGCTATGCCACCAATATGTCACAAACCACCGGGGGGGTCACTCAGAAATCCCCCGCGCTGGCTACCAGTACGTCACAATCGGGGGGTAACAAGTGGGGGTCACCCCTCCTTTATACCTCCCGACCGACAGACAGAGCACGTGACGCGCTCTCTAGCGCCCCTCTTATAGTCAGGCCAATTATGGAATTGCCCGACAATAAGCAAGGAGGCCGCTATACTACTTATGCTGATTATTGAAGGGTCCCCGGTGAGAGTAAGGTATATATTCCCCCGACCTCCGCGGGCGGAATATATAAAATCTCCCCGAATCTCACTGGCCTCCCCACAATAATCCTTGGCACAATTCGCTGCCACCAACCGATTTACGGTAACTATTAGCCGAACACACAGACGTGGGATTCAAGATCGAGATAACAGAACAGCCCAAGATTAATTATATAATTTAATCAGCCTAAAGCACACTAGAAACTACAATATATACAATAGGGAATCTACAGAATATACATATGTCAGAGTACAGTTACAGATAAAGCATGTTTTACAAACAGGTATGCAATTCAATCAGTTACCTTGTGCGTCTGGCCACAGGGGGGCGCTGTAGACCAGGTTTCTAGGAACTCCCACAGATGTTTCCTACACGTGCCCCCCAGCGAAAGAACACTGGAAAATGGCCGAAGTAGGGTTATCAACCTGGGCAAGTCCAGGTCCCCTCCTACCTTCGTGACCTCACAGGGAGCACTGCTCCACCCCTGGCTTGAGTTATGGACAATATCCCAACATGGAATATGGGCCATAACTTTGCCTGGGAGCGTCGTAGGCGGACGCCAATGCTCTCATTGTGACAGTTATGAATTTAGCTACAGAACGAGGGGACTCATGACCTCTCTGCCAGTTCCCCATTGGCTGATATCACGCCTGGGGCATTTCCCAATGTCCTGCTCCCATAAAAAGGGTGTGCCGGCATCGTCCGCATGCGGAGACACCATTTTTATGGTTGCCATATTTATCGGAAATATGGCTTGCGAGATATGAACCATTTTTTACTGGAGTCGTTCTGTCTGGCTATTTCCATAGCCTTGCTAATGAGATACAACTCTTGTTACAGGGTGACGGCAGGGAGTCATCCTGTGTCCATTGTTCCCACACCACCTCATTTCCATATCACAGGACATGGCCATGGAGGTGTAAGTGGAACACTGAGAACAAGAAGGGAGGGGGCACTGCCAGGGAGTGATGAGGGATTATGACTGGAGTCATAATTCATCTTCATATCCCGGGATTTGCCTCACATATGCTTTAAATAAAAAATCACTACTGTTTCTTCACATCTGCTATATCTGCTTTATTTTTTGCTACTTCCACTTTGATGATGCTTCCGTTGAGAATCATAGTGCGTACTGAAATTGTCAAAAGAGACATCATTGGGGGAAGAGGCTGCAGTCAAGATACACTGCCTCTGCCACCACACTGAATTGAAGCATCAGCAAAATGTTCATTTCAGAGACTGGGCTAGTTACTCATTGGTCAATTCTTACATATGCTCATGTAAAGCAGGGGCATGAAGTGGTAGTCGGAAGACACCCTGGCCACATTTCACAATAAAAGTATTATGGTCCTGGCTGGGTGTGTGGGCTTTAGAACTTAAGTTGGTACGCACCTGTAGGCTGCATGCTGCCATTGGTGTGGGATGCTGGCTAGGACCAGTTGTTTTAGTGTTCATTGAAGGAGACAATTTTACTGAACAGACTTTGGTGGACGACCAAACACAATACCTAGGCACATAACTTATTGGATATTTCCTTTACATAAAATACCAAAAGACAGAGTTCTTCAATGTTCGCTTATGATATTGCTGTCTCAGTTATTCCCAGACCTTCTACCACAACCCAGCTTAGCATAAAAGTACTGTTCATTAGAGTCCTAATCCACACACATCTCCATGTCCTCCCAGCAACAGGGAGTAGCAACACTCCCAAACCTGCCACCCAGGACTGCATTATAATCTTACGTTCACCACCGTGTCGGCCCATTTCCTTTGAGCTGTCAAAGCCTGCTAGTAAGCGTCCATCCATAGATCCTACCCACACGGATCACTTTTGGCTCCTTGACAAGTCCCAGATTTCACTACCGGTCTCGTCTCTGGGTGTAACAAATTTACGAAATTCTGTGAAACTTTCCTGCTACCCTTTCTTAATCTTTTACTCCTTCCTGTCATAAGACACCCGAAGAATGCACCCAAAGTGACGTGACGGACCCATACATCCACAGTTAACTGCGGTCGTCCAAAACTGAACTCTAAGATAAAGTCTGCCTCTTTCCCTCAGCACTAGCTATCCCCCATGAGCTAATCCCAACTGTCAACTGTCACTTGCTCTGCAGTTGGTTGATGATCAACCTATCTTACCAATATCCTATGTTATAATCTTATAACACTACCGACATTGCTACAGCTATGCATTGTGCTACATCTTATGTAGTTTTATAGATTAGAAAAAGGTGAGGCCCTACTGACTAAATAGGACAGGATAGGACAGGGACTGATGGTGGCCAGAGAGAAACCCTGCAAAAATTCAAAAACCTGATAGTACAAAAAGCCCTCAGATTGCTAGATCTGAACTTCGTCCTATACCAGGCGTTATTGTCATACCAATGAACAGAAAGCAGAAATTATTACAAATTCAAGAAGCAACAAGCACATGGACTAATAGGAGCAATACTCCAAACATAGCTGCAGGGAGCTTCCCTGCTAAGCAACTGAGAGAGAAGATCCCTGCATGCAAATAAACTGAAAACAACCACAGCAAATGACAAACTCAGATAAGAGCAAAAAGAACCAAACAACAAATAAAGAGCCAAGCACTTATCTGGGGTAGATGTGGTCTGGAGCAGGATGAAGCAGGCTGGTGTACAAAGAACAACTGACATCCGGCATAGCCTGCTATCAGACCAGGGTTTAAATAAGCAGAGAGTTAGCAATGGAAACGCCCATTGCTCAACCCACCTGATCTCTGACCAAACCATTCCTGGCCAAAAGAGGGAGCCTCACAGCAGCAAAAGCATAACTGACATTGACAACAGTTATGAGGAGGGGTCACCGAACCCTCATCAACGCCACCACGTCGCTCAGGATGAGCATGATGGAAGGCGCGAACCAACCTGTCCGCATGAACGTCAGAAGCCACAACCCAAGAGTTATCCTCCTGCCCATAACCCTTCCATTTCACAAGGTACTGAAGCTGTCGCCTACTGGGACGGGAATCCAGAATTTTTTCAACCTCATACTCCAGATCCCCTTGTACCAAAACAGGGTCAGGAGGCGCTGCTGCAGGAACTGTTTGCTTCACATGTCTCTTCAACAAGGACTTATGGAAGACATTGTGAATCTTAAATGACACTGGCAAAGTCAAACGGAAAGATACAAGGTTGATAATCTCCGAAATATTATAAGGTCCAATAAATCTGGGCTTAAATTTAGGAGATGGAACTCTCATAGGAATATTTTTAGAGGACAACCACACCATGTCCCCCACTTTAAACCGGGGACCAACAGTCTGACGCCGGTTGGCAAATTTCTGAGCAGATTCTTAAGGTTGAAATAATTTATCCACTACCTGCTCCCAAATCTGCTGCATACTGTTTACCACCTAATCTACCCCTGGATAATCAGACACCTCAAGCTGCCCCGAGAGGAACCTGGGGTGATACCCAAAATTGCTGAAAAAGGGGGACACCAATTGGTAGAGCTAGCTCTATAGTTAAGGCCAAATTCAGCCAAAGGCAAAAACGAAACCCAGTCATCCTGATCCGCAGAAACAAAACACCGTAAATAGGTCTCCAGGGTCTGGTTAGCCCTTTCAGTCTGACCGTTGGTCTGAGGATGAAACGCCAAGGAGAAAGACAGCTGAACACCCAATTTGGAACAAAATATCCTCCAAAATCTGGATACAAACTGCACCCCTCTGTCAGAAACAATGTTTTCGGGTATACCATGCAAACGAACAACATGTTGGGAAAACAAAGGTACCAACTCTGATGAAGACGGCAACTTAGATAGGGGAACCAAGTGGACCATCTTGGAAAATCTATCACAGATCACCCAAATCACAGTCATTTTCTGAGAGACGGGAAGCTCTGAAATAAAATCCATAGAGATGAGCGTCCAAGGTCTCTTAGGAACCGGCAAAGGCAATAATAAGAAAACAATTTTTTGACCAAAGAAAATATATAAATGATGGCTCCACTCACTCAACAGCAAAACCTATAAGAAACAATGAGTGAACAAGACTGATGATAAAAACATATTTTTATTGGATAATAATTAAAAACACAAACATAGAGGACAAAAGATGAGGTCACAATCAAATACCGTCAGGTGATCAGAATTTTAGTCTATAGATGGCATAGGTGCACAGTAAATATGTGTCAAAGAAAGCAATAAGTCATAAGAAAAATGGGCCCATATTAGAATTTAGAAAACATCCACAAAAATACTGAGTAGATACAACACATATAAATACCAAATATTTGTATTTATATGTGTTGTATCTACTCAGTATTTTTGTGGATGTTTTCTAAATTCTAATATGGGCCCATTTTTTCTTATGACTTATTTGTCAGGGCCAGGCGGACGGGCAGACCCAGGAGGTGGATCCACTGGGCCGAACTCCAAGATGGTGGTAAGGAGTCCGGTAGCTGAAGCACTATAGGCAGCTGAACAGTCCGTGCATATGAGGATAACGGAGAAGTCCCTGGGACCACGGAGTCACTGATGGTAGTCCGGGTGACGCAGCTCAGGTTCGGAAGCCGAGATGATGTCAGGCGGGGTCCGGAACCTTTGGAGCGAGACGAGGGGTCACCGCAGGGATCCGAGATGGTGCGGACTGTCAGATGGTAGATGAACAGCGTGCGGGGTTCGGGATTCAGCAGGGCCGGATGGCGAGGCAGGATCAGCTCTAGAAGAGAGATACGTGAGTATGGCAAAGCAACACCAGGAGACCTGACTCCTAGCTTGGAAAACACGAAGATCAGGCCCCGCCCCCTTGGACATTAAACCCCTTTATACCCTGTACCTGTTTGCATCATTTCCTGTTAATGGACACTGGCCCTATAAGAAAGGGTCAATGACCGCGCGCGCGCCCTAATGCGCATGCGCGCTGCCCGAGTGCCAGAAGCCAGAGCAGGAAGCTGCGAGGAGGAAGCAGCAGGGACGGCCTGGGGCTGAGAAGCCGACGAGCGCCGGGAGCGGGGGCCAGGACGCCGGGGACGTGCTGGCAATGGAGGCAGGAGAGCGGGGAGCGGCGGTGACCGGACCAAGGAACCGGGAAGCGAGGCAGGGGAGCCGGGGAGCGTGACAGGTGAGCCGGAGGGCAGCGCAGGGGACCGTGACAGTACCCCCCCCACGCCCCCTCCCCGCAACCGGGACAGGAAGGCACGGATCAGCGGAGTGCCCACATTCTCCCGAGGCTCCCAGGACCTATCCTCAGGACCATACCCAGCCCAGTCCACCAGGAAGAACTGTCGACCTCGTACGGTCTTCATGGCCACGATATCCCTTACCGCATAGATGTCGTCATCGGCAATAGGAGGAGGAGCCGAACTGGCAGCAGCGGAGAAGGGACCAAGTACAACCGGCTTGAGCAGGGAGACGTGGAAGGAATTGGGTATCCTCATCGTGGCCGGGAGCTGTAGCTTGTAGGAGACCTCATTGATCTTGTTGAGGACCTTAAACGGCCCGATGTAGCGAGGACCCAGCTTGTAGGATGGTATCTTCAATCGGACGTACTTGGAAGCAAGCCAGACTAGGTCTCCAGGAGAGAAACACGGAGGGTCCAGACGTCTCTGGTCTGCGTGTCTCTTCATCCGCAGGGAAGCACGCCCAAGGGACGCCTTGACAGAGTCCCAAATGGTAGCGAAGTCACGGGCTACAGTATCAGCAGCAGGGACATCCGAAGAAGGGGATATAGGCAATGGGACGGAGGGTTGAAGTCCGTAAACAACATGGAAGGGAGAGCTGGAGGACGACTCACTGATGTGGTGGTTATGGGAGAATTCAGCCCAAGGAAGAAGCGTGGACCAGTCGTCGTGATGGGCGTTGACATAGTGACGTAAGAAGGAGGTCAAGATTTGATTGACCCTCTCCACTTGGCCATTAGACTGAGGATGGTAGGCAGAGGAAAAGTCCAGAGTCACTCCCAGATGTTTGCAGAGCGCCCTCCAGAAGCGGGAGGTGAACTGAGTTCCTCTGTCGGACACGATGTGAGATGGAAAGCCATGCAAGCGGAAGATGTGCTGTATGTAGGCTTCCGCGAGTTCCTGAGCAGAGGGCAGTCCAGCCATAGGGACGAAATGAGCCATTTTAGAGAACCGATCCACCACGACCCATATGACTGTGTGTCCGGAGGACAATGGCAAGTCCGTAATAAAGTCCATTGCTATGTGTTGCCACGGAACTGAGGGTATCGGCAGAGGCAGAAGACGGCCATATGGCAGGTGTTTGGGCGTCTTGTTCCTGGCACAAGAGGAGCAGGCAGAGACAAAAGCAGCGACGTCCGTGCGAAGGGATGGCCACCAGTAATGACGTACAATCGCACCCCATGTTCTCTTCTGGCCAGCATGACCGGCTGTTTTCGAGGCATGACCCCAGTGTAACACTTTTTGCCTGTCAGTCTCAGAGACATAGGTCTTCCCGGGCGGTATCTGGGCCAGGGTGACAGGAGCCACCGGAATGATTTTGCTAGGAGAGATGATGGGTTGGGTAGTCTCCTCCTCCTGCTCCATGGGCATGAAAGACCTAGACAAGGCATCAGCGCGTACATTCTTGTCCGCGGGTCGGAAATGTAGCTGGAAATCAAACCTGGCAAAGAATAAGGACCACCTGGCTTGCCGTGGGTTCAGTCGTTGAGCGGACCGCAGGTATTCCAGGTTCTTGTGGTCCGTATAAATAATCACGGGATACACTGCTCCTTCCAGAAGCTAGCGCCATTCTTCCAGAGCCAGTTTGACCGCCAATAGCTCTCGGTCACCGATGGTGTAGTTGCGTTCAGGCGCTGAGAAGCTCTTGGAGAAGAAACCGCAGGTCACCATCTTCCCGGAGGAGGACTTCTGCATGAGCACTGCTCCGGCTCCCGAGGAGGAGGCATCCACCTCCAAGGTGAACTGGCGGTTTAACTCCGGACGGTGGAGTACAGGAGAGGAGGCAAATGCCCGCTTCAGAGAGTCAAACGCGGCGTCGGCCGCAGGTGACCAGTCCTTTGGATTAGCCTCCTTTTTGGTCAAAGCGGAGAGAGGAGCAGTCAGGGCAGAGAAGTGAGGGATAAACTGGCGGTAGTAGTTGGCGAATCCCAGGAAACGTTGGATTGCCTTCAGTCCAGAAGGAGGAGGCCAGTTGAGGATGGAGGAGACCTTCTTTGGATCCATTTGCAGTCCGGTATCAGAGATGATGTACCCCAGGAAGGGGAGAGAAGACTGCTCAAAGACACACTTCTCGTACTTGGCGTAGAGACGATTCTCTCTCAGTCTTTGTAGAACCAGCTGTACGTTCTCTCTGTGGGTCTGGAGGTCCGGAGAGAAGACAAGGATGTCATCCAGATACACTACTACACAAACGTAAAGAAGGTCCCGGAAAATGTCGTTCACCAATTCTTGGAAGACTGCTGGTGCGTTACACAGGCCGAAGGGCATCACGCAGTATTCATAGTGCCCATCGCGAGTGTTGAACGCGGTCTTCCATTCGTCCCCAGAGCGGATGCGTACCAGATTGTAAGCACCCCGAAGATCCAGCTTGGTGAACACACGAGCTCCTCTAAGTCGGTCAAACAATTCGGGGATGAGCGGCAGAGGGTACTTGTTTTTTACGGTGATTTGATTCAATCCCCGGTAATCAATGCATGGGCGTAAGTCGCCTTCTTTCTTCTTGACGAAGAAGAAGCCTGCTCCCGCATGAGAGGAGGACCTCCGAATGAATCCCCTTGCCAGGCTCTCTGTGATGTAGGCAGACATGGCCCTTGTTTCGGCTGGAGACAACGGATATATCCGTCCTCGAGGTGGTGTTGTTCCTGGGAGCAGGTCGATGGCGCAATCGTAAGGACGATGCGGCGGAAGTACCTCAGATTCCTTTTTGTCAAAAACGTCTGCGAAGGACCAATAGGCCGAGGGCAGTCCCGGTAGGTTCTCTGGAACCGGAGGTCGTCGGATGGGTTGTATGGACTTCAGACACTTCTCATGGCACGAAGAGCCCCATCGGGTGATTTCGCCAGTGCCCCAGCTGACTGATGGTTCGTGTGTCCGCAACCAGGGAAGTCCCAGCAGGATTTGATGGGACATGTGTGGAAGGACGTAGAGAGCGATGTTCTCGGTGTGCAGGGCACCGATACGCAGTTCGACCGGCCTGGTGATCCAGGAGATGGTGTCAGAGAGGGGTCTCCCATCCACAGAGGCAATCACCAGGGGCTTGTCGAGTGGAGTAACAGGCACCTGGTACTTGTCCACCGTGGCCTGCTGGATGAAATTGCCTGCTGCTCCGGAATCGAGGTACGCCTCAGCCGTGTACCGCATCTCTCCCGTTGTCACTTGCACAGTCCAGGTAACCTGGTCTGAGAGAGTCCCAGGACCTAGGGTGGCCTCTCCTACCAACCCTAGGCTTTGGCGTTTCCCGACCTCTCAGGACAAGAGCGTAGGAGGTGTGTGCCCTCTCCGCAGTAAAAGCAGAGACCTTTGGCGAGCCGCTCTGCTCGACGTTGTTCAGACTGTCGTACTCGGTCGATCTGCATGGGCTCGTGGACGGGATTCCCAGCTGTTGATGACTGTAATACGGAGGGCTTCTGCGGAGGAGAGGAATGCCGTACCGGACGTCTCTCACGAGACAGCTCTTTGGATCGCTCCTGAAAACGAATGTCCACTCGAGTCGCTAGGGTAATTAGGGCATCCAGAGTGGACGGCACGTCACGACCTGCCAGCTCATCTTTGATGCGACCCGAGAGTCCTTCCCAGAAGGCGGCTGTTAGGGCCTCGTTATTCCACCCGAGTTCTGATGCCAAAGTACGGAAACGGATGGCGTATTGACCCACCGTCAGTGTTCCTTGACGTAACCGGAGAAGGGATGAAGCAGACGCAGAGGCGCGTCCCGGCTCGTCAAAGGTGCTGCGAAAGGCCTGCAGGAACTCTTGAAGATCCTTGGTCATGGGGTCCTCCTTCTCCCACAAGGGGTTCATCCATGCCAGTGCCTCGCCCTCCAGGTGAGACATTATGAAGGCGACCTTGGCTTGGTCGGAGGCAAACAAATGTGGCAGCTGCGTAAAATGAAGGGTACATTGGTTTATGAAGCCCCTGCAGGTCTTGGGATCTCCGGCATAACGGGGTGGTGAAGCCAAACGGAGTCTGGAAGCATCCGAAGAGACTGCCACGGGTGCGGGAGCCATGGATTGACTAGTGGAGACCTGGGACGCAGAAGATGGGACCGAGGCTTGTATCGTGGTCAGGCGGGCGTCCACGGAAGTCATAAAGTTCAGCATGCGGGTCTGGACTTCACGCTGGCGTTGGAGTTCCTCTTGCAAGGCCGGTAGTGCTGCAGCGGGATCCATGGCCTGATCTTACTGTCAGGGCCAGGCGGACGGGCAGACCCAGGAGGTGGATCCACTGGGCCGAACTCCAAGATGGTGGTAAGGAGTCCGGTAGCTGAAGCACTATAGGCAGCTGAACAGTCCGTGCATATGAGGATAACGGAGAAGTCCCTGGGACCACGGAGTCACTGATGGTAGTCCGGGTGACGCAGCTCAGGTTCGGAAGCCGAGATGATGTCAGGCGGGGTCCGGAACCTTTGGAGCGAGACGAGGGGTCACCGCAGGGATCCGAGATGGTGCGGACTGTCAGATGGTAGATGAACAGCGTGCGGGGTTCGGGATTCAGCAGGGCCGGATGGCGAGGCAGGATCAGCTCTAGAAGAGAGATACGTGAGTATGGCAAAGCAACACCAGGAGACCTGACTCCTAGCTTGGAAAACACGAAGATCAGGCCCCGCCCCCTTGGACATTAAACCCCTTTATACCCTGTACCTGTTTGCATCATTTCCTGTTAATGGACGCTGGCCCTTTAAGAAAGGGTCAATGACCGCGCGCGCGCCCTAATGCGCATGCGCGCTGCCCGAGTGCCAGAAGCCAGAGCAGGAAGCTGCGAGGAGGAAGCAGCAGGGACGGCCTGGGGCTGAGAAGCCGACGAGCGCCGGGAGCGGGGGCCAGGACGCCGGGGACGTGCTGGCAATGGAGGCAGGAGAGCGGGGAGCGGCGGTGACCGGACCAAGGAACCGGGAAGCGAGGCAGGGGAGCCGGGGAGCGTGACAGGTGAGCCGGAGGGCAGCGCAGGGGACCCGGGGAGCGTGACATTATTGCTTTCTTTGACACATATTTACTGTGCACCTATGCCATCTATAGACTAAAATTCTGATCACCTGAGGGTATTTGATTGTGACCTCATCTTTTGTCCTCTATGTTTGTGTTTTTAATTATTATCCAATAAAAATATGTTTTTATCATCAGGCTTGTTCACTCATTGTTTCTTAAAGGTTTTGTTGCAAAGGCAAAAATAGCCCACTAGAACGTGAACAACAGGGCTTGGACCTAGAACAAACTCCACACGACTGCACAAAACTACGGACATCCCGTAACAGGGAAGGCCACCAAAAGAGCGGCTCACAAGATCCCGAGTACCAAAAATGCCAGGATGACCCGCCAAAACAGAACAATGAACCTCAGAGACAACTCGGTCTCTCCATTGGTCTGGGACAAACAGTTTCCCTGTAGGACATCTCTCAGGTTTATTCCCCTGAAATTTCGCCAGTGCCAACCGCAGATCAGGCGAAATGGCCGAGAGAGCTACGTCATTATTATTATTATTATTATTTATTATTATAGCGCCATTTATTCCATGGCGCTTTACAAGTGAAAGGGTATACGTACAACAATCATTAACAGTACATAACAGACTGGTACAGGAGGAGAGAGGACCCTGCCCGCGAGGGCTCACAGTCTACAGGGAATGGGTGATGGTACAATAGGTGAGGACAGAGCTGGTTGCACAGTGGTCTACTGGACTGAGGGCTATTGTAGGTTGTAGGCTTGTTGGAAGAGGTGGGTCTTGAGGTTCCTCTTGAAGCTTTCCACGGTAGGGGAGAGTCTGATGTGCTGAGGTAGAGCGTTCCAGAGTATGGGGGATGCACGGGAGAAATCTTGTACGCGATTGTGGGAAGAGGAGATAAGGGAGGAGCAGAGAAGGAGATCTTGTGAGGATCTGAGGTTGCGTGCAGGTAGGTACCGGGAGACTAGGTCACAGATGTAGGGAGGAGACAGGTTGTGCATGGCTTTGTATGTCATGGTTAGTGTTTTGAACTGGAGTCGTTGGGTGATGGGAAGCCAGTGAAGGGATTGGCAGAGTGGCGAGGCTGGATAGTAGCGAGGGGAGAGGTGGATTAAGCGGGCCGCAGAGTTTATAATAGATTGCAGGGGTGCAAGAGTGTTGGAAGGGAGGCCAGAGAGCAGGAGGTTGCAGTAGTCGAGGCGGGAGATGATGAGGGCATGCACTAATGTTTTTGCAGATTCTTGGTTAAGGAAAGCACGGATCCGGGAGATGTTTTTGAGTTCTAATCGGCATGAGGTGAAGAGGGCTTGGATGTGTGGCTTGAAGGATAGAGCAGAGTCGAGGATCACTCCAAGGCAACGAGCTTGTGAGACTGGGGAGAGTGAGCAACCATCGAGTTTGATGGAAAGGCTTGTTGGAGGAGATGAGTGAGGAGGAGGAAAGACAATGAATTCTGTTTTGTCCATGTTAAGTTTTAGGAATCGCACAGAGAAGAAGGATGAAATAGCAGACAGACATTGTGGGATTCTGGTTAGTAGAGAGGTAATGTCAGGTCCAGAGAGGTAGATCTGTGTGTCATCGGCATAGAGATGATACTGGAAGCCGTGGGACTCTATGAGCTGTCCCAGGCCGAAGGTGTAGATGGAGAAAAGCAGGGGTCCAAGAACTGAGCCTTGGGGAACACCGACAGATAGGGGCGAGATGAGGAAGTGGTGTGAGAATGGGAGATGCTGAAAGTTCGGTCGGTTAGGTATGAGGATATCCAAGATAGGGCCAAGTCTGTGATGCCCAGAGATGAGAGAATCTGTAGTAGGAGGGAATGGTCTACTGTGTCGAATGCAGAGGACAGGTCTAGGAGGAGGAGGACAGAGTAGTGTCGCTTCATCATTCAGGATAGTAGACGGCTCGACACCCTCCAAAGAGTCAGCACAGAAACTCCTGGAAAGGGCATCGGCCTTAACATTCTTGGTGCCTGGCAAAAAAGAGACCACAAAATTAAACCGGGTAAAAAACAAAGCCCACCTGGCCTGCCGAGGATTCAACCTCTTGACAGATTCGAGATAGGTAAGATTCTTGTGGTCCGTAAGCACCATAACTTGATGTCTAGCCCCCTCCAACCAATGTATCCACTCTTCAAATGCCCACTTCATAGCCAATAATTCCCGGATCCCCACATCATAATTCCGTTCAGAAGGAGCAAACTTCTGAGAGAAAAAGGCACAGGGCTTAAGTTTACCCGAAGTAGCATCTCGTTGAGACAGAACAGCTCCTGCTCCGATCTCTGAGGCATCAATCTCAACCTGAAATGTGCGAGACACATCAGGTTGCTGCAGGACTGGGGCAGAGGTGAATCGCTTCTTAAGCTCCTGGAAGGCCACAATCGCCTCTGGGGTCCAATGCTCAGCATCAGCCCCCTTCTTGGTCAAATCTGTCAGAGGCTTGACAACGGCAGAAAAACTGGCTATAAATTTACGGTAAAAACTAGCAAACCCCAAAAACTGCTGCAGGGATTTTAGAGAAGTCGGTTGCACCCAGTCGTAAATAGCCTGAACCTTAACTGGGTCCATTTCGATAGCGGAGGGAGACAAGATGAAGCCCAAAAAGGAAATCCTTTGCACCCCAAAGAGGCACTTTGACCCCTTAACGTACAGTGCATTATCCTTAAGTATCTGAAAAACAGCCCGTACTTGCCCAACATGAGAGTCGCAATCATCAGAAAAAATCAAGATGTCATCCAAATAGACAATCAAAAATTTACCAATAAGGTCCCAAAAAATATCATTCATGAAGGCCTGGAAGACGGAGGGGGCATTAGTGAGCCCAAAAGGCATCACTAGGTACTCAAAATGCCCATCAGGAGTATTAAAAGCCATCTTCCATTCATCACCCTCCTTATTACGTATGAGATTATACGCACTCTTAAGATCCAGTTTCGTAAACCATTTGGCACCCTTCATTTTAGAGAAAAGATCAGACATCAGAGGCAAAGGGTACTGATATTTGATCATAATTTTCTTAAGAAGACGGTAATCAATACAAGGTCTCAACAACCCATCTTTCTTAGCAACAAAGAAAAAGCCAGCACCCAAAGGAGAAGAAGAGGGCCAATGTGCCTTTTCTCCAATGATTCCCTGATGAATGACCGCATGGCATCATGTTCGGGCACAGACAAGTTGAAAATCCGCCCCTTGGGAAATTTACAATCCGGCACCAGCTTAATGGCACAGTCACAGTCCCGGTGTGGGGGCAGAGAATCAGATTCCCGGTCATTAAATACATCACGGAAATCAGACAAGAAGGCCAGAACATCAACTGCCTGAGCAGACGTGGACGACATGGAAAGTTCCTGATGCACACCTTGACAACCCCAACTAGCTACCGACAAGGATCTCCATTCAAGAACTGGATTATGGGTCTGCAACCACAGAAATCCCAGAATCAAGGTATCCTGTAGATTATGCAATATTAAAAATTTACAAGTTTCCTGATGCAATGGTGCATCTCTCATAGGCACCTGAGTCCAAAATTGAGGTTTATTTTCTGCCAAAGGGGTAGCATCAATGCCCCTTAAAGGAATAGATGCTTGCAAAGGAATCATGGGGAAACCACAATCCCTAGCAAACCCAAAATCCATCAAATTGAGCGCTGCCCCTGAGTCCACAAAGGCCAGTGCAGAAAATGAAGACAATGAGCAAATCAATGTGACAGACAAAAGAAACTTTGGTTGCAAAGAACCCACAGTAACAGAAGTAGCCAATCTCTTTTCACGTTTAGGGCAGACAGAGATATTATGAGAAGCGTCTCCACAATAGAAGCACAGTCTATTTTTCCGTCTGAACCCCTGCCGACTAGCATTAGAATGGACCCTATCACACTCCATAGGCTCCAAAGGCTGTTCCTCAGGCACAAAACCAGCAGGTATCTTCCTGCGCTCACGTAACCGCCTATCAATCTGAATGGCTAAGGTCATAGAGGCATCAAGACCAGAAGGGATGGGGAATCCCACCATTACATCCTTCACAGTATCAACAATACCCTTCTGAAAATGAGCCGCAAGCGCGTCATCATTCCATTTGGTAAGGACCGCCCACTTTCGAAATTTCTGACAAAAAGTTTCTGCAGAATCCAGACCCTGAGTTAAGGACAACAAGGACTTTTCTGCTTGGTCTGCAATATTGGGTTCGTCATATAATAAAACCAAGGCCTGAATCCACATCACTGAGAATCGGATCATCAGACGCCAAAGAGAAGGCTCAGTCCTGAGGGTCACCACGCAGTAGGGAGATGACAATTATTCTTGAAGCTCAAAAATCTCGACCTATCTCCTGAAAAAAATTCAGGAACGGGAATCTTAGGCTCTACAAGGGGAGTCTGTGCAAGATAAGACTCTATACGATGAACCTTACCATCAAGATGAGCAACACGCTCACCCAATTCATCCATGCTAGAAAAAATAAATCATCCATGGAACCCAAAGAAAAAGAGGAAAAACACAAAAAAAAAATAAAAAAATTTCAGCAGACCTTTTTTTTTTTCTCCTTCTTAAGAGTACCCTTTAAATTTGTTGGCCAGATGTACTGTTATGATCCGGAATCATGGAAGACCACCATAAATCATTGGTAAAAGGTGACAAGAGCATTGACAACTAATCTGGCCGCCATCCCCTTACTAACCATTAACACTAGAAGTAGCCGAGGGGTGAACTAACATCCTATGCACCGCAAACCCAGCCGGAGAACTAGCTATCCTAAAGGAAGGAAAGATGAATAACTCTCTGCCTCAGAAGATAGATGAAGAATAGCAAGCCCCCCACATTCAAAGACTGCGGTGATATAGGAAAACACAATACACAGATAGATGATAGGATTAGAAAAAGGTGAGGCCCTACTGACTAAATATTACAGGATAGGAAAGGGACTGAAAATGGCCAGAGAAAAACCCTGCAAAAATCCAAAAACCTGATAGTACAAAAAGCCCTCAGATCGCTAGATCTGAACTCCGTCCTATACCAGGCTCTCTTGTCATACCAATGAACAGAAAGCAGGAATCATTACAAATTCAAGAATAGCCTGCTATCAGACCAGGGTTTAAATAAGCAGAGAGTTAGCAATGGAAACGCCCATTGCTCAACACACCTGGTCTTTGACCAAACCATTCCTGGCCACAAGAGGGAGCCTCACAGCAGCAAAAGCATAACTGACATTCACAACACTCTAGTTTGTTGATGCCTTTTCTAAAATGTGGTGTCCAGAACTGGACACAGTATTTTAGATGAATCTGACCAAAGAAGTGTAAAAAGCAATAATTACTGATCTTGACTGTATGCTTCTATTAGTACATCCCAGAATTGTGTTTGCCTGTTTTGCTGCTGCATCACACTGTTGACTTATGTTCAGTCTGTGATCTATTAGCATACACAAGTCTTTTTCAAACGTGCTGTTGCTTAACCCTAAACCTCCAAGACTCCAGAGTGGATTGGGCAGAGCCCATATAAGGGGATGGTTGAGTCTTCAGGGCAATGAGGAGTCCAGGTGCTTGATAAGGTAAAGTCCATGCAAACGGCATACTACCCAGTCGCAGTCCACAGCCGCTAAATTTAGCAGGGTGTGCACAAACAGTGCACAAAACAAGCTGGGAGAAGGAAACACAAATATCTTCCGCCTTACTTTTTACTGCAGTCACTCGCAAACCTAGGACTCCCATTTTCCCTTCCTGAATTAAGCTATACCCTTTCTTGAAGTCCTGTGCCATAGAAAGCCATATGTCGCTCGGAGCTGAATGCTTCAATTTTGTGTTCAGGATCACAGACCTCTGGTTTCATGAAGTCAACTAGCTGCATTTCTAAAAATGATTATGCCATGACAGTCTATTTTCTACTGCATGGTCATAAGCAAATTTGCCATCCTGTTGTGTTGCAGGCATTTTCCTGCCCTGCTCTGCCTCTTCCAGGGCAGAACCTTTTCCTGTTCAGCTACCAGTTTCTTCAGAGATGCCTCCTGTTCTCCATCAGCTTGCTGCAATGGGCAGAGTCTCTCCTTCCGCCATGCCCTCCTGGGGCAGATTCTATTCAACATGGGCTCGCATCTCCAGGCACAGTTCCTCCTCATACAGGCATAGCCTTTGTAGGGCTGCCTGGACCTTAGTGCGCTTTCATTCCATTGCCACCCACAATGGGAAGGACTTGTTTTAGACATTTGCATTCATCACCATCTTAGTGACTTTGCCTGGCTCCATCTTTAGCAGTGGAATTGCCTCAGTTTTCACTGTGGAGAGACTTCTCCACTTCATGCTAGTTTTTTTGAAGCAAGGCCCTATCCTGCTGACTATGCCACTTGTGAAGTGGGTGAATGGGGCAAGAGATTCCCTCCATAAGGCAACCTGGCCACTCTTTGCAGGAAAAGTATTGTGGTCCTGGCTGGCTGTGTGGGCTTTAGGACTTTGGTTGGTTTGCACATGTAGGCCGAATGCTGCCATTAGGCTGGGCTGGCCAGGCCCAGTTGTTATAGAGTTCAAGGAACAAGATCTCTGGTTCTTCATAAACAAGATTTTACTGAATAGTCTTTGGTGGACAACCAAGCACAACACGTAGCAGGCACATAACTTGGATGTTTAATTTATACAAAGCACCTCAAAACAGTTACCCCCACTGTTCACTTTAAATGTTATTGTCCCGGTTATTCCCATACCTTCTGCCTCAACCGAGCTTACCACAAATGTACTATTCATTAGAGTCCCTCTAGTCCTCCTTACACGGCTCATTTCCTTTCATCTCTAAGCTACTCGAAGCCTGCTACGATGCGTACATCCACAGACCCTACTATACATAGTCTGCTTGTCTTCAGCAGACTGATGTGGGGTTTTCTTATTCATCATATTTACAAGAGGCTTCTTTCTAGGAAGACAGTTGTGAAGACCAGTTTGATGTAGTGTGTGGCAAATGGTCTGAGCACTGACAGGGTGACCCCACTCTTTTAGCTCCTTCATCCCCTGACGATTTTTCATTTTTCCATTTTTTTTTCGCTCCTCTTCTTCCGAGAGCCATAATTTTTCATTTTTTTGTAAATCTTGCCATAAATTGTAAGGGGTTTTTTTTGCAGGAAGAGTTCTACTTTTAAATGAAATCGTACGTTTTATGATATAGTGTACTGGAAAAGAGCAAAAAAATTCAAAGTGCAAAAAAATTGCAAAAAAAAAAAGTGTGATTGCATGATTAATTTTGTGATAGTTTATTCACAGTGTTCACTATATGGTAAAAGTGATGTGTTGTTGGCATGCCTCAAGTCAGCATGGGTACATAGACACCAAACATGTAAAGGTTTACGTTTATCTAAGGGTTAAAAAAATTCAGAAGATTGGGGCTTAGTGACAGCTTATTTTTTGCATTTTGAGCTGAAATTTTTCATGGTACCATTTTTGCGTAGAAGCGCTGTTTTGATCGCCTGTTACCACATTTTGCGCAAAATTCGCGGCAACCAAAAAAACATTTTTTTGACGTTACGCCATTTACTGATCATATTAATTGATTTTATATTTTGACAGATTGGGCATTTCTGAACACGGCGATATCAAATATGTGTATTTGTTTTAATTTTTAACCCCTTAATTTTCAATGGGGCAAAAGTGGGGTGATTTGAACTTTTGGGGTTTTTCATTTTTTTAAATTTTTTAAAACTTTTTTTTTTAATTTTCTAGTACCCCTAGGGGACTATAATGATGAGCAGTCTGGTCACTCATTCTTTCTTATAGATCAGAGCAGCATTGCACTGATCTGCACAAAACCAGCTCTCCTCTTACACACGGCCATCTGCCAGCTGTTAGAGGGACTGACTCATGATTAGAGTTGAGCACGGTTCGTGGTTCTCCAGTTCGCGATTCGAGTGATTTTGGGGGGTGTTCTAGTTAGGTAAAAGTAAAAGTTTGGCAGTTCGAGTTACGTTCGAGAACGGTTCTATTAGCAAAAGCAGGGCTTTTTACAGCTACAGTGTGCAGGGAGCCATCGCTGTCAGCCTGCGGTAAGCTGGTAACCAAGATAAACATCGGGTATCCAAACAAAGCACTTTTAGTAACCCGATATTTATCCTAGTTACGTGTGCAGGGAGCCGAAACTTCCCCGTTGGGCTTCACCCCCTCCTGCACTCGGCATGTACACACACACTCACACTCACCAGTGCCCAGCCATGCAGTCCCCGGCACTGGCGTCCTCAGTGCACATGGCCCCGACAGGCTCCACCCACTTCGCACTCCGCTGCCCGCACACATGGCCCTGCTAGGCTCCACCCACTTGTACTCCGCACGCATTACCCCGCTTGGCTCCACACACCTGCGACTCTGCACACAATACCCCGCTTGGCTCCGCCCACCTGGCACTCTGCACACATTACCCCGCTTGGCTCCACCCACCTGGGACTCTGCACACAGTACCCCGCTTTGCTCTGCCCACCTGGCACTCCGCACACATAACCCCGCTTGGCTCTGCCCACATTACCCCGCTTGACTCCACTCACCTGGGACTCTGCACAAATTACCCCGCTTGGCTCCGCCCACCTGGCACTCCGCACACATGGCCCGTTTGGCTCTGCCCACCTGGCACTCCGCACACATGGCCCGTTTGGCTCCGCCCACCTGGCACTCTGCACACATTACCCCGCTTGGCTCCACCCACCTGGGACTCTGCACACATTGCCCCACTTGGCTCCGCCCACCTGGCACTCCGCACACATGGCACGTTTGGTTCCGCCCACCTGGCACTCCGCACACATGGCTCGCTACACTCCGCCCACCTGGGACTCTGAACACATGATCTCGCTTGGCTCCATTCACCTGGGACTCTGCACACATTACCCCGCTTGGCTCTGCCCACCTGGCACTCCGCACACATGGCCTTGCTTGGCTCCGCCCACCTGGCACTCCACACACATGGCCCCGCTTGGCTCCACCCACCTGGCACTCTGCACACATTACCCAGCTTGGCTACACCCACCTGGGACTCTGCAAACATTACCCCGCTTGGCTCCACCCACCTGGTACTCTGCATACATTACTCCGCTTGGCTCTGCCCACCTGGCACTCCGCACACATGGCCCCACTAGGCTCCGCCCAACTGGGACTCTGCACACATGGCCCCGCTTGGCTCCATTCACCTGGGACTCTGCACACATTACCCCGCTTGGCTCCGCCTACCTGGCACTCTGCACACATGGCCCCACTTGGCTCCGCCCATCTGGGACTCTGCACACATTACCCCGTTTGGCTCCATTTACCTGGGACTCTGCACACATTACCCTGCTTGGCTCCGCCCACCTGGCACTCTGCACACATTACCCCGCTTGGTTCCACCCTCCTGGGACTCTGCACACATTATCCCGCTTTTCTCCGCCCACCTCGAACTCCGCACACATGGCCCCGCTCGGCTTACCTGCGCTGATGAAGTCCCGCCCTCCCGACCTCAGCTGTCACTGTCCTCCATGGCCGCCGCTTGTCACATCTCCTCCTCTCGCTGCCGACCAGAGACTGTCACTAGCGGTGACATCACAGGCTCCCGTGATACTTGGCTGTAAAGGTAATTGAAGTCAGTGACAGGTCTGCTATCAGCAGTGCCGGAGATCAGCGCAGATAATGTACCTCGCTATGCTCCTGACAGCAGCACTTGTCATGCCCTGCAGTGACCTGGGCTGACCTATTGATGTTAGCTCAGGTCACTGCATTGCTCTCCCAGCCAATGGGGAACATTCTGTTCTTCATTGACTGGGACAGGGACTATGGTATGGATCGTCATGGTCACCTGGATTTGTTTTTCTTTCTAATAAATTGGTGAAAGAAGGAATGTTTTGGGCAGTGTTTTTTAAAATAAAAATGTGTTTGTCGTCTATTTTTTTTTTATTACTGACTGAGTTGATAATGTCGGGTATCTGATAGACGCCTGACCTCACCAACCCCGGGGCTTGATGCCAGGTGACATTATACATCTGGTATCAACCCCATATATTACCCCGTTTGCCACCGCACCAGGGCACGGGATGAGCTGGGGCGAAGCACCAGGATTGGCGCATCTAATGGATGCGCCACTTCTGGGGCGGCTGCGGCCTGCTATTTTTAGGCTGGGGAGAGTCCAATAACCATGGAACTCCCTAGTCTGAGAATATCAGACCCCAGCTGTCTGCTTTACCTTGGCTGGTGGTCCAATTTTGGGGGGACCCCCACGTGTTTTTTTTTTTTAAATTATTTACTTAATTTCAAATAACAGCGTTGGGTGCCCTCAATTTTGGATTGCCAGCCAAGGTGAAGCTGCCAGCTGTGGTCTGCAGGCTGCAGCCGTCTGCTTTACCCTAGCTGCCTACAAAAATAGGTGGAACCCCACGTCATTTTTTTTTTCATTTTTTTGGCTAAATACAAGGCTAAGCACCCCGTAGTGCCACATGAAAGGCACCAAAGGGTGCAACATTACAAAATGCAGGAGAGTGGGACATTATGTGTCTTTCTGCCACTTTAATGACAGAAAAGACTGATATGAAGTGTACAAGCAAAAGAAAATCACCAAAGCCCTCTACGCTGTGAAAAGCAGTTGAAAATGGCACTGGAGTGAACATGTGACCGCCTCATGTAGGTTGAAGCTATGGATCTGTACCGCCCTGGGGGCTCGGCTGCTCTCCGCCGAGCCGCTCTGATCCGGGCTCGGGTTGTCGGTGGCTCGAGCGCCTCCGGACCGGGGGCCACGTCGCTCTGGAAAGAGGGGGTGTTTGGTTGTTTGGTTTGGGGTGGACCGGTTTCATGGCCGGAGCCGCGGTGACCGGTAACAGTTAATGACGCCACCCACGGGTCGTGGTGAGGTGATGGGCACCACCGCTGCAGTGAGGGTGCGGAAGCTCATCCGGGATCGGTGGTGGGTCGCAGCTAGGTGTTGACCCCTCCGTGGGTACAGGGTTTGTTGGTCCCGGGGCCACGTGGCAGGAGCGGTGGGTTGCAGGACGCATGGGCTCGCTTGCGGCTCGGTGCCTGATGGCACTGGTGTACTCACGCTTAAACCACACAGAGTCAATGGTAAACCAAGTTTGATGTAGATCGGTGCCCGCAGCTGGCTGCGTGTGTCCCCAGTGAGGTTGGTGATGTCGCCTTTCTCCTGCACCTTTAAATTTGCTATAGTGACTCCTATACTTCAGGAACGGTAGTCCGCTCCATGGCTTTTGGGCACCGGAGGAGCCCTTTTGCCCGCAGGCTCTGGCCCTTTGGATCTCTGGCCCTTGGCGGTGGTTCTTATCCGGAATCGGTGCGCTGTTGCCGTCTATCGGGACTTTGGGTGGGAATGAACCCCTTAGGTCCAGACCGCATTCAGTAGATTTGTCTGAGCCCGGTTGCTTCTGGGCTAGAACGGGGTCTGAGTACCCTGCCTGGTGCTCCGGTTGACTTGTTAGCTCCCCGGTTCGGGTCCGAAGGGTCACCACCCTCTTCTTGATCCCTACGATTCTGCAGTTCAGTCTCTGACTGGACTCCTGTAGACGGCCACCACCGTCTGCCTGCCTGACCATTCCAAGGGGTCCTAGGCTCCGTACTAGGCCCCTGACTCTCAAGTCAACACTTTTACTCCTCTCACTACTCCGCTCCCCACTCGACTCACTTGTCCTTTCCCTGCCTCAGGCCAGCAGACTCCTCGGAGGGCGTGCCTATCCTCCTGGCTCTACCCACCTGGTGTGCCTGGCTAGACCTGAGGGAGGCCTTGTTGGCTGCTGGTGCCTCACTGGGGTGGGGGCGGGTGTGGTGTTGTTTGTTGTTACCTGTGACCCCTGGGGGTCCAGGGCGTCACAGATCCTGGCTAAATTTATGTATTTTCCCTCCTTCAGTTTTTTTGCAGTATGCAAACAAACGGAAGGCACACGGATGACAAACGGATGACATACGGACCGTATATGGAACAGAAATGGATGCCACACAGATGCACCTGAAAAAAAAAGAACCGTTTTTTGCGGACCGCAAAAACGGATCGGTCGTGTGAATGAAGCGTTATTCTGGTCTGCCATTTATAAACAGCAGGCAGATATAAGTGAATAGCGCCCCTCAGCATCAGAAAATCTCCGAAGTTTCAGGGGGTAGCTGAGACCCTGGAGATCATGATTTAGGCCGGTTTTTCCGGTCCCCGCTCACGTGATCACCGGTATACACTGTATACCGATGATCACGCTACAGTAAATGACAGCGTCGGTAAAAAATTATTTATCTTTCATCTGGCATGAACAAACATGTCAGATGGGAGATAAATCTCCTCCCCGGTCCCCTTAGGTCCCCCTCTGTCGCCAAAATGCCCCCCCTTACCCCCTCCTGGAAATCCAAGATGGCCACGCGCACAGTAGCGCGCCGGCCGCATTCACCCTACTCCTCTGATTTCTGTCGCATGTGCCATGACAAAACTCCTCCCCAGGTCCTGCCAGGTCACCCCCTATAACCCCACCGGTGTTCCCCGGTGTCCCACGGTACCTGTGCAGCGTTGATCCCCTGCAGCCCTCTCCTTCACAATAAACGCTGCCGCATGCACAGAGCGGCTGTCAACTCAGCTTCCTGTGTTCAGACACAGTGAGTGGTGGTTATGCATCTGTAAACTGAATGGGTGGCACAGTGGCTCAGTAGTTAGCACTGCAGTCTTGCAGCGCTGAGGTACTGGGTTCAATTCCCACCAAGGACACCATTTGCAAGGAGTTTGTATGTTCTCCCCCTGTTTGTGTGTGTTTCTTCTGGGTACTCTGGTTTCCTCCCACACTGCAAAGACATACAGATAGGGAATTTAGATTGTGAACCCCAATGGGGACAGTATTCCCAATGTATGTAAAGCGCTATGGAATTAATAGCGCTATATAAATGAATAAATTAATACTGCAATGCCCTGCTCATGAGGTAAGGAATATAGTTGATTAGGAGAGCTATACAACATTTCCAAATGGAGGTATTTGATTTTATAGTTGCCCTGCTTAACGACTACCAAACATGAGTCAGTTATACGCCACAAGAAAACACATCTAAATAGCGAGCTCTGTTGTTTAGTATTCATTCATCTGGATAACTGGACTTAAAGGGGTAAGCCATCTCCAAGATCCTATCCCCAATATATAGAAGGTGGAATAGCAATAATATCAGCAAATACCAATATTTGGAAATGTAGAATAGTTCTCCTGATTAGGCATGCCCTTACCTCATGAGCAGGGCATTGCAGCTTTGGTAGCAACCGTTACGACATGGACTCTGCTGCTGTGGACCCGGGGCGAGTGGGTGCAGATTCTTTGCACCCACACTCTTCACATGGAGGGTCTGCACTCCTAGAAAATGGGGGATACGTTCCCTGAGCATGTCCCCATCATATTCTAGATGGTCCAGAGTTATCGTGGGACCCCCTTATTTTTTTTCTTACAATAAATTGGTGAAAGAGGGAATGTTTTGGGGAGTGTTTTTTCAAATACATTTTTTTTGTCTATTTTTTTGTTAGTACTGACAGTTTGTGATGGCAGGTATCTGACAGACGCCATGACATCACAAACTGCTGGGCTTGATGTCAGGTGACCTTACAGCTAGTATCAACCCCATTTATTACCCCGTTTGCCACTGCACCAGGGCACGGGATGAGCTGTGGTGAAGCGCCAGGATTGGTGCATCTAGTGGATGCGCCACTTCTGGGGCGCCTGTGGCCTGCTATTTTAACTATGGACCTTCCCACCCTGAGAATACCAGACCACAGCTGTCCGCTTTACCTTGGCTGGTGATCCAAATTGGGGGGGACCCTACTTTTTTTTTGTAATTATTAATATTTATAAAATAATTATAAAAAAGAGCCTGGGGTGACCTCCACATTGGATCCCCAACCACGGTAAAGCTGCCAGCTGTGGTTTTCAGGCTACAGCCTTCTGCTTTACCTTAGCTGGCTATCAAATATGGGGGGACCCAACGTCATTGTTTTTTAACTATTTTTTTAAATAAAAAAAATTAATGGGCTTCCCTGTATTTTGATTGCCAGCCAAGGTAACGCCAGGCAGATGGGGGTGGCAACCCGTAGCTGTCTGCTTTAACTGCGCTGAGAATCAAAAATACCGCGGAGCGCTATGTCATTTTTTTTTAATGATTTATTTTTACAGCACTGTGATGTCAGGCAATCAAAATACATGGAAGCTCTTTTTGTTTTTAGTTATTTAAATAAATAATTAAAAAAATATATATATGGGCTCCCGGTACATTTTTTGTATTGCTTGCTAGGGGTAATCCAAGCAGCTACTGGCTTCTAACCCCCACTGCTTGGAGTTATCTTCACTGGCAATGGAAAATCCAGGGAAGCATTTTTTATTTCTTTTGCCAAAAAACTACAAAAAAAATTACGTAGGCTTCGCCATATTTTTGTATGCTAGCCAGGTACAGCAGGCAGCTGCGGGCTGCCCCCAACCCCCGGCTGCCAATTGTACCCAGCTGGGAACTACAAATATAGGGAAGCCCTTTTTTTAATTAATTCATGAATTTTATGAAATTAAAAAAAATCCGACTTGGGCTTCGCCCCATTTTTGTGTCCAGCCGGGTACAACTAGGCAGCTGGGGATTGGAATCCTCAGCACAGGTTAGCCCGAGGTTTGTGGGCGCCTCTCCTGCGAATTGCAGTCCGCAGCCGCCCCAGAAAATGGTGCTTTCATAGAAGCGCCATCATTTGGCGCTGTAACCAACTCTTGCAGCAGCCCTGAAGCTGGGTGGCTTGCTGGGTAATAAGGGTTAATACTAGCTTTGTTTTACTAGCTAGTATTAAGCCAGAGATTCTTTATGTCAGGCAAGTTTGACCCGTCCATTAAGAATCTCCAATAAAGAGTTAAAAAAACACCCCACAGAAAAAAAATACTTTAATAGAAATAAATACACAGACACACTTAGGGACTCCATGTTTATTACCCCCTCTTACCACTCTGCGATCCATGGTCTTCTGCCTTCTTTCTCAACACATTCAGCTCTGCTACATTAGACAGCATGAGAGAAAGGACGCTGTGCTCCATGCAGAAATTACTCTGTGAGAGTGACCACAGGCTCCCGGCTGTAAGCGATGGGTTTCCATAGCAACGCTGCTCCGATCACGTGATTCCGGTGCCGCTGCATGTGGTAGTGGTGACGTCACCGTCACCGCTACCAAGCGCGTTGCTATGGCAACGGTGATCTCCGTTATTGACCGGCTGTGTCAGCTGGTCAATAAGGGAACGGGGAAGCAGAACGGGGAGTCGACTGTGTGCTAGAGCATGTCGCCGGTACACGGCGATATACAAACGTGCACCATGTACCAGAGAGATGCAATGACAGGTCCTAGCATGACGCATCATGGTCATGTGACCAGTCTGTAGCCAATGAGATAATAGACACGTGACTGGTCACATGGCTATTTTGACGTCACGATAGGTCCTGCATCACTGCTGGTTATCGGGAAGACGCAGCGAGAACTGATGGAAAAGCGGCGGGAGACAGAGTGCAGGACGTATCCCGGGGACAGGTAAGTGTTATGGCAATGTTTATTAACTGTATGTGTACATTTATAATGTGTTTTTATGTGTTTGTGATTGCCTCCCATTGTTTCCTATGGGTTCAAGTGGTTTGCCGAACTGAACTCGAACCGGACCTCCGTTCGGCGAACCAAGCTCGAGCCGAATCGCGACCGGTTCGCTCAGCTCTACTCATGATAGCTCCAGGAGTCATCACATTACTCTGCGCTAACATGGCAACCATTGGGGCAATGTGTTTACATGACGTGACTTCTGATGGAGCCAGGTAAGTGAATGCTTACCACGGCCCACTGTTACATCATGCTGTGACATTTTCACAGCGCACTGTAAGGGTTTAACAGGCATGAGTGGGTAGCGAATCCACTTGTGCCTGATAGCCACACATATTAGCTGTTCAAATCTGATGACGTGCAGCGATCGCTGCTGGATGCCAGAGGCAGCAGGCAGGAAATAACCTGACATGATCCATGACGTACCCAGTACATCATGTGTTGTTAAGGGGTTAACCTCTGCAGCAAAGGTGGAAACCCTTGTATGTCTATTTTGAAAAGACAACCTCTGGATATGACGCTGAGCATATGCACTCAACTTCTTTGGTCAACCATGGCGAGACCTGTTCTGAGTGGAGTATGACTTGATAAACCGCCTTATGGTTTTGGCACAGTGCAGCAACTCGGTTTCAGGATGTTGTCAGTCTTTTTCAAGCCTAGGCTATCTTTATGTAGTGCAACAATTCATTTTTCAGATTCTCAGAGAATCCTTTGCCATGAGGTGCCATATTGAACTTCCAGTGACCAGTATAAGAGAATGTGTGAGCAAGAACACCAAATTTAATACACCTGCTTCCCATTCTCACGTGAGACCTTGTAATTATAATAAGTAATAATAATAATAATAATAATAATTAAGCTGACGGCTGGGAGCTGGTACTCTCGGGCTGTGGAGGCCCATGGTTATTATGGTCCCCCAGCCTAAAAATAGCAGCCTGCAGCCGCCCAGGATTGTTGCATCCATTAGATTTGACAAAACTCGAACTTTACCCAGCTCATCCCAATTGCCCTGGTGAGGTGGCAATCGGGGTAATAAGGAGTTAGTAATAGCTTGCAGCTGCCACGAAGCCCTAGTTTAGTAAAGGCAGATATCTATGAGATCCCCCCATTACTAATCTCTAGTTTAAAAGAAATAAACACAAAACCCCAAAAAATCCTTTATTTGAAATAAAATACAAACAAAAAGCACTCTTTCAACACTTTATTAAGCCCCAAAACACCTCGGTCTGAAGTAATATACATGAAGTTCTACAATGATTTTACCTCTGCTACATCTAAAGTGACGGCACGCATCCATAGAACATGACCGCTTGCTGTGAGCTTCAGGCAGAGACTGAGTCACACAATGAGTGGTGACGTCTCTCAGGTTATTTGCAGTCACAGTTGGAGGTTCCGGGCCCGAAATGGAGTTTTTTTTCAAAACCTGTCAATCCCTGGTATCTGTAAGTTTGCCCATCAATATTTTAGAGCAAAAGTGATTGTGAGAAGTATGGCTTTTTTTTACTGCTGCATATATGAAATAAAGAATATTTGTATATTTTCACCAACTGTACATTCTGGACTATTTACTTCTTTCTTATTTATATAGAGCATATTTGTGTTTTCTAGCATGGTTTTGCTTATTTTTGCTTCATTATGAAGCCTTGTCTTCTTTTGTGATGTCACTGGGCTGCCATATTGTACAATTGAATAAAAATGATTGAACCACATAAATTAATTATATCCTGCAAATTAAATTGTTCAAAAGTATTAAAAATAAAACACTAAATTACTGCCTTAAAGGCAATCTAAAAGGAGTATTTGCCTCTTATTTACAATGAGGAGGTACAAAATATTGAAGCTGTATTTCTGTGCAGAATGTTCCAGAAATAGCTTTTGCTATACTTAAATAATTCATACAGAGAAATCTATCAAACCTTTTAAAGAGTGAAATAATCGCATGTATTAGGCTAATTCTGAGGATCACAAAGAATTTAAATGGGGCGTTTTTGCATTTTTTCAGAACGGTAGTAAATGAATTAAGCATATTTATTGCTGGAAACATAAAACAGCTTGTCATCTTCAGAAAATTTCTGCCATTTGGTTGCCGACAATTAATTTTAGAATCTGAAGGTCTGTCAGAGTGTTGTGCATCACAATGTCTTCTTCTAAGTATGACACTTAACACTATGTGACAGGTGGCATCATCCATATGTCAAATGTGTACTTTGCAGAAGCTGTGAAGTGCAGATAAACTAAGCTTATTTTTATGCACGCAGTTATGCTGAAGCAAATATGCCAGCATTTCTGAAACTGACTTTTATTATATATTAATGTAGTTAGCAATGTATTATTCTGTAATAAATAATGATAATATGTATGGGGTCTGTGCCATTGCTGGAGTGACATACTTATACCACTAGTGTGACATTTCAGAACATCAGGGATTATGGGATGTGGGCATTTCTCTGCTTAAGTTCTCGTCCATGATTCAGGTCAATAACTTACAATAGGGTTTAGACAGTGTTGGAGTGAGCTGCCAAAGGCCCAACAGTAACATTTACCCTGGAGCCTACTGTTCAGTTACCAGCAAATATTACATGACCCTCATTTACAAATTTACCTCTTCTTCTATATAATCATGCACTGGGCAGTTTTAGTTAGATGACTAGAGGCTGACTTTATTTGTATATAGTGAATTAAAGGGGTATGGCCATCTTCAAGATGCTATCCCAATATGTAATAGGTGTAGTAATAATAATATTAGCAAATACCTCCAATTAGAAATATACTATAGTTCTCCTGAAAAGCTATGTCACTTACCTCATGTGCAGGACATTACAGTAGCTTAGGTATCCAAGGTTACACCCACACATATATAGACAGTTAGTTGCTACTGCTCGTAACCATGGATAGTTAAGCTTCTGCCACGCCTCCACATGAGATAGGTAACATAGATAATAATGAGAACTATACCGCATTTATAATTGGAGGTATTTGCTAATATTCCTATTATTACACCTACTACATATTGAGATAAGTTCCTTGATATGGGAATACCCCTTTAAGTGTATTATGCCACCTTATATGCCACTGAGGGTATTGGTGGACACCGAAAGGGGCCCTTGTGCAAGAACAGTATACAAGGCTCCATTGCGGTCCAATACTTCATCACAATGCATAATTCCCTCTTCTTTTGAAAATGGACACCTTACCTCTTGTCCCCCGTGCAACTGCACAGGTTGAACCCATGATATGTCTGCCCTTGATTTAGGGATTAACATGGTACCACTTGTGTTAGTGGAAGTCTAAGCTTAGATGCTGGAGCTAAAAAAAGAGAAGACCACATCAAACTCCAGACCATTTATGTCTGGATCTGTCTTATGAAATGGGTCCTGTGACCACATTCGCACTCTTGCTTTGTCATAAGATAAAATAGTAAAGCTAGTTGCCGACCATTTGAATATAATCCACTGTATATAATTCAAAATTTATCTTCTGCCAATGTCTCCCCCTGTAGATGGTGGTCCTATGAGCTAATCTATCCAATGTGCTCATTAGAGTTGAGCGATGTTCGAGGTTCATCAGTTTCATGTTCGAGTGATTTTGGGGGGTGCTCGAGATCGAACTCAAACTCGAGCTTTTTGCTAAAAGCTTGACAGTTCGAGTTAGGTTCGAGAACGGTTCAATCAACATAAAAGTGGCTTTTCACAGTAAGGCTATGTGCACATGTTGCTATCTGTATGCGTCCTGTGTCCCCAGCACAATCCCTCTCCCTTTCCTACTCACCGATCACGGGCGTCTCGCTCCCCGGCTGTCACAAATCTGCGGTGTCTTTTCCTCTTTAGAAAATGGCTGCCGCTTCATTAGTCAATTAGTTATTCCGTGCTTTCCCCGCCCACCGGCGCCTATGATTGCTTGCAGTCAGACACGTCCCCAAGCTGAGTGACAGCTGTCTCACTGCACCAATCACAGCCACCGGCGGGCGGGTCTATATCGTGCAGTAAAATAAATAAATAAATAATAAAAAAAAATAAAAGAAATGCGGTTTCCCCCTTATTTGATACCAGCCAGGATAAAGCCTCACAGCTGGAGGCTGTTATTGTCAGGATGGGGAGTGCCACGGTATGGGGAGCCCTCCAGCCTATCAATATCACCCAGCAGCCGGCCCGAAATGCCCTAGTGTGGTGGCAATTGGGGTAATAACGGGGTTGATCATGCCAGGCGTCTCCCCAAGACACCTTCTATGATCAACCTGAAAGTGAAAGTAAATAAGCACCGCAAAAAATCCTTTATTTGGAATAAAAGACAAAAAAATCACCCTATTTCACCCCTTTATTAATCACCAAATACCCCTCCATGTCCGACGTAATCCACACGACACTGTCAGCATCCTGAAGATGTAGCAGCACTGTAGAACACCATCGCACTGTATCAGGTCCACGTAGCAATGAATGCTGATCTTTATCACTAGAGACAATAGCTCAGTGGATAAAGAGCTCCACCTATGAAGCATTAGGTAGCGAGTTCTACTCCCGGTGAATTTTTTTTTTTTTTTTAAATATATCGTGCAGTAAAATAAATAAATAAATAACTAAATAAAAAAAAAAATGCGGTTCCCCCATATTTAATACCAGCCAGGATAAAGCCGCATGGCTGGAGGCTGGTATTGTCAGGATAGGGAGCGCCACGGTATGGGGAGCCCACCACCCTAACAATATTACCCAGCAGCCACCCGGAATAGCCGCATCCATTAGATGCGACAGTTCCGGAACTCTATCCAGCTCATCCCAAATTGCCCTGGTGCGGTGGCAATCGAGGTAATAATGAGTTTCATCATGCCCGGCGTCTCCCCGAGACACCTTTCATGATTAAACTGAAAGTAAAAGTAAAGAAAAACACACCGCGAAAAATCCTTTATTTGTAATAAAAGATAAAAAGACACCCCGTTTCACCCCTTTATTAATCCTAAAATACCCCTCCAGGTACGATGCAATCCACACGACACTGTCAGCTCTGCTACAGAACACGAGTGCTCTGTATCAGCTCCACGAAGCAATCAAGTGAATCGCGCGTTCAGCAGAGACTTCAGCAAAGCAGAAGTCAAGATTACCAAATCTGCCTACCTTTATCATTAGAAGCAATAGCTGAGTGGATAGAGCACTCGCATGAGAAGCATTAGGTCGTGAGTTCTAGTCCCGGTAAAGAATTATTTTTGTTTTTTTTAAATTATATTTATAATATATTTATAATTATAATTTAATTATGCACTGAGGAGAGGAGCCGGAAATCAGCTGTGAGCTCTCTCTCTCTCTCTCTCTCCTTTCTCGCTTTCTCTCTCTCCATTCTTTCTCTCTCTCCTTTCACTCTCTCTCTCTCTCCTTTCTCTCTCTCTCCTTTCTTTCTTTCCTTTCTCTCTCTCCTTTCTTTCTCTCCTTTCTCTCTCTCTCCTTTCTTTCTCTCCTTTCTCTCTCTCTCCTTTCTCTCTCTGCTTTCTTTCTCTCCTTTCTCTCTCTCTCCTTTCTCTCTCTCCCTCCTTTCTCTCTCTCCTTTCTTTTTCTCTCTCCTTTCTCTCTCTCTCCTTTCTCTCTCTCCTTTCTCTCTCTCTCCTTTTTCTCTCTCTCCTTCTTTCTCTCCTTTCTCTCTCTCCTTTCTTTCTCTCTCTTTCCTTTTTTCTCTCCTTTCTCTCTCTCCTTTCTCTCCTTTCTCTCTCTCCTTTCTCTCTCCTTTCTTTCTGTCTCTCTCTCCTGTCTCTCTCCTTTCTTTCTCTCTCTCTTTCTCTCCTTTCTCTCTCTCCTTTCTCTCTCTCCTTTATTTCTCTCCTTTCTCTCTCTCTTTCTCTCTTTCTCTCTCTCTTTCTCTCTCTCTTTCTCTCTTTCTCTCTCTTCTTTCTCTCTTTCTCTCTCTCTCCTCTTTCTCTCTCTTCTTTCTCTCTTTATCTTTCTCTTCTCTCTCTCTCTCTCTTTCTCTCTCTCTTCTTTCTCTCTATCTCTTTCTCAGACCTGGCGATGATCAGCTGATGCGGTCACCTGACGGCATCAGCTGACACTATAAGTCGAGCGGTGAGGCCGGCTTTTTACGGCCGGCTAAACTATCAGCTGATGCCAACGGACAGGAATCTGCACTGAAGTGTGTAGTTTTTTTTTTTTTTTGCACTGATGCATCAGCTGATTATATAAAAGCCGTTTATACAATCAGCTGCTGTGTCATATGATTCAGGCCCTTGAACCTGACACATCATCTGATCGCTTTGCCTTCCAGCAAACCGATCAGATGATATTGGATCCGGATTGGACGGCACCGGACCCTTGACCCAGGATTACTGTGGAGGGGGGTTCTTTATTTCAATAAAGATGGAGTCACTAATTGTGTTGTTTTATTTATAATAAAAATCTTTTTCTGTGTGTTGTGTTTTTTTTATCGGTACTAGAAATTCATGGTGGCCATGTCTAATATTGGTGTGACACCATGAATTTCGGGCTTAGGCCAGTTGATAATATACAGCTAGCGCCAACCCCATTATTACTCAGCGAGCCACCTGTCACCAGGGCAGCTGAAAGAGATAGATACAGCGCCAGAACATGGCACTTCTATGAAAGCACCCTTTTCTGGGGCGGCTGCGGACTGCAATTCGCAGCAGAGGGGCCCAGAAAGCTCAGCCAACCTGTGCTGTGGATTACAATCCCCAGCTGCCTAGTTGTACCTGGCTGGACACAAAAATATGGTGAAGCCAACGTCATTTGTTTTTTAATTATTTCATGTACTAAGTGAAATAATTAAAAAAAAGATCTTCCCTATATTTTTGGTTCCCAGCCGGGTACAAATAGGCAGCTGGGGGTTGAGGGCAGCCCGTAGCTGCCTGATGTACCTGGCTAGCATAAAAAAGCATGGCGAAGCCCACATAATTTTTTGTGGGGGCAAAAAACTCCTGCATACAGTCCTGGATGGAGTATGCTGAGCCTTGTAGTTCTGCAGCTGTTGTCTGTCTGTATGGAGGAGAGAAGACAGCAGCTGCAGAACGACAAGGCTCAGCATGATCCATTCACTAGTATATGCAGGAGAGCAGACAGCAGCTGCAGAACTACAAGGCTCAGAATACTCCATCCAGGACTGTATGCAGGAGTTTTTTTCCCATCAAAAAAATGACATGAGCTTCACCATATTTTTGTATGCTAGGTAGGTACAGCAGGCTGGTACGGCTGCCCCATCCCCCAGGTGCCTATTTGTACCCGGCTGGGAATAAAAAATATAGGGAAGCCTGTTTTTTTTAATTATTTCACGAATTCCATGAAGTAATTAAAAAACAAATGACGTGGACTTCGCCCCATTTTTGTGTCCAGCCAGGTACAACTAGGCAGCTGGGGATTTGAATCCGCAGCACAGGTTAGCCCGAGCTTTCTGGGCCCCTCTGCTGCGAATTGCAATCCGCAGCCGCCCCAGAAAATGGCGCTTTTATAGAAGTGCAATCATCTGGCGCTGTATCCAACTCTTCCAACTGCCCTGGAGCCGGGTGGCTCGCTGAGTAATTATGAATTAATACTAGCTTTGTTTTACTAGCTAGTATTAAGTCAGAGATTCTTAATGTCAGGCAAGTTTGACCCAGCCATTAAGAATCCCCAATAAAGGGTTAAAAAAAAGACACCACACAGAGAAAAAATACTTTAATAGAAATAAATACACAGCGTGAGTGACCAGAAGCTGCTGCCTGCAAGCGGTGACGTCACCGCTGACAGGCGCATTGCTATAGCAACGGTGATCTCCATTATTGACCGACTGTGGCAGCCGCTGAATAACGGAATGGGGAAGCAGAACTGGGAGTCGACCGTGTGCCAGAGCATGTCGCTGGTACACGGAGATACACAAACGATCCCTGCGTACTGGAGAGATGCACTGACAGGACCTAGCATGATGTCAAAGCCATATGACCAGTCTAGAGCCAATGAGATAATAGACACGTGACTGGTCACCTGCTTTTTTTGACGTCACGGAAGGTGCTATCATGAGTGCTGGTTACCGGGAGGACGCAGCGATTATCGGAAGGCAAAACGGTGGGAGACAGAGTGCAGGACGCATCGCAGGGACAGGTGTTATGGCAATGTTTATTAACTCTATGTGTACATATATAATGTGTTTTTATGTGTTTGTGTTTGCCTCCCATTGGTTTCAATGGGGTTAAAGAGGTTCGTTGAACAGCTCGCCGAACTCGAACACGGCCTCCGTTCGACGAACCGAACCAAACTCGAGCCTCTAGACGGTGGCTCATCTCTAGTGCTCATATGTTTAGTTATTATTTTTGTGTGTTTAGGATCATTATCCATTTGTAGAAACCATCTTGTATTCCTCTTTAGCTTTTCTACAAATAGTATTATGTTTGTATTATAATTTATTGAAATGTAATGAAATCCATTTTTCCCTGTACCTGTTAAATTTTTCCAGTAACATTGACTGAAACACAACCCCAAAGCATGATTGATTCCACCAATGCTTAATGGTTGGCGATATGTTTTTTCCTCAAATTCTGTGTCCATTTTTCTCCATACATTCCTAGGTTCCTTGTGGCCAAATAGTTATATTTTAACCTCATTAATCCACAGGATTTGCTTACAAAATACATTAAGCTTGTTTAGATATTCTTTTGCATATTTCTGACTCTGAATTTTATGGTGAGGATGCAGGTACATTTTCTTCTGAATGGTAGAACAATGTACCACAAGTCTAGAGTCTGCTAAATCTTGTTGAAGGTAGTTTGTAGTCATGCGAGGTTCTTTTGCCTCTTTAGAAATCTTATGAGCAGCTCTCAGAAATTGGCTTGTCTTCCAGACCTTATCTTGACCGCCACTGTTCCTGTTAACTGCCATTTCTTAATTACATTTCAAACTGAGCAAAGGGCGAAATGAAAATGCTTTGCTATCTTATAGTCTTCTCCTGCTTTATGGGCCGCTACAATTTCTACATTCAGAGTGCTAGGCAGCTGCTTAGAAGATCCCATGCCTGCTGTTTTTTTCACACAAGGTTAGAAGACGCTTGGTTTTTATAAAGCTGTGAAATTTTCATCACCTGGCCTTTCTTAACGATAATGATGAACAAGCCATAATCCTAACAAGGTAATTAATGTCTGAAACATTTGTCAAAGTTATCTGAACACACAAATCCCCAGGGGTATATAAACTTTTCCATCAGCTAAATTTCCTTTTTGTAATTTTTCAAATGTCAAAGTTGATTTTTTTTTTTTGCCTAATATACAAAGGAAATGATTCATCGTTTCCTGCCTTTAGAGATCATTTCATCTTCAACTTGCTTAACTGTTCACAATAACAGGAATTTTGACCAGGGGTGCCGAAACTTTGGCATGCCATTTTATGTTCTCTTTTAATTTTCTAATACCCATTGTCTTTGCATTTCTCCACATTTGCAAGACATTATTTTGCTGTTAGTGAAAGAGAACATAGAACATAGTTGACACATTCAGAGGTTGTAAATCCTTATGTTTAGTCCAACCTGTTATAAGATCCTTGGACATAATATGGCTGCATTGTGGTAACTAAACATGGATTACCATGAATTGCTGTGCTTTACGACCTTTACTACTATGAATAAAGAGACCAAACTCTCAGAGAACTATAGTAATTGTGGGTAAACTGCATGCAAAATGTGTGAGCACTAAAGTTCATCAGATTAAGTGAAATGACTTCAAATCGTATTTGCTGAAATTCTCTGGTCAGTGAATTCTAACATTTTGGAATTTGTTTTGCTATAATCAGAAAAAAAAAAGCCCTGTACCATTTTATGCACAGCTGAAAATTGCATCAGTCAGAGAATAAGGTTTGTCATTGGACCCTACCACATAGGCTTCCTCCTAATGCTTTGCAACTTTTGTATCACATGGTCTAGCACAGCCAATAAGGACTATCAAAGAGACTATAAAAGATGAGAACATGGCAAGTAGGGACCATTTTATTATTTTACAGTCCAGGTAAGAGGGCAGAGCACACAGCATATTACACATATGATGAGAAGACCTAAAGTTGACTGTGCTTTACTACTGCAGTGCTGAAACACATTTAGAATGAAAGTGGTAGTGCAGTTTGTGAATAATGATCAAAAGATGGAAGTGATAGTGAGGTGCTGGATCTGCAGAGTCGGTGTGACAGACTTGATTGATCTGTAACCTATTGCAGTAGCAGCACCATGACAATGTTATATTATTCTTGATACATTGGACAATTTATTCTCTTCACACTCCATGACCTACTATTACATCATAGAGATTTTCAGGAACTTTGAAGCGGGCTCTGAAACAGAACCCGCTCCACACAAAGCAGATACCGGCTACATTATATAGCCATCCTCTCTCTCTAACATTAATGATTGGTACAACTGCTGATTGCTACTGCAAGCCTAATAAAAGTGGCAATCAAATCAAATCAAATAGGCTTTATTTGCAGGACCAAAATACAATTAGTTTTGCCAAATCAAGAAAAAGAAGTGTGAAAAGGAATGGAGTGTTGGGGGCACAATGTGGGGAATGATGGTCGATTGGAGGTCTTTAGTTCCCCTCAGCTTATGACATGTGGTGACATATTGGGAGGCGATCTCCACCATTGATTCATCTTCCCCCAGTAGGATCCAGTGTTTCCTCTCCTCGTTAATGCATGGAAAGTTTGGGGTATGAGTGGTAAGTTTCTGGAAGTGGAAGGCCCTCACTGCTGATTATGTGTTACGGTGCAGCAGGAAATGCTTCTTGTCCTCTAGAGCCTCCTTTTGACAGTGCTGGCACAGTCTGTCCTCCCGTGGCTTGTATGTCTGTCGGTGCCACCCTGTTTCCACCTCTAGGCTGTGGGCACTCAGTCTGTACAGGCTCAGTGTCTGCCTGTCTTTGGGGTGGCGTAGCCTTTCCAGATATGGGGCCAGAGTGTAGTCCCTCTGCAGTGACCGGTAGGTGGTGAGTTTCTGGGAGTTCTCTAATTTTCTCTTCCAATCCTCTGTGTATTGCATCTTGTAGCTCTCTGAGATCTCTTTTATATTGTCAATCACTGACAGCGGCATTTAAGCATTACAGTCTGTCCCAGATGTCATTATGGGCTCCTAGTAACCCCCTGCGGCATGAGTGCTGCAGGGAGTCTATGTATTTCTATGATAGCTTGTGGCTAGCTCAATGGCCGCATGTCTGTCATGTGATCTTTTCTGTTATATGTCCTGGTATGGCTAGGCATCATACAGGTATCTATTTTTACTATGTACATCAATGCTATAGAGTTCAAACTATCAAAAGTTCAAGTCCACTAAGGGGACTAAAAAAGAAAAAAAAATGAAGAAATATTGAAAAGTATTTAAGAATTCAAATCAATCCTCTATACCCTAATTAACAATAAAGAAATGTAAAACAATAAATAAATAAAAGCATGCATATTTGATATCTTTGTATCCAGAAAAGTCATATCTATCAAAATGTAAAATCTTGTCAATTGGCAATAGCTATAAAGAGAAAAAAAAACACCACACTTGTTGTTTTTGGTAGCTGCAATAGCACAAAAAATGCAATAAGAAGTGATCAAAACAGCATGTATCCCAAAAGTGAATAAATACAAATATAAGTTTGCCGCCCCAAAAAATAAATTCCTTCACATCTCCATTTTGTTAATATAATTAAAATTGTGAATCTTGGAAAATGGCCATTTAAGTCAATTTAAAAAACAAAAAAAAAAACAGAATTAGTTAAGCTAATAAAATAGCAAAGAAAAAAAAACATTTTTTTTGTTATCTCTTTAATTCTATTTAAGTGAAGAATCATGTTTCCGGATAATTTTTACCTTGCACCCAAAAAATAATGTCAGCAATGCGTTATTTTCCTCAATTCACCACACTTGGAATATTTCTGCAATTTTTCCTTACTTTAAAAGGTAAACTTAATGTTGTATTTCAAAAATAAAACCCGTCTTGCAAAATCAAACTCTCATCTAATCGGGTGGGAGGAAAAATATTAAGTTATGGCTGTTGATTAAGGTGAAAAAATAAACAAAAAGGAAAAAAGCATTGAATGTGGAAGGAAAAAGGTTAATACCCCTATGTCTTAAATCTGTGTTTACATTAAAGAGCTTTTCTGTGCAATTAAAGGCTTCATAGTCTTGAGAATGATCTTGCCAAAATTTAAATTTTGTGGGAAAAATGTGATGAAGATTTTCAAATTAGAATTTCAAAATATTTGCTTAACTCTAGTTATCGGTTTACAATCATATTCTGCATGGAAGAATGAATTTAGATGCTATGATTAGTGTGGAGCAAGTAGTTAACTATTCCTAGTCCCTATGCTGTTAGCGAGTACTGTCTGCTACTTGCATATTTGTTACGAGTAGCGGGCACAATGTAAGTCAATGGGAAATATTAGCTAAGTAGCGAGTAACCCGAAAACCGTATTTTTCGTATGAGTAATGAATAGTTTGGCTTTCGGGCTATTCGCTACTTAGCGAATATTTCCCATTGACTTACATTGTGCCCGCTACGCGTAACGAATATGCGAGTAGCGGACAGTATTCACTAAATGCATAGCGAGTACGAATAATTAACTACTCGCTCAACACTAGCTATGATTAAAAAGACTCACTGAGGAGCAAAATCTGGATAAATACTATTCATTTTCTTCAAAGAATGCTTTATTGGTTTTCTTTGGTTAGGGGAGATTAGCGTATGGCATCTGATTCAAACGTGATCTGAATGTCTTGCAACTGTGATCCGATGCTGCGAGAAGGAGGGTTTCATCTCCCCATCTCCTCTATTTTCAGCCTGTACGTATATTGCACTGCACTTGGATGGTATCCCAATGCAATCCAATGTTTCTCTCGCACCCATAGACTTGTATGGGTGCGAGTGACACAGTTCTCACAGACAATCGCAGCATCCTGTGGTTTTTTTTATTAAGTCTGATTAGGGCTTTGAAACAACTCAAAGATGTGAGCTGCAGCATTGTCTTAAATGGGTTTGAGTGCAATGCGAGAATTTCTCACATTGCACTCGTGCGAGTCATACACCATTATGACTCTGCCCTTAATGAGGTCCTAAGTTGTCATGCACATACCTGTTATCTACTTCAAGGTCGTTGGAGCACATGAATATCTATACTACAAGGATGTAAAAACTCCTTTTTCCACCATTTGATGTCTCAGTATAGTACGCATGGGACGTATAATGCCAACAGACTGCCGAAGTCCAATGGGGATATTTTATTCTAAAAAGTAAATAACACTGAATATATCTGACAGGGACAGAATGACATCTGCAGCTCAGCGTTATCTATATTACCTCTAGTGCAAAAAGAAAGTTCCAATTTCTGAGACAAAATAATTTCCATGTATTGTCCATTTAACACTAAGAAGAAAACTGATATTACCAGTCACATGTCCAAGGTTTTTTTTCTACCATGGATGCTCAAAAGTAGATAAATGATCCATTTCTTTAATATGTCATTGCTGAACACTTGTTACCTGTCTTTTTCTGATAGTTAGCAATGGGTTTTCCATCATTTGTCAGACAACATATTATCTGGTGAGCTAATGATACTACCTACTGGCATGCTTCAAGCTATGATTAATGTAAGGGACAATCTCTCTCTCCAAGAGAATATGATGGGGAAAGACAGGCTAAAAAAATCTACCAAAAATGAACTGAAATAATAAAGTACACTGCAAATATTTTATTACTGTAATTATTTCTCAATTTCTGTTCTGTGCGTCATAGTGTAATGTCTCCAAATAGACAGCATTGATTCTGCAATCATATCATTACTAGTGTATAATCAATACATACTAGAATAAAAGAATACTAAGGCTCACCAATACTTTCTAATAAAACCATTGTCAATATTTTCGTGTCCGAATATGTTACATATCATTTATTAAACATAAAAAACTGTTTAATTTAGTCGATCTATGTGATGGACAGCCAACTACTAATAGGTTAAATGACTATGGATTGCACCATCCCATATAGACTGTGCTAAAAAGCTAAAATAGATAATAATATATTATGGAACACAGTCACACAGCTGAAAAGTGGTGAGAGACAATTGCCTAATACTGGTATATATCATCTCTAAGAAAGGAAAGTATAACATACTATTGCAGTGTAACCCCTAAAGGTCAGAGAGCAGGATCACAACATGGCCATCGGAGGACACTACTGCATGGACTAACGTCACACAACAGAAATTATCACTAAAAGTCCCAGAAATTTCCAGCTCCCCTGAAGTCCCGAAAGAGGGTCAAATGACCCTTAAGCTGGGTTCACACATAGCGACAGCGACAACAACGTCGCCGTTACATCACCATTTTCTGTGACGCAACAGCGACCTTGTAAGTCGCTGTTATGATCGCTGCTTAGCTGTCAAACACAGCAGACGCAGCAGCGATCATAACGACACACGTCGCTGTGGAAGCCATGCTGCACTTGGTAACTAAGGTAAATATCGGGTAACCATTACCCGATATTTACCTTGTTTACCAGCGCACATGCTTAGTGCTGGCTCCCTGCTCTCCTAGCCAGGATACACATCGGCTACGTGTGCTGGGAGCCAGCGCTAAGCGGTGTGCTCTCACGCTGCCAGTGCCGGCTCCCTGCTCACATAGCTGGAGTACACATCGGGTAATTAACCCGATGTGTACCCTGACTAGGAGTGCAGGGAGCAGGGAAAGGTCTTCTTGGTTACCCGATGTTTACCGTGGTTACAGCTTACCGCAGGCTGCCAGACGCCGGCTCCTGCTCCCTGCTTGCTTCAGTTCGTTGCTCTCTCACTGTCAAACACAGCGATGTGTGCTTCACAGCGGGAGAGCATCAAGCAAAAAATGAAGCAGGACATTCAGCAACGAGCGGCGACCTCACAGCAGGGGCCATCTCGTTGCTGGATGTCACACACAGCGACAGGACATCGCTGCAATGTCACAGAAAATGGTGACGTAGCAGCGACATCGTTGTTGCCGTCGCTATGTGTGACACCACCTTAAGTCCAAACTGAATAGAACTAACTAGAAACTAAATGGCTAAACTCAATGGAAAACAACAACCTCCTGTGGTGCGACAGTAATGGCCTGAATTACAGAACAAAAGACCGTGATTATAGGATGTTAGCTAAAATCCTTCAGGTCATTCGACCCGTCTCTGTGTTCCAAAGGTAGAAATGTTAAATGACCCCTCACTGGGACTTCTAGTCTTAAAGAGAAATTGTTAGAGCAATTAAAGTAAAAACATGGCTGTAATAGTGCTTTAATGTTGATTAATTTGATGCTTTTGTGAAGAAATCTGCTTTGTGGTTATTCTTTAATCACCATTTAAAATGTGATCCAAAGATGCCGGACTGTACACTGTGTCTTCTCCTCCCTGTTTATGATTCCCTGGCCCATTTGCCTGCCTTTGGTTTGTGAATGATTTGCCTTCTCTGTCTGAAATCTCAGCAGTGACCTGTCATTTACAGACTTGAGCATACAAGATAAGGCAGAAAAGGGGTTAATGCTGCGCATCAGCCAAATGAAGACGTATAATAACGTTTCAAGGTGACAACCTCTTCCTCAGGACCAATGCATCAACAACAAGACAAGTTGTCACCTTGAAACGCGTAGACCTATGAAATAAAAGAATACTCATCTTCATCAACATTATACGTCTTCATTTGGCTGATGCGCAGCATTAACCCCTTTTCTGCCTTATCTTGTATGCTCATCCACGTGGGGCTGCAGCAGACGCCATTATCTCATGCGCACTAGTGGTTGTGACTGTCACAACTGATCCAGGTGAGTGTATATTTTCCAGGTATACCCCACTGATCACTTTGGTGTTACACTATCAGCGCTCCTTATTTTCAGATCTATATTTACAGACTTGAGGCAGCGGACAAGGAATAACAGACAGGGAGGAGAAGACCCTGTGTACAGTCCGGCCCCTTTGCGCTGAAATCTAATTTAGCAGAAAACTCTAAATGGTGATTAAAGGAGAATCATAAAACAGATTTTTCTAACACAAGGTATCAATGTAATTAGTATTACAGCACCATTACAGCCATGTTTTACCTTACATTACAAAATCATGCTGACTGATGTGCTTCAACATGCTGTTGACTGCCCCACTACCAACTGGAGAGCTGCTTGTTCAGAAACAGTATCATCTTTACTAGCTCTAAGAAAATTAGATTGATCTATTTGCAGCCATCATCAGATTTCTACTGCCATAATAAAGATTAAAATACACTGCCAAAGTCTATGGGGTGCTCAAATCAGCGAGCAAAATCAAATACTGCCTTCTACTTCTACAATTCCCCTGGGTTACAACACTTAGATGACATGCCATAAGAGTAAATTGTACTTTACAACCTTGGGAAGTGAGATATGCTGGTATTAGGCAATTTGTTCCCATTTCACATTACACCATTGGATTACGTCGAGGATTTCTTTTTAATTAATAAATTGGTGAACAAGAGAGTGTGGATGAGTCTTTATGCAAATAAACAATTTTTTTCCAGTGTTTTTCAATTGTACACTTACCGGGTTAGTAATGGGTAGTGTCTGTCCATTACTAAAACCTGGACTTCATGTCAGCTTTCAAGTCACAGATGACATCAACTCCTAAAGTATTATCCCAATTGTCACCACATCAAGGCAATCGATAAGAGCTGGGCAAAGCACCAGAATTGGCACATTTAATGTTACTTGCCAGTTCTGGGGCAGCAATAGACAGCTAGTTTTAGTCAGGGAAAGGCCAAATTACCATGGGCCTTCCCAGCTTGAAATTAGCAGCCCCCAGCTGTCTGCTTTAACTTGGCTGGTTATCAAAAAGTCACTTTATGCCATTTTTTTAAATTAATTAAACAAATAATTTAAAAAAAATGGTTTGGGATCCCCATTTTTTTTTATAACCTTCCCGCAGCTGTCTGCTTTATCTGTGCTGTTTATCAAAAATAGAAGGAACTCCACTTCATTCTTTTCTTTTATTTATTCCCTATCCCCCTTTGTTTGCAGGGCAATTGTTGCACTCTTACCCCCATTTTTCTTCCTTTTGCAGTTCCCTAGCCCTTACAACAACCATTTTACAACCATTCTAAAGCATCAAACTTCAGGTCACCATTGACTTATATAAGGTTTGGGGTCTGGGGTCAAGGTTGGATCAAGTCCGAATCCCAAACCAAACTTTTAAATAAAATCTTGCCAAGCCCAAGGAACCCAAACTTCCATAAGTCCACTCATGCATAATTGCAAACTCTTCTGACAGGTCTACATCTACCATAACATGGTCACCTCTGCGATAGTCTCCCTAAACCAACAATGCCTGCCTGGAGTTGAGAGCTAAAGGCTATGTCTCACTAAGTGACATTGCTAGCGACATCGCTGCTGAGTTACGGTTTTTGTGACGCAACAGCGATTTTGCTAGCGATGTCGCGGTGTGTGACATCCAGCAACGACCTGACCCCTGCTGTGAGGTCGCTGGTCGTTGCTGAATGTCCTGGACCATTTTTTGGTCGTTGTTGGTTACTCGATATTTACCTTGGTTACCAGCATCCGCAGCTTCTAGAAGCCGGCTCCCTGCACACGTAGCCAAGGTACACATTGGGTAACTATAAGCAAAGCGCTTTGCTTAGTAACCCGATGTGTACTATGGTTACCAAGCACAGCGTCGTTACACGGGTCGCTGGTGGCTAATCTCTGATTGCTGTGGAGATATGCCTGATTGACAGCTCACCAGCGACCATGTAGCGACTCTCCAGCAATCCCTGCCAGGTCAGATTGCTGGTGGGATCGCTAGAGCGTCACTAAGTGTGACGGTACCTTAAAAGTCAAAAGTGTCAATTTTACACTTAGGTGTGTTCTGCTCTACTTGTAATCACTCTGAAGTGGGATCACAGTCAGATAAGGGTGTCATAACATCCTACACAGAAGTAGCCAATAAGATGCAGATCTCAGTCAGATCTGGTAAATGGAATGAATGGTACTAAATTTGCCTGCTGTAGCCATTTTTAAAGCTGCCCGGCAATTACTGACAAAGCCACATTACAACAACATCTTTGCTGTTGGTGTTCACCTTGATCCTTACTTTAACCCCTTAGTAACTTTGCCAATTTTGACAATGACCAATCCAAATGTTTTAAATCTGAACAATATTAATTTATCTGGCAATAACTTAAATGGATTCAGTGATTTTTTTTTCATGACACATTGTACTTTATGATATTAGTAAACTTAGGTAATTTTTTTTTGTATTTATTTGTGATAAAATTGGACTTTTGGAGAATTTTTTTTGTATAAAAAAAAAAAATTGCAATTTTCAAATTTTAGTTTTTATATCATAAAACCAGTTAGTCAAGCTGTACAAAATAATAGACTAAACATTTCTTATATGTCTACTTTATATCTGCAACATATTTCAAACTTTATTTTATTTTGTTAGGTTGTTAGAAGTATAAAAGTTTAGTAGCAATATTTCTTTTTTTTTGTTTTTTTTTTACAAAACTGTTTCTTTATAATAATTGTATTCATTTATATAACGCTATTAATTCCACAGCACTTTACATACAGTGGCAACACTGTCCCCATCGGAGCTCACAATCTAGGGTCCCTATCTGTATGTCTTTCGACTGTGGGAGGAAACCCACACAAACATGGGGAGAACATACAAACTCCTTGCAGATGTTGTCCTTGGTGGGATTTGAACACAGGACCCCAACGCTGTAAGACTGTAGTGCTAACCACTAAGCCACCGTGCCACCCTTTAAGGACCTGTACAGATTTTAATGGACTTTAAGATGCTTATATATTGGAAACTCACAAAAAGTGAAAAACTGCCCCCCCCTCAAATATTTTAAAACTGCTGTCAGGAAACTTTTAAACTCTTCAGGTGCCACAGAGGATTTAATGCAATGCAGAATGAAAAAAATCATTTTTTTCCTCCAAAATGTTGCTTTAGCCCCAATTTTCTCCCTTTTAAAATGGATAGCATGACAAATTTGACTACAAAATTTGTTATCCAGTCTCTTTTGACTTTGCTGAAAACAGGAAGAATCAGAAATGAAAGAGTACCATTTCAATTTTGGAACAGGTATTTGGCTGAAATAGATTGCGGTCACCATGTTACACTTATAGGGCCCCTAAGGTACCTAAACAGTAGAAATCCCCCACAAGTGTCCTCATTTTGGAAACTAGACCCTTCAAGGATTTTGTCCTGGGCATATTGAACCCACAGGTACTTCATAAACTTTAATACCCTCAGGTTATCATATTGAAAATTTTAATTTTTGTCACAAAAATGTTGCTTTGACCCCACATTTTTCCCTTTTGCAAGAGGTAACACAAAAAAGTGGACCCCTCAATTTGTTATTTTCTTCTGAGCGGGGTTATTCTATTTGAGTAGGTGGGAGCTACTGCTTAGTCAGGGTCTTTGTTCTACAAGTAACATGAGTATTCGTTATATTTCCAGTAACAGAAAATAGACCTTAGTAGACTTCTTTTGTGTGGGATAAGTTAAGGATTTTTGGTAACATTTTGAGGTTCAGAACATTTTTTGATTGCTTTACGTACAATGATGGGATCACATTCTTGTGTTCTGCGCTGAACACGAATGTCAAAGTTTCCGTACAAATCCCTCAAAAATGAGATTCGGAGAATCTAATAAATCAGATGGAGACACTTTGGATTCTATTTGGCATCTGTTCCGTAGGCATTTATCTTTTTAGACATGCACAGAACTGTGCTTGTCTACACTTGGGTACTTAAATGACGTCTAAAACACTGCCTGAACAGAGACCAAACACAGTTCAAAGGTTCTCCATCTTCAAAATTATAGTGAGTGATTCCATCAGGGGTTTACTCATGAATTACGATTTTTGGTAATAAACAGGAAGGTCAAACATATTTATACTGCAGCTACACTACAAGCTAAATATTAAGTGCAAAAAATGTATACTTATAGTATTAGTAAATACGATATTGCATACTTAACAGTGTGCTGCCAGCCTAAAAAAATCACTATGTCACTGCCACAGCAAGGAGTGGTAGTTACCCATAGCTACCTAACTGCATGGAGAGCTTCCACAGGAGTCTGTACTAAGATCAAATGTGGTGTCTCAAATAACCTGAAGCCCCAAACAATACATTTATTTTATTGTTTATTATTGTTTAGCTTTGGCATGTTTTTGGTATAGATCCCATATCTGTTGGTGCCCTCGCCCCCCCCCTTTTCCAACATGCAATATTAATGATAAGATGGATTTATTCTCTTCCAATTGAGCTGATTACAGCGATACCAGATTCCTATAGGTTTTTTTATGTTTTGCTGCTATCACGCAATAAAAATGCTTCTTTAAAATAAACAGTTTTTTCATCACTATATTCTGAGAGCTAAAATGTTTTTATTTATTGATGAATTAGGCTATATGGGGATTTGTTTTTTGCGTGATGAGTTAGAAATTTGTTTTGTGCCATTTTGCAGAATATAACATGTTTTGATCATATTTTATTTAGATTTTTAAGATGCATCATGAACAAAAAAAAGCAATTAACTTATTGCTTTTATTTTTTTATTTGCGCAGTTCACCGTGTGGTAGAAGTGATGAGACCGATTTATTCTTTGGGTAATACAAGGTTTATATAGTTTTTTTTTGCTTCAATAATTATACAGACTAAAACTTATACACTACAGTTCAAACGTTTGGGGTCACCCAGACAATTTTGTCTTTTTCATGAAAAATCATACTTTTATTTATCAAATGAGTTGCATAATGAATAGAAAATATAGTCCAGACATTGACTAGATTAGAAATTATGATTTTTACTGCAAATAATAATTTTCTCCTTCAAACTCTGCTTTCGTCAAAGAATGCTCCCTTTGCAGAAATTACAGCTTTGCAGACTTTTGGCTTTCTAGCTGATAATTTGCTGATGTAATCTGGAGATATTTCACCCCATGCTTCCAAAAGCACCTCCCACAAGTTGGATTGACTTGATGGGCACTTTTTGTGTACCATACCAATCAAGCGCTGTCCACAAATGGAGTGATAGCCTTCCTTATTCAAAATCCCTTTTACATTGTACAAATCTCCCACTTTACCAGCACCAAAGCAACCCCAGACCATCAAATTACGTTCACCATGCTTGATAGATGGTGTCAGGCACTCTTCCAGTATCTTTTCAGTAGTTTTGCATCTCACAAATGTTCATCTGTGTGATCCAAACACCTCAAACTTTTTCCAATCTTCCTCTGTCCAATGTCTGTGTTCTTTTCCCCAAATTAGTTTTTTTCTTTTATTAGCCAGTCTCAGATATGGCTTTTTCTTTGCCACTCTTTCCTGAAGGCCAGCATCCCATAGTTGCCTCTTCACTGTAGACATTGACACTGGCGTTTTGTGGGTACTATTTAAAGAAGCTGCCAGTTGAGGACCTGTGAGGCGTTGATTTCTCAAACTAGAGACTCTAATGTACTTTTCTTGTTGCTCAGTTGTGCAGCAGGGCCTTCCACTTCTCTTTCTACTCTGGTAAGAGCCTATTGTGCTCTCCTCTGAAGGGAGTAGTACACACTGTTGTAGGAAATCTTCAGTTTCTTGGCAATTTCTCGCATGGAATATCGTTCATTTCTAAGAACAAGAATAGACTGTTGAGTTTCACATGAAAGTTCTCTTTTTCTGGCCATTTTAAAAGTTTAATGGAACCAACAAATGTAATGTTCCATATTCTCAACTGGCTCAAAAGAAGGTCAGTTTTATAGCTTCTCCAATCAGCAAAACTGTTTTCAGCTGTACTAACATATTTGCACAAGGGTTTTCAAGGGATTTCTAAACATTAGTGATGAGCGAGCATGCTTGTCACTACTCGGTACTCGCACGAGTATCACTGTACTCGGGCTGCTCGGCGGGGACCGAGTAATCTCGCGATACTCGTGCTTTACTCGTGGTCTTCATTTCTGCATGTTGGCGCTCTTTTGAGAGCCAGCCCTCATGCAGGGATTGGCTGGCAGACCACTGCAATGCCACAGCCCTGTTAGTTGTGGAATTGCAGTGATTGGCCGGCCTGCACAGCGTCACCGAGCCTTTATATCGGCCGGCGCGCTGTGCTCTGCTCACAGCTATTCTGACAGTGAGTGTAGGGAGAGTGTCGCTGATTCAGGGAAAGCTTTGCGGCCCTTTATAGCTTTTTCAGTTGCAGGGCTGCAAACAGTGTGACCAAAAGTCCTTCTCAGGACTATTCTAGTTGTATACAGGCAGGCAGGGTATAGCCAGGTCGGAGTACAGTAGCAGAGTCCTTCTCAGGACTATTGTTGCTATATACAGGCAGGGTATAGCCAGGTCTGAATACAGGCTAGTGACCAAAAGAGTCCTTGTCAGGACTATTGTAGCAGTATACAGGCAGGCAGGCAGGCAGGGTAGTGGTGACCGTATACCAGCCTTCATATCTGGGGCTGGTGTACACAGTGTAAAACAGTCCAGATAGTGTCTGACTTGTCTGTACTGTAATTGTCGCTCCCCAAAAAAACCTGTTAGTAGGTTATTATTGCGTCCGTGCTTGGTTTTTAAAACCGCACGTGTGTGCCTGTTGGTGGCAGCGTACAGGTGCACTGGTGTGCGTTTACCAAACTATTATATAACGCACAAGTGTAGTGTATAATACACGTCAGTCAGCAGTGGCTGATAGTGTCAGAGTTCTTAATTTTTGCTCCTAAAACCTGTGTTAGGTTATTATTGCGTCCGTGCTTGGTTTTTAAAACCGCACGTGTGTGCCTGTTGGTGGCAGCGTACAGGTGCACTGGTGTGCGTTTACCAAACTATTATATAACGCACAAGTGTAGTGTATAATACACGTCAGTCAGCAGTGGCTGATAGTGTCAGAGTTCTTAATTTTTGCTCCTAAAACCTGTGTTAGGTTATTATTGCGTCCGTGCTTGGTTTTTAAAACCGCACGTGTGTGCCTGTTGGTGGCAGCGTACAGGTGCACTGGTGTGCGTTTACCAAACTATTATATAACGCACAAGTGTAGTGTATAATACACGTCAGTCAGCAGTGGCTGATAGTGTCAGAGTTCTTAATTTTTGCTCCTAAAACCTGTGTTAGGTTATTATTGCGTCCGTGCTTGGTTTTTAAAACCGCACGTGTGTGCCTGTTGGTGGCAGCGTACAGGTGCACTGGTGTGCGTTTACCAAACTATTATATAACGCACAAGTGTAGTGTATAATACACGTCAGTCAGCAGTGGCTGATAGTGTCAGAGTTCTTAATTTTTGCTCCTAAAACCTGTGTTAGGTTATTATTGCGTCCGTGCTTGGTTTTTAAAACCGCACGTGTGTGCCTGTTGGTGGCAGCGTACAGGTGCACTGGTGTGCGTTTACCAAACTATTATATAACGCACAAGTGTAGTGTATAATACACGTCAGTCAGCAGTGGCTGATAGTGTCAGAGTTCTTAATTTTTGCTCCTAAAACCTGTGTTAGGTTATTATTGCGTCCGTGCTTGGTTTTTAAAACCGCACGTGTGTGCCTGTTGGTGGCAGCGTACAGGTGCACTGGTGTGCGTTTACCAAACTATTATATAACGCACAAGTGTAGTGTATAATACACGTCAGTCAGCAGTGGCTGATAGTGTCAGAGTTCTTAATTTTTGCTCCTAAAACCTGTGTTAGGTTATTATTGCGTCCGTGCTTGGTTTTTAAAACCGCACGTGTGTGCCTGTTGGTGGCAGCGTACAGGTGCACTGGTGTGCGTTTACCAAACTATTATATAACGCACAAGTGTAGTGTATAATACACGTCAGTCAGCAGTGGCTGATAGTGTCAGAGTTCTTAATTTTTGCTCCTAAAACCTGTGTTAGGTTATTATTGCGTCCGTGCTTGGTTTTTAAAACCGCACGTGTGTGCCTGTTGGTGGCAGCGTACAGGTGCACTGGTGTGCGTTTACCAAACTATTATATAACGCACAAGTGTAGTGTATAATACACGTCAGTCAGCAGTGGCTGATAGTGTCAGAGTTCTTAATTTTTGCTCCTAAAACCTGTGTTAGGTTATTATTGCGTCCGTGCTTGGTTTTTAAAACCGCACGTGTGTGCCTGTTGGTGGCAGCGTACAGGTGCACTGGTGTGCGTTTACCAAACTATTATATAACGCACAAGTGTAGTGTATAATACACGTCAGTCAGCAGTGGCTGATAGTGTCAGAGTTCTTAATTTTTGCTCCTAAAACCTGTGTTAGGTTATTATTGCGTCCGTGCTTGGTTTTTAAAACCGCACGTGTGTGCCTGTTGGTGGCAGCGTACAGGTGCACTGGTGTGCGTTTACCAAACTATTATATAACGCACAAGTGTAGTGTATAATACACGTCAGTCAGCAGTGGCTGATAGTGTCAGAGTTCTTAATTTTTGCTCCTAAAACCTGTGTTAGGTTATTATTGCGTCCGTGCTTGGTTTTTAAAACCGCACGTGTGTGCCTGTTGGTGGCAGCGTACAGGTGCACTGGTGTGCGTTTACCAAACTATTATATAACGCACAAGTGTAGTGTATAATACACGTCAGTCAGCAGTGGCTGATAGTGTCAGAGTTCTTAATTTTTGCTCCTAAAACCTGTGTTAGGTTATTATTGCGTCCGTGCTTGGTTTTTAAAACCGCACGTGTGTGCCTGTTGGTGGCAGCGTACAGGTGCACTGGTGTGCGTTTACCAAACTATTATATAACGCACAAGTGTAGTGTATAATACACGTCAGTCAGCAGTGGCTGATAGTGTCAGAGTTCTTAATTTTTGCTCCTAAAACCTGTGTTAGGTTATTATTGCGTCCGTGCTTGGTTTTTAAAACCGCACGTGTGTGCCTGTTGGTGGCAGCGTACAGGTGCACTGGTGTGCAATTTCCAGAAACTTTGATATAACGCACAAGTAGTGAATATACACGTCAGCAGTGCACAGCATTGCAAAATGCGCAAGGGCATTGGCAAGGAACAAGGAAGTGGACGTGATGGTGGTGCAGGCAGAGGCCGAGGTCGTGGGCAAGCTCTAATTTCGCCACAACAAAGGGCCACATCTAGTCGCTCGCACGTCCTGTCCCAAATTCTTGGGGACCGCAGCAGTACACCGCTCTTGAACCAAGACCAGTGTCAACAGGTTGTTAGTTGGATAGCGGATAATGCTTCCAGTCAGATTGGCACCACCACAAACACTCTGTCTTCCACACGGTCAAGTGTCAGTAGCCGTGATACTGCACCGCACATTTCTGAACCTGATCCTCCTTCCTACCACCAGGCTGAGTACACGTCCTCCTCGGACATTAATGATCCCACACTTGGACACTCGGAAGAGCTGTTCACGTTTCCATTCACACATTCTGGCCTCTCGCCAGCTCATATTGAAGTGGGTCATGAGGAGATCGTCTGTACAGATAGCCAAATATTTGAGCAGCCACGTTCTCACGAAGTTGGCAACGTGTCTCAACAAGTGGTGGACGATGATGAGACACAATTGTCAGCAAGTCAGGAGGAGGAGCAGGGTGCGGAAGAGGAAGACGACGTGGTGGATGATCCAGTAACTGACCCAACCTGGCAGGAGGATATGCAGAGCGAGGACAGCAGTGCACAGGGGGAGGGAGGCGTAGCATCACAACAGGCAGTAAGAAGCAGGGTGGTGGTCCCAGGCAGAAGTCAGGCAACCGTTCCCCGTAACAACACGACGACACAAGGTGCCTGTACAAATGTTAGGTCTTCACGAGTCTGGCAGTTTTTTAAGTTGGATCCAGATGATTCAAAAAAGGCCATTTGCAACACCTGCCGTGCCAGCATCAGCAGGGGTACCAAAACTAGCAGCCTGACCACCACCAGCATGATCAGGCACATGTCAGCCAAGCACCCGACTTTGTGGGAAGTACAACAGAGTCGAGGAGCAGTGCTTGCTGATGTCACTGCTACGTCTTCGCTGGTTGTGCATGCGAGCCAATCCTCTGTCCATGCTGCCTGCGAACAAGCCTCCTCCACTCCTGCACCTGCAGTTGCCTACGCAGAAAGAACACCATCATCAAGCACGTCCTTGTCCCAGCGCAGCGTTCAGTTATCCATTCAGCAAACCTTTGAACGCAGGCGCAAATACACTGCCAACACCCCACATGCCACAGTTCTAAATGCTAACATTTCGCGACTGCTTGCGCTGGAAATGTTGCCTTTTAGGCTGGTGGAGACAGAAGCATTCCGTGACCTGATGGCGGCAGCTGTCCCACGTTACTCGGTCCCCAGCCGCCACTATTTCTCCCGGTGTGCCGTCCCCGCGTTGCATAACCACGTGTCACAAAACATCACACGTGCCCTGAACAACGCTGTTTCACCCAAAGTCCACCTAACCACAGACACGTGGACAAGTGCTTGTGGGCAAGGCCGCTACATCTCGTTGACGGCACACTGGGTTAATATTGTGGAAGCTGGGACCCAGTCTGAGCGAGGGACGGAACACGTCCTTCCCACACCAAGGTTTGCAGGCCCTACCTCAGTCAGTGTTTCACCCACACTCTACAGCTCCGGAATGTCATGCTCTTCAGCCTCCTCCTCCTCCTGCGCATCCTCATCCACTGTGCCCTCCACACCAGTCACAAGCTGGAAGCACTGCAGCACTGCCTCGGCGAAGCGGCAACAGGCTGTGCTGAAGCTAATCTGCATAGGTGACAAACCCCACAATGCAGAAGAGCTGTGGACAGCTCTGAAACAGCAGGCAGATCACTGGCTCACACCTCTGAACCTAAAGCCAGGAAAGGTCGTTTGTGACAATGGCCGGAACCTGGTGGCGGCTTTGAGGCGAGGCCAGCTGACACATGTTCCATGCGTGGCCCATGTGCTCAACCTCGTGGTTCAGCGGTTTATAAAGTCATACCCAGAGCTGTCTGATCTGCTGGTAAAAGTTCGCCGCCTGTCTGCACATTTTCGAAAGTCACCTACTGCTTCAGCCGGCCTTGCCGGCTTTCAGCGCCGTTTGCATCTTCCGGCTCACAGACTGGTGTGTGATGTCCCCACGCGTTGGAATTCAACTCTGCACATGTTGGTCAGGATATGTGAGCAGAAGAGGGCAGTTGTTGAGTACCTGCATCACCTAAGCCGTCGGGAAATGGGTCAAACTCCACACATAACACCTGAGGAGTGGAGATGGATGTCAGACCTATGTACCATCCTCCAAAACTTTGAGGACTCCACCAAGATGGTGAGTGGTGATGACGCCATTATTAGCGTCACCATACCGCTACTCTGCCTTCTAAAACGGTCCCTTTTGAAAAACAAACATGATGCATTGCAGGCGGAGCGCGATGAGTTGCAGCAAGAAACAGTAGTGGGTGTGGGTGATAACACACAGCCCAGCCTCGTCTCATCACAACGTGCAGTGGAGGACTATGACGAGGAGGAGGATGAAGACATGGAGCAACTCTCCGGCCAAATTGAGGATATGACATGCACACCAGTCATATCCTCGATTCAGCGTGGCTGGCCAGAGGACAGGGTAGATGAGGAGGAGGAGGAGGAGGAGGAGGAGGAGGACAGCATGTTCAGTCATCTTGTTGGTCAGGCTACTGAAGTCCTGGCTGTTAAGAGTCTGGCGCACATGGCTGACTTTATGGTAAGCTGCCTGTCTCGTGACCCTCGCGTTAAGAACATCTTGGCCGACAATCATTACTGGTTGGTAACACTGTTAGACCCACGCTACAAGGAGAACTTTTTGTCTCTTATTCCCGTGGATGAGAGGTCAACCAAAATGCAGCAGTTTCGGAAGGCCATACTCACGGAAGTAGGCAAAGCATTCCCCTCACAAAACGCTAGCGGCATAGGTCAGGAATCAGTGGACAACCGAGGCGTACAGCCGAGAGAGGCACAAGTCCAATCCGCCAGAGGTAGGGGAACAGTCTTTAAGATGTGGGACAGTTTTCTCAGCCCCTCACGTACCACAGCCCCTGAGGTGCGGGGTAGTGCCACAAGAAATCCTAAGTTTGCCCAGATGCTGAAGGAGTACCTTGCAGATCGAACAACTGTACTCCGACATTCCTCTGTGCCTTACAATTATTGGGTATCCAAGCTGGACACGTGGCATGAATTGGCTCTCTACGCCTTGGAAGTCCTGGCCTGCCCTGCTGCTAGCGTTTTGTCAGAGCGTGTTTTTAGTGCCGCAGGTGGAATCATTACAGATAAACGCACCCGCCTGTCAACTGAAAATGCTGACAGGCTGACTCTGATAAAGATGAACAAGGGTTGGATTGGGCCAGACTTCACCACACCACCAGCAAATGAGAGCGGAATTTAAAGTTTGCCATGTACCTCCACTCACCCATGGGTACACTTCTCGACTTTGGATAATCGCTGGACTGCTCCTCCTTCTCCTCATGCGCCATCATGATGACCGTTACAATAGTTAGGTCTTTGTTTCAGGTATACCCCCAGTGGTAAATTTTTTCGCCCATTCTTTGCAGAATGGACATTACAACGACAGGAGACCCGCTCCTTTGCAATGGGAACAATGTTTTGAGGCCCTCATGCACGTCTCTACCCAGGGACAACGTGGAGCCTCCCAATTTTTGGCTGCCCTGCCTAAGGGCTATACTGAAATACACCCACTTCCTTAAAATGGACACTTAATGTTTTGAGGCCCTCATGCACGTCTCTACCCAGGGACAATGTGGAGCCTCCCAATTTTTGGCTGCCCTGGCAAAGGGCTATACTGAAATAGACCCACTTCCTTACAATGGGCACTTCAGGTTTAAAGGCCATCATGCACGTCTCTACCCAGGGACAATGTGGAGCCTCCCAATTTTTGGCTGCCCTGCCTAAGGGCTATACTATAATACACCCACTTCCTGACAATGGACACTTAATGTTTTGAGGCCCTCATGCACGTCTCTACCCAGGGACAATGTGGAGCCTCCCAATTTTTGGCTGCCCTGGCAAAGGGCTATACTGAAATAGACCCACTTCCTTACAATGGGCACTTCAGGTTTAAAGGCCATCATGCACGTCTCTACCCAGGGACAATGTGGAGCCTCCCAATTTTTGGCTGCCCTGCCTAAGGGCTATACTATAATACACCCACTTCCTGACAATGGACACTTAATGTTTTGAGGCCCTCATGCACGTCTCTACCCAGGGACAATGTGGAGCCTCCCAATTTTTGGCTGCCCTGGCAAAGGGCTATACTGAAATAGACCCACTTCCTTACAATGGGCACTTCAGGTTTAAAGGCCATCATGCACGTCTCTACCCAGGGACAACGTGGAGCCTCCCAATTTTTGGCTGCCCTGCCTAAGGGCTATACTGAAATACACCCACTTCCTTAAAATGGACACTTAATGTTTTGAGGCCCTCATGCACGTCTCTACCCAGGGACAATGTGGAGCCTCCCAATTTTTGGCTGCCCTGGCAAAGGGCTATACTGAAATAGACCCACTTCCTTACAATGGGCACTTCAGGTTTAAAGGCCATCATGCACGTCTCTACCCAGGGACAATGTGGAGCCTCCCAATTTTTGGCTGCCCTGCCTAAGGGCTATACTATAATACACCCACTTCCTGACAATGGACACTTAATGTTTTGAGGCCCTCATGCACGTCTGTATGCAGGGGCATTGGTGAACCTCACAATTTAGGACTGCCCTGGCAAAGGAAAATACTACAAAGACTCACTTCCTCAAAATGGGCACATTAGACTCAAGAGGCCTTCATGTACGTCTCTTCTCAGGGACATCGGAGTGCCACACAATGTTTTCACGTAAAATCTTTCATGTATTGATCTCAAAAAGTAACATACACCAGATCTATCTCACTATTGGGTATGTGCCCTTAACATTTCCGCCATGAAAAATCATTTTGGGGTCATTTTGGAAGGTTTTCTGGTGAGTCCGTAAAAATGGCGTAAAACGCGGACAAAATTGTTCACAGCTGTGACTTTTGAGTGATAAATGCTTCAAGGGGTCTTCCCCATGCTGTTGCCATGTCATTTGAGCACTCTTCTGAGACTTTTGTGACATTTTTAGGGTTTCTCCATGCTGCCGGGAGGTCATTTCACAAAAATACTCGGGTCTCCCATAGGATAACATTGGGCTCGTTGCTCGGGCCGAGTACACGAGTATCTTGGGAGGCTCGGCCCGAGCTTCGAGCACCCGAGCTTTTTAGTACTCGCTCATCACTACTAAACATCTATTAGCCTTCTAACAAAGTTAGCAAACACAATGTACCATTAGAACACTGGAGTGGTGGTTGTTGGAAATGGTCCTCTATACACTAATGTGGATATTGCATTAAAAACCAGACATTTGCAGCTAGAATAATCATTTACCCCATTAACAATGTATAGAGTGTATTTCTGTTTAATTTAATGTTAGCTTCATTGAAAAAAATGTGCTTCTCTTTCAAAAATAAGGAAATATCTAAGTGACCCTAAAGTTGTTTTGTAACTTTTTATTTTTTTCTGAACTAGTTTTCATTCACACAATTTGCGTTTACAGAAGTTTTTGATATCTTTAAATTCTACTTTTTGTGTGTATAATGAAAACGTGTCATTTTTGCCATTTTTTTTATGTTGTTCACTGTAAATAATAACGTGAAAATGTTATAGATTGGGTTGTTCTGCATGCAGCAATATCAATTATGTGTATGTTTTTGTTTATTTTTGTTTTAATGCAAGTGATACATTTTTAGAGGCAAAATGATTTTTTTGTGTGTTTTTTTACTTTTGACTAATTTTATTTAACTTTTTTGCTTTCTCACTTATTTCCACTATGGGGCATGCATATTTTTTTGCTATGATCAGTGGTCTAATGCACAACTGAACCCATGTATAGCAGCATATGAGACCTGTCAGTGATTTCCTGACTTTGCCTGTAACACCCTGCTTATAGCAAGATCTAACAAGCCACCATACCCTGGGGTCATTATATGACCTCTGGGTATTATGGAAAAGATCAGCACCCATCATTTTGATTGCAGATCCTGGCAAAAGGGGTATTTTAATCCACTTTTAACCTCTGATGCAATTCACAGAAGTATTTAAGGGTTTAATCAGCTCCGACTGGTTTCAAAACTTGTCGGGGCAGATGCCTGCGGGTGTCAGCTGTCATATATAGCTATCACCCGCAGAATTTTTGACTGGGGGGGTGCTGTACCCTTATTCCTGATAAGGGAATAAAGCCTCTTAATGGCTGCCAATTGTATGTGTGTCAGTGGTGTATAAGATAAAAAAAGACAGTTTGCACTCTGATAATGCTAAAGTAAGGAAACCATGAATTTGTGAACATGGATCTGCATTACTGCTAAGGAAAATCTAAGAAAAATTAGATATTTAGCATATATAAATGGCCATTTGTATATCTGCCCAGTTGCCACTTCACGGCATATCTCGTAACTGGGTACCTACTCTATGCTGAAGCCTCTCTCCGGGTTAAAAACCTCCTGTGTATGGGCAAGTAGGAACTTGCTTTATAGGATAAGATCACTTGTGGCAAGTGGGGGAGGGGTGCACGGTCAGAAGGTATGACCCTCTTAATATAGACAAAATGACTGACTGCACTCACCAAACTGAGGTGTGAACAGGTGCTTAACTGAACATGACATAAAGTACAAAAAAAGACAGTTTGCACTCTGATAATGCTAAAGTATGGAAACCACTAATGAGTGAACACGGACCTGCACTACTGCTAAGGAAAATCTAAGAAAAATGAGATATTTAGCATATATATATATATATATATATATATATATATATCATATTCAGTTATGCACCTGTTCACACCTCAGTTTGGTGAGTGCTGTCAGTCTTTTTGTCTATATTAAGAGGGTCATACCTTCTGACCGTGCACCCCTCCCCCCACTTGCCACAGGTAATCATATCCTATAAAGTAGGTTCCTTCTTGCCCATACAAAGGGGGTTTGTAGCTCGGAGAGAGGCTTCAGCATAGCGTAGGTATCCAGTTATGAGATATGCTGTGAGGTGGCAACTGGGCAGATATACAAATGGCCATTTATATATGCTTTTAGCAGTAATGCAGGTCCATGTTCACACATTCATGGTTTCGATACTTTAGCATTATCAGAGTGCAAACTGTCTTTTTTTGTTGTATTTTATGTCATGTTCAGTTATGCACCTGTTCACACCTCAGTTTGGTGAGTGCAGTGAATCTTTTTGTCTATATCAGTGGTGTATAACGACTTAAACAAACGTAAGTGGACCTTTACTAAATTTAGCTGAGTAACACTGGCAATGTTTTATATTATAATGTCCAACTACAAGAGAAAAAGTTTCCTTTATCAAATTACAGACTTGACTCATTGACTACTAGGTTGCAGTGCACCGCTAAGACTTTAGGCTTCACATTTGTAATTGAACTTTCATTTATTTTCCCCGTGTTTATGCTATTTACAAGTCTATGAGAGCATTATAATGCAGATATTCAAGCTGAAGCCTATGGTATGGTACACAAACGCATTGAACCATGGGGCTTAACCCCTTACCGACATACAACGCAAGTCACTAGTGAGTTTATAGGGTGGGCTCACAGGCTTAACATAATCCATGCTCAGCATGAAATGGTTGTTAATCACAGCAAAAACCTGCCTCTAATAGCAGCGGGTGGAGCAGAGCTATTCTTAACTAGAGATGAGCGAACCAGTCGCAGTTCGGCTCGAGTTCGGTTCACCGAACGGACATCACTCAAACCGCATAGGAAACAATGGCAGGCAATCACAAACACATAAAAACACCTGGAAAACACCCTCAAAGGTGTCCAAAAGGTGACAAACATCTCACAACACAACACAAACACATGGGAAAGTGACAAGGACATATACTCATGCGAAAACAAAAGAGCAGGACAAGGAAAAAGAGAAGGAGACACAGATATAGGCATGGCACGCCCTTCTAAAATCATGTAAAACACCGCAAGGTGACTCCAAGCGGAGTCTACTTTTTTCCAAAAATTGGGCCACACACACACCCACCCCTTCAGTGGCAGCACTTGTGCCCCAGTTGTACACTTCACAGCTAGATTTGCATCAAGCGCATTCAAAAATACGCCATACCTAACCGTCCCCAGGATGACACCGGGGTAGGTAGCAAAGTCTTTCCTGATCCCAGCGCTGTGCATCTTGGATCATTTTTAAAAACAATGTAAGCAAGGGTTACTCCAAGCGGAGTCTCCCTTTTTTTCCAAAAATTGGGCCCCACACACACCCACCCATTCAATGGCAGCACTTGTGCCCCAGTTGTACACTTCACAGCTAGATTTGCATCAAGCACATTCAAAAATACGCCATACTTAACCGTCCCAAGGATGACACCGGGGTAGGTAGCAAAGTCTTTCCTGATCCCAGCGCTGTGCATCTTGGATCATTTTAAAAACAATGTAAGCAAGGGTTACTCCAAGTGGAGTCTCCCTTTTTTTCCAAAAATTTTGCCCCACACACACCCACCCATTCAGTGGCAGCACTTGTGCCCCAGTTGTACACTTCACAGCTAGATTTGCATCAAGCACATTCAAAAATACGCCATACTTAACCGTCCCTAGGATGACACCGGGGTAGGTAGCAAAGTCTTTCCTGATCCCAGCGCTGTGCATCTTGGATCATTTTTAAAAACAATGTAAGCAAGGGTTACTCCAAGAAGAGTCTCCCTTTTTTCCAAAAATTGGGCCACACAGACACCCCATCAGTGGCAGCACTTGTGCCCTAGTTGTACATTTCACAGCTAGATTTGCATCAAGCACATTCAAAATACACAAGCATTTACTCTCCCCAGGATGACACAGGGGTAGTAAATTCCTTGTGGATCCATGACTTGTTCATTTTGATGAACGTTAGTCTGTCCACATTGTCACTGGACAGACGCGTGCGCTTATCTGTCAGCACTCACCCAGCAGCACTGAAGACACGTTCAGAGACAACGCTGGCAGCTGGACACGACAAAATCTCCAAGGCGTAAGTGGAGAGCTCTGGCCATTTTTCAAGATTTGAAGCCCAAAATGATCAAGGCTCCATTTGCAAAGTCATGGCATCGATGTTCATTTGGAGATACTCCTGTATCATCCTCTCCAGCCGTTGACTATGTATCAGACTTGTTGTCTCTGGTGGCCTTGCAAAGGAGGGTCTAAAAAAATTATGAAAAGATTCAATAAAATTGCTGTTACCAGCACCAGATACGGTGCTACTGGTACGGGTAGACTGTTGAAGATGACGAGACCGTCCCATGTTTGTCAAGTTACAACTGGGAGATTCACTCCCTGCACCTGCACGGTTGTTTGGTGGAAAAGCCGAGCTAAGATCGAGTAACAGCTTCTGCTGATACTCCTGCATACGTGCGTCCCTTTCTATGGCTGGAATTATGTCACAAAATTTGGACTTGTACCGGGAATCTAATAGTGTGGCAAGCCAGTAGTCATCATCACTTCTAATTTTGACAATACAAGGGTCATGTTGGAGGTAGTGCAGCAAGAAGGCACTCATGTGTCTTGCGCAGCCATGCGGACCAAGTCCACGCTGTGTTTGTGGCATAGAGGTGCTAACCGTTCTTTCTTCCTCTGACATCTCCCCCCAACCTCTTTCAACTGAAATTTGACCAAGGTCTCCCTCATCCGCTGAGTCTTTCATGTCCATGGACAGTTCATCCTCCATTTCTTCATGTTCTCCTGCACCCTCCTCAACATTTTGCCTGCTAACATGCACCCTTGTTGATCCCTGTCACCCATGGTCCCATGCCTGCCGCGTTGGTGATGATGAACGTCTGGATTTTGTTGATGTTGTTGTGTCTTGCGCATATGAATCCTCCTGTAGTTCCTCCCCTTCCTGTTGTTCCACCCCCTGACTCCGAATAGTGTTTAGCGTGTGCTCCAGCATGTAAATGACTGGAATTGTCATGCTGATAATGGCATTGTCAGCGCTAAACATATTCGTCGCCATGTCAAAACTGTGCAGAAGGGTGCATAGGTCCTTGATCTGAGACCACTCCATCAGGGTGATCTGCCCCACCTCTGCATCTCGTTGGCCCAGGCTATACGTCATGACGTATTGCACCAGGGATCGGCGGTGCTGCCACAGTCGCTGTAACATGTGGAGAGTCGAATTCCAGCGTGTCGCCACATCGCATTTCAGGCGATGAATCGGCAGGCCGAAAGACTTCTGGAGCGATGCAAGTCACTCAGCAGCGGTGGTTGAACGGCGGAAGGGAGCAGACAGTTTTTGTGCCCTGTTCAGAAGGCCATCTAGGCCGGGATAGTGTGCTAAAAATTGCTGGACAACAAGGTTCAACATGTGAGCCATACAAGGCACGTGTGTCACCTTGCCCAGGCGAAGGGCCACACCCAGGTTTGCAGCATTGTCGCACACGGCCTTACCAGGATGCAGGTTGAGTGGAGACAACCATTTATTAAACTCAGTCTCCAGAGCTGCCCACAACTCATCCGCTGTGTGACTCCTATTTCCAAGACATGTCAAGCTAAAGACCGCCTGATGCTGTTGCGCTCTGCTGCCAGCATAGTAATAAGGGGTGCGTGATTCCTTCTGCGCAGTGAGAACGCTGGTGGCCTGACCAGGCAGGCTTGAGGCGGAGGTAGAGGACCCAGATGAGGTGTAGGAGGCAGAAGCAGTGGCGGAACTTGGATAGACAGAGGATTGACACACAAGTCGTGGGGACGGCAAGACTTGTGCAGCAGACCCTTCACCATCTATCACCATAGTTACCCAGTGCCCAGTCAGCGACATGTAACGTCCCTGTCCATGCTTACTGGTCCAAGTATCGGTGGTGAAATGCACCCGTTCGCACACAGAGTTTCTCAAGGAAGCAGTGATGTTGTGTGCCACAAGCTGGTGTAGCGCAGGCACACCTTTCTTAGAAAAGTAGTGGCAACTGGGCATCTGGTACTGAGGCACAGCGACAGACATAAGGTCTCTAAAATCCTGTGTGTCCACCAGGCGGAAAGGCATTATTTCGGTAGCAAAGAGCTTACAGAGGGATAAAGTCAACCTCTTAGCTTTGTCATGGGTCGCAGGAAATGGCCTTTTATTTGTCCACATCTGAGGGACAGAGATCTGGCTGCTGTGTGTAGACGGTGTTGAGTAGGGTGTCCCTGGAAAAATGCAGGTTTGTGAGGAAAGTTCAGGCGTAGACATGATGTTGCCTTCATCCAACGTTGGTGCTATCGATGTCTGAGAGAGCTGTACACAAGCACTTGTTTCCCCTTCCAAACCAACTGACGACCTACCAAGCAAATTGCCTGTTGCGGTTACAGTGGTGGAAGTTGTGCGTGGAAAACCAGGTGTGACAGCTGTCCCCACAGTCCTAGAAGATGAAGAGCGCGCAGATGCACTGGAAGGGGCAGGCGGTGGATGGTTCGCTCCGCTAGGCCGCATTGCAGCACGGTGAGCTTCCCATTGGGACATATGATATTTATTCATGTGAAGATTCATGGAAGAAGTTGTCAAACTGCTGAGGTTTTGCCCTCTTCTAACAGAATCACAACAAATTTTACAGATCACATAATTTGGGCGATCTTTTGCTATGTCAAAAAAGGACCAGGCTAGGCAAGGCTTAGAGGGCATGCGACCTGCTGATCCACCCCGACTAGTGCTCAGAGGCACAGTGGTGGCTGAGGACGCAGTTGTAGACATGCTATCAGTACTCCGACTCTGTCCAGGAAGGCGCAAGGTAACTTCGTCGTCAGTTGCATCCTCCTCCACCGTCTCTGTTGACCTCCTCGAGGGCCTGACTGTGGGTTGACAGTGGGTGGGATCTAGAACTTCCTCATCAATTGTTGTGTTTGCACTCCCCTCACCCTCAGACCGAGCCTCTTCTTGCCCTGACCGAATATTTAAGTTGTCATCCCAATCTGGTATCTGTGTCTCATCATCATCAGTATGTTCCTCATTGTCTATTACAACAGGTGTTTCAGTTTGTGAATAAGGGTCAACATTATGCTCAGAAACTTGGTTCTCACGGCCTGAATCAGAGTCACAAAGGTTCTGGGCATCACTGCAGACCATTTCCTGGTCTGTACTCACTGTAGCTTGGGAGCAGACCTCTGATTCCCAGGCAATAGTGTGACTGAACAGCTCTGCAGACTCAGCCATCTCAGTTCCACCATACTGTGCAGGACGGATGGAGACTTCAGAGCTGGGAGAAACAAGTGTGATTGGGATGACAACTCAGAGGACTGATGTTTTTTGGATGCGGTAGTTGAGGTGGAGGAGAGGGCACTTGTTGGACCACTTGAGATCCATTCAAGCATTTTCTTTTTTTGGCCATCATCTACCTTTGTTCCAGTTGTTCGTGTCTGTAAAAAAGGGAGCACATCGGATTGTCCACGGTAAGTAGTAGACATCTTACTTTTGCTGGAAGATGGTCTATCTTCAGCAGATGTTAATGGAGCTTTGCCACCTTCCCCCTGGACAAACCCTTTTTTTCCTTTTCCAACACGCCTCTTCCCCTTTCCACCAGCATCTGTCATTTTGCCACTCATTTTGATTGCGACAAGATTGTGCACTTAAAATGTGGTAGTAAAAATTGAGAGGTGGTGTAGATTGCAGCGGTGGTCTATCTTTATTAACAGCAGAATAAACAACAATAACTATCCCTGACAATGCAACTACGGCCCTTAAACTGGCAGCATAGTTTGCTAGTATAATGGCTTAGTAACAATGAGTTTGAGTGTGCAATGCAGAGGTGCTGCACATAGGTTTGCACCAGTGGGACACTAATGGAAGTCCAACAGCCACTTTTAGGATGCCACTAAGTTTACTCAGTGTTTGGTATTATAATGGCTTAGTAACAATGAGTTTGAGTGTGCAATGCAGAGGTGCTGCACATAGGTTTGCACCAGTGGGACACTAATGGAAGTCCAACAGCCACTTTTAGGATGCCACTAAGTTTCCTCAGTGTTTGCTAGTATAATGGCTTACAAAAAATAAGTTTGAGTGTGCAAAGGGCAGGAGGGTACAGTGGCAGGGTTGTGGGTCTGGGTAAAGGAAAGGAAGCCTCCCTTTCTATCCCTCCTAATGGGGAAATGCAGCGAGGAAATCCCTGACCTTAGCTACACAGACGCTGTCATCTTGTGTAGCTGTTAAAATCTGTTTTCACAGACCTGACTGTCACCTATGGCTCTGACCCTGCCGGTATTAGCCCTTACAAGGGCTGAAAGAAACTTCTATCCCTATTCTGTATAGCGCTGTGTATAGAGCGTACACAGCAGTATCGGAGACAGGAGCTACGCCAGCGGTGACTGACACCAAGACGCTTAAGGCAGATAATGGCGTGCTGGAGGAAAATGTCCGTTTTTATAATGCAGGGACATGTGACATGGACATCCTATCACACATGCCGTTGCTTCTCTGGCTAAAAGTCCACTTAGCTGTGTGTGTGTAGGGATTGGCTGACATGCTGGCCCGCCCCACTACACGCGCGCGCTTAGAGAAGGAAGACAAGGAAAAAAATAAATAAATGGCGATCGCCATTATCCAATCAGCAGTGATCTGAATGCGCTGTTCCCGCACACTATACGCTGAAATTTCATAATATTGTGAGTCACAGAGTGACTTACACTATTACAGGGGAAAGCCAGCTAGTAATTAGCTAATTAGCTTGTCTTTTTGCTGCTAGAACTGTTCTCGAACGTATCTTGAACTATCGAGCTTTAGCAAAAAGCTTGAGTTCTAGTGCGATCTAGAACAGCCCCCAAAATCACTCGATCCGCGAACTGGAGAACCTCGAACTGCGAACCGCGCTCAACTCTATTCTTAACCTTGTAAATGCCACAATAAAACTTTGACAGCAGCAATATCATTACACCATCATGGAGTTGTGTCCATCGGTACCCTCAGTATTTGATCACAGGCGCCGTTGGCTTGCTATCAAAGTTTGGAGTCTATTGAAGACTTCTGTGCCTGTCATCATGAAGCTTCATTGAAACCCTATCTTTAGCTGGGTTTAAAGAGAGACCATGATTTAGGGTGGCATGGTGGTTTAGTGATTGGCACTGCAGTCTTACAGCACTGAGGTCCTAGGTTCAAATCCCATCAAGGAAAAAACTAAGGGTAATACTGTTGCGCAGATTGCCAGAGGAAGAATCAAGTAGTTTCAAAATGCATTGGATTGGTCCCTAGAGGCTGCCGTATTCAGTGGTGACATCATCCATCCTGCTTCTGCGCATTCTATGTCAGGTGCCTTGCTGAGTTTGGGAAGCCAATGGCTGAGATGTCCAGCGGCAGCATCGCATCCAGAAGACCAAGGGGTCACTCCACTCAGTTGGGATAGACCCTCACAGTACCCTGCACCAAGGAGCCATACTGAGGTTGGCGCAAGTTTAAGCAGATTTACTATACTCTCTGCACTCAGTAACTGTAGTTCACTCAGACACAGTTCCTGCAAGTGAACTGTTTGCAACCAGCCCTAATGTGGAGCTCCCCTGATTTTTAACTCCTGTTATGTATGGTCACAGTGAGTGTTCCCTTGGTTGAGAAATAATTATGTTGACTCTGATACACCTCTCTAAGGTAACAACTGTTTGTTTATTAAATTGTTTTGTGTCTGACCTCAGCAGGAGAGCCATCTGTGCAGCAGTATTACCCTAAAGGCCACGTCTCACTAAGCGACATCGCTGCTGAGTCACGTTTTTTGTGATGCAACAGCGATCTTGCTAGCGATGTCGCTGTGTGTGACATCTAGCAACAACCTGACCCCTGCTGTGAGGTCGCCGGTCGCTGCTGAATGTCCTGGACCATTTTTTGGTCATTGTTCTCCCGCTGTGAAGCACACATTGCTGTGTTTGACAGCGAGAGAGCAATGATCTGAATGTGCAGGGAGCAGGGAGCCGGCTTCTGCTGACGCTGGTAACCAAAGTACACATTGGGTAACCAAGCAAAGTGCTTTGCTTGGTTACCCGATATTTACCTTGGTTACCAGCATCCGCAGCTTCTAGAAGCCGGCTCCCTGCTCCCTGTACACGTAGCCAAGGTACACATTGGGTAACTATAAGCAAAGCGCTTTGCTTAGTAACCCGATGTTTACTATGGTTACCAAACACAGTGTCGTTACATGGTTCGCTGGTGGCTGGTGACTGATCTCTAATTACTGTGGAGATCTGCCTGATTGACAGCTCACCAGCGACCATGTAGCAACGCTCCAGCGATCCCTGCCAGGTCAGATCGCTGGTGGGATCGCTGGAGCGTCGCTAAGTGTGACGGTACCTTTAGTTTGTTCTTTGTTTGACACTTTGCAGGAGTGTTTGTTACTGCTTGCAGCATCCTTGTGCTCTCTATGTGGTGGTTAGTTAAGCTGCAGATACTCACCTTATTTTCTTTATTCAAATCCCACCAATCCCAATTACACATCTGTAAGCAGTTTGTATGTTCTCCCAGTGTGTGCTTGAGTTTCCTCCCAAAGTCATACTGATAGGGAATTTAGATTTTAAACCCCAATGGGGACAGTGTTGCTGATGTATGTAAAGCGCTGTGGAGTTAATGGGGCTATATGAGTGAATAAATATTATTATTATTATTCTTTTTACTCTATACATCAATACTTTGATGCACAAGTGATCACAGATTCAAGGCTTTCAACTGGACTAGTAAATACATTAAAAAGTTAAATAGAAACGTTTTACATAATATGGAAAAAATCACAAATCTCTCCCTTTGCCCTCATTAAAAATAAAGATAATAAAAAAAAGTTAAAAATTACACATAGGTAGAATTACTGCATCAAGAAATTCCTGATCCATAAAAATATAAGAATAATTCAATTGGTAAACACTGCAAACTGAAAAATAATAAAAATGCCAAAATTGCTTTGAGTTTATTGTATTGCTGCAACACTGCAAAAAAATGTTATTAAAAAGAATCAAAATGTCAGTTCTATCCTAAAATTGTATTACTAAAAATGACTTCTCTCAGGAAAAAGAAGCCATCACACAGCTCCATCGATTGAAAAATAAAAATGTTACGAGACTCAGAAAATGGCAACACAATCAACATTTATTTATTTTTTTACAAATTTCAGATTTTTCACCTTAAAAATAACTTAAAAACGTGACAAGTCTCCTATCACCGCAATTGTACTGATGAAGAGAATAACACTGGGGAACAAAACAATTGGTGCATAAGAAATATAACCTGTTTTAGGTCAGTTTTTGTCACTGATTCTAAATCTGCCCTTATTTTTCTTCTCTCAGCTCTAGTTAATGAGATTGGATATACCCTATGCATACGACCAATCAAGAAACTAGGACTGCTGTCTGCTAAACATTTTTATTTTTGTCTTCATGGTTATTAAAACGAATTCATACTTGTAACTTTATTTTATTTATGAAGAATTTACATCACAAAGTAAGAATTAAACCTCTATAAAAAGTTCTCATTCAGACATTGCTCATTTACTAAGATACTTATCAAAAGCGGCCAGTGATGGTGTGGGGTCGGTATTATTTTGTCTATCTTTATATGTTTACTGATTTTAGGAGTATTGCCTTGTTGTTCTGTGTACAATACAGAAGGTATGATAATTGAATTCGCTTGAATTTCTGTACTGTCCATTCCTTACTTCCCTGCTATCCAAATGCCAAAAATGACCCCCTGTAGTGCCTCCATCTCCAGTGAGGCCTTAAAACCAGTCTCCTTGTCTGCCTACCCCTGGATGTAACTATTAAACCTGAGGAGGACATAGAAGCAGTAGATAGGTAACCTGTGGGACAGCTGACACTATGACTAGCACCACAGAGAGACTTGGAGAAAGCCACGTTACCCAGTAAAAGACTGCTGGAGGATTGTGACTCTCATCTCCCGGGTAGTTATCCCATTACTAGACCATATCTGCGTTCCTCGACTATCTTACCCTCTGTGTAGTGGTTTGTTTTATGGACCTTCTGGTTTGCATAAAATAATGGTTCTTGGGATTGTTCACTCATCTCTTGCTGTGTTGATTGTGTGATACTGGAGAAGGACCCCGAAAGAGAAGAAAAGACAGAACATATGCATGGCACACCACCAAAGAATAAATCAAAGATAACAGTTTTATTAGAAAAAAGCACACATTTAAAAACAATTAAAAACAATTGCCTATGATGTTATGCATTATGAGGAAAAAATGTGCTGGATTGAAGTTATGGGAGGACTTACTGTAGATTTCCTCCTGGGAAATGACATTGGAGAGTTACAGTGCCATTTTGTGGGAGCCCTCACTCGACTACAGGCCATACAACCATCCGGATTTCACCGGGGAGCAACCACCGCAACCTCTATCAAAGTCAGTAAGCTATCAGTCCCCTGATACTACATTGGGAGAGTCTTGGGATAGAGAAATTTTATACAGGTATAGACAAAGCATCTTCCCTCTTTGTTTACAGCCTTTATAATCTGCTTTATTAACACTAGAACTACTGGACTCGTGACACTTATATAGAAATACCTGGTGCAAAGTAGTCAAAATGACTACCTCAGTAGTTCTAGTGTTAAATGTGCAGTGGTGTTAAAATGATCCTATTCCTCTCAGCCAATGGTTCTACAATTACATTGTTTTCACCTACTACCATGTGTTCTCTCAGAGACCACTGTTTTCTCATCCAGTGCTCATTTTTTGATCTACTATTCCCAGACAAAGAAAAAACAGGGACACTTAGGGTGGCTTTACACGCTACGAGATCGCTAGCCGATGCTAGCGATGGCGAGCGTGATAGCACCCGTCCCTATCGTTATGCCGATATGTGAAGATCGCTGTCGTAGTGAACATTATCGCTACGGCAGCGTCACACGTACTTACCTGCTCGACGATGTCGCTGTGACCGGTGAACCGCCTCCTTTCTAAGGGGGCGGTTTGCTCGGCATCACAGCGACGTCACTAAGTGGCCACCCAATCAAAGCGGAGGGGCGGAGATGAGCGGGATGAACATCCTGCCCACCTTCTTCCTTCCTCCTTGCTGGCGTGTGGCAGGTAAGGAGAGGTTCCTCGTCACTGCAGCGTCACACGTAGTGATGTGTGCTGCCGCAGGGACGAGGATCAACTTCACCCAAGCGACAGCAGCGATAATTGAGAGAGGACCCCCATGTCAACGAGGAGCAATTTTGGACGTTTTTGCAACGATCCAAAATCGCTCCTAGGAGTCACACACAACGAGATAGCTACAGCGGCCGGATGTGCGTCACAAAATCCGTGACCCCAACGAGATCGCTGTAGCGATCTCGTAGCGTGTAAAGCCCGCTTTAGTTTATCTTCTGTCCCAGGAGAATATTCACCATATTTCCATCCACATAGATTTGACACCGGTGATCATGGAATGGTATTTTCTGTAGGACAAGAGTAATTTTGTTTTGCTCTTCAGTTATCTTAGTTGAGTGACCTATTGGGGTTGATCCATATTTGTTTCCATTGAGTAAAAGCTCACATTTCAGACTCCACTTAGAACTGTCATGAGCAGCCACCATTTGTTTGGTCGATATTGTAATATGACCATTTTCATCACCAAGCCTTATATCTTAACTAGAAGGTGGCCCGATTCTAACGTATCGGGTAGTCTAGAATGTGTATGTAGGTTAGCAGATTGAATAATAAGGTAATGAATGGACTGAATGGGTTAGGTTTAATTTAGTATTCTTATAATTGTTTATTGGTTTTAAAATGACAAACAACAGAAGGAACAGTTTAATAGATGAGTCTAATGTTTAATGATGTCCATGGCTTGTAATGAAAGAAGGCCATGAACAGTGTAAAGTTAAGTAAAAATATGCTGATGCTGTGATGTGGCCCAATGCTGGTATGTGCCCCCATCGTGGTGCAGCCACCATCCTGACATGTGCCCCCCTCCTGCGGGGTAAGGGCGCTTTCACACTTGTGTTCAGCGCAATCCGCCGCAATGGAGAATAGCGCAGTCCGTTAACGCACTGTACTATTCTTCATAGACTTGTATGGACAGCGCACTGTAACGCAAGTGTCTGCGTTGCATCCGCTGGATGATGCTGAGTCGTTATTTTGACGCAGTGTCAGGCAGAGGGAACGCTACATGTAGCGTTTTTGGGTCATTAAAATAACGCACCTTGACAGATTCCGTTAGAATCCGCCAAAGTGTCTAATGACTGTCTATGGTGGCGGATGCCACTGCTTTGCGCTAAGCGGCGGAATCCGCTGACAAATTCCGTCACGTTCTACTGAGCATGCTCAGCATATCCACCAGAATGATCTAAATCGTTTAAAATCACTCCTGGTCTCTATCCCCCCTCTCCCCCACTCTCATACTCACCGATCACGAGCGCAGCGATGCACGGCGGTCACAAAGCTCCGGCGGCTTTTCCTCTTTTGAAAATGCCGACCGCTCATTATTCAATCTCGTATTCCCTGCTTTCCTCGCCCACCGGTGCCTATGATTGGTTGCAGTCAGACATGCCCCCATGCTGAGTGACAGCTGTCTCACTGCAACCAATCACAGCCGCCGGTGGGCGGGTCTATATTGTGCAGTAAAATAAATAAATAAATAAATAATTTTAAAAAAACGATGTGCAGTCCCCCCCAATTTTGATACCAGCCAAGATAAAGCCACACGGCTGAAGGCTGGTATTCTCAGGATGGGGAGCCCCACATTATGGGTAGCCTCCCAGCCTAACAATATCAGCCAGCAGCCACCCAGAATTGCCGCATCCATTAGATGCGACAGTCCCGGGACTCTACCCGGCTCATCCCGAATTGCCCTGGTGCGGAGGCAATCGAGGTATTAAGGAGTTAATGGCAGCAGCCCATAGCTGCCACGAAGTCCTAGGTTAATCTTGGCAGGCATCTCCCCGAGATACCTTTCATGATTAACATGTAAGTTAAAGAAAATAAACACAAACACCCGAAAAAATCCTTTATTTGGAATAAAAGACAAAAAAAACCCTGTTTCACCACTTTATTAAACCCCCAAATACCACTCCAGGTCCGACGTAATCCACAGAGGTCCCACGACGCTTTCAGCTCTGCTACATGAAGTTGACAGGAGTGGCAGTAGAACACAACCGCTCTCTATCAGCTCCACGCAGCAACTGAAGTGAGCCGCGCGATCAGCTGTGCCCTAATTGAGGTGACCCGCGAACACAGCTCTCGGGTGGAGGACTGCAGCTGTGGCCGCAGGTCACCTGAGTGGCGGCACAGCTGATCGCACGGCTCACTGCAGTCACTCAGGGGATTCGCGGTTACCTCTTTCTCTCTCCTCCCAACCGCAAATCTCCTTTTCCCGGCGAAACATTAAAAAAAAACAAAACGCAAAATGTTCTTTTACAGGAATATGTTACTTTATTAGCACACTATTTGCAAAGCATCCGTCACATGCATCACACAATGCACTGTGACGAATGCCTCACAACGCAAGTGTAAAAGCAGCCTAATGTGTGCGTGGGGCGGAGTGCGGGGTAGGTGGAGCCGAGCGGGGCCATGGCGCTGAGGACGTTAGTGCCTGGGACTGCATGGCTGGGGACAAGTGACTATACAGGTGTGTGTGTGTGTTCAGTGTATGCATGCGGAGGGCGGAGTGTGGGGGGGCAGAGCCGAGCGGGGTAATGTGCGCAGGGGGTGGAGTGCAGGGGGGTGGAGCCAAGCAGGGCCATGGTGCTGAGGACGTCAGTGCCAGGGACTGCATGGCTGGGGACAGGTGACTATCCAGGTGTGTGTGTGTGTGTGTTCAGTGTATGCATGCGGAGAGCGGAGTGTGAGGGGGCGGAGCCGAGTGGGGTAATGTGTGCGGGGGACGGAGTGCGGAGCTGAGCGGGGCCATGGCGCTGAGTACGTCAGTGCTGAGGACTGCATGGCTGGGGAAGGGTGACTATTCGTGTGTGTTCAGTGTATACATGCGGAGGGCGGGCTGCCGGGGGGTGGAGCGAAGTGGGGTAATGTGTGTGGGGGGGGCAGAGGTGAGCGGTGGGTATATGTTGGCTGAGTTGCCGTTGTGGGCTCCCTAGGGTGCAGCACTCACCGGGGAGTCGGGGCTCTGTGTGAGTGCGGGAAAAGTGTCGGGCGTCATCTTGTCGGCCCATAGTTAAGGCTGTTCAGTTAGCTGAGCCGTTGGTCGCAAGATCTTTAGCGCGACGGTTGTCACTGAAATGACTAGAGTTGAGCACAGTTCGCGGTTCGAGGTTCTCCAGTTCGCGGCTCGAGTGATTTTGGGGGCTGTTCTAGATCGAACTAGAACTCGAGCTTTTTGCTAAAGCTCGATAGTTCTAGATACGTTCGAGAACGGTTCTAGCAGCAAAAAGCAGGGCTTTTTACAGCTACAGTGTGCAGGAGCCATCGCTGGCAGCCTGCCACAAGCTGGTAACCAAGATAAACATCGGGTATCCAACCAAAGCGCTTTGGTTAGTAACCCGATGTTTATCCTAGTTACGTGCAGGAAGCCCACACTTCCCCGCTCAGCTCACACCGCCCCCTCCCCTCCTGCCCACGGCATGTAAACACGTACACACACACACACACACACACACACTCTGCACGCATGGCCCCACTCGGCTTACCTGCGGTGATGAAGTCCCGCCATCCCGACCTCAGCGCTGTCACTGTCCTCCATGGCCGCCGCTTGTCACATCACCTTCTCTCGCTTCCGACCCGAGACTGACTAGCGGTGACGTCACGGGCCTCTCGCGATACTTGGTGTGAAGGCGGCGTTCATTGAACTCAGTGACAGGTGCTGTCAGTGTGCTGGAGATCAGCGCAGGTAATGTACCTCGCTGACAGCAGCACTTGTCATGCCCTGCAGTGACCTGGCCTGACCTATTGATGTTAGCTCAGGTCACTGCACTGCTCTCCCAGCCAATGGGGAACATTCTGCTCTTTATTGACTGGGACAGTGTGGATCGTCATGGCAACCCCTTGGATTACAGCAGACCTGGATTTGTTTTTCTTTCTAATAAATTGGTTAAAGAGGGTATGTTTTGGGGAGTGTTTTTTCAAATAAAAATGTGTTTGTCGTCTATTTTTTTTTATTACTGACTGGGTTGGTGATGTCGGGTATCTGATAGACGCCTTACCTCACCAACCCCAGGGCTTGATGCCAGGTGACATTACACATCTGGTATTAACCCCATATATTACCCCGTTTTCCACCGCACCAGGGCGCGGGATGAGCTGGGGCGAAGCACTAGGATTGGCGCATCTAATGGATGCGCCACTTCTGGGGCGGCTGCGGCCTGCTATTTTTAGGCTGGGGAGAGTCCAATAACCATGGACCTCCCTAGTCTGAGAATATCAGACCCCAGCTGTCTGCTTTACCTTGGCTGGTGATCCAATTTTGGGGGGACCCCTACATGTTTTTTTTTTTTAATTATTTATTTAATTTAAAAAAACAGCGTGGGGTGCCCTCAGTTTTGGATTACCAGCCAAGGTGAGGTTGCCAGCTGTGGTCTGCAGGCTGCAGCCGTCTGCTTTACCCTAGCTGGCTACAAAACTAGGGGGAACCCTACGTCATTTTTTTTTTTCATTTTTTTGGCTAAATACAAAGCTAAGCACCCCTTAGTGCCACATGAAAGGCACCAAAGGGTGCAAAATTACAAAATGCAGGAGAGTGGGACATTATGTGTCTTTCTGCCATTATAATGACAGAAAAGACTGATATGAAGTGCACAAGCACAAGAAAATCACCAGAGTGCTCTATGCTATGAAAAGCAGTAGAAAATGACACTGGAGTGAACATGTGACCGCCTCATGTAGGATGAAGCTATGGATCCTGGGTAAATTTATGCATTTACCCTTCTTCAGTTTTTTTGCAGTACACAAAAAAAACCGGAAGGCACACGGATGACAAACAGATGACATACGGACCGTCTACGGAACGGAAACGGATGCCACACGGATGCACCCGTGAAAAAAAACTGACTGTTTTTTGCAGACCGCAAAAATGGATCGGTCGTGTTAATGTAGCCTTATTCTGATCTGCCGTTTATAAACAGCAGGCAGAAATAAGTGAATAATGCCCCCCGGCGTCAGAAAATCTCCGGGGTTTCAGGGCTAGCTGAGACCCTGGAGATCATGATTCAGGACGGTTTTTCCGGTCCCCGCTCACGTGATCACAGGTATACACCGTACACCGATGATCACGTTACAGTAAATGACAGCGCGGGTAAAAAATTATTTATCTCCCATCTGGCATGAACAAACACTTCTCCACTTCTTCTCCACTTCTTCTCCACTTCTTCTCCACTTTTTCTCCACTTTTTCTCCACTTTTTCTCCATTTTTTTCTCCACTTTTTCTCCACTTTTTCTCCACTTCTTCTCCATTTTTTCTCCACTTTTTCTCCACTTTTTCTCCACTTTTTCTCCATTTTTTTCTCCATTTTTTCTCCACTTTTTCTCCACTTTTTCTCTGTTCTTTTTCTATGGTCAGTCTACCCATTAGCTCTGCCATGCATAGTGTAGCTCTACACCTACTGCACATGTTACTTTATGATTGACATCTCTTTCGTACCAGAGCTGTCTAAGCCTACTCTGACCCCATATTTGTCATTACTATATTGTTCTTGTACTGTATTATGACATTTGTATCATGTGTTTCATTTCTTGCTGTGTTGCAATTTTTTTGCTGCATCCCAATTGTACCTCTACATTGTTCAAGTTTATGTTATTGTTCTCTCACTCTTATGTGATACTGATTATTGTCATTTTTCATGATTACATGCAGATAAGTCCATTCTGACGAAGGCTCAGGCCGAAACGTCATTTGTAACTTGTTTTGGACAAAAACATATATGCTTATGAAATTTTTTTTTTTCTTAATACGGACCAATAAAGAGTGATTTTGCATTACTATCCGTTGTGACTTACTGACTTAGTCTGGGAGATTTAGAGTGCCAAGGTTACTCACTAATTTTATCTATTATTACCTCTGAGCGCCTATATACCAGTGAGCAGAGCTTCCTTTACAGTAGTTCTCCTGATTAGGCATGCCCTTACCTCATGAGCAGGGCATTGCAGCTTTGGTAGCAACCATTACGACATGGACTCTGCTGCTGTGGACCCGGGGAGAGTGAGTGCAGATTCATTGCACCCACACTCCTCCCATGAAGGGTCCGCAGTCCTAGAAAATGGGGGATACGTTCCCTGAGTGTCTCCCCCCCATATTCTAGACGGTCCAGAGTCGTCGTGGGACCCCTTTTTTTTTTTTCTTACAATAAATTGGTGAAAGAGGAAATGTTTTGGGGACTGTTTTTTCAAATAAATTTCTTTTGTCGATTTTTTTTTTTTGTTAGTACTGACAGTTTATGATGTTGGGTATCTAATAGACGCCATGACATCACAAACTGCTGGGCTTGATCTCAGGTGACTTTACAGCTAGTATCAACCCGATTTATTACCCCGTTTGCCACTGCACCAGGGCACGGGATGAGCTGGGGTGAAGCGCCAGGATTGGCGCATCTAGTGGATGCGCCACGTCTGGGGTGCCTGCGGCCTGCTATTTTTAGGCTGTGAAGGCCCAATAACTATGGACCTTCCCACCCTGAGAATACCAGACCACAGCTGTCCGCTTTACCTTGGCTGGTGATCCAATTTGGGGGGGACCCTACTTTTTTTGTGCAATTATTAATATTTATAAAATAATGATAAAAAAGAGCCTGAGGGGACCTCCACATTGGATCCCCAACCACGGTAAAGCTGCCAGCTGTGGTTTTCAGGCTACAGCCGTCTGCTTTACCCTAGCTGGCTATCAAAAATGGGGGGACCCAACGTCATTTTTTTTTTTAACTATTTTTTAAATAGAAAATATTAATGGGCTTCCCTGTATTTTGATTGCCAACCAAGGTAACGGCAGGCAGATGTGGGTGGCAACCCATAGCTGTCTGCTTTATCTGCGCTGAGAATCAAAAATACCGCGGAGCGCTACGTCATTTTTTTAAAGATTTATTTTTACAGCACTGTGATGTCCAGCAATCAAAATACAGGGAAGCCCATTTTGTTTTTAGTTATTTAAATAAATAATTAAAAAAAATATATATGGGCTCCCGCTGCATTTTTTGTATTGCTAGCTAAGGGTAATCCAAGCAGCTACTGGCTGCTAACCCCTACTGCTTGGTGTTACCTTCACTGGCAATGGAAAATCCAGGGAAGCATTTTTTATTTTTTTTGCCAAAAAACTACAAAAAAAGGACGTGAGCTTCGCCATATTTTTGTATGCTAGCCAGGTATAGCAGGCAGGTGCTGGAAGAGTTGGATACAGCGCCAGAAGATGGCGCTTCTATGAAAATGCCATTTTCTGAGGCGGCTGCAGACTGCAATTCGCAGCAGTGGGGCCCAGAAAGCTCAGGCCAACCTGTGCTGCGGATTCCAATCCCCAGCTGCCTAGTTGTACCTGGCTGGACACAAATATGGGGCGAAGCCTACGTCATTTGTTTTCTAATTATTTCATGAAATTCATGAAATAATAAAAAAAGGGCTTCCCTTTATTTTTGGTTCCCAGCCGGGTACAAATAGGCTACTGGGGGTTGGGGGCAGCCGTACCTGCCTGCTGTACCTGGCTAGCATACAAAAATATGGCGAAGCCCACATAATTTTTTCAGGGGGCAAAAAACTTCTGCATACAGTCCTGGATGGAGTATGCTGAGCCTTGTAGTTCTGCAGCTGCTGTCTGTCTGTATGGAGAAGAGCAGACAGCAGCTGCAGAACTACAAGGCTCAGCATACTCCATCCAGGACTGTATGCAGAAGTTTTTTGCCCACCAAAAAAATGACGTGGGCTTCGCCATATTTTTGTATGCTAGCCAGGTACAGCAGGCAGCCACGGGCTGCCTCCAACCCCCAGTTGCCTGTTTGTACCCGGCTGGGAACCAAAAATATAGGGAAGCCCGTTTTTTTTTAATTATTTCACTTATTTCATGAAATAATTAAAAAACAAATGACGTGGGCTTCGCCCCATTTTTGTGTCCAGCCAGGTACAACTAGGCAGCTGGGGATTGGAGTCTGCAGCACAGGTTAGCCCGAGGTTTTTGGGCGCCTCTGCTGCGAATTTCAGTCCGCAGCCGTCCCAGAAAATGGCGCTCTCATAGAAGCGTCATCATCTGGCGCTGTATCCAACTCTTCCAACAGCCCTGGAGCCGGGTGGCTTGTTGGGTAATCATGAGTTAATACTGGCTTTGCTTTACTAGCCAGTATTAAGCCAGAGATTCTTAATGTCAGGCACGTTTGACCCGGCCATTAAGAATCTCCAATAAAGGGTTAAAAAAAAGACACCACACAGAGAAAAAATACTTTAATAGAAATAAATACACAGACACATTAGAGACTCCATCTTTATTACCCCCTGTCTGCCCTCCACGATCCTGCTCTTCTGTCTTTCTCGTTCAACAAATGCAGCTCTGCCACATCACTGCTGCATGGAGGAAGACGCTGCTTCCCATGGAGCATTCACTCCGTGAAAGCTGCACGAGAAGCAGTGTGCAGCCTTCACTCCGTGAGTGATCAGTGCTGCTAGCGGTAACAGCGGTAATGCTGAAAGACGCGTTACCATAGCAACGGTGCTCCCGGAGCCGCGGTTAGCGGTGACGTCACCGCTAACTGCGTTGCTATGGCAATGGTGATCTCCGTTAATGACCGGCTGTGTCAGCCGGTCCCTAACGGAACGGGGAGTCGACCGTGTGCTAGAGCATGTCGCCGGTACACGGCGATACACAAATGTGCACCATGTACCGGAGAGATGCACTCGCAGGTCCTACATGACGCGTCATAGTTATGTGACCAGTCTGTAGCCAATGAGATAATAGCCACGTGACTGGTCACATGGCTATTTTCACGTCACGATAGGTCCTACATCTCTGCTGGCAGTGCCGGTCACCGGGAGGATTCAGCGATCATCGGATGGAATAGCGGCAGGAGACAGAGTGCAGGAGGGATCGCGGGGACCGGTAAGTGTTATGGCAATGTTTATTAACTGTATGTGTACATTTATAATGCATTTTTATGTGTTTGTGATTGCCTCCCATTATAGCCTATTGGTTCAAGTTCGGTTCGTCGAACGTTCGACGAACCGAACTCGAACGGGAGCTCCGTTCGGCGAACCGATCTCGAGCCGAACCGTGACCGGTTCGCTCATCTCTAGTAATGACGTCATTTTGGAGCACAACAGACACACAGACAGACATTCATAATAAAGCAATTACATATATAGATACTTATTTACAGTGCTGGCCAAAAGTATTGGCACCCCTGCAATTCTGTCAGAGAATACTCCGTTTCTTCTTGAAAATGATTGCAATCACAAATTCTTTGGTATTATTATCTTCATTTAATTTGTCTTCAGTGAAAAAAAAATTGTCATAAAGCCAAATTGGATATAATTCCAAACCAAACATAAAAAAGGGGGTGGACAAAAGTATTGGCACTGTTTGAAAAATCATGTGATGCTTCTCTAATTTGTGTAATTAACAGCACCTGTAACTTACCTGTGGCACCTAATAGGTGTTGGCAATAACTAAATCACACTTGCAGCCAGTTGACATGGATTAAAGTTGACTCAACCTCTGTCCTGTGTCTTTGTGTATACCACATTGAGCATGGAGAAAAGAAAGAAGACGAAAGAATTGTCTGAGGACTTGAGAATCCAAATTGTGAGGAAGCATGAGCAATCTCAAGGCTACAAGTCCATCTCCAAAGACCTGAAAGTTCCTGTGTCTACGGTGCGCAGTGTCATCAAGAAGTTTAAAGCCCTTGGCACTGTGGCTAACCTCCCTAGATGTGGAAGGAAAAGAAAAATTGATGAGAGATTTCAACTCAAGATTGTGCGGATGGTGGATAAAGAACCTCGACTAGCATCCAAACAAGTTCAAGCTGCCCTGCAGTCCGAGGGTACAACAGTGTCAACCCGTACTATCCGTCGGTGTCTGAATGAAAAGGGGCCTATATGGTAGGATACCCAGGAATACCAGACTTCTTACCCCGAGAAATAAAAAAGCCAGGCTGGAGTTTGCCAAAACTTACCTGAGAAAGCCTAAAACATTTTGGAAGAATGTTCTCTGGTCAGATGAGACAAAAGTAGAACTTTTTGGGAAAAGCCATCAACATAGAGTTTACAGGAAAAAAAAGAGCCATTCAAAGAAAAGAACACAGTCCCTACAGTCAAACATGGCGGAGGTTCCCTGATGTTTTGGGGTTGCTTTGCTGCCTCTGGCACTGGACTGCTTGACCTTGTGCATAGCATTATGAAATCTGAAGACTACCAACAAATTTTGCAGGATAATGTAGGGCCCAGTGTGAGAAAGCTGGGTCTTCCTCAGAGGTCATGGGTCTTTCAGCAGGACAATGACCCAAAACACACTTCAAAAAGCACTAGAAAATGGTTTGATAGAGAGCACTGGAGTCTACTAAAGTGGCCAGCAATGAGTCCAGACCTGAATCCCATAGAACACCTGTGGAGAGCTCTCAAAATGGCAGTTTGGATAAGGCACCCTTCAAATCTCAGGGACCTGGAGCAGTTTTCCAAAGAGGAATTGTCTAAAATTCCAGCAGAGCATTATAAGAAACTCATTGATGATTACCGGAAGCGGTTGTTCGCAGTTATTTTGGCTAAAGTTTGTGCAACCAAGTATTAGGCTAAGAGTGTCAATACTTTTGTCTGGCCCATTTTTGGAGTTTTGTGTGAAATGATCAATGATTTGATTTTTGTTTCATTCTCTTTTGTGTTTTTTCATTGCAAGCAAAATAAATGAATAATAATAACAAAGAATTTGTGATTGCAATCATCTTCAAGAAGAAACTGAGTATTATCTGACAGAATTGCAGGGGTGCCAATATTTTTGGCCAGCACTGTAAATGCACATTGCATTTAATAAGTTTTCAAGTATTTGTCACATACCTTACAGGCTATCTTTGATTTTATAATTAATACCTTTTTTGAGGTAAAAATCACAAATTCATGTATGGGCAACTGTGCATTATCTCAAAAAGTAGAGCTGCTGCAAAAAAGAATATGAATTAAATAGGAGAAGAAGTCGGGTATGTGGCATTTCAGTACCAAAGGAACATCAAAGGCACAGTATCTATTCCTTTGATGTCCTCATGAAGGAGACGGATGTCTCTGAAACGCGTCAACCTGTACAAACAAAGGAATTATATTAATATCAGATTCCTTGGTGATAGCGCGGCACATACCCGACTTCTCCTATTGAATTCTACGTCTTATACTTTGGGGCTGCAGCTGTGTTTATATGGGTTGTAACTGTCACAACCTAAATAGGTGAATGTGCCTAATTTCTGTGTATTATTTTCCCTATCGCGTAAGACCCTATTGCGCTTCTTTGTTCCACAGTATTATTACCTGGCATAAAAAAATGACACATTCTGATTCGGAGGAGTGAATATGCCTAATACCTGTGACACCAAGACATTTCTTTTCATTTGTTCCCCATTGTAATATTTCCAAGTAATTTTTCCCACTCACTGTACGTCAAAAGACCAATTCAGAAAAAAAGTCAGAATGGTTTTTTTTCACCCCAGTTTGATATTTTTCCACCATTTTACAGTACACTATACGAAAAAATGAATGGTGTCTTTCAATGTAAAGCTCATTGTACAAAAAAGACTTAGAAATCTAAATAGGCAAAACATATAAAAGTTATGTATTTTGTAAATAGAGGAAGAAAAAGCAGAAAAGCAAAAATGGATATTGGCCATGTCAGGAAGGGTTTAAATACAGTTCAAATTTTGACTTGTAAGACTTTAAATTTATACAGTGCTATTGGTAAATATATGGTATACTCTTTAGGGTGGTATGTAGATTTGAACAGTCAGAACTACAATATCCAAAAAGTCCAAATTCTGTAGATATAGCGGTCCTCATATGAAGCTGCAGCCCCAGGCAGTGAGATACAGAAAATCGATGTACATTGGAACCTTGGTTTACGAGAACAATCCATTCTGGTCCTTGTGTTCTGGGAGTGTGCTTGTGTTCTGGGAGTGTGCTTGTGTTCTGGGAGTGTGCTTGTGTTCTGGGAGTGTGCTTGTAAACAAAGTTACTCATCTAGGAAAGCAATATTTCCCATAGGAAATAATTGCAGCTCAGACAATTTGTTCCACAACTTGTGCAATGTCCCATCCTGGTCCCCTATTGTGCCATTCTACACATGCACAAACAAACACACACACACACATATTATGCTCACCTTACCCACTGTTCCCTCGCGTCATACGCAGGAGCCGCTTGCCTCTGATTGTTCAGCGCTGTGCCTTTGAGAAGTGGCTGACAGCGGAAGCTCCTTCATCGTCGCGATGGTTACTGGATACACATCCTGTACCTGCGGACTACAAGAACCAAGAGGCCGCCGAGGGAACGGAGGGTAAGGTGAGCATAATATGTGTGTGTGTGTGTGTGTGTGTTTGTGCGGACTGCAAAAGCGGGTCAGAGCGCGGTGAAAGTGCTGAACCGGAAGTGTGTGCAGTGAGTATTTGCTCTTACAGCAATGTTTGCTCGTAAACAGAGTTACAAATTTACAACAAGCTTTGCTTGTATAGAGAAATATTCACACCAAATTACTCGTAAATTGAGGTTCCACTGTATTCCAAAAGGAAAAAATGTGAGGAACCATAGTAAAATCCTTGTAGCTTTATTCAAACATAGTTAAAAATAGATGGTCAGCTGGAAAGCCCTTTCTGACGTGTTTCCAGCACTACCTGTGCCCTTAGTCATGTACAGTATAAATAAAAAAGCAACAAAAAGAGGGATAAAAATCTCCTCCAAAAATCCAGCAATTACTTATAGCAAATAAAGGGCAGCAGCTATACCCTGTCCAGGCCAAGGAACTAATACACTAGTAGGATGCAGCAAGATAAGGTGGAGGCATCACAGGTGCAAAAGAAGCAAATCACTCACACACTTCCAATCCATGGAGGGGGGTATTAACGGATGATAAAATTGCACATAGATGGCTTGTATGGGGCGCCGTTCACAAATGTAGGTGTACAGTATCTGGCTAGCAGCCTATTAGTTATGCCCATACTATTCGACTAGGTGGGCTGCCCAGTAATATTTAAGTGTACCATACAAGGACAATACTCCAGTATACAAGGCCAACATTAAGGGGCCTGGCTGCATCCTGTATAAAATGTTATGTGCAAAAACATTGTTGGGGGTCTTGCTGCATCCTGCTAGTGCATTAGTTCCTTGTCCTGGGCAGGTTATAACTGCTGCCCTCTATTTGCTGTAAGTAAATGCTCAATTTTTGGAGGAGATTTTTATCCATCTTTTTGTTGCTTTTTTATTTATATATTTGTGTAGGGACCCACAAGCATGAAGACCTGGGAAGTGGGTTGTGGGAACCGTATTTTTGCCATAATACCAACTAATGCCTCATATATATTTTATATATATTTTTTTGCACATAACATTTTATACAGCCTTAACCAGATTGATCCATCCTTCAAATTTGTTATTATCCACATCTTCCTCACCACCAGATCCCTTATTGCAGCCAATTGGAAAAATTCCCTCCCTCCACCCTGCATCTATTACACAACTTATTGAAGCATTATGCGGGCGTCACACGAGGCGATCTATCGTGCGATAGATAGTCGGGGTCATGGTTTTCGTGACGCATATCCGGCTTCATTGGCGACATCGTCCCGCGTGACACCTACGAGCGATCGCAAATTGGTGAGAAATCGGGTATCGTGTACTCCTTGTTTATTTTAAAAAAAATCGTTTATTTTACTTTGCCCAGGTTGTTCATCATACCCAGGGTAGCACACATTGCACTGTGTGACACCCCGGGAACGATGAACACAGCTTACCTGCGTCCTGCAGCACCCGCCGGCTATGCGGAAGGAAGGAGGTGGGCGGGATGTTTACGTCCCGCTCATCTCCGCCCCTCTGGTTCTATTGGCTGGCCTCTGTGTGACGTCGCTGTGACGCCGAACGTCCCACCCCCTTCAGGAGTGGATGTTCGCCGCCCACAGTGACGTCGCTCAGCACGTAAGTACGTGTGACGGGGGTTAAACGACTTTGTGTGACACGGGCAGCGATTTTCCTGTGACGCACAAATGACAGGGGCGGGTACGATCGCTCCTGCGATCGCACGATAGATTGTACCGTGTGAAGCCCACATTAGCCCAACATAACAATTTTGAGAAATATTATGCCACTATTAACAATAATTTCCCTAAATATTTCCGGCGGTGTAATCCATGGAATCAATATCACCAAAGCATTACATGAAGATCAGATGATCCTACTAATTGAATTCTAACATGTGGTTATCTTTGTGTTCATCTTATTGTAGCCTTGAGCTCGGGTTTTCTTATAATACTGAAATCCTCTAGACATTGACAAATGCGAAATATGTCATAGTTCTCAATTATAACTGTTGTATATGTTTAATCCTCATATTCTCTCTCATATTGCAACCTACTTATTAGATGTTCTCCCTTTCCCAGTTTTCCTCCCTTTTTCCTTCCCCCTCTTACCAGTTTCCCCAATAAAAATTTCACTACTCTCCTCAACCCCATACTCCTCTTCCTATCCTTACTCCCTTTCCCATTTTTATAGTACTTAAATGGTAAGATTATAGAACATAAGAATGATTAACGCAATGACTCCTTCAAATTTATACTTCCCCACAAATTTTCAAGATAAAAAAAAAAATTTGAAACATAACATTTTATACAGGATGCAGCTAGGCCCCTTAATGTAGGCCTTGCATATTGGAGTCCCGTCCCTGTATGGTGCACTTATATAGTACTGGGCAGTCCGCCTAGTCTAATAGTATGAGTGTAACTAATAGGCTGCTAGCCAGATACTGTGCACCTACATGTGTGAACGGCGCCCTATGCAAGCCATCTGTGTGGAATTTTATCATCCAGCAATAGCCCTCTCCATGGATTGGAAGTCTGTGAGTGATTTGCTCCTCTTGCACCTGTGATGCCTCCACCTTATTGGGGGTCTTGCTGCATCCTGCTAGTGTATTAGTTCCTTGGCCTGGGCAGGTTATAGCTGCTGCCTTCCATTTGTTGTAATTGCTGAATTTTCGGAGGAGATTTTTATCCCTCTTTTTGTTGCCTTTTTCATTAGTCATGAATACTAATTCCCAGACAAACACATTTAAATTCAGCATCAGAGAAAGAAAATTTACAATTCAAATGCATGAATATAACAAACATGTGATTAATACAAAAACATGGTGTCTCTACGAAAATTTATCCCATTAGGCTGCTTGGTATCTAATAATAAGATCCAATGCATTTCTCTTAAATACACATTTTTCATCCAATCACCACTCCGAATGGGGCAGGTGACCTCCAAACCATAGCATGTTAAACCTGCCATATCACTTCCATGCTCCTGCCTCTGAATATGTATTTTTTGTCTTTAAGATGTTATAAACGTTTTCTTGTTGTACACCCAATACATTTTAAGTTACATAGGGTGCATTCAATACAGTAAATTAAGTAATCTGAATCACAATTGAGGAAACCTCATGTACCATATGTTTTATTATTGGGCAATCTGCAATTTACGACTAGTTTTTTCTGATTTTAGTATTCAGTTTTTGGACGTTGAACTGAGTGGTATCACAGTGACTGGCCATCAGGTCAAATGAGGTACTCTGAAGAATAGATAATATATTACCAAACACGTAATCTGCATACATTCACTGGAATTATTGTTTAATCACATCTACACCAAAGTAGTTGCTGTCCATCCAAAGGGGAGAGTCACTATCCTAGTACCTTTTTAGTAATATTTATCCTCCATCCATTGATTGGTACGATTTCATTGTATTGATGTGGTATGATTTTAACACCCAGTTGTAAAATTAGGAGCCTTCTAACCATATTTTTTAAAACGGTGTTCTTAAAATGGGCACTATTAAAAGCAAGTGTATAAATAGCTTCACTTTTTAAGCATTTTAATGTTCTGAAAATATTTTCTATCTCAAAGAACAAGGTACAAAAGAAAATTTGAGTTTAACCTACCCCACAAGAAGGCATATCAGGTCAAAGAGATAAATTCTTAACACCTTTGTCAGGAACACAGTCTTTCATCTGATTCCAGATAAACCTTGCAAGTGCAAAGAAGATGAAGGTGTTTAAAGATGCCGAAGATTTACAGCAGAAGGTGAGACCTTATGATTGAACTGACAGAATGGATTTTAGAATAAAACTGAATAGAGAACTTGTCTTCTGCTCTGAGTTATACATTTTAAAAGAAAAAACTAAAACATATACAGTGAAAATGTGTAAAGGAAGGTTATGAAAGAAATCAAATATAACCGTGATATTTATGAATGATAATGCAAATACCGATTTTTGTACAGTTTACAAAATCCTATGTACTTTCGATGTACTTTGAGCATGCTCTGTATCTGAAACATGCAAAGAAAAAAGTGCAGCTCACATGGTCCCTTAAGTGCAAGGGATGAAAGGTTCCAGTGATAAAGAAAAAAAAAATCCAGAAAAAAATCCCGAGAAAATCCAGCTCTTCAAAAAAGGGATAGGCTTTTATTGTATAAAAAAACATCACATACAGACAAAGAGATGGGTAGCAAAAATATACCACAATGCAATTTATGCATTTCAAGGCTACATGCTTCTTAATCATAACCTACTAGCCATGTAGCCTTGTAAAGCGTAAACCACATTGGGGTATATTATTTCTACCCATCACTTTGTCTTTTGTATATGTGATGTTCTTTATACAATAAAAACCTAGCTCCTTTTTGAAGAGCTTGATTTTCTCTGGATTTTTTTTCTGGATTTTTTTCCTCTAATTTCTGAAACATACTGTGCTACACTTAACACTTTGAAGTTTGTAGCTACATATAAATTATTATATAATTCTATCTATCTATGTATATATCTATCTACATTTAGGCTAGGTTCGCACACTGCGTCTTTTTGACGCTGCGTTTTTGTGCGTTTTTGGCCGCTAAAAACGCACAAAAACGCACCTGCGTCGAAAAAACGCATAAAAAAACGCACGCGTTTTTACCGTGATTTGGTGCGTTTTTGGCTGCATTATGCTGCGTTTTTGATCTCTGCGTTTTGCTGCGTTTTTCCAATGCATTGCATGGGGGGAAAACGCAGAAAAACGCAGGAAAGAACTGACATGTCCATTTTTTTTTTTTAACTCAAAAATGCAGGTAAAAAAAACAGATGTGTGCGGACAGCAAAAATGAAAACTCATAGACTTTGCTGGGGAAGCAAAGTCCTGCAGTTTTGAGGCCAAAAACGCACCCGAAAAACGTGCAAAAACGCCGCGAAAAACGCACTGTGCGCACATAGCCTTAGGCTACATTTTCACAGAAAAGCTACAGCAGCACTTAACTTCTTCATGACATTTGACGTACTTATACATCATGGTTAGATAGGGGTTCATGACCAATGACATACAGGTACATCATGGTGTACACGCGGGGCATAGGATCTGTGCCTGCGCGATCACTGCTGGGAGCTTGGCATAAGTTATAGCTGAGCTCTGGTGGTCACAGCCAGGTATGATCCTGGCTGTTTAACCCCCTACATACTGCAATCAGTAGCAATTAAGAGGCTGGGATAGGGTGTATGCTCCATCTCCATATATTCGGGACCTCTGAGACATGAACACAGGGCACAATCGCTGCCATATCAACCCAAGGTCGTCATGCTGATATCACGATAAACTACAGGTCAGCTAGCTATGGCAAGATTCTTAGACTTTGGCAGGTGCAGTCGAAGAATCTTATTTCAGGGCAGCACTGACAGTTATGTATTAGAATGGTGGTGCAGTGCAATACAATATATCAGCAATCAGAGCCTTTTGTGCCTCCCCTATTTCTTCATAGACTGTAAACTTATGAGCAGGGTACTCACTCCTCTTGGTATCTGAATTTTGTTATTTTGTATTGTCTCATATTGTCTGTACATGTTTTTCTGAATTGTTAAGCACTGCGGAATATGTTGGCTTTATATAAATAAAAAAAAATATTACTATTATAAGCTAATGTCCCATATAGGAACTAAGTAAAAAAAAGTTTTTTAAATGTTTTTCAAAATTGAAAAAATATTTTTTCAAAAATCAGAAACTAAAGAACAAAAAAACTGTAAAGAAATATTATACATATAAATATTAATATTTATGTAAAAAAAAGAATATACAATTTATATTGCGATGTCCGAAACAACTCGATCTTTAAATCTTTCACACTAGTTAACCCTTACAGTGAACACCGTAAAAAAATACAAAAGGAGCAAAAAGCATGTCTTTTCATCATACAGCTGACAAAAAAGTAAAATAAAACACAATCAAAAACTCATATGTAAATAAAAATAGTACTACTGAAAACGTCATCTTGTCTTGCAAAAAGCAAGCCACAACTAAGCTCGATTAGTAAAACAGTAAAAAAAGCTATAACTATCGGAAATAGTATTGCAAAAAAACCCTTTTTCTATAAAATGGTTGTTATGGTGTAAACGTGGCAAAACATGAAAAAATAAAATGTGGTATTGTTGTATTCATATTGATAAGAATAAAGTTGTCTAATTACTTTTAAGACAGGGCAACTGGCGTAAAAACAAAAAATAATTCCTGAATTGCTGTTCCTTCATGAACCTGCCTTATAAAAGCAGAATAGAAAGCGATCAAAAACTATTATGTGGCCCAAAATGGTACAAAAAAACACCTCCAACTCATCCTGCAAAAAATAATCCCTCAAATGACTGTTGGCAGAAAAATAAAAAAAAACTATAGCCTTCAAAATTTGATAATGCAAAAAACTTTATCTTGGGAAAAAGTGTTTTTTAGTTTGATAGTAGCTAAATCTGAAAAACCTTTATAAATCTGGTATTGCTGTAATTGTACTGACCTGAAGAATAAATTTGCCTTATCACTTTTAGGTGAAAGGCTTAAAAAATAGTAATAAAGCTCATTCTTCAACTATCGTTGATTTGTTAATTCTGCCTCGCAAAGATCACAGTAAAAATCATATATGAAAATAGAAAAACGGGTTTTAGCCGCGCTAAAAAACCACTGGTGCAGGATTAATGAAGAAGTTTCTTTTTTATTTCAGCATTTCCAATGCGTTTCAGAGACTGGAACCGTCTCCTTCCTCAGGGAAAAAAGAAATCATGCAGCTGTCTAACAGTCAAGTGTTATAAAGGAGGATAAAGACTGCCACGTTGACAGCCATGACGTCATCCACCCACTCTGTTTGCAGGGCAATGACTCATAGGCACGTGGAGAACATACAAAAAAATCACAATTAAATACAACAAATTATTGTAAAACACAAATTACTGCATGCGATAAAAATAAACATTAATAAAAGGTTTTTTTAAAACAAGTTTTTCGTGGTCCATTTTTGACAAATAGAATTTAAGATTTACAGGGAAAATTCATAAAACAGGGGGTTAAAATGAAAATGGAGAGGTACGAACCTATGGACAAATACTAGTATGCACAGGGATTAAACCACCAAACCATTCCTCCAAATGCATCTGGTGGGCTTGGTGGAAAAGGGGATGGAATATCATGAAATAGCACAAAGAGATCAGTTAATAAAGGCAGACGCCCTTAAAAAATGTGAAAATTTAATGAATTTCTATGTAAATATGAACTGTAGAATTGTGCAAGTACAAAAACGTGATAAATGTTAGATCCATTCACTGTATCAAGCTTTCCTGCTTGGAAGGGTCAAAGTGAAGAATTTGAAACATAGAGGGGCTGATGTGAAAGAATCTGACATGAAATGGAAAGAAACCGCATCTATAGCAGGAAGCAAGTGCCAGTGGTGACGGGGTGAAATGAGTTCAGACCGTGGGAAAGAAACAAACTGCGCAAGCGCATGGAAAGGATATAACCTTGCCGGGGTGACGAAAGTTCAGACCGCAAGGAAATGTGCTCAGTGGCACAGAGTGGAGGGTGAATATACAAGTGAAAGTGCACTGTGCAAGGATGAAGGGTGTTCGTGGCTAATGATTAAACCGATACAATTGTCGGGATGACTGATGGATACCAAATAGGGGTGAAATACTTGTGAAATTAAAACACTCCAAAGAAAGGGTATTACACCAAGATAATGAAAAAAATGGATATCATGCGGGGATGAGGAGTACATGGAGCTAGCGGTAATACTGGCATTTCTATAAAGGAGAGGAACCAGGAGGGCCAAATGTGTCTATAAATGTTAAAAAATATATTAAGAATAATAAAATGTATTAAATATAAAGATAATAACAAGGCATCCATTAATACCAATTATTATTATCTTTTGGATTTATTGGAAAGGGAAAGTATACAATATTAGTAGATTAATACTTTAAAATTGGAGTGAAAACACGCTGGAAAAAATGAAACTAGCGAATCATAAACATGTGTTGAAAATGTAAAAATTACAAATAACGTGCCAAAGCACTGTAGAGGATAAAGTCCCCTTTACTCATGAGAAAGGATGTTTATCTCTTTTTTACATTATAACATAGCCATTCACAAAACTGCACCATAACAAATTTTTAAAATTATAAAAGATCCTACCCGTAGGTATGAATTACAAATACCTAGGGGCGGCTTGCATTGCCAGGGCTGTAAAAAGACTAAAATAGACCATAAAACACTGATTTTAAAATAGGCTAGAGGACACTAACAACGGACATAAAAGTATTGAACAGCACATTGACATAGATATAAATTAATAAAATAAATCGGAGACTTCATTAAGGCCAAAGGGTTTCAGGGTATTTAATTTATAAATCCAGAAAGTCTCTTTCCTGCTGAGGGTTTCAGCCCTATTGTGTACAGCAGGGTCAATCTGTTCAATTGGTGTAATTTTAAAATCAGGATTTTTATTATGCTGTAAAACACAATGTTTAGAAAGGCCATGTAGAAGGAAGCCCGTTTTTATATTGTGGCGATGCGAATTTAATCTGTTATGCAGTGCTTGGCTCGTTCTACCCACATACTGTTTGCCGCATATACAATCAACCAGATAAATAACAAAATTTGATTGGCATGTCAAATGATTCTTTATCTTAAAAAATTCCTTCCCATTGGATGCACAAAAAGAAGTTCTCCCATGGTAAATGGTTTTACAACACAAGCAATTCCTAGAGCCGCATCTAAATACACCCACTGGGGCTGAAAAAAAGTTTTTTGTGGTGGGCTTAGTCCTTAGTTTGCTAGGTGCTAATATATTTTTGATAGTGGGTGCTCGTCTGAATGTCACACCCGGGGAGGGAGGAAGTATAGGACTCAGGATGGGGTCATTCTGTAGGATCTCCCAATGTTTGGCCAGGATATTTTTAATCGACATATTGTCACTACTAAAGGTAGTGATAAGGTTCAGGCTGAAATCCTGCTTGGCCTTTTTTCTAACACAATCATTGGTGAGAGTGTTTTTATCATTTCTTTGCTCAATGGGGGGCAAACTTGAACGGGTCTTAATGAGGTCTATTTGTTTTAGTTTAGATGATTCTTGATAAGCCCTCCGAATAAGAGGTTTGGGGTATCCTTTTTCCTCAAAACGTTGTTTCAATAAGGAAAAAAAGGATACCCCAAACCTCTTATTCGGAGGGCTTATCAAGAATCATCTAAACTAAAACAAATAGACCTCATTAAGACCCGTTCAAGTTTGCCCCCATTGAGCAAAGAAATGATAAAAACACTCTCACCAATGATTGTGTTAGAAAAAAGGCCAAGCAGGATTTCAGCCTGAACCTTATCACTACCTTTAGTAGTGACAATATGTCGATTAAAAATATCCTGGCCAAACATTGGGAGATCCTACAGAATGACCCCATCCTGAGTCCTATACTTCCTCCCTCCCCGGGTGTGACATTCAGACGAGCACCCACTATCAAAAATATATTAGCACCTAGCAAACTAAGGACTAAGCCCACCACAAAAAACTTTTTTTCAGCCCCAGTGGGTGTATTTAGATGCGGCTCTAGGAATTGCTTGTGTTGTAAAACCATTTACCATGGGAGAACTTCTTTTTGTGCATCCAATGGGAAGGAATTTTTTAAGATAAAGAATCATTTGACATGCCAATCAAATTTTGTTATTTATCTGGTTGATTGTATATGCGGCAAACAGTATGTGGGTAGAACGAGCCAAGCACTGCATAACAGATTAAATTCGCATCGCCACAATATAAAAACGGGCTTCCTTCTACATGGCCTTTCTAAACATTGTGTTTTACAGCATAATAAAAATCCTGATTTTAAAATTACACCAATTGAACAGATTGACCCTGCTGTACACAATAGGGCTGAAACCCTCAGCAGGAAAGAGACTTTCTGGATTTATAAATTAAATACCCTGAAACCCTTTGGCCTTAATGAAGTCTCCGATTTATTTTATTAATTTATATCTATGTCAATGTGCTGTTCAATACTTTTATGTCCGTTGTTAGTGTCCTCTAGCCTATTTTAAAATCAGTGTTTTATGGTCTATTTTAGTCTTTTTACAGCCCTGGCAATGCAAGCCGCCCCTAGGTATTTGTAATTCATACCTACGGGTAGGATCTTTTATAATTTTAAAAATTTGTTATGGTGCAGTTTTGTGAATGGCTATGTTATAATGTAAAAAAGAGATAAACATCCTTTCTCATGAGTAAAGGGGACTTTATCCTCTACAGTGCTTTGGCACGTTATTTGTAATTTTTACATTTTCAACACATGTTTATGATTCGCTAGTTTCATTTTTGCCAGCGTGTTTTCACTCCAATTTTAAAGTATTAATCTACTAATATTGTATACTTTCCCTTTCCAATAAATCCAAAAGATAATAATAATTGGTATTAATGGATGCCTTGTTATTATCTTTATATTTAATACATTTTATTATTCTTAATATATTTTTTAACATTTATAGACACATTTGGCCCTCCTGGTTCCTCTCCTTTATAGAAATGCCAGTATTACCGCTAGCTCCATGTACTCCTCATCCCCGCATGATATCCATTTTTTTCATTATCTTGGTGTAATACCCTTTCTTTGGAGTGTTTTAATTTCACAAGTATTTCACCCCTATTTGGTATCCATCAGTCATCCCGACAATTGTATCGGTTTAATCATTAGCCACGAACACCCTTCATCCTTGCACAGTGCACTTTCACTTGTATATTCACCCTCCACTCTGTGCCACTGAGCACATTTCCTTGCGGTCTGAACTTTCGTCACCCCGGCAAGGTTATATCCTTTCCATGCGCTTGCGCAGTTTGTTTCTTTCCCACGGTCTGAACTCATTTCACCCAGTCACCACTGGCACTTGCTTCCTGCTATAGATGCGGTTTCTTTCCATTTCATGTCAGATTCTTTCACATCAGCCCCTCTATGTTTCAAATTCTTCACTTTGACCCTTCCAAGCAGGAAAGCTTGATACAGTGAATGGATCTAACATTTATCACGTTTTTGTACTTGCACAATTCTACAGTTCATATTTACATAGAAATTCATTAAATTTTCACATTTTTTAAGGGCGTCTGCCTTTATTAACTGATCTCTTTGTGCTATTTCATGATATTCCATCCCCTTTTCCACCAAGCCCACCAGATGCATTTGGAGGAATGGTTTGGTGGTTTAATCCCTGTGCATACTAGTATTTGTCCATAGGTTCGTACCTCTCCATTTTCATTTTAACCCCCTGTTTTATGAATTTTCCCTGTAAATCTTAAATTCTATTTGTCAAAAATGGACCACGAAAAACTTGTTTTAAAAAAACCTTTTATTAATGTTTATTTTTATCGCATGCAGTAATTTGTGTTTTACAATAATTTGTTGTATTTAATTGTGATTTTTTTGTATGTTCTCCACGTGCCTATGAGTCATTGCCCTGCAAACAGAGTGGGTGGATGACGTCATGGCTGTCAACGTGGCAGTCTTTATCCTCCTTTATAACACTTGACTGTTAGACAGCTGCATGATTTCTTTTTTCCCTGAGGAAGGAGACGGTTCCAGTCTCTGAAACGCGTTGGAAATGCTGAAATAAAAAAGAAACTTCTTCATTAATCCTGCACCAGTGGTTTTTTAGCGCGGCTAAAACCCGTTTTTCTATTTTCATATATGATTTTTGCTGTTTCACGGGGCCGCTGCTTTCTAACCAAGCTGACACTCACATGCGATTTCAGGAGTTGTGACTGGCACAACCTGATCAGGTGAGTGTTACCATACCTTTCCGTCATTTCTGGTTTACCGGATAAGACCCTATTTGCGCCTTTTGTCTCCCCACCTCTAGCACCTGTAAAGATCACAGTAAGGCATGGCTCATATTTCTCCTGTGCTCTACTTTTAATTCACTATAGTGGGTAAGAATGAGGTCTGATGTGGTCCATCTTTTAACTTTTCTTTTAGTTCTGCACAAAAGTGAGGTCAAGAACAGTTTTGTGCACCTTTGAAAAGAAAAACACTGCTGGACAGAGGCCAATCAGAGTCCAGAGTAACTATGCCGCCTCATTAGTGAATGTATGCATGGGCGTTTCACCTGAATCACGTGTTTCAGAGATGTAGATGGAAACTCTAATGTATCAATTAATAATACAGCACAGGATAAATGTTAACTGATCCACAATGTTTTTTACCCAAAACTGCCACCAATAGCATTCAACTCAACCCACAAAAAACAAGTTCCCACTCAGGTCTGTTATCTGCTATAGAAAATAAAGGGGGCTTTCACATTGGGGGTAGCATAAAAGTTTTGGAAAAGAGCTATACCTCTCTCCCCAAAATGAAATTCAGCAAAATCTGCAGTCCAAAATCACTATGCACCCCCTTACTTCTGAGCTCTAAAGTGTGCCTAAACCCCATTTAGTGTCCACATGTTTAACATTTCTGTACCAAGAAGAGCCTGATTAAGTTACAGGGTGTGTGTCTCCAGAAGCACAAGCTGGGCACAACGTACTGGGCACTACAATGTACTGGGCATGACAAGGGCAGATTTTCAATTTCCACTCAGCCACATCCATTGCTGTTTGTTTCTGAACAACACCTGTGAAATAAAAATCATCGTTACACCTGTGGATAAATTCATAGAGGGGTGTAATTTTCATAGCCTGAACATAACCTTACTTCCACCTCTTCTTCTTCTATTTCTCCATGTAAAGTATCTTCTCTAGTCTTAAAATCCATACACTATAAATTTTCATCTTGAGCCAATTCTTCTCTTCTTTCTGTTACTCAGGAGCTATACAAACCACTGAACTTACTTCTATAGGTGAGTAGATCGAACCATGGAGTATCAGTGAGGCCCGGTGGCTCTGTGGTTAGCACTGCAGTCTTGCAGTGCTGGGGTCCTGGGTTCAATTCCCACCAAGAACACCATCTGCAAGGAGTTTTTATGTTCTCCCGGTGTTTGCGTGCGTTTCCTCCAGGTACTCCGGTTTCCTCCCACACAATAAAAACATACAGTTAGGGACGATAGATAGTGAGCCCCACTGGGGACAGAGTTGACAATGTATGTAAAGTGCTATAGAATTAATAGTGCTATATAAATGAATAAAAATTATTATTATATCACAGTTAAGCCCAATTTACTAAAATTTATGATTCTTACGTTAAAACAAACATTTTGGGATCCAAATCATGGTTTGATTGCATAAAAAGAACCGCATCTCCGGCCGGTCTACGCATGCTCCAGGCCCACTCCTCCCACTCCCTTCACATCAGTCACGTTTTCGTGACCGCTGCTTGCGCATGCGCCGATCGGCCCTTTGGCCCTTCTGCGCATGGGTGACTATGCGGTTCACGATTATTCCATGCGTTCCGCTAACCGGATATCCGGCTGGCGTCTAATGACATGATTCTGGATTACCCCACATGATGCGCACACGGGCCGTCTGTGGCTGCCGCCTGCGCATGCGCGGATCAGCCCATTTGGCTCTTCCGCGCATGGGCGACGTGCGTGCCACGGCTCGGCCCTGCGTCTCACACACAGGATTTCCGCTTCTAAGCGGATCCACCCTGGTGATTACCCACCATTTAGATAGACAGATTTCCCACTACCACATGCACCATAGGAATCCACACGGAGACCACTGAACACACAGTAGTTTCTCCTTTTCCAGGTACAGGCTCTTCACTGCTCTCTCCTCTTATACTGTTACTTTTACATGCTGACCCCCTGTCTTGCCATTATTATGATCTTTATATTTTCCCTAGGAGTGGAACTGATCTCCTTACTACCACTATCTTCTGATACATGATACCCTATGTCCATTACCTAATAGACTAAAGGCCCCATCACACTAAGCAACATCGCTAGTAACACCACTGCTAACGAACAACTTTTGTGACGTAGCAGCGATGTTGCTAGTGATGTCGCTGTGTGTGATATCCAGCAACAACCTGGCCCCTGCTGTGAGGTCGTTGGTTGTTGCTGAATGTCCTGGGCCATTTTTTAGTTGTTGCTGTCCGGCTGTGAAGCACATATCGCTGTGTGTGACAGCGAGACAGCAACAACTAAATGTGCAGGCAGCAGGAGCCGGCTTCTGCGGAGGCTGGTAACCACAGTAAACATCGGGTAACCAAGAAGCCCTGTCCTTGGTTACCCGATATTTACATTCGTTACCAGCCTCCGCCGCTCTCACTGTCAGTGCCAGCTCCTGCTCTGTGCACATGTAGCTTCAGGATACATCAGGTTAATTAACCCGATGTGTGCTGTAGCTAGGAGAGCAGGGAGCCAGCGCTAAGTGGTGTGCGCTGCTCCCTGCTCTGTGCACATGTAGCTGCAGCACACATCGGGTAATTAACCCGATGTGTGCTGTAACTAGGAGAGCAGGGAGCCAGCGCTAAGCGGTGTGCTCTGCTCCCTGCTCTCTGCACGTGTACCTGCGTGCGCTGGTAACCAAGGTAAATATCGGGTTGGTTACCCGATATTTACCTTAGTTACCAAGCGCAGCATCTTCCACGCGGCGCTGGGGGCTGGTCACTGGTTGCTGGTGAGCTCACCAGCAACTCGTGTAGCGATGCTACAGCGATCCCTGCCAGGTCAGGTTGCTGGTGGGATCGCTGGAGCGTCGCAGTGTGACATCTCACCAACAACCTCCTAGCAACTTACCAGCGATCCCTATCGTTGTTGGGATCGCTGGTAAGTTGTTTAGTGTGACTGGACCTTAAGGTTTGTGCCACAACATATTATGCCTTTTCTTTACCCACTTGTTGTCTCACTCATGATTAATTCTGTACAATTACAGACTATGCCACTCTGTTATTCACACCCATAGGGTGTTTGTCCAAATTGGGACTCATCATAGACTTTCCCCATTAAGTGGTATGTGCCTTTTTACCTATACATGGATAGTTCCTTCATTATGCTATACCAGCAATTTTGATAATTTTCTCTGATAATTTTTCATGTTCATAGATCATATAAGTCACCAGATCTGACTAATGGTACCTTTTCGACTACAATAGATACTATTCCTCTCAGTATTTTGACATATACCGTCCATATAGGGTATGTACAATTTGTCTTCATATAACTTTTTTTTTTTAGACCAACCCTCCTTAGTACTAACTTGAGTATACTGATTGCACTTGACATATACTCTGTAAGATAACACTTGTTCTGTTTACGACATATCTCTCTAACCCAGTACCGCGGAGTGGATCCTAGCACTTCAGTGTTTTCTTTTAATTTTCTTTTCCTGTTTTATGACATACCATCAGTGACATACAGCAAAGGTATACTTACTTTCTTTTTATATATACAACCCCTTTTTTTTCTCTAAATCTTATCTTTCTTTTCCTCTAGGTATCTCATACTCTCTTTTCCTTTTTCTTTTTTCCCCTTTCCTCTTTTCCTCTCTTCTTTTTTACACCTTTGGTTCTCTTCTTCTTTTTCTTTTGTTTTATCCTCCATCATCTTATGCTCTTGTCTCCCGTTTCCCCCATCTGCATTTCCTATAAACCTCCCATCTCTCACAGCCTGTTATAAAGAATCTTTTCACTTCCCATGGAAGATTTCAATCCTTCCCTTTTTCAATCCTTCCTACCATCTCATGCTAGTTATATCACTTTAGTACTTGTCTATTTTTAGGCGGTCATTTTCCTTCTACGGGGATTTCACTTTTATGAATACGTATTTTTCTTCTACGACCATATAGGTACGTTCTAAATATTCCCACCAACTGTGTATATGGCAGTTGTTCTATCCGTACCTGCTCGTCATAACATAGTTTCAATTATATGCATTTATAGGTACATGTTGCTTTCGTTTTTCTAAATATAGACTAACTATTAGCATCTATGACCTTGTATATATTGTTGTATTCCTTATCACGAAACACGTGTAAATGTTACACACTTGTTGCAAATAAATTGTTTTGTATATGCGATAACTAACTAATAATTTTCTTTCTGTATATCTATATTATAGACTATCTCTGACGAAAGCCTATATGTTAAGGCCGAAACGTTAGAATAATTTTCTTTGAACCTTTGCATCAATAAAAACAAGCAAGCATCATTCTGCCTCAGACTCTTACCTTCTTTTGTGTGCCCGAGTTATTGTTTTTCTAGACTGTCTCTCCGGTAGGCTACAAGTTCTTATGGTCAGAGAGGTCTTCTCTCTCTCATGCCTATAAATTGTAAACTCTTATGGTCAGTGGGGTCCAGTTTACCTCACCTGTAAAATGTAAGTTCCAATGAGCTCTCTCCTCTCATGCAAGTGTTTTTAATAAGTGATTACAAGCTTTTAAATATTGGAATTTACTTACCACAAATATAATTTTTTGTGTAAAATTCGGTGGATTGAAAATATAAATTTGAAAAGATTTGCTCATTTCCACTCCTATGTCATGTTTACTGGTGGCAGTAATGGAAACAAGACATCAAAGAATTAGTGAAATCTCAGTTTGTGCAATCATAACTTTCTCATCAGATTTTTCTGTTATCTCTAGCCTGTTCCTACATCAGGAAAGCCTTCGGTTTAGATTGCTATAGACATTATTAAAGCCCTTTTCGATTTGCAAAGATACACTACCATCTGTGTCAAAAGCGGGCTTTACACGCAACGACATCGCTAACGAGATGTCGTTGGGGTCACGGAATTCGTGACGCACATCCGTCCTCGTTAGCGACGTCGTTGTGTGTGAGATGCACGAGCGACCGTTAACGGTCAAAATTACTCACCTAATCGTTGATCGTTGACCAGTTGTTCTAATCCCGATTATCGTTGCTGTTGCAGGACGCAGGTTGTTTGTCGTTCCTGCGGCAGCACACATCGCTATATGTGACACCGCAGGAACGAGAAACATCACCATCCCTGCGGCCACAAGCAATGAGGAAGAAAAGAGGTGGGCAGGATGTTCGGACCTCTCATCTCCGCCCCTCCGCTTCTATTGGGCAGCCACTTAGTGACGCGGCTGTGATGCCGCACAAACTGCCCCCTTAGAAAGGAGGCGGTTTGTCAGCCACAGTGATGTCGCTAGGCAGTTAAGTACGTGTGACGGGTGTAAGCGATGATTTGTGCCATGAGCAGCGATTTGCCCATGACGCACAACCGACTGGGGCGGGTTCTTTCACTAGCGACATCACTAGCGATGTCGCTGTGTGCACAGCCCACTAAAGTCTTCAAAATGTCTTCTATTGTTCCATTGCTTTACACATCACCCTCATAGTAAAGGGTAACTTTAGAGGATCAATCAGACTATGGAACAATACCTATGAATGTTATCCAATTCCCAAAAGGATAATTTGTTTTACTGTGTACAATTCACATACAGGAATTCAGTTTCAGTCTTCCAAGAAACATTAAGGCCACTTTACACGCGGCGATTTATCGTGCGATCGCATGTGCGATCGCACCCGCCCCCATCGTTTGTGCGTCACGGGCAATTTGTTGCCCGTGGCGCACAAAGTCGGTAACCCCATCACACGTACTTACTTCCCGAATGACCTCGCTGTGGGCGGCGAACATCCTCTTCCTGAAGGGGGAGGGACGTTCGGCATCACAGCAACGTCAAACAGCGGCCGGCCAATAGAAACAGAGGGGCGAAGATGAGCGGGACGTAACATCCCACCCACCTCCTTCCTTCCGCATTGCCGGCAGGATGCAGGTAAGCTGCAGTTCATCGTTCCCAGAGTGTCACACGGAGGGATGTGTGCTGCCTCGGGAACAATGAACAACCGGCGCACAGAAGGACGATCGATTTTTTGAAAATGAGCGACGTGACAACGAGCAACGATAAGGTGAGTATTTTTGATCGTTCATAGTCGCTCGTAGCTGTCACATGCTACGATATGTCAAATGATGCCGGATGTGCGTCACTAACGACGTGCCCCGAAGACATATCGTTCGATATATCGTAGCATGTAACGGGCCCTTTAGTCTCAATGTATGGTTGAAAGCTACATTTTCCAGTTGCATCAAAACTGAACTTCCTGCTGTAAATAGCATTTCTCAGAACTTTTCTTACATGTGCATTAAGGTGCAATCCACTTTGGCTGAAGTTGCAGAGGAATGTTTATTACATACCACTGACGTTTTCCAACATCTTTCCTCAACATAAGGTTTGATTTTCCTCCAAAAATTTCAATTTAAAGATTCTATGTAAGCTATTGACGCCTAAGTTCATTGATCTATTCCAGATTTTTAGCAAATTAATCTGGTCATTTTCCGTTTTAAGTTGCCTCTCTTGTCAAGATTTCCAAACGCTTTTCATATTTCTTTCCTACATCCTAAGTCAATAAATTCTCTCATACTGTCAAAACAGCTCATGATTCTCACTATGATCCTGACATGTAATATGAGATTAAACAAGATATGACTATAAAGAGATTTGTAGGAATCTCTTCTACTTAAAAAGCTGTAAGAGATATAGTCCCAAAGAGATTTTCTAGGTCACTATAAAGTATATTATTGCTCCAATTTTGCTTTAGAGATTTCATGCCAAATATTCTTTCTTCTGTTATAATTTCTTTTGGGAGGTCCTAAAAGGGGAGATACTGTTACTCACCTGTACAAGCACTAACACTGAGCTCTGCTCCCTTCTCGTATGGCTGCATCTCTTTGCTGTAGTCACCATCCATCACAGTAAATAGGCATAGTGCAGGTGACAGGGGCTCCTAGACTGGCTTTCAGGATGGGGGTTTCTGGCTAACCTTTATCTCAGGGTTACCTCTGAAACTGAGAATATCTGAGGCACCATCCTGGCCCTGCTCCTCACAAGACCTGATCCTGTAGCCCCTCCCCCAACCCCAGGGGAGGTCCGACAAAGGAGTGTGATAACACCAACAGAGATAAACAAAAAGGGAAACCAAAACTCTATCTCATAGCACACTCATAAGGAGGTGTAAGACAATAAAGGCATGGGAGGAAAATTTGAGCAGGGAGGAAAAAAGACAACAGGTTTCTCCACAACAACACCAAGTGCAAAGTAACATAATTACCAGCAGGACTGGGACACAACATCACACAAACCAACACAGCATAAGACTATAGTCGGTGTGGGAAGAAAGATTCCACCATCTTAAAACAGTGGGAGTAACTGTGATGGGTTTCCAACAACATGTGATCCCAGAGGCAACCAGCAGGCTAGCAGAGTTTAACTCTTGCTAGCCTCACCATGAATGAGTAAACAGCTGATTGATGCCTGTGGCTGCCTATGTAACTTAGAAACATCAGAGAAGACATATTGTGCAGTGTCAGAAGCTGTAGTGTAAACAGAATCTTATGCCGCCATAATATTCATCAAGCTTTGTGCAAAACTCCGTTACACTATTAGGTCAAAACAACAGTAATCATTGTGATCTCCAAGTCCTAGTGATTTCAAACTAAAAAAGGATTTTTGTCTTTAACCTGACAATGCATAGCATGTTGACCTCTGAGGCTTGGTCATGGCTGAAGATACTATGTTAAAGTGAACAAACACGTGTATTACCATGGATAGAAGAGTCACTGAGGACCAGACATTGGGCAGCAGGCACAGGAGGCAATGGGGATGTAGGGACAAGAAAGCTGTGATGTGAGTATTATGCTTATTTCATCCTTTCGCTAGCTCGCTACAGTACAACAAAATGGCAGCCAGAGCTGGCTGATATTTTGCTGAATTTGTGTGGCACGAATTACAGAAAATACATATTCTTGGGATGTATGGATTATGTACAATTTGAGTACAATTACATTCCACTTGAGTATATTTGCTCATTTCTATTCAGTAGATTTGCATCCAGTTACCTCATATACTTCAATGGTTTTGATTCACCTTTCATTTTCAACAGATATCTAATCATCTTTTTAGTAAATTCCTGCTTGTTTTGCATATGTCTATATCTTTATCTCAAACAAGTGGTTAACGAATATTTTGCTGTAAGCATAACAAACTCCTATCTGATAATGTCAGTGCTCTTCACACCACCATTATGCTGCTTCAACGGTGTGTAATATTTTCTGTTAGCAAGTATTCACTTTGCCGGTTCATCACAACTGGCTGTGGTTAACCATTTATTTGCTTATAGCATTAAACTCTGACTTTAACTCTTAAACTGCTACAAATATTGAACTGACTATAGATCTTCAGTTACTGTGTACAGTTAAACCCCATTTCTCTCCACTGTGCTATCGCTTTTGGTACACGTTCCTCACCCTTACATATATGGCTAAGAGAATCCACCTCACTTTGACAGTTCATCACAACTGGCTGTGGATAATCATTTATTTGCTGATAGCATTAATCTCTGATATTAACTCTTTGACTGCTACTGTGCCTTCTCGGCGCAGACCGGGGTGCTCGGATCCGGGGTGGTCGTGGCTCGAGGTGTCCACACCTGGGCTCGGCACTCACTCCGATCCTTGAAAGGGGACTATTTACAGGGGAGAAGTTTGTGATGCAACCTGCAGGTTGGGGTAATGGGAGTACCACCGCTGCTGGAAGGAGTACCGCCGCAGATGGTGTGGAGCAGCAAGGTGTCAGTCCCTCTGCAGGTAGGGAAAGCCCCGGCCTCTGGTGTTTTTGGTGGGATATTTGGGGGAGCAGGGTGCAGGGGACCAGAGTACTCACTGTGGGTAATCGTGGTACTGGATGAGGATTATAAAGTAGACACTCACACTGAAGATAAACCAAAGTCTGTGCATCACAGTTACTACGGGAGGCCCGTCCAGGTGTCTGCTCCCACCGGTGTCACTTGGTAATCCGGAGCCGCCACAATACACAATTTAGTTCTTTGTTGTGGCCCCTCGGCTTGAAGCTGTTAGGGCCCCGCTCACTATATTTTAGTGTAGCTGTGCTCTTGATGGCTGGCACTTGGGATTTTAGTGGGCTGCTTTATTGGAAAGCCCTATCCCCCGTGGTGTGCTGTTGCCTTCAATCTCTGAGCTCTTAGAGAAGTTCATAAAGAGACTCTCTCTCCCAGATTAAATTATCAGCACGTTGAATCAGCTCCATACCTAGGGTCCTGTACCCCGTTGTGCTCGGTACCAGTCAATTCTTTTGGGGTTCTGAAGCTGACAGTCCTGCTAGACTATGTCTGTCGCACCCTTTTCAATGTCACTGCCACCGGTCCCCGATTCCTCTGGTCCCGGACCACCGTCTGCGACCCAACCTTGGTCTAGCTTCCCAGGAGCTACCACTCCAGCTCCTCACTCTTTGAGGGCTCTCACTCAACTGCCTACTTTCTCCCTCCCACCAGTCTGCCTGACCCCTAGGTGGGTGGCCCTATTCCAGCCTAACCAACTCACTGGTGTGTCTGACAAGTCATGATGTGAGGTGTGATTGGGATTTGTGCTGATGGAAGTGACACCAGTTTCTTAAGGCCCCGTCACACTAAGCAACATCGCTAGCAACATCGCTGCTAACGAACAACTTTTGTGACGTAGCAGCGATGTTGCTAGCGATGTTGCTGTGTGTGACATCCAGCAACAACCTGGCCCCTGCTGTGAGGTCGTTGGTTGTTGCTGAATGTCCTGGGCCATTTTTTAGTTGTTGCTGTCCTGCTGTGAAGCACAGATCGCTGTGTGTGACAGCGAGACAGCAACAACTAAATGTGCAGGCAGCAGGAGCCGGCTTCTGCGGACACTGGTAACCAATGTAAACATCGGGTAACCAAGAAGCCCTGTCCTTGGTTACCCGATATTTACCTTTGATACCAGTCTCCTCCGCTCTCACTGTCAGTGCCGGCTCCTGCTCTGTGCACATGTAGCTGCAGCACACATCGGGTTAATTAACCCGATGTGTGCTGTAACTAGGAGAGCAAGGAGCCAGCGCTAAGCATTGTGCGCTGCTCCCTGCTCTGTGCACATTTAGCTGCAGCACACATCGGGTTAATTAACCCGATGTGTGCTGTAATTAGGAGAGCAAGGAGCCAGCGCTAAGCATTGTGCGCTGCTCCCTGCTCTGTGCACATTTAGCTGCAGCACACATCGGGTTAATTAACCCGATGTGTGCTGTAACTAGGAGAGCAAGGAGCCAGCGCTCAGTGTGCGCTGCTCCCTGCTCTGTGCACGTGTAGCTCCGTGCAGTGGTAACCAAGGTAAATATCGGGTTGGTTACCCGATATTTACCTTAGTTACCAAGCGCAGCATCGCTTCCACGCGGCGCTGGGGGCTGGTCACTGGTTGCTGGTGAGCTCACCAGCAACTTGTGTAGCGACGCTCCAGCGATCCCTGCCAGGTCAGGTTGCTGGTGGGATCGCTGGAGCGTCGCAGTGTGACATCTCACCAGCAACCTCCTAGCAACTTACCAGCGTTCTATCCCTATCGTTGTTGGGATCGCTGGTAAGTTGCTTAGTGTGACGGTACCTTTAGGAACCAGGAACCATGGGAGGTAGGCCTTGCACCATGGATAAGGATTCCAGTACCCTGTGAAACCCTGATATACTCAGGGTCACCACACTACAAATACTGAACTAACTATAGATCTACAGTTACTGTATACAGTTTGTCCCCATCCTCTCCACTGTGCTATCGCCTTTGGTACAGGTTCCTCACCCTTACATATATGGCTTTAACAATCCACCTCACAAGGTGAGCCCACAATATAAAATAAGTTCATATAATGTTCTGTTGTAATACTATATATAAAAACTTTTAGATAAAATTTAAAGTTAGGTAGATTTTATCTTACTGTATAGAATATGCTGTCTATATTCAAACATATATCATTTGTGTCATGTGCCATGTTTACAGTTCTAGAGCCAAAAATGACTGAAGCACTGCTTTGTCAAGTGAAAAAACGTTTGCTAAATTTTGTTAAATGTTTAGGGTATTGCAATTGACATTTTTTCACATATTCACTGGCAGGGTGATAATTAATAGACCAGTGTGGGTCCCCACTACATGAGCCCTGTCGCTGAAATTCAAAGTCTACAGTACTGGCAAAAATAGACAAGTGCAATGTGAAATATCTCCAGTGTGTGGGGAGGGCAAAGATTGGCCATTAATCTGTTGTGATTGTGAAAGTCCAAGTAGTGGTACTGGCACCTGTGTAACAATTAATACATATTAAATGGATTGGTGAGAATTTATGTAGACTAGAATGCTCCTTTAAGCCAAGTAACACTTTTTCTTATGTTTTCCTACAGCTGCCTGAAACACTTATCTTTATTTTCATATATAATTCCCAAAAAAGGTAAACGGTAAAATCTCTCTTAATTATATACATCCAAATTGGTTAATAAAAATGAATTTAAGAATCTTTATAACTAACATTCAAGAGTTATTCATTAAATCACCTTTTGAAGCTTTTTGAAAAAAATCTGAATTTGTTTCTCTATATGCAAAAACCCGAAAATACTGTATTTCTGAACACAAAACTATATTATTCACATTTTGAAGTTGTCAGTTCCAGTCAGTTTGTTCCATAGTACTTTTTTTTCCAACTATGATTCCATTGTAAGGAAGATTAATGATATGAGATCTTGTTAAGTGGCCCAGAAAAAAAGATATTATCTCTGTAGTTGTAGACTCATTAGTTCCTTTATGTTATAGGAAAAGATGCCAAAGCTTTTCTTGTATCTAGCAATATTGTGGAATGAAATTGCATCTGGCTTCAGTACAGAAATTCTACCTTAAGGCGAAATGTGTCTGTGGCAATGTTGTGTTTAAGTTCTTATCTGCTTCAGTGCCCTTAACACACAGTTGCTATTACATTCTGAACATTGGTAGTCTTATACAGAGCGGGCAGGTCACGATAAATGCTTGTTGGCTATTTGTTTTAAAGAGCAAGTAAAGTAACAGACCTCACAATATGCCATTATAGAAAACAATAGTCAAGCCAGGTAATAGTGGTCTTCACTCAGGCAATATTGGACCTGTGCCTTTCCTTGCACTAATTTTAATTTTGACACAGCTGTTCCTATTACAAATAAAGAAATAAATAGCCGACAATTGGTGACCTTTGACTAACAAATATCACTGTGATAGGTTTGGGCATGGATCTAAAATTTGACACGAAGGTACAACTATGTGGCAATTGATGGATTTATTTATAACCTTGTGTTGTTCTGTTTGTTCATTAGTTTTGTGATTAACCTTTGTGATTAAGAGAACGTACAAACGCACACAATCAGGAGACATTGCGTTCTGAATGTAATGTCTTTCCTCTTGCGGAAATGCAAGTGTCCTTCACAGGAGAAAGCAGCATCCATGCAAATGATCAGGATTCTGCACGCAGTGGATTTTAGCTGTGTTCTCCCGGTGAGATTACTTGCTTTTCTGCAAGGGTAAAGTGACATGTTGCAGCTCGGAAAGCTGCGGCAAATGTCAGTTTATGGAGCTTAGAAAAGAAGCACAGTGGGAATTAGATTTCTATAAATTCCATCCACTGTGCTTGTAAGGTACAACACAGCATTTTGAACACAGCAAAAATATGCTGAGCCCAAAACACTGTTAACACTGAACGTGTAAATGTACCACAAAGGGGAAAAAGTCCTCATTTTCTCAGTTCTAATTATTTCCTACAGCTGCATCTTATTAACTATGACAGGGGTCACCAACCTGCACCTTGGGAGCAACTTGTGGCTTTTGGGTCTAAGATGTGTGGCCCGTGACTGTCTGCCAGTTGGGGCATTAGTGTGCCGCCCCGAGTTCGGCTGCAACCGAGCCGCTCGGATCCAGGCTCACTGGTGGGTGGTTCGAGCGTCTCTGGACCCGGGGGCCCCTGTGGTCACTCCGATCTAAAAGGGGGGTTGGTGGTTTTGGGACGTAAGTGTACGGCCGGAGCCGTGTTTTTCATGACGCCACCCATGGGATGTGGTGAAGGTGGACACCGCCGCTGCAGTTACGGGGCACCCAGGGGAGATGGTATGCAGCAAGTTGTTAACCCCTCTGTGGGCAGGGATGGTGGTGCCGGGACCCGTTGGGGGTGCTTTGGCGGTGCAGGGAGATGGGCGGCCGGAGGTCACTGGTGTACTCACTATTATAATGAAACACTCGAGTCTCTGGTAAACCAAGATGATGGTGGTCGGTGCCCGCAGCCGGCTGCAGTCAGGATCCCCCACCCAGTTGGTGGTCTCTGCCTTTCTCCTGCACCTGTTTGAATTGTTGGGCTGCCTGCGCTTGCAGCGTCAGGAGTCCGCTCCCCATCTTGTGGATGTCGGAAGAGCCCGTTTGCCCGCAGATGATGGCCCGTGGGATCTCTGAGCCTTGGCAGTGGCTTTCTATCCCCCTCGTTGGGCTGTTGTCTTCTATGAGGATCTTTGGCTGGTAAAGGACCTAAAGTGCAGACCGCAATCAGTTAATTAACTCAGTCCAGTAGTTTCTAGACCTCGTTTCAAGGTCTGAGTACCCCCTTTTGTGCTCCGGTTTCCGAGTTGGTTCCCCAGGTCGGTACCGGCGGGCCACTACCCTGTCCCGGTCCACCACGGTTCCACTGAGCCGTCTTCCCAGCTCCTGCAGGCAGAGGCCTCCGTATGCCTCCTAGCCAAAGATGTCGGGGCTCCAACCCTGGCACCTGTCAGTCTGTCACAGGCCTGTCACATAGGCCTGACCTCCTCCACTGCACTCTCCAACTCAACTTCCAGACTACGCTCAACTGTGTTTCCTGCCTCAGGCTCTCTGGACTCCTCGGTGGGCATGTCCAACCACCTGGCTCCGCCCCCTGGTGTGTTTATCCAGCCCTGAGGGAGGTGACTAGGGTTTAATGTGGTTGGCTGGTGCTACCTAGTTAGGCACTGGTGTAATGCGCGGCCCTATCTTTGACTACCTGGCTAGTCCAGGGCATCACACTAGCATTAGGTCTGACAAACAACTATGAAGAGCAGGTCTCCAGATGGTGCCTTTTGTAAGTAGCCACACATAGAACAGCAGACTCTGATGCCAAAAGACTAGTATTGGAGGGTTTACAGATAAATTAAATATAGTAATCTGGAGATAGCATTATACTGCCAGTGCAAAGGTGCAGGAAGCTACTTTGAGGGATTCAGAGCTGGATGTCACTTATCAAGGTGAGGGGTAAGGATCTGGATATGTTGTCCAATCATCTTTAAGAGTTGAATGTTGCTCTTCAGGTAAATTGGTTGGGAAACACAACTATGGCTTAACAAGTTCCAGAGAATCTAATCAAGACCTGATAAATGGAGTGAGGATTGTATTTGATTTGCGAGATTGCTATAAGTTGTTTTTTTTTATATTGTCTGTAATGTCTATCCCCTTTCATTATGTGCTCAATGGGCAATGCTGCCAGGTGTGCATCTTGATGTATTAGACAGATATTTGAGGGTGAATATATCAGTGCTCATTGTCAGCGTGTTTCATAATTGAAAGTCCCAGTAATTGATAAATATGCAGCTAACTCAGGAGCACTGCAAATCGAGAGTAGAGTTTAAAGTTTTCTGAGCATGCTCTGTCTGGGGTCAGGGATATGGAGGTGGGCAAGATCAGAATTAAGCAGGAAGTATCTGGGTAATATTTGGAGGACAGACTATGTGATAAAGTGTAAGGGAGCCTAGTCCAGATCTGATATACCGAAGTAAATATGCTTGTTTGACTGATATTAGGATTTCAAGCCCAAAACTAGGACAACAACAGCAGAATAGTTCTCCTAGCAAATGACTGCTATAGGAAGGAGGTAAAGAGGAGTGCCACAAAGGCAAGACAAGGGTTGGTGTTAGGTGCCTCTATAATTGGATAGACATACAACGTCATCTGCCGCTGAGACCATGAATAACAAAAAGTGTGTTGTTTAATTTTTTACTCAGGATTGGCATATAGTGGATTGGATAGGTAAAGTGCTGGTTAAAGCAGGGGAAAATCCAGTGGTCATGGTACATATTGGTACCAATCACAAACTCAGGTGGAAATGGAGGGTCTTAAAAAACAATTACAAGTTACTAGGAAAGAAGCTATAATCGAGGAGCTCATAGATGGTGCTTTCAGAAAAATGCCGGTGCCATGAGCATCACTAAAAAGCAAGTTGCAGCTTAGGAAGATAAATGAGTGGCTTAGAAATTGATTCAGGAAGGAAGGGTTTGGGTTCCTAAAAAAACTGGACCAACTTCTTTGTCGGCTACAGACTTTACAGTAGGGACAAGCTGCACCTCAATGGGGAGTGTGTAGCGGTGCTGGGGGAAAAATGGTCAGACGGATGGAGGAGCTGTTAAAAAGAATCAACCATCAATATTTTATACAAAGTAAAGCCAGTGCTATACTGGCAATAGAATTCTGAATCTAAGCATACATTTTCTTCTGAGATTGGAGGTTTTATTTCAGAAATATGTGCAAGTAAAGTTCCAGCAATGCACTTGATTGACAGCTGCTACAGAATATCCAATAGGTGGGTTGGGTTTTGTTATCTATTCTCGCCCCTGTCGGCTGCCTGGCCTTGGTAGATGCTAGACTGGTCTCAGAAAATTGCAGAAAAAGCGCCAATCTTTTTTTGGACAAACTTCTGAATTTGTTTAAGCCCTTGGATAAAAGTTTAAGTATACATTCTCATTTTTTGGGATATGGGGCCCAGTTATAGCCTATTTTTTGTGCCTTGAGCTGACATTTTTAATTATAACATTTTTGTGCAGATGCTATGTTTTGATCTTAAAAGAATTTTTGACCAAAAAACACAATTTTGGTGTTAGCATTTTTTTTCCCGCCACACCGCGTACCAGTGAGATGAACTGATTTTAGATTTTTATAGATTTTGCATTTCTGAATGCGGCAATACCAAATATGTGTATTTTTTAACTGTTTTATTTTCAATGAGGTAAATGGGGGTGATGTGCACTTTTACATTTTTTTTAAAAAAACCTTTGTTTTATATTTTTATTTATTTTACTAGTCCCTCTAGGGGACTTTATTACTGTACAGTCTGATCACTTGTTCATTTCTGATGATCAGAACTGCACCGCTCTGATCAGCAGAAATGCAGTATTCCTGTGAGAGCTAACGCTCTGTTGTCTCTCTTAAGGAAATACGTCATCATAGTGACAGGAGTTATCCCATCACCTGTCACTACCATGGCAACCATCAGCTCCCCACGATCACATCATGGTGGCAGAGAATGGAGCAATCTCCGTCATGGCCATTTAAATTGCTCTATTAGATCTTGACAGCGCAATATAAGTGGCAAGCAGGTGTGGGTGGATTGCGGATCCACCCATGCTTATTAGCTTCACATGTCTGCTGTTCAAGTCATCAGACATGTGCATGGATCACCTTCGACTCACCGCAGCAGCCGGCGGTAATTACCGCTATACGACCAATGGCGTACCAGTATGTTCTTGGTTGTACAGGGCTTAAAAAGGCATAAAAGCTTATCCCATCCAATGCATTTTGGAATCTTGTCCTTAGTCATTGTATATTGCACAGATATTGTATCTCTATAAAATGACTATGGACGAGAGTCCGAAACGCGCTTGATGGGATTGTTTTTTATGTGTTTTTAAAATTTCCTTTGCCATAGAGGATGATTTGTGACTTTTAACATTGTATAAATAAAGCAGTTTTTAAAGAAGCCTGAATACTGGATTTCCTTATGGATTCAATCTTTTTCTTGATGTATTCAACACTTTTTTCCTGTCTCATTTCTCATTATTTCCCAAAAGTTAATTTATGGATGTCTATGGTTGTCTGATTTATTTGCCTGTGTGGATTGGATGGAATATTACTGACATATGATGAGAAATTCATGTCAAGAACACCTTTAGAAACATATTTACTTAGAAAACTGGTGATGTGTTAAACACTTATTTTACATGCTGTATATTCTTTGGTAATAAAATGTCCTGGAATAACAAGAAATCATTATCGTTAAATGGGACACTACAAACTGTAATATGCTAAAAAATAAAGGGCCTTGAAGTCCAAGATATCCCTCCAGAATTAGAAAAATGTCAACCCCCGAACAAAAATAAAATGAGCAAAGTTAGCTATAGAGAAATGTATCACCAATGACTTTAAAGTAAATATACAAATATTTTACAACTATATCAGGGAAAACAAGAAAAATTTGGAGGGCATTAGCCACTAATAATATATCATAGTCATATATAGTATAGGACAAAGACAAGGCTGAGATATTAAACAGGCATTATTTTTCATCGTGTTCACCAATGAATTGCTTATGTCAGGTATTAATCAGCAAAACAGAAATAAAAGCTCATAAACCAATATAATTAAATGAACACAAGAAGTATAGCTGCTCTGAGCAAATAGAAAATTGACAAAACCCTGAGGTCAGATGGCATTCTTTCATGGATATTAAGGGAATTGAGCTCAGTAATTGACAGACTGCTGTATCTCATCTTCTTTGACTCTCTTGAAACAGGTTTGATTCCTCAAAATTGGAGGATTGCTGATATGGTATTGATATTTAAGAAAGGAAACGGGGGATCCAGGCAACTACAATTCAGTAAGTCTGACATCAATGCTGTCTAAAATTATAGAGCCATTATACCAAATGACCTGCAAAACCATATTGCAGAGAATAATATAATAATTCATCCAGCATAAATTCATGAAAGATAAGTGGTGTTTAACCAAAATGTTGGGTTTCTATGAAGAGGCAAGTGCAAATCTGGATATTGGTAATGCAGCTGGTGTGATTTATTTGGACTTTTCAAAAACTTTTGCTACTGTACCACATAATATTAAACAATATGCAAGAATGGCAATAACACATAAATATAAGGCACCAAGGTACCACTAAATAGTGGCCCTTGGGTGGGTATGTTCTTCAAGAAGCATGATAAAAACAGGAAGAAAGAAGAACGAAAACCAAAAAATTGTAGTGAAATATATTTGATTTTATTAATAAATATCTGTGTATTTTTTATGAATATGAAAAGTAGAAGATTACAAAAACATGTCGATCAGGTATAAGAACAATGACAGCAAATTTGCATAATAACCTGCACAGATGTAGACAGGAAAAGGGGTACAGACCCCCCTCCCAGACAGCGTGACCAAAACAATAGGATACGTTTACAATCCCAATGTGTTTCAAAGATTGGTGTAAATCAAGGACAGATGTCAACATATCCTCATAAGTAGAGGCTATTGTGAAAAATGAGGGCAAGAAGAGCAATGAAACAATTGTCAAATATATTGGGGCCAAGTGAAAGCAACAATTATAGTGCCAACTCAGGGGTTGATACAGCATATATATAGAATAGAAATGCAGCACTTTCAAATGGTAAGTACCATGTCTATGATATAGCTGGATATCAAAAGTATTGTACGATCAAATAGGGATTTGATCGTACAATACTTTTGACATCAAGCTGTTCACTAACTGGGCTATAGTCAGCTGTGCGGACCACAAGAATCTGTGTTAAGACCAATTTGTTTAATTTCTTCATTATTGACCTTGTGGATGCGATTAAGTATAAAGTGTCAGGGTTGCTGATGACTGAACAACAACTTAGGTATTCTGGTTACAAGAAAGCTGAGCTGCAGCACTCAATGTCAGGGAGGAGTTACTGAAGCAAAAAGATTTTAGGGTGTATAAACAGAAAAATAAAAACCTGTGATCACTTTGTATTATTATCCATGTATAAATTACTTGTAAGGCCACATTTGAAATATGGGATCTAGTTTTTGTGTTTCCTTTTTAAAAAAGGATATTGGGTAGTTAGTGTCAGTTCAAAGATGAAAACTTAATTATTACATAGGATAAAAGACCTCTCCTATAATGAAAGATTGAAAAGGTTGGGCTGTTTAGCTTAGAAAAAAGTGGAGATCTTATTTACCTGTATAAGTACATGTTTGGTCAATATAAAGGACAGCCACATGCTTTATTCCTTCCTATGACCTTACAAAAGACCAGTTGGCGTTCTTTACTTGTGGAAGAAAGGCAATTTCAGCAGCTACATAGGAAAGGGTTCTTTACAGTTAGAGCAGTCAAACTGTGGAATGCCCTACCACAAGACATAGTAATGGAAGACACTATAACAGCATTTAAAAAAAATAAAGGTCTGGATATTTTTCTCACATTAAATGACATTTTCGGTTATATATAATCTATAAATAAAGAATGTTTAACTTTGGAGAAAGGTCGATGAAGTTCATCCTCTTTTTTTAATTTAATATATCTATGTAATACAAGTTAATACAATTTTACATATATGCATCAGACAGATAAAACTCCAATAGATGAGGTGAAAACTAAGTGAATTTTTTCATCAAATGTGCAACTTTTCAGCTGTCTCAATTCAGGCTTTGCCAAGTATACAGACGTGTGATATAGGAAGAGAGGAAGTATCTAAATAATAGGAAAATTCAAGATAAGCAATCCAACACTTGGGTTTATTAAATTCATTCTTTATTGATTAAAATAGAACATATTCATATCACATACTACAGTGACATATTCAGTATAGTTATTAAGCTGAAATAAAATAGTTCTTAGAAGAGATGAGCGGACCCTTGGAAGTTCAGGTTTTGGAAGTTCAGGTTTTATGGGTTCAGTCCGACTTTAGGTAAAATTCTGTTCTAAACCCGAATTTGACCCAAACCTCATTGGAAGTCACAGATTGGAAGTTCGGGTCTCTGCCCACATACAACCAGCTATAAACAGAGCATTTCCGGGGAAAGGACAACTGGGTTTTTTCATTTACCCCCAGTGCAAGCCATTCAATCTCTGTAAGCAACTCACACTGGGTTGAGCACCGAGTGTACTCAAGCACAGCAATTCTCGCTCGAGTGATCACCATATGTAAAGCATCTGATCTCCGAACTCGGACAAAACTTGGTTTTTTTGTAAAGTTTGTGTTCGGTACAAATACCGAACTTTAAAATTTGGGTCATGCCTAGCTATTAGTCATGGCAGGATTTGTTTGTTACCGCATTCCCAATCCTTTTGTACGAGAAAAGACATAATCTTCAAAACAGCTTTAGCTGGTAACCATTTATGAGCTGCAAAAGGTATATGTCTCAATTTTCACATGAACAAGGGAAGAAACAAGAAAGAAAAGAGAAAAAACACAGAGGAAAAATAGCCATAAAAATCATGATGTCCGGATGAATTTCAGAATGTTACCATATATACAGTCATATGAAAAAGTTTGGGCACTCCTATTAATGTTAACCTTTTTTCTTTATAACAATTTGGGTTTTTGCAACAGCTATTTCAGTTTCATATATCTAATAACTGATGGACTGAGTAATATTTCTGGATTGAAATGAGGTTTATTGTACTAACAGAAAATGTGCAATCCGCATTTAAACAAAATTTGACCTGTGCAAAAGTATGGGCACCTCAGCATAAAAGTGACATTAATATTTTGTAGATCCTACTTTTGCAAAAATAACAGGCTCTAGTCTCTTCCTGTAGCTTTAAATGAGTTCCTGGACCCTGGATTAAGGTATATCTGACCATTCCTGTTTACAAAACAATTCCAGTTCAGTTAAGTTTGATGGTAGCCGAGTACGGACAGCACGCTTCATATCATCCCACAGATTTTCAATGATACTCAGGTCTGGGGACTGGGATGGCCATTCCAGAACATTGTATTATATGGCTGTATATATATATATATATATACAGTTAGGTCCAAAAATATTTGGACATTGACACAATTTTCGCGAGTTGGGCTCTGCATGCCACCACATTGGATTTGAAATGAAACCTCTACAACAGAATTCAAGTGCAGATTGTAACATTTAATTTGAAGGTTTGAACAAAAATATCTGATAGAAATTGTAGGAATTGTACACATTTCTTTACAAACACTCCACATTTTAGGAGGTCAAAAGTAATTGGACAAATAAACCAAACCCAAACAAAATATTTTTATTTTCAATATTTTGTTGCGAATCCTTTGGAGGCAATCACTGCCTTAAGTCTGGAACTCATGGACATCACCAAACGCTGGGTTTCCTCCTTCTTAATGCTTTGCCAGGCCTTTACAGCCGCAGCCTTCAGGTCTTGCTTGTTTGTGGGTCTTTCCGTCTTAAGTCTGGATTTGAGCAAGTGAAATGCATGCTCAATTGGGTTAAGATCTGGTGATTGACTTGGCCATTGCAGAATGTTCCACTTTTTTGCACTCATGAACTCCTGGGTAGCTTTGGCTGTATGCTTGGGGTCATTGTCCATCTGTACTATGAAGCGCCGTCCGATCAACTTTGCGGCATTTGGCTGAATCTGGGCTGAAAGTATATCCCGGTACACTTCAGAATTCATCCGGCTACTCTTGTCTGCTGTTATGTCATCAATAAACACAAGTGACCCAGAGCCATTGAAAGCCATGCATGCCCATGCAATCACGTTGCCTCCACCATGTTTTACAGAGGATGTGGTGTGCCTTGGATCATGTGCCGTTCCCTTTCTTCTCCAAACTTTTTTCTTCCCATCATTCTGGTACAGGTTGATCTTTGTCTCAACTGTCCATAGAATACTTTTCCAGAACTGAGCTAACTTCATGAGGTGTTTTTCTGCAAATTTAGCTCTGGCCTGTCGATTTTTGGAATTGATGAATGGTTTGCATCTAGATGTGAACCCTTTGTATTTACTTTCATGGAGTCTTCTCTTTACAGTTGACTTAGAGACAGATACACCTACTTCACTGAGAGTGTTCTGGACTTCAGTTGATGTTGTGAACGGGTTCTTCTTCACCAAAGAAAGTATGCGGCGATCATCCACCACTGTTGTCATCCGTGGACGCCCAGGCCTTTTTGAGTTCCCAAGCTCACCAGTCAATTCCTTTTTTCTCAGAATGTACCCGACTGTTGATTTTGCTACTCCAAGCATGTCTGCTATCTCTCTGATGGATTTTTTCTTTTTTTTCAGCCTCAGGATGTTCTGCTTCACCTCAATTGAGAGTTCCTTTGACCACATGTTGTCTGGTCACAGCAACAGCTTCCAAATGCAAAACCACACACCTATAATCAACCCCAGACCTTTTAACTACTTCATTGATTACAGGTTAACGAGGGAGACGCCTTCAGAGTTAATTACAGCCCTTAGAGTCCCTTGTCCAATTACTTTTGGTCCCTTGAAAAAGAGGAGGCTATGCATTACAGAGCTATGATTCCTAAACCCTTTCTCCGATTTGGATGTGAAAACTCTCATATTGCAGCTGGGAGTGTGCACTTTCAGCCCATATTATATATATAATTGTATTTCTGAACATGTTTTTGTAAACAGCTAAAATAACAAAACTTGTGTCACTGTCCAAATATTTCTGGACCTAACTGTATGTGTGTATATACAGTATATGTACAATTTAGTTGCTGTCTATAAACCTATTTTTGCACTGTTGCACCTTTTTCTTATTGTGCTGATACTTCTATGCTTGTGTTCCAATACTAGTACAACACAGAGACATAGTGGATGTAAAGTTGTGATTGCTGCAAATAAAATGTGTTATTAAACATAAAGTAATTATGTGATCAAATTAATTTTGTCCAACGCAATGAAAGTGTAATTAATTTTCTTTCATAAGTAATTTAACCAGAAAATATGATGCATGTAAAGCAGGTGATTAGACAGTGTTGTGGCTTCACGGTAAACAATCAATTAACCAGTTATCAATCTGAGGGTCTAATATATCATTGCTTGGCTGGACATGTTTCCTTCTATAGCGTGAGACTTTATAATTAAGCAGTGACAAATTTCTTTTTTATAAAAAAAAACAAAAAACTTTAATAAATAATTAAATTAGTTTAAAAAGATATTAATTCGGGATGAGCGATCCCAAACTGTAAGTTTCGAGGTTCATACCAAACAAAGGGTGTCCAGGTCTTGGACCCAAACACAGACTTTTAACTGTACGTCCATCTTCCTGTTTTGGATTGCCTTCCAAATAAAGCTTGTTCGAAGGCTGCCAAGCTGTCATTTTGCTGGGAATAGCACAGTGATAGGCTGCTATTAGAGTGAGGGACAGTGGGGCATACGTTACAAAAGCTCTATGCGGACAGGACAGTGTACATCACTAAGCATGGGCAGGGATGTTATATCTCTCTAACTGCTCACTGGGTAAATGTAGTGGTGACTGGGCTGAGATGCTGAAGGCATTGTAAGTCATTTCCTACCATCCCTTAGGATTGCTTGACACTTCTGTGTCAGAGTTGTGTCCTCTTTCTACTCTTCTACCTCTTCCACCTCCTCATCCAATCAGAATAAAACCTGCACCACCAACTTCAACACAGTCAGCAAGCAATGACAGCAGGCTGTTGTGAAAATCAGTTGTCTCTGGGGACAAATCCCACACCTTTGCCGGTAAACCTGAAGCCTGACTGGTGGTGTGCAATAACGGGCTAAATCTTGTAGCAGCTCTGGGCCTAGTTAGTTTGATGCCCATACCTTACTTGGTGCATGTGTTGAATTTGGTGATGCAGAGCTTTGTTAAAAATGACCCAAATATGTCAGAGCTGTTTCTGAAAGTGCTGGCAGTCTCTGCACATTTTTGGCATTGTCACCCTGCTGCTGCTCACTTAGTCCTTCCTTCTCACCACCTCATATTCAACGTACCAAGAAGGTTGAACTTCACCTTGAATATGCTGGAGAGATTGTGTGAGCAATGGCAGGCAATAGTGGAGTTTCAGCTGAAGTACACATGGCAAATTTGCAATTTGGAATAACATCACTTCACTACCAGCAAATTATGGTGCCCTGTGATGGACGTTGGGCAATCTTGGCTGTAAGAAGGCAGTAGGGAAAACAGGCTCTGTAGAGCCATTTTTAAAATGTAGTGCTCTGTGGTTAAACTCTGTTAATCTTAACTGTGTGTGTCAACTGTGGAAAAAGTCTCTGTTGGGGTCTATATTTAAATTTTATGCTCTGTGGTTAAACACTGTCAATCATGGCTGTTTGGGTTAACTCTGAAAATAGGCTATGTAGCCACCTTTTGTTAATTTCGTTACTCTGTGAGGGAACTCTGACAATCTTGAATGTGTGGGTCATGTCGCCGGGTGAGCAGTGATGTTAGTGAACCCACTGGGGCCCCAACACACAGAAAACCCAGAGGGGCTTGACTATAGACCTGGGCCTGGTCTTCTCCAGAGCCTCTGATGGTGGAGGTGTTACGCTACAGGTACTGGTCTGTGTGCTACTCGGGGAGACTGGTGTTTCGGCTGGCCCCAGGGGTATGGGAGCGACAGTCTCTGGTATTAGGTTGCAGCAGCAGCAGATGTTAAGAATCTATCTGAAGCGGATGGACCGATGGATAGCTGAATGCTGCAGCAGCTGGTTGAGATGCTTGTGGCAGCAGGACACTTGGCTGGCGTGGCAGCTTGCAGCAGCAGTGGCAGAATAGTTGATGGCGGCTTGTGGAGCAGCTCGCAGCAGGTTTAGGGGATGGCAGAATCACTCTGTAATGCAAAGAGGTGTAAGTGCTGGCAGAACTAGCACAAAGAGACAGTGGCAGCATCACAGTGCCAGTGAACCTATGTACAGCAATGAGTCTGAGTCTAACTCATTGCCCAGGCAAATTTTCAAAGGGCATAGTTGCTTTAAATATCTGCAGCCTCCCAGCTGACCTGGGAGTCACATCCGAGTTAGGGAAAGTTGGCCCTTTAAGAAAGTGGGTGTGGCCATGAGTGTGCCCTATGGGCAGAGGCCTGGAGCCTCTTAGTATTATAGATGATCCGTGAGGCTGCAGCATGGGACGAGGACGGGTCCACCACTGCAGGACATATGGATAAGTGAGGAAATCGATGTCCTCACTGTGGGAGGGGGACAGCAGAATGCATGGAAACTGGCATGGGCGTTACAGATGAACTGAGAATACAAGCTCTGTAGGGGCCTTTTTGTGAATTGTTGCTCTGGGACAGAACTCTTTCAGTATAGGTTGTATGGGTGAACTGGCAATGCATGCTCTGTAGGACCATTTTGGAGAATTGCTGCTCTCTGGGGGGACTCTTCCACAATAGGCTGTTTGAGTCAACTAAAACAGGCTATGTAGAGGCTTTTTGATAACCTTGTTGCTCTGTAGGAGGGCTCTAACAATCTTGACTGTGTGGGTGAACTGGGAATAAAGGTTCTGTAGAGACGTTTTGAGAATTGCTGCTTTGTGGGGGACCTCTGCGAATACAAGGCTGTGTTGGTGAACTGAGAATACAGGCTCTGTAAAAGCCTTTTTAAACTTTGTTGCTCTATGGGGGAAAGCTGTCAATCTTGACTGTGTGGGTGAACTGGGAATACAGGCTATGTAAGGACGATTTTAAGAATTGTTGCTCTTTGGGGGAACTCTGTCAATCATGACTTTGTAGGTGAACTGGCTCTGTAAGGATAAAACTGTTGGTGTCTAGATAAACTCTGAAATCTAAATCTGTCTAGTCCCTATTTATAATTTCAGTTTATTCTTTTACTTGCTATATAACAATAATTGCTATAGTAACAGAATCTCTTTAACCCTTTGATGACTGAGGACGTACTGGTATGTCCTAAATCATGAAGAAGTGATCACCGCTGGATGCTCAATTGGGTTAAGATCTGGTGATTGACTTGAGATCCAGTGGTGATTCCCGCACATGTCTGCTGATTTGTACTACAGACATGTGTGCCTCACAGGTGCAGGTGGACCCGTGATCCCCCCGCGCCTATTAACTCCTTAGATCACGCTGTCAAAATGCGACAGCGCAATTTAATCCGTAGTGGGTAATTCACACTTACCCACTGCCATCGGAAGCCCCATAGTTGCCATTGTAGCACAAGGTCATGTGATGACTCTTGTTGCTATCATAACTCACTTCCTTTTACAGCCATCAGAGTGTTGCCTATAAAAGAAGACAATAATTTCTTCTGGTCTGAGCTGTGCAGCTCTGATCAAGAGAAATAAATGAGCAATAAGACTGCTGATCCTTATAGCTCCCTAGAGGGACTAGTAAAATTAAATAAGAGTAAAAAAAGGTTTTAATTTAAAAAAAAAAAAACAAAACCTAAAAGTTCAAATGACCCCTCATTCACCCCATTGAAAATGAAAGGGCTAAAAAAATAAAAATATACATACATTGGTATCATCATGTTCATAAATGCCCGATCTATCAAAATATAAAATCAATTAATCTGATCGGTAAACAGCTTGGACAGAAAAAAATTCCAAACACCAAAATTACATTTTTTGTCACTGCAAATTTTGCGTAAAATACAATAACAGGCGATCAAAACGTAGCATCTGCACAAAAATGGAACCATTAAAAACAACAATATAATTAGAGAACAGGGTGCACATATGCTAGATAGATTAATAGGGTATTGTCTTCTGGCTATCCATGTCATTCTTTCTTCCTATAGGGTCTCTACACTGTGTGCAGAATTATTAGGCAAATTAGTATTTTGATCACATGATAATTTTTATACATGTTGTCCTACTTCAAGATGTATTGGCTTGAGAGCCAACTACCAATTAAGTAAATCAGGTGATGTGCATCTCTGTAATTAGGAGGGGGGGGTGTAATAACCTCAACACCCTATATAAGGTGTGCTTAATTATTGGGCAACTTCCTTTCCCTTGGCAAAATGGGTCAGAAGAGAGATTTGACAGGCTCTGAAAAGTCCAAGATTGTGAGATGTCTTGCAGAGGGATGCAGCAGTCTTGAAATTGCCAAACTTTTCAATCGTGATCACCAAACAATCAAGCGTTTCATGGCAAATAGCCAACAGGGTCGCAAGAGGCATGTTGGGCAAAAAAGGTGCAAAATAACTGCCCATGAATTGAGGAAAATCAAGCATGAAGCTGCCAATATGCCATTTGCCACCAGTTTGGCCATATTTGAGAGCTGCAATGTTACTGGAGTATGAAAAAGCACAAGGTATGACATACTAGGGGACATGGCCAAGGTAAGGAAGGCTGAAAAATGACCACCTTTGAACAAGAAACATAAGATAAAATGTCAAGACTGGGCCAAGAAACATCTTAAGATTGATTTTTCAAAGGTTTTATGAACTGATGAAATGAGTGACTCTTGATGGGCCTTATGGATGGGCCAGAGTCTGGATCAGTAAAGGGCAGAGAGCTCCACTCCGACTTAGATGCCATCAAGGTGGAGGTGAGGTACTGGTATGGGCTAGTATCATCAAAGATGAACTTGTGGGACTTATTCGGGTTGAGGATGGAGTGAAGCTCAACTCCCAGACCTACTGCCAGTTTCTGGAAGACAACTTCTTCAAGCAGTGGTACATGAAGAAGTCGGTATCATTCAAGAAAAACATGATTTTCATGCAGGACAATGCTCCATCACATGCATCCACCTACTCCACAGCGTGGCTGGCCAGTAAAGGTCTAAAAGATGAAAAAATAATGACATGGTCCCCTTGTTCACCTGATCTGAACCCCATAGAGAACCTGTGGTCCCTCATAAAATGTGAGATCTACAGGGAGGGATAACAATACACCTCTCGGAACAGTGTCTGGGAGGCTGTGGTGGCTGCTGCACGCAATGTTGATTGTAAACAGATCTAGCAACTCACAGAATCTATGGATGTTTTTGCATGTCAGAAATGTTCATTTCTAAATTTTGTGCAGTTATATTGGTTTACCTGGTGAAAATAAACAAGTGAGATGAGAATATATTTGTTTTTTATTAAGTTGCCTAATAATTCTGTACAGTAACAGTTACCTGCAAAAACAGATATCCTCCTAAGATAACCAAATCTAAAAAAAACCCACTCCAACTTCCAAAAATATTATGCTTTGATTGAGAACATAGTTGTTGATCAATAATAAAAAAAATCCTCTAAAATAGAACTTGCCTAATAATTCTGCACATGGTGTATAATCAGTTATCGAAAATGGACTATTATAGAGACTAGTTTTTATAATACATGTCTGGAGATCAATTGTGACATTGTGTACCCTGATTGTAGTCTTGGCAATAGGCCATTACACATGTAACTACTTCTTGTATTTTGTATGGCATTCCACAGGGGTTATCCTATACATTATTTTGTTATGGTGTTATATATTGTGACATTGTTGTACCCCGTGGGTGCATTCTAATATAGGATATATTCATCACAGGTTTAGCCAATTGTGATCTTTTCACTATACCACTTCTTGAGGTTATCCTGCATCGTTATTTTTTAGCTTAGACTATATCAACAATATATGCTACTATTCTTCTCCTCTCACTGTACCGCTGCTTTATAGAGGTTTTTTGTTCTATTTTTCTGTATCATATATTTCAAATAATTTTATATTTTTCACAGAATTACTGTATATGTACTATATGGGACTAATGATGGCTGTTTTGTTCTTAAATTATTTTAATCATCTATCTGTGTTTTGCATGTTCCGGATATAATAAAATTTATATATCTTGTTTATATATTGGTGTGCACTTGTTTCTATTGAGGCCTTTTTTCTTCCCATTTAAAAACAACAGCTAAAGTCACAAAAAAAGTGCCATCACTGAGTCCCAAATCTTAAAAAATGAGAATGCCACAAATTGCGTAATATCACTCTTTTGGACAAACTGTATATATGTGGTGTCCAGGAACTCGTACTGACCTGAGGCATCGTACTGATGCATCATTTTTACCATACACTGAACACAGTAAAAAAATATCCTAAAAGCAATCATTCAATCTCAACTTTTTTGCAATTTTTCCGCACTTGGATTTTTTTTGTCGTTTCACACTACACAAATATGGTAAAACGTATGTGTTTTATTTAAAGGTACAACTCATCCCACAAAAAACAAGCCCTCATATGTCAAGATTGATGGAAAAATAAAAAAGTTACGGCTCTCGGAAGAAGGGGAGCAAAGAAAAAAGATGTAAAATGGAAAACCCCCTATAGGTGAAAGGGATAAAGGGAATCTGTTACCAGGTCTTTGCTACCTCATTTGACAGCAGCATAATGTAGAGACAGAGACCCTGATTCCAGAGATATGTCACTTACTTAGCTGTTTGCTGTCCTTTTAATAAAATCAATGCTTTCTCTGCTGCAGAGCTATCAGTTATGCAGAGCGCATGATTATACTGAGCTACTTGCCAGCATGCCAACTAGTCATCTAATTATAATCTATTGCTGATTAATCCTTGCACAACAGGCCAATATTGCGCTTTCTAATTTTTTTTCGCCATTCTTCTTCCGAAAGCTGTAATTTTTTTATTTTTACGTGACTCCTGCCTTGTTAGGGCTTTTTTTGTGGAACAAGTTTTATTTTTAAATGACACTATTAGTGTACTGGAAAATGACAAAAAAATTACAAATGCGGAAAAATTGCAAAAAAAAAGTATGATTTCATGATTATTTTTGACATATTTTATTCATTTTATTCACTGTGTTCACTATATGGTAAAACTGATGTGTCCATATGATGCCTCAGGTTGGTGCGAGTTTGTAGACACCAAACATGTATAGATTAACTTTTATCTAAGACTATGTGCGCATGTTGCGTTTTTTTTCATGGAAACGCTGCGTTTAGACCTGCAGCGTTTCAGTGCCAAATTGCATGCGTTCAGCAAAGTCTATGAGAAAGCCGAAATATCAATGCACACGCTGCGTTTCTAAATGTAGCATTTTGGATGCCAAAAATCGGTGCGGAAAAAAAAGCAGCATGTCACTTCTTTTGTGCGTTGTAGCTGCGTTTTCCAATCATTGAAATCAATGATGTTGGTCAGAATGCAACCATAATGCAGTGAGCTGCATTTTTGTTGCGGTCCGCATGCTTTTTTGGCATACAGAACGCATGCATTTTAACATGGAAGTGAGGTCAAGAGGTTTCCTGTTGACTTCCCTTCCTGGTAGAGTTCAGGAAAGCCGGTTTGTTATGGTCCCTAGGAATCTCCTCTGTGCTGTTCGCTAGGAATCTTCTCTGTGCCATGGCGTGGTACAACAGACTGAAGATCAATGTCCCGAAGCTCATTAGTCTGGTGAGTATAGTGGGTTTTATTTTTTTATCCCCTCCGCCGATACGCCGTTTAACAGTGGTAATTTAAGGTACTTCTTCCGATCCGCCGCTTTTTTACGGCGGTCGGAAAAAATGATATAGCACCCCCTAGAGTCAGAAAATCTCCGGGGCTTTAGCTACCGGGGGTAGCTGAGACCCTGAAGATCATGATTCAGGCCGTTTTTTCCGGTCCCCGCTCACGTGATCACCAGTATACACCATATATAGATGATCACGTTACAATAAATGACATTGCCGATAAAAAATTATCTCCCATCTGGCATGATCAAACATGTCAGCTGGGAGATAAATCTCCTTGCCAGTCCCCTCTGGTCCCCAGGTGTCGCCAAAGTGCTCCCCCAACCTCCAACCCCCTCCCAAAAATCCAAGATGGCCGGGCACACAGACGCGCGCCAGCCGCATTCACCCTACTCCTTTGATTTCTGTCACATGTGCCATAACACATACGACAGAAAACTGGTCCCCAGGCCCTGCCAGGTCACCCCCCATACCCTCCCGGTGTTCTCTGGTGTCCCCCGTACCTGTCGCAGCGCTGATTCCCTGCAGCCCCTTTCTTCACAATGCACGCAGGTCACATGTGCAGAGCAGCTGACAGCTCAGCTTCCTGCCTTCATAAACGCTGGCTCACTGCTCGCACTCTGCAGCTGTGACCCGGGGAGAGTGGGTGCAGATTCTTTGCACCCACTCTCCTCAAATGGAGGGTCTGCACTCATAGAAAATAGGGGACACGTTCCCTGAGCGTGCCCCCCATATTCTAGAAGGTCCAGAGTCGACGTGGGACTTCCAAAATGGATTGCTGCGGACCCAATTTTTTTTTTCTTTTCAATAAATTGGTGAAAGAGGGAATGTTTTGGGGAGAGTTTTTTCAAATACATATTTTTTTTTTGTTGTCAATTGTTTTTGCTATTACTGTCAATTAGTTATGTCTGTTATCAAATAGACACCGTGACATCACTAATTGCTGGGCTTGATGCCAGGTGACATTACACATCTGGTATCAACCCCATATATTAACCTGTTTGCCACCGCACCAGGGCAACGGGATGAGTTGGGGCGAAGTGCCAGGATTAGCGCATCTAATGGATGCGCCACTTCTGAGGCGGCTGCGGCCTGCTATTTTTAGGCTGGGAAGAGTCCAATAACCATGGCTCTTCCTATCCTGAAAATACCAGACCACAGCTGTCAGCTTCACCTTGGCAGTTGATCTAATTTGGGGGGACCCCACATTTTTTTTTTAAAATTATTTATTTATAAATAAAAAAAAACAGCTTGAGGATTGAGGACCCCTCCAAATTGATCACAAGCCAAGATGAAGCTGTCAGCTGTGGTTTGTAGGCTACAGCTGTCTGCTTTACCCTAACTGGCTATCAAAAATACGGGGTTGGGCTAAATGCAAGGCTAGGCACCCTTTTGTGCCACATGAAAGGCACTAAAAGCCGCCAGCTTAGAATATGCAGGGGGGTGGGACGTTATATATATGTTTGACATAAATTCATCCATTGACACATTTTTGGCTGTGTGCCCACAATCAGGGTTTGCAGCGTATAGGGCGCAGAGTGTTTTCCCTGCATCCATAACGCTGAGTTGTGCAGTAGAAGCACAGTGGAAGGATTTTTAGAAATCCCGTGCCCACTGTGCTTCTTTTCTCCACAGCATAAACTGACCTGCGGCGTCGCTTCCCCAGCCTCAGCATGTCAATTTATACTGCGAAGACAGGAGTGTTCTCTGCACGTAGAATAGAGCTAAAGTCCACAGCAGCCTGAACCCAAATCGTGGGCATGGGCAGCTGCGTTGCAGGGGGGTGGGACGTTATATATATGCAGGGGGGTGGGACGTTATATATATGCAGGGGGGTGGGACGTTATATATATGCAGGGGGGTGGGACGTCATATATATGTTTGACATCCATTCATCCATTGACACATTTTTGGCTGTGTGCCCACAATCAGGGTTTGCAGCGTATAGGGCGCAGAGTGTTTTCCCTGCATCCATAACGCTGAGTTGTGCAGTAGAAGCACAGTGGAAGGATTTTTAGAAATCCCGTGCCCACTGTGCTTCTTTTCTCCACAGCATAAACTGACCTGCGGCGTGGCTTCCCCAGCCTCAGCATGTCAATTTATGCTGCGAAGACAGGAGTGTTCTCTGCACGTAGACTAGAGCTAAAGTCCACAGCAGCCTGAACCCAAATCGTGGGCATAAGCAGCTGCGTTTTCCCGTGGACAACACTCACATCTCTGCAGGAAGGCTGACATTGTGTACTAGACGCCGTGTCGCTGGATCATGGCCACATAGCCTAAAAGTGAGAATATTGTTGCTACAGCAACATTTTTGTAAAGTATCTGTGGATTCAAAATGCTTACTATACTCCTGAATAAAATCCTTAAGGGGTCCAGTTTCCAAAATGGGGTCACTTGTAGGGGTTTTCTGATGTATAGGTACCCAAGAGGCCCTGCAAATGTGACATGGTGAGCGCAATTTATTTCAACTTTTCGAAAATTCAAATGGTGCTCCTTCCATTCCAAGCCCTCCCATTTATCCAAACAGAGGTTTTTGGCCACATGTGGGGTATCCCTGCGCTCATAAGAAATTGGATAACAACCTGTGAAGTCCACATTTTGTTGTTGCCTCTTGGAGTTCTCATCTATCTTTTATTTCCATCTCTATAATTATCAATCCTTCTATGCTTTTCTTTTCTTTCTATCTAGTTATCCATCCATCCGTCTATGCTTTTCTTTTCTTTCTATTTATTCATCCATCTATGAGTTTCTTTTCTTTCTATCTATTTATCCATCAATTCTTCTATGCTTTTCTTTTCTTTCTATCTATCCATCCATCCTTCTATGCTTTTCTTATCTTTCTATTTATCCATCCTTCTATGCTTTTCTTTTCTTTCTATTTATCCATCCGTCTATGATTTTCTTTTCTTTCTATCTATTTATCCATTCATCCTTCTATGCTTTTCTTATCTATTTATCCATCCATCCTTCTATGCTTTTCTTTTCTTTCTATTTATCCATCCTTCTATGCTTTTCTTTTCTTTCTATCTATCTAGCCATCCTTTTTAATAGTTTTCCCTTAATTTGTTTTGATTTTCCAGCACATGGATGTTATGATTTCATGTCCGTCACTATTTTCTGTTTATTAGGTGGAGTCTATGCCTTGCTTGTGGGATATGACCTCACCAGAGTACTCACAGAAACAGAAGAGGAAAAATGGATGGATCACTATCTGCCGGGAGCTTTACCCCCGGTGGCATGAGGCTGATGCCAGTCTTCAGATTAAAATTGGTAATGTGCAATGATGCTTCCTAACATGGGAAACTCTAATTTTTAACAAAGGTGTTGTATGTATTTATAATTATTATTTTTTTTTTTAAAGAAAATGACATCCGCAAACGCTGGAGATCAGTGAAGGACCGCTGGAGATCAGTGAAGGACCGGTTCTTCAAATGTCACGCAGAATCCAACAAAAGTGGTGCTTCACCATCAAAAAAAACGAGTTGCATACCAGGAGGAGTTGCAGTTTCTGTGCAGCGGAAGAGTTTTACATCAGTAAGTTAAAAAAACATTCGACACAAATAAGCAAGTGGTTAAATTCATGATTACATCCATTTTGTTATGTATTCACAGCAGAGAAGGAAATATCAGTCGTCCAGAGGAGCCTGGGTTTAAGAGCTCAATGGACAGTGAAGAACAGTTGTCTGAACAGGCTAGCCAGGCCTCTGAAAAGTTGGTGGTGCCAATAAGTGAAGACCCTCTCAGTCCCACCGCAAGTGGGTCTTCTGCTGCTGCGGCCAGTTCTGGCTCTGGCGTTCGTCGAGAAATCCAAAGAGCCAAAAAAAACAAACCCCCACAACACTGGCTGGCACAAAAAATAGTGACCCCTTAACCAACCAAACCTTAGAATTCCTGAAAAATACTTCACAAGAGGATCAGTTTGACACATTCAGGTCAAGCATGGCCAATCGTTTGCGGCTACTAAATAGCAAAGCAAAACAATCAGCCATTATGACGGCCTTTTGTGGCTTAATGGCTGGCTTTGAAGAAGATGGTCCCTTCCCTACTGGAGGTGAAATAGTCTTTGGTATTGAAAAATCGTTTACCCTCAAACGTCAGCCACCACAAACTGTCAACGTACCACAACCATCAGCTGGCCCACATGTTAGCTGTCCAACCCCCTACCCAGAGTATCCTGCTGCACATGTTTTGAGACCTGGCAATGCATATTTGCAACAACAAGTGAGACAGGAGGTCAGCCAAGCACCAGTTGACCATAGTGCCCATCAGATGTCAGGGTCATCCCAAGGCTCGGAAGCCATGGACGGGTACTATTCTGATTTTTTTCAACTTTAAATTATTCTTTTCCTTAAATAAAAAGTCATATTTGTTTAGGCATAAAAAGTTTAAAAAATAAATTGTTATACACTATATTTTCTGTGTGTGTGTGTTTTTTTAAATTCAAGGTTTTTACAACATTCAAGTTTTTACATAAAAAAATCATTCTTTAAAACAAAACATTTTTATTTAGAAAAACACAAACATGCCATACTGTAGGCACAAAGTTCGGCGGCCAAAGTGTCCCATGCTAATGACTGGTGCAAAAAACTTGTAACATCTTGCCTTTCAAGCGGGGTCCTGTCTTCTCTGCTGATCCGGCTGCACAACACCGACACTGGAGTATTGCCAGTGCACGGCACCTTTAGGACTCATAAAGTAGTCAGTGAAGGTATCTCTCACAGAGACACCAGAGTTACTTGGCCGAACAGAAATGGTTAATACTGGCATAAAGCTTTGCGCCTGTGCTTCTTCAAGTACATCAGTGGTGTACTGACAACCAAAATTGTGGAGAGCACAGCACACTTTCATGACAGCATCAACCGTGTTTGGTTTTAACTGGATGGCTGTGTGAAAGATCCTCCACTGACTACTCATAATTCCGAAGGTGCACTCCACAAATCTACGTGCACGACTCAGCCAATAGTTAAAAATCCTCCGCCGGTCATCCAGTCCCCTCCGTGGGTATGGGCGCAGCAGGTTTGTTAGTAAAGGGAAGGCCTCATCTGATACCATCACAAAGGGGACTGGATCTGTGGTGCCGGCAAAGGTTGTGGGGCTGGGAGAGTTCCAAAATCTTGAAGAATTTGCAGACCAATCTGTGATGTTCTCAACACCCGAGAATCCCCCGTACTGCCATAAGCACCAACATCAAGGGCCTCAAAGTTATAATGGGCATCAGCAACCGCCATGAGGACCACTGAAAAATATTTTTGGTAATTAAAAAAATTGGATCCTGATCATGGTGGCTTCTGAACCCTAACATGTTTGCCATCAACGGCACCTATGCAGTTGGAGAAGTTGGCCACAGTCTGAAAGCTTGCCGCAACCTGCAGACAAGTTTCCTCGGTTGGGGAAGGCATTACTACGGGCTGCAACTTCTGCGAGATCACGTTGCATGTGCACCTCCCAATTTCGAAAATGGTAGATTTACCAACCCGAAATTGAAGATGCAGGGATGCAAAACTCTCTCCAGTGGCCAGAAATCTGTAAAAGAAAAGAAAATGAAATGAAAAGCAGCTTTTGACATTTTTCAAAATTTACATACATTGCAATTGAATTCACCCATTTCGTTTAGACATGTCAAGTAGGTTCACTACACGGCGTTGCACGTGACATTTCTTTTTGTTTCACTCCCACACTTTCGATGTCTCCCTCTCTCTGTGTCTATCTCTTTGTGTGTATTTCTTTGTGTCTTTTCTTACTGGCTGCGTTGCGACAAGAAAACATTACATACAAAGGTGTTGGCTGCGCATTCTCCTCAAGTTCAGGCTGCATTGTATATTGACTTTAATGGAGCCAGTTTATTTTGGAAATTAATTTAAGTGCGACGTTAACATTTCCCATCAAAACATAGTCTACGTAATTCCCTGTGTCACATGAGGAGTGTGGCCAAAATGTTGAGATTCAACATGCAAGGGTGCAGATTCCTGAAGCAGACACACAAACAACATAAAACATTGTTTTGTATATATTACATTACAACTTACCGCAAGGTGATGAGCAGCCTTTTCTCAGCTGAGATAGACTTTCGCATCACAGTGTCCTTGTATGTAAGGGCACTTTTGACAATTGATAGTAGATGATCAAAAGCTTGGATGGGTAGCTGACAAAAAGATATGAATTTGTCTGGATACCTTTAAAAAAAAAAATTATAAAAAAAACCTGTGCAGTAACAACCGGAAGCAGAGATTACAGAGATCACTGAATCCTCTCATGATTAGAGGCACGTATACTTTAAATCATAATACATGTAGTTGGCAGAGTTGGCAGAAACATGGCAGAGAAGGCAGAAAAATGGCAGAGAAGGCAGAACCATGGTGGAGAAGGCAGAAATATGGCAGAGTTGGCAGAAACATGGCAGAGAAGGCAGAAACATGGCGGAGAAGGCAAAAACATGGCGGAGAAGGCAGAAACGTGGCAGAGAAGGCAGAAACATGGCAGAGTTGGCAGAAACATGGCAGAGAAGGCAGAAACATGGCAGAGAAGGCAGAAACATGGTGGAGAAGGGAGAAACATGGCAGAGAAGGCAGAAACATGGCAGAGAAGCAGAAACATGGCAGAGTTGTCAGAAACATGGCAGAGAAGGCAGAAACATGGCGGAGAAGACAGAAACATGGCAGAGAAGGCAGAAACATGGCAGAGAAGGCAGAAACATGGCATTCATAATACATATAGTTGACAATGGTTAATTTACATAACATTAATATAAAGATTGTATATGTCAACAGATACATTATTAGCAAAATTAAAAAAATAAAACAAAAAAGGAAAATAGCCTATAGAGATGCATATAGAAATATGGTTTTACATACACATATACATATGTAGCAAAATAAAAAGACTAGGTTTTGCCTACCGCCTTAAATCACTGTACAGTAAGGTGAAAGGGCCTTTTTCCTTACGTGCCATAACAAGAGGATACACCCACATCTTTTTTGTCATTGCCTACAACATATAGTATTGGTTAATAGAGCACAACACGGAAAACAGAAACATTATAAAATTTTTGGAAACAATTACCTGGTGTCTACGCTGACGAAGTAATAACAGTACAAAAATCAGCAGCCGACTTTGTTGTGCCCTGCATAGACGTATCTGTCCTGTGGGGTGCGGAATTTTTTATTACAGCCAAGATCACTCTGTTTCCACAATGGAGAATGTAGAGAATGTGGAGAAGAAGGAAATGACATCGCAGGCTTTTTTCCCTAAGGTCTGTGTTCAACAAACTTTATTAAACACTAAAGTGTTCAAAAACGCACCTGAAGAGAACGCATGAAAAACGCATGAAAAACGCATGTGTTTTCGATGCATTTTTTCTCAAACACATTGTTTACAATTGTCCCCTCTGCCAGAGGGTGCGTTTTTTACTGCACTGAAAAAAACGCAACGTGCGCACATAGCCTAAGGAGTTAAAAAAAATAAGAATTTTGTCCAAAAACGTAGCGCACATTTTGTGCCATTTTCTGCAACCCGTAGTGTTCTCATTTTTCAGGATCTAGGGGCTCAGTGATGGCTTATTTTTTGTGTTTCGGGCTGTCTTTTTTAATAATACCATTTTTCGTAGATGCTACATTTTGATCGCCTGTTATTGCATTTTGCGCAAAATTTGTCGCAAGCAAAAAATGTAATTTTGGTGTTTGAAATTTTTTGCTGCTACGCTGTTTACCGCCTAGATTAATTGATTTTATATTTTGATAGATCGGGCATTTCTGAATGCGGCAATACCAAATGTGTGTATATTTTTTATTTTGTTAACCTTTTAATTTTCAATAGGGCAAAAGGGTGGTGATTTGAACTTTTAGGCGTTTTTTAATTTTTTTTTAATTTTTCAAAACTTGTTTTATTTTATTTTACTAGTCCCCCTAGGGGGCTATAAGGATCAGCAGTCTGATCGCTCTACCATATCTGCTGATCATAGTTGTGTAGCTATGATCACCAGATATGAAAGAGTGATCAGACTGTTGATCCTTATAGCCCCAAAGGGGATCTAGTAAAATAAAATAAAAAAAAGTTTTGAAAAATTAAAAAAAATAAAAAAAACCCCTAAAAGTTCAAATCACCACCCTTTTGCCCCATTGAAAATTAAAGGGTTAAAAAATATACACACACATTTGGTATTGCCGCATTCAGAAATCTATCAAAATATAAAATCAATTAATCTGATCGGTAAATGGCATAGCAGCAAAAAATTAAAACGCCAAAATTACACAGCTGTCAACACCAGATATGTTCATCTCCTGTCCCACACAGCTCTCGATTGGGTGAAACAGGAAGTGAGTCATATGAGCTACAGGAGTCATCACATGACCCTGTGCTACCTAACAACTATTAGATCCATTAATCATGTTACGTGACTTCCGATGTCGGGCGGTGGGTAACTGCGACCACAATTATAATGGCGCTGTCACATTTTGACAGTGCCATTTAAGGGGTTAACCGATATGGGCAGATCGCAGATCTGCTTGTGCCTGCTAGGCACATATGTCAGCTGTATAAACCAGCTTACATGTGCGCAGATTTCCCCCAGCTGCCCGCAGCAGCCAGGTGGGATTAACACTATGACCGCTCGGACGTAATTTTACTGCTTGCGGTCGTTAAAGGACAATGATTTTATCAAACTTACACTTAGCAGCCCAGTGAGTGAAACAGCACTGGAATCAGAATCACTGCCCCTACATTATGCTGCTTTCAGATTAGGTGGAAAAAACTTGGTGGCAGATTTCCTCTAAGTCATTTACCTATCCACGTTTCTTTTCAAGGAATTTTCCTGTTCTTACCTCCATTTTGCTTCCTTTTGCAGCCTCCTAGCCCTAAATACAACTATTTTACAGCCATTTTACAGCACACAAGTTCTGGTCTCCATTGACTTTTATGGGATTTAGCAACCGGGGTCAAGTTCGGATCAAATTTGGGTCCAAAATCAAACTTTTTTTTTTTGAAGTCCAAGCCAAACATGGCAAACTTGAACATGAACGGGTCTGCTCATCTCTAATAGTAATTTCTCTTGCAACTAATCTAATTCCTTAATAAAGTTTGACCTGATTATGAACATAAGTACAAACCAAACGGGGGTGTAATTACCTTAGCTGGCAATCCTATGATTCTGTTTGCTTGATCATTAGACTCAAGTTCAGGCTAGAACTTGTTTCAACATAATAACAACACTATAAAAGTAACCTTAGTGTGCAATTTGGTGTTATTAGGGGCAATTTGATCATTGTTCGGAAACAATCATTAAGCAGGATAAATGCTAATGATGTATTGTTTTTTTTCTTTTTTTATTCCAGTAATATAATTATGTTTTGTTTCAATAACTAAGGCGCACTGAGATACTAAAAATGCTTGAACAGCTGATTTTCATTTACCAACATACAAATAATCTGATTAAGCACTTCTGTGAACCTCACCAAAATAAATTAGGACTAAAGAATTAGATAACTGTCTGAATCCACAAACCCCAGTGTTATCCTGGGTAATATACATGTATTTGGCATGAACATCAGGTGCTCATTCTCTAAGATATTCACATGAGTCAAATGGGATGTCCATCATGATGAAGTGGAGGAGGTTGTCACTTTCTGGAATGATCAAGAAGCAAAGTTTATTTCTCATTAACCTTTTTTTCAAGCATTGAGTATGCCTTTGAGGGCCCTAGTATAGCATTCCTGGATATGCACACATTCTTAAAGAAAACCAAAGGATTTAGGAAAAGTTAGTATCATATTCAAAAATGAATTTATCATTCAGGTGATATCCATTCCAAATATCGGGCTGTTAATTTGAATCCCTGTGCAAAAAAATGAGAAAAATTAGGATAACTTTAAAATATGAACGTAATACTGATCTTGACTAGTAATGGGCGAACTCATAGGATTGGCAGGACAAACCTCACTTAAAAAAAATTAAAAATTGGCTCCAGCCCAGAATTGATCCCAGATAACTGGCTAGATGCTGGTCCCCATTTAAGTCTATGGTGACCAGAATATGATTGTCACGCTGTACTCTAAGATGTACAATAGCAGTACAGCACAGTAATGTGGGACTGAGAGGATTCCTGAAACTATCTGAGAAGGTAGTTAGCTGGTAAACCACTAGGGGGCATAAAAGTGGAGGAAACGTATGAGCAGGGAATTCCCTAGCAGAGGTAATACTAGTCAAGCCCACCAGATGGCAGTAGAATCGTCAGGAAGCCGTGTCACAACATGAGGTCTTGTAAGTACACAAGGGCAAAATCTAAACGTAGTCAGAGGGAAGCAAATAATCAGTAGCCGGGAAATCAGAGCCTAGAAGCGAGGGGGAGTGGGAAGACAAGACAGAATTAAGGTAAACAGATAAGGAACGAACAGGGAGACAGCGGGAGAGACACTGATGGAAGCAGACAACAGAGGAGGTTAACAGGTCAGGTGAACACGGAGGTCAGGAGGGGGCAGGGCAGACAACAGGTCACTCAAGAGCAGAACACAGCAGAGCCAGAAATATCACTGGCGAAGTCCAAGAGAAACAGTGCCCTAATAAAGCAGCCTGACCTCCAGAATGAGGCAGAAAGGATTAACCCCTAACGTGACCTGCATCAGAAGTGAAACTAAAAAAAAGCTCAGCTCCAGCTGAGCCAGGAGTCAATCATGACAGTACCCCCTGCTCAAGGGGGGGCCACCGGGAAACCTTCTATGAAAGGCACGAGTAAGTCGGTCAGCATGGACAGATCGTGCCGGAACCCAGGATCGCTCCTCTGGTCCATAACCCCTCCAATGTACAACGTACTGAAGTGAACTACAGACCCGCCGAGAATCGATGATGTGCTCAATCTCGTGTTCCATCTGACCATCCACCAAAACGGGAGGAGGGGGATGAGGACACTCGGAAACAGAAGGAACAAAAGGCTTGAGCAGAGATTTGTGAAACACATTAGAAATGTGAAAGGACTGCGGTAACCGCAGACGAAAAGCCACTGGGTTGACAATCTCGATGATCTCATATGGACCAATACATTTTGGACCCAACTTAGTGGAAGGAATTCTCAGACGAATGTTTTTGGTAGACAACCAAACTTTATTCCCCACCTGAAAATTAAATCCTACCGATCGTCTCTTGTCAGCAGAGCGCTTTTGCCGCCCTAAAGCCACCTCAACATTATGCCGGACCTCCCTCCAAACCTCCTCCAACTACTGAACTGCAGAATTTGTTCCAATGACTGATTAGTTCTCTCAGTCTGCCCATTGGTCTCAGGATGGTAAGATGAAGAAAAGGACAACTCAATACCCAGCCGTCTACAAAATGCTCTCCAAAATTTGGAAACTAACTGAACCCCCCTGTCGAACACAATGTTAACAGGGATGCCATGCAATCTAACCACCTGTTCAATAAACAATTTGGACAGAGTCTCAGCATTAGGTAATCCCGACAAGGGAACAAAATGCGCCTGTTTGCTGAATCTGTCCACCACCACCCAAACAACAGTCTTGCCAGCGGAAACAGGTAAATTAGTGATAAAATCCATGGACAAATGAGTCCAGGGCCTATCCGGAATTGGTAAGGGCACTAATTCCCCGGCCGGCCGGTTATGGGGAACTTTAGCACGTGCACACGCATCACAAGCAGACACAAACACGGCGACATCGGAGGACATAGAGGGCCAACAAAACAACCTGGCAATAGCCTTACAAGTAGATGAGACCCCCGGATGACCACCAAGCACAGAGTCATGAAATTCCTGGAGAACCCGTAATCGAAACTGGACAGGAACAAACAATTTGGCATCGGGCAATGAAGGAGGGGCCAATGCCTGTGCAACACGAATCTCAGCCTCCAATCCGGAGGATAAAACAGCAATGACTACCCCATGAGGAAGAATGGAGGAAGGAGGTTCGGGAGGCGAAAACGGATCCAAACTGTGAGATAACGCATCCGCCTTAACATTCTTAGAACCGGGCCGAAAAGTAATGCAAAAGTGAAAACGGGAAAAAAGTGACCATCTAGCCTGTCTAGGAGTCAACCGTTTAGCAGACTCGATGTAAGACAGGTTTTTATGGTCCATAATAACAGTGATCCGATGAACAGCCCCCTCCAAAAAATGCCTCCATTCTTCGAAGGTCAACTTTATGGCCAACAACTCTCGATTTCCCACATCATAAATCTTCTCAGCAGAAGAACATTTTTTGGAGAAGAAGGCACACGGTCTTAAATTAGTTAAAGTAGCGGGTCCTTGGGAAAGCACCGCCCCCACACTCACCTCTGAAGCATCAAACTCCACAATAAACGGCTGAGAGAGGTCAGGTTGAACAAGTACAGGAGCAGTCATAAAACATTCCTTTAACCTCAGAAATGCTTCTATCGCCTGCGGTGACCACTCCCTAAGATCAGGCCCCTTGCGGGTGAGATCCATGAGTGGCTTGACCACTTGAGAAACCCCTTTAATAAATTTCCTGTAATAATTGGCAAAACCCAGAAAACGCTGCAGACCCTTGAGGTCTCTGGGTTGCACCCAATTATAAATGGCTTGTACTTTTCTGGGATCCATCCGAAAACCATCAGCAGACAGAATAAAACCTAGAAAGGTGATTTCTTGGACACAAAAAGTACATTTTTCAGGTTTAGCAAATAGGGAATTCTCCCGTAACCTATGAAGTATTGTACGTACATGATCAATATGAGACTCTTTGTTGGACGAGAAGACAAGAATATCATCTAGGTACACAACCATAAAACGGCCAATAAATTCAGAGAAAATATCATTCATAAAATTCTGAAACACTGCAGGAGCATTAGTAAGGCCGAAAGGCATGACTAAGTTTTCAAAAAGGCCCTCTGAGGTAAGGAATACCGTTTTCCACTCATCCCCTTCCTGAATACGAATGAGGTTATAGGCTCCCCTGAGATCAAGCTTGGAGAACCATTTAGCTCCAGATAACTGATTATAGAGGTCCAGGATGAGGGGAAGTGGATAGGTATTTCTCACCATGATCTTATTAAGTTCCCGAAAATCGAGGCAAGGGCGTAGGCCACCATCCTTCTTCTTAACAAAAAAGAACCCAGCAGCAACAGGCGAGACAGAAGGACGGATGTGTCCCTTACGTAAACTATCGGATATGTAATTTTTCATGGCAGTGTGTTCCGGGCCAGAAAGATTATACAAACGGGCCTTGGGTAATTTGGCACCTGGAACCAGGTTAATAGCACAATCGTAAGGACGGTGTGGTGGCAGGACCTCAGCCTCTTTTTCAGAGAACACGTCTCCAAAATCCTTCAGGTACTCCGGAATACCCTAAAGAAATTCCTATATTAAAAATATGAATTTTTATTAGTCATTTTCTAAAAAACTGTCAGTGCAGTCAAAAGAGGAATAGCCACTTAAAAGTGGTTGGGCGGGTGAATGGGAGACACGTGCGCCAGATGTCGATATTGAGGATATAGGCAGGGGAGAGGGGCCTATCCTAGCCCTATGAATTTCCCCTACCTACCAGCAGAGTGTAAACACCCTAACACTTGGTGCCCCCGCTCCTCGGCGGCTGTCCCTTACTGTCCCTCCAACCATAAAACCACCATCACCAAATAGTGTACGTGAAAAAACAGTGCAGGTCGAAAAAACCTAAAAAAGTCTGGTATGCAGTATTGTTAATACATATGTAATCAAGTAGTTCCCCTATCAGGGTGAACCATAATCACAATAATTCCCTTAAGGATGACCAGAAGGTACTCTCATCCCAGAGGACACAAGCCTAAATAGTCTGGGTAACCACTCTATATTGTTAATACATATCAGGTCGACATACATATGTAATCAAGTAGTTCCCCTATCAGGGTGAACCATAATCACAATAATTCCCTTAAGGATATCCAAAAGGTACTCTCATCCCAGAGGACACAAGCCTAAATAGTCTTGGTAACCACTCTATATTGTAAATACATATCAGGTCAATTAGTTCCCCTCTCAGGGTAAACCCAAATTGCACTACTTTCCTTCAGAATAAACAGGCTGTACTTCTATCCTACAGGACATGTTAGTACAAATACCAGCCCAAACAACTGCACACCTATCTCAGGTTAAAATATTTAACATTTTGGAATGATTAAAGTACTTATTATATCCCTTGTCATGTTATATCGTAATATTTATCTCACAATGATTAAAGTACTTATCATGTCACTTAGCATATCATCTCAGCATATCTCAACGCGTTTCTCCCTCAGGATGTCTGGGGATTCATCAGGAGATTTTCAATCTGTAAAGCCGATCTCACAATGGAGAAACGGTTGCTGTGCCTGGTAACGCCACTCTGGACCACAAGAATCTGGGTCCTAGCTCATTAGTGGTTATTAGTAGCATTACCTCTGATACCACTAATGAGCTAGGACCCAGATTCTTGTGGTCCAGAGTGGCGTTACCAGGCACAGCAACCATTTCTCCATTGTGAGATCGGCTTTACAGATTGAAAATCTCCTGATGAACCCCCAGACATCCTGAGGGAGAAACGCGTTGAGATATGCTGAGATGATATGCTAAGTGACATGATAAGTACTTTAATCATTGTGAGATAAATATTATGATATATTATGACAAGGGATATAATAAGTACTTTAATCATTCCAAAATGTTAAATATTTTAACCTGAGATAGGTGTGCAGTTGTTTGGGCTGGTATTTGTACTAACATGTCCTGTAGGAGGATAGAAGTACAGCCTGTTTATTCTGAAGGAAAGTAGTGCAATTTGGGTTTACCCTGAGAGGGGAACTAATTGACCTGATATGTATTTACAATATAGAGTGGTTACCCAGACTATTTAGGCTTGTGTCCTCTGGGATGAGAGTACCTTTTGGATATCCTTAAGGGAATTATTGTGATTGTGGTTCACCCTGATAGGGGAACTACTTGATTACATATGTATGTCGACCTAATATGTATTAACAATATAGAGTGGTTACCCAGACTATTTAGGCTTGTGTCCTCTGGGATGAGAGTACCTTCTGGTCATCCTTAAGGGAATTATTGTGATTATGGTTCACCTTGATAGGGGAACTACTTGATTACATATGTATTAACAATACTGCATACCAGACTTTTTTAGGTTTTTTCGACCTGCACTGTTTTTTCACGTACACTATTTGGTGATGGTGGTTTTATGGTTGGAGGGACAGTAAGGGACAGCCGCCGAGGAGCGGGGGAACCAAGTGTTAGGGTGTTTACACTCCGCTGGTAGGTAGGGGAAATTCATAGGGCTAGGATAGGCCCCTCTCCCCTGCCTATATCCTCAATATCGACATCTGGCGCACGTGTCTCCCATTCACCCGCCCAACCACTTTTAAGTGGCTATTCCTCTTTTGACTGCACTGACAGTTTTTTAGAAAATGACTAATAAAAATTGATATTTTTAATATAGGAAATTCTTTATGGTTTTTTTGATAATTGGGTTCCTCCCTTTATTTAAAATTTGAGGTATAAACTCCGGAATACCCTCCAGATTAGTTGAAGACACCTGAACAGTGATAAGACAACCATTAGAACATTTAGGACCCCATTTAACAATATCGCGAGAGTCCCAGTCAATTACAGGATTATGCATGTGCAACCAGGGGAATCCCAGCACCAGTCCCGCAGGGAGATTATCCATGATATAACATGAAATAAGTTCCTGATGAAGGGACCCCACTTTAAGCAAAAATTCCACACAGACAAATTCAACCACATTTCGTGACAATGGTGTCCTATCAATAGCAATAATGTGAACCGGAGTCTCGAGCCCAACTATCCCTATCTTAGCTTTGGAAACCAGACTGGAGTCAATGAAGTTCATGGAGGAACCACAATCCACAAAAGCAGAGGCTAGAATACAACAGTGTCCTATTACAAGTTCCACCTCAAGCAAAATTTTTTGGAAAGAGGAAAGGGGTACCTGAGGGTCTGGGTGACCTCCTCGAACATCACCCAGACCTAAGTGTTTCCCGATGGTTCAGTAGCCGGAGGACAGGTAGGACAGTCCTTCCTCCAATGTCCCGGACTTCCACAGTAGAAACACAATTTCCACTCCCGTCATTGTCTCCTCTCCTTCTCCTTGGAATCTGTGGCACTGACCTCCATGGGCTCCGCAAGTGGAACAACCTCAGCTTTGACCGGGCATAATGAGGTTTCCCGCAGGGTCACTCCTCTCTCCCGCAACATCCGATCCATCCGTACTGCCTGTGTCATGGCCTTCTCCAAAGAACTGGGTGGAGGTTTAAGGGCCAGAGCATCCTTGAGATGATCAGAGAGTCCTCTCCTAAACTGGCATCTCAGAGCAGAATCATTCCAGGAAACCATCGTAGACCACTGCCTGAACTCAGAACAATACCACTCTGCAGTGTGTCTACTCTGAGAGAGACCCATGATCCTGTCTTCTGCCACCATGACCTGGTCCGGTTCATCATAAATAAGTCCTAGGGCGTCAAAAAACCTATCCACAGACATACGCTCAGGGGCTGTCGGAGGTAAAGAAAAGGCCCAAGTCTGAGGTCCCTCCCTAAGCAAGGAAATTATTATCCCCATCCGCTGACTATCATCCCCAGAGGAACGGGGTCTTAGAGAAAAAAGTAATTTACAGCTCTCCCAAAACATGTGAAACCTCTCCTTCTCTCTGGAAAACTTATCCGGGAGCATGACCGTGGGTTCTGGAGAATGGAATGATACATCTACGGGACCGGGCTGTGATTGAGTCATGGAACCCTGGAAAGCCTTTACTGCAGCAGCAAGCTACCCCTCTAGTTGAGTATGGGAAGAGGCTAGGGCTCTATGCTCAATGGATAAGTCCTGGATCATTTGAGTCAAATTAGACATCTGATCCGTAAGGATACGTAACAGATCCATAGGGGTAAAAATGTAAGGGCCGGTGATAATGTCACGCTGTACTCTAAGATGTACAATAGCAGTACAGCGCAGTAATGTGGGACTGAGAGGATTCCTGAAACTATCTGAGAAGGTAGTTAGCTGGTAAACCACTAGGGGGCGTAAAAGTGGAGGAAACGTATGAGCAGGGAATTCCCTAGCAGAGGTAATACTAGTCAAGCCCACCAGATGGCAGTAGAATCGTCAGAAAGCCGTGTCACAACATGAGGTCTTGTAAGTACACAAGGGCAAAGTCTAAACGTAGTCAGAGGGAAGCAAATAGTCAGTAGCCGGGAAATCAGAGCCTAGCAGCGAGGGGGAGTGGGAAGACAAGACAGAATTAAGGTAAACAGATAAGGAACGAACAGGGAGACAGCGGGAGAGACACTGATGGAAACAGACAACAGAGGAGGTTAACAGGTCAGGTGAACACGGAGGTCAGGAGGGGGCAGGGCAGACAACAGGTCACTCAAGAGCAGAACACAGCAGAACCAGAAATATCACTGGCGAAGTCCAAGAGAAACAGTGCCCTAATAAAGCAGCCTGACCTCCAGAATGAGGCAGAAAGGATTAACCCCTAACGTGACCTGCATCAGAAGTGAAACTAAAAAAAAGGCTCAGCTCCAGCTGAGCCAGGAGTCAATCATGACAATGATGCTTAAAAACTGTGGTAGAAGGGATAGGTGAATTAATGCAAGCACGCAATATATATCGAGACTCTGGCATGGCTATAACTGCTCCCTCGACCACTCATTCTTTTTCCTGAGCTCCTCATTATTGCTCATCCATATGCACTGCTTCCCCTGCCAAAACGGCAGTTCTTGTGTCTGTGATTGGTTGCAGTCAGATGCGCCCCCAGACTGTGTGACAGCGTCTAACTGCTTGCAATCACAGACGATATGTGCAGGTCACTATCGTGGTATAAAAAGAAGTAAATTAAAATAAATGGTGTAGTCTCCCCCCCGTATTATGTTACCCAGCACAAATAAAGCACATGGCTACAGGCTGCAAACCCAAGCCGTACGGTTATCTTGGCTGTGTATAAAAATAAGAGAAACCACATGTGACTTTGTTTTTTAACTATTTAAATAAATAAATTAAAAAACTATGTGTGGTCCCCCAATTTTTATTCCCAGACATGATAAAGTTGACAGCTGGGGGCTGGTATTCTCAGGTTGGGGAGACCTATGCATATAAGGGCACCCAGCCTAAAAATAGAAGCCTGCAGCTGCCCAGGATTGTTGCATCCATTAGCTATAAAAATCACAGAACTTTACCTAGCACTTTCCAATTGCCCTGGGAGGCGTTTATGAGACCCCCCAAACTAAGTTTTTTTTTGTGGTCACAGTTGGAGGTTGTCACGGTCCTTCACCTGTGATCGCAGGTCGAGATGAACAAACCTGTTAAATAAAAGTTCACCAATTTCAAATTAGGTTCGAGCCTTAGCCTGTTCAATTCGGGCTTGGTAACACAAGCACTTTCCCTAAAAGTCGGTAATGTTTGGTTTTGTTCGATAACTGATCTTGTTTTCCAAAAATGCTTTTCTAATTCTAACATCCTGTTATCCTTTTAGATAGGATTGCGGTGCTGTATGTTGAACGGGAGAATTTAATGAGTAGAGGGGGTGGGAACTTAGTAGAAGCCAGAGGCGCTCGGCACCTTTTTTTTCTTAACTTTATTTGTGGATTTTCCTGCAGCCAATCACGGCCCAGCAAACATCCACAAGGTTCAAAAACAGCGGCTTGTGTCATTGGCTGCCTAAGTCACATGTTCCTCTGCATACAAAATGAAGACATGCGGCATCGGCACCATTTTGGGAATGTTAAACATTAGGGAAGGTGCTGTTGCTGCTGCTGCTGCCAGTGCTGCTAGACAGTCAGCTTAGCTAGGGGTTTAATGATAGATAGTTGAGATAGATAGCAGAGCAATAGTGTATAATAGGGACATGCAGTATAGGGAAAGATGTGTTCCACAAATTGGCATTTCATAATCGAAATAGGAATTGCTACTTGTTAGTGCATATAGAGTTGCCAGTGAACGATCTAAATAGGTATTTCTACTTATTCCTGCTGTTTCAAATTAGCTAGTGAACCACATTTCTACGTATTGTTAGTTAGTAGTGCCTACTCTAAATTTGCTAGTGAGCTAAATAAATAGGTCTTGGCACTTTTCAATGCCTGCTCTAAATTACGCAATTGAACCACATTTTTAGATATTTTTAGTTAGTAATGACTGCTGTAAATTTTCTAGTGAATAGAGATGAGCAAACCTGTTTGATAAAGGTTCACCAATTTCAAATTCGATACGAGCCTTAGCCTGTTGGAAATGGGCTCGGTAACCTGAGCGCTTTCCCCAAAAGTCGGCAATGTTCAGTTTTGTTCGATCACTGATCGCATTCAAAAATGCTTTTCAAAGAACATGTTATGCTTTTGGATGCGATTGTGGTGCTGTATGATGAATGAAGGATGTGTTTAATGAGTGGAGGGGATGTGGAGTCAGGATAAGCCAAAGGAGTGCAGTACCATTTGTTTTCTTAACCTTATTTGCTGATGTTTCTGCAGCCAATCATGGTGCAGAAAACATCCACAAGGTTCAGACACAAAGGCATGTGGTCTTGGCTGCCTAAGTCACATATCTGTTTGCATATAAAATGAGGACATGCGCGTCTGCACCATTTTGTGAATGTGAAACATTAAGGTAGGTGCTGCCGCCGGTGCTGCTAGACAGTTAGCTTAGCTAGGGGTTTAATGATAAATAGTTGAGATAGATAGAAGAGCGATAGTGTAGAATAGGGACATGCAGTGTAGGGAAAGGTGTGTGCTACAAATCGGCATTTAATTATAGAAACAGGGATTACTACTTGTGAATGCCTGCTAAAGAGTTAGAGAAAAGTCCAGCTCACCTGTTTCCTGAGTGCAATGGATAAGAAGGTTCCAAGAACATAGAAAAGTTGAAAGGAAATCTGGCTTTTCAAAAAAGGATAGGCTTTATTTTATAAAAAAAATCTTGTACAAAAGTGATAAACAGATCAGTAGTAGTGAATATACCCCAATGTGGTTTATGCATTTCAAGGCTACATGCCTCTTTGTCATAATCTATTAAACAAACCTTAAAAAAGTCCTTATTTTTCTAACCCATGAAAAAAGACACACCCCTCCCACACACATCTCTAATTAAAAGAAACAAAGAAAAAAAACAATTATGTAAGTGACAATTCAATATCGATAAGATTCAGACCAGTCTAATATTCATATTTTTTCATTCATATAAAATATGATCTGTGCGTTTATTCAATCCTCCAGGAATAGAAGTCTCCATCATTAGGATCCAATATGCCTCTCTATCAGTAAAGTTCTTCTCCAAACTCCTCTTTTTGGAGATGCATTAACTCTCTCCAGACCAAAAAATTCAAAAGTCCTTAAATCTCCCCTAAGCTCCTGGAGAAAATGTCGGGACACATTAGATGGATTATTATCTTCCCTATTAACTAATCTATAATATGTTCATTAAACATTGTCTCAATTTTCTTATAGTGCAACCAATATGTTTTAAGTTACAAACACTACAAGATATACAATAAACCACATACATATTTACTATTACTAGTTTATGAAAGGCTCCATTTTTCTCTATCCCGTCCCCTTGTACAAATATTTTCATGTCATTCCCATATTTACAGCAGGCATATTTATTTATACCACATTTATGGAATCCTGAGGGTGTGAGCCATGTATTTCCAGGTGAATTTAATTTTGGACGGGAAAAACTAGGAGACAAAACTTCAGATAAAGTAGGAGATTTTTTTTTTGTGGAAAATAAACATCCATTGCATATTATTTCATTAAGACTAGGGTCATTGCATAACATCTAATATATAAAGCTGAATGTTTGTGTGTGTATGTGTGTGTGTGTGTGTGTGTGTCTGTGTGTGTGGGTGTGTGTGTGGGTGTATGTATGCATGTGTATGTGTATGTGTGTGTGTGTGTGTGTGTGTGTGTATGTCCGGGATTGGCATCTGCACCGTCACAGCTACAGCCGTAAAATTTTGCACACTCACACGTCTGGACCCCAAGAGCGTCATAGGCTCTGTTGTGAGGCAAAATTTTAACCCCGCATGTTCAAATTTACCAATCAATTTTGCCCCTATCTACATAATGGGGAAAAAGTGAAACGAAAAGTGTATCCGCACCGTCGCACTTACAATCACAAAATTTTGCACAGACACTTCATGTGACCCAGGGGACGTCGTAGACTATGTTTTCATGGAAAAATTTAACCCCGCGCTTTACAGTTACTCTCCAAAAAACATACCTTCATTAAAGTAAATGGAACTACAGGTTATTAGTAGGAGCTGTGAGTGGTTGCTATAGGAACAAAAGACATTCATAGTATAAGAAGCTTATATGTGAGGTAATAAGAAGTTGGTGAGGAGATGGATAGAGAGACAAAGAGAGACAGACAAAGAGACAGACAGAGAAAGACAGGGAAAGAGACAGAGAGATAGAGACAACAGGAAAAGAGACAGACAGAGACAGACGGTGAAAAAGACAGACAGAGACAGACGGGGAAAGAGACAGACAGAAACAGACCTGGAAAGAGACAGACCTGGAAAGAGACAGATGGGGAAAGAGACAGACAGACATGCAGACAGGGACAGAGACAGGCAGACAGGGAAGGAGAGACAGACAAAGATAGATGGGGAAAGACACAGGCTTTGACAGAGACAGACAGATGGGGAAAGAGACAGAGAAATAGAGACAGACAAAGACAGGCAGACAGGGAAAGAGACAGACAGGAAAAGACATAGACAAAGAGACGGGGAGACAGACGGGGAAAGAGACAGACCTGGAAAAGAGACAGACCTGGAAAGAGACAGATGGGGAAAGAAACAGAGAGATAGAGACAGACAAAGAAAGAGACAGACAAAGACAGGCAGACGTGGAAAGAGACAGACAGAGAAAGACAGACGAGGAAAGAGACAGACGGGGAAAGAAATAGATGGGGAAAGAGACAGACAGACAGAGAAAGAGACAGACGGGGAAAGAAACAGACGGGGAAAGAGACAGACGGGGAAAGAGGCAGACGGGGAAAAAAGCAGATGGGGAAAAAGGCAGACGAGGAAAGAGGCAGACGAGGAAAGAGGCAGACGAGGAAGAGGCAGACGAGGAAAGAGGTAGATGAGGAAAGAAGCAGACGAGGAAAGAGGCATACAAGGAAAGAGGCAGACGGGGAAAGAGACAGACAGAGACAGACGGGGAATGAGACAGATCTGGAAAGAGACAGACGGAGCACATTACTTGGCCAATTTAGTTAAATCAGTGTGGAATATCTCTGGTGTTGAAATACATGTTGTGAAATGCTTCTATTAGCTTCGTTTTTGCCTTTTAATAATTACATTTCTATCTATTTGTTTTGTGTTTTTTGTGTGCAGAATACATTTTTGTTAATACATTCTATTTTGTTAACAGCAGTTATTAACCCGGGCGAAGTCGGGTAGTACAGCTAGTAGGTATATATTTATTTATCATATTCTTTATAAATAGAAATTCCTTACTGAAAGTGGTAACAAAAATTGGTTTATTTAATTTGTGTTTTGCATGATTTTTTATAAACCAAATCAAATTGTAATTTACTGTCCACCATAGTTTTTCCAAAACTCAATTTTTATAACCAGGTTTGGCCAATCTATTACAGATATCTGACCTTTCTTTCAAATATTGATATTTATCTGTACAATTTTGCTTCGCTCATTTAATATCTCCCACCTGAATATTAATTTCTACATGTTTTGCATGGCATGAACCTGCCCTCAATATTGTGCTACCTGCCAAAAGTTTGCAGTATGTATGAGTATTTATTTTCATATTTTCAAAATCTGCAAGGATAACCTAATCCAAAAATCACACCTTTTCATGATCAAAACTATAAGTGAAAAATTAATTGCAAGGATTACTATTAAAAATGTCCATAACAGATAGTGTACCAGACACATCGGCGGACCAAATCATTAAGATGTCATTCATGTACAGTATCTTATCCGATCAAGTATCTTAGCACATCAAGGAATTCAGATGGGGGTGTCTATCTGAAAAAAGAAAACCATCCTCCCATCATGATACAAAAAGTTTGCCATTTGTACTTTTCCAATCTTTTTGCATCATGAAGATTTTGTTAGTGTTTGTTAAATAGGTTATGATTAAAAGGCATGTAGCCTTGAAACATGTAAACAGTTTTGGGGTATATTCACTACTACTTATTTGTTAGTCATTTTTGTACAAGATGTTTTTTAAAGAAATAAAGCCTATCCCTTTTTGAAGAGCAGGATTTCCTTGGATCTTACTTGCTAAAGAGTTGCCAATGAAGGATCTAAATAGGTATTGTTACTTATTACTGCCTACTCCAAATTAGCCAGTGAACCACATTTCTAGGTATTGTTAGTTAGTACTGCCTGCTGTAAATTTGCTAGTGAACTAGCTAAAGAGATTTTGGCAGTTTCTAATGCCTGCTTAAAATTACGCAGTTAACCACATTTCTTTTTTTTTAATTCTTTATTTTAAATACAGACTGAAAACATAAAAGGATACCTTTTCCTCCCCATGGAACTGCATAAACTTTATCGAGGACTATACACTAACATGTGTTCTGACAGCACATATAACCAAGTCGCATCCTCTCAACCAATCGAGTCTAGCCCAATTTTAAACATTTTAGAATCAACCCAATACAGATAAAATAGAAAATAGAGCAGAGAAAGAGGAAACGAAGCCTAGTGAGAGTAGAAATCAAATAGAAAGAGAAGGGCAGAATAGAAAAATAGGGGGGGAAGGGAGCAAGAGAGGAGGTGAGAGAAAAAAAAAGGGGGGGGGGAGTTACTCCAAGAGCATCGGGGGAATCCTGTGGATCCAAGAGCATTCTAGTATAATGAGTCGAGTAAATGAACTCCAACCAAGGAAGCAATGCCCTGTAAAAATCTTCATGTTGATCATTGAGGGAATAAGGTATGCACACCAGTGACTATGTAAGGGGAATACATGAAATAGCAGAAACTGCTGTGTGAATACTGACTTGAAAAATCCAATAGCTATATGCAAGAGTGAATATGTGAAAAATGGAATCTGCATTACTGCCATGAACATATGAATAAAGAGAAATTTAGCTACTGAATTGATCAATGCAATAGAGCCCCAACACTACGCCAAAGTATTTCTCTACGTTGGGGTCCCTAGCTTGTGTGTGTCCTCTCATGCAGTTAAAAAACCTACCATGTATGGGAAGCTGAGACCCAGGTTATTTATGCGTATGATATGGATTGGCAATAGGTGTGGTTGGGGAGGGTTCACAAACGAAAAAATACTAACAAATAGGAATAACGTTTGGAACACCATTCTAAGTCTGAACTGGGTGCAAAAACCTAAAAAAACATCACTATGGGGAGATAAGGTATGCACACCAGTGACTATGTAAGGGGAATACATGAAATAGCAGAAACTGCTGTGTGAATACTGACTTGAAAAATCCAATAGCTATATGCAAGAGTGAATATGTGAAAAATGGAATCTGCATTACTGCCATGAACATTTGAATCAAGAGAAATTTAGCTACTGAATTGATCAATGCAATACAGCCCCAACACTACGCCAAAGTATTTCTCTACGTTGGGGTCCCTAGCTTGTGTGTGTCCTCTCATGCAGTTAAAAAACCTACCGTGTATGGGAAGCTGAGACCCAGGTTATTTATGCGTATGATATGGATTGGCAATAGGTGTGGTTGGGGAGGGTTCACAAACGAAAAAATACTAACAAATAGGAATAACGTTTGGAACACCATTCTAAGTCCAAACTGGTGCAAAAACCTAAAAAAACATCACTATGGGGAGATAAGGTATGCACACCAGTGACTATGTAAGGGGAATACATGAAATAGCAGAAACTGCTGTGTGAATACTGACTTGAAAAATCCAATAGCTATATGCAAGAGTGAATATGTGAAAAATGGAATCTGCATTACTGCCATGAACATATGAATCAAGAGAAATTTAGCTACTGAATTGATCAATGCAATAGAGCCCCAACACTACGCCAAAGTATTTCTCTACGTTGGGGTCCCTAGCTTGTGTGTGTCCTCTCATGCAGTTAAAAAACCTACCGTGTATGGGAAGCTGAGACCCAGGTTATTTATGCGTATGATATGGATTGGCAATAGGTGTGGTTGGGGAGGGTTCACAAACAAAAAAATACTAACAAATAGGAATAACGTTTGGAACACCATTCTAAGTCTGAACTGGGTGCAAAAACCTAAAAAAAACTAAAAAAACATCACTATGGGGAGATAAGGTATGCACACCAGTGACTATGTAAGGGGAATACATGAAATAGCAGAAACTGCTGTGTGAATACTGACTTGAAAAATCCAATAGCTATATGCAAAAGTGAATATGTGAAAAATGGAATCTGCATTACTGCCATGAACATATGAATCAAGAGAAATGTAGCTACTGAATTGATCAATGCAATAGAGCCCCAACACTACGCCAAAGTATTTCTCTACGTTGGGGTCCCTAGCTTGTGTGTGTCCTCTCATGCAGTTAGGGACCCCAACGTAGAGAAATACTTTGGCGTAGTGTTGGGGCTCTATTGCATTGATCAATTCAGTAGCTAAATTTCTCTTTATTCATATGTTCATGGCAGTAATGCAGATTCCATTTTTCACATATTCACTCTTGCATATAGCTATTGGATTTTTCAAGTCAGTATTCACACAGCAGTTTCTGCTATTTCATGTATTCCCCTTACATAGTCACTGGTGTGCATACCTTATCTCCCCATAGTGTTGTTTTTTTAGGTTTTTGCACCCAGTTCGGACTTAGAATGGTGTTCAAAACGTTATTCCTATTTGTTAGTATTTTTTCATTTGTGAACCCTCCCCAACCACACCTATTGCCAATCCATATCATACGCATAAATAACCTGGGTCTCAGCTTCCCATACACGGTAGGTTTTTTAACTGCATGAGAGGACACACACAAGCTAGGGACCCCAACGTAGAGAAATACTTTGGCGTAGTGTTGGGGCTCTATTGCATTGATCAATTCAGTAGCTAAATTTCTCTTGATTCATATGTTCATGGCAGTAATGCAGATTCCATTTTTCACATATTCACTCTTGCATATAGCTATTGGATTTTTCAAGTCAGTATTCACACAGCAGTTTCTGCTATTTCATGTATTCCCCTTATATAGTCACTGGTGTGCATACCTTATCTCCCCATAGTGATGTTTTTTTAGGTTTTTGCACCCAGTTCGGACTTAGAATGGTGTTCCAAACGTTATTCCTATTTGATCATTGAGAGAAGACGTGAAATCCACCATATGCAATAGGTCATTTACCTTTGCGACCCAGTGTGCCAGCATGGGGGGGGGGCAGTAGACTTCCAGCCAAGTGGGATGCAAGACCTAGCAGCCATGACCAGGTATCTTAGCAAGGAACACTTGTATATAGGAGCCGGGGACTCCGAAGACTGTAACATAAACAGTGCCGGGTCCAGTGTCTCACTCGTGCCGGTCACCAGTCTGATTACCTCCCCTACATCTGACCAAAACCACCGCAAAGAGGGGCAGAACGAGAAAACATGCACGTAGTCACCCTCCCATAAACCACATCTCCAGCAGGTAGGGTCTACTGAGGGGAATATCTTATGAAGTCTAGTCGGGACTCTGTACCACCTTGCTAGAACTTTAAAATTGGCCTCCACCAGTCTAGAACTAATCAAAGTTGTATGTGCCAGCAGTAAAATTGAATCTCTTTGCGAGTCTGACAGGGCAATCCCCAGATCCCTTTCCCACTGCAGTAAGTAAGCTGGAGGGGGCAAGTCCCCCGGATCAGATAACATGTTATATGCCAAAGAGAGTGAGTGCCGTAGCACACTCTCCCCTAGGCACAATTTTTCGAACCTCGTAGGAGAACCAGCATACTGAGTAAAGCAGGGGAGGGAGCACAGGAAGTGCCTCAACTGCATAGCCCTCCATCTCCCCAAAGAATCTGGCGTAAAGAGGCTACTGATATCAGCAAGAGCAAAAACTCACAGACTAATGGCAGAAGATGTAAACTGCCCAGGCAAAAAAGACTAATACACTGCCAGGATGCAGGAAGACCTCCATTAAATGGAGACATCACAGGTGCAAAGGGAGATGGTAAAATTGCACACTTGTGGCTTGCATAAGTCACTGTTCACACATACAGGTTCACAGTATCTGGTATGCAGCCTATTAGTTACGCCCATCACAGTAGATCAAAGCGGGCTGCGCCAGTACTAAATATGTGCTCCATGCAGGGACAGTGAGTGTAGTATGCAAGGCCTAACATAAAGAGGCCTGGCTGCATCCTGTATAAAATATTCTGTGCAAAAAAATAAATAAATATATGAGGTATTGGTAGGTAATATGGCCATAGTATGGAAGCCCACAATCCACGTCACGGATCCTCATTTTTGTGGGTCCCTACACTAATATATCATATATGTATATATATAAAAAAAAACAACAAAAAGAGGAATAAAAACCCTCCAAAAGCTAAGCAAAAACTGACACATTAATGGCAGAAGATGTAAACTGCACAGGCCAAAAAGACTAATACACTGCCAGGATGCAGGAAGACCTCCATTAAATGGAGACATCACAAGTAGAGATGAGCGAACCAGCCATGGTTCGGCTCGAGTTCGGTTCGTCGAACGGAGGTCTCGTTCGAGTTCAGTTCGGCGAACGTTCGACGAACCGAACTTGAACCAATAGGATATAATGGGAGGCAATCACAAACACATAAAAACGCATTATAAATGTACACAAACAGTTAATAAACATTGCCATAACACTTACCGGTCCCCGCGATCCCTCCTGCACTCTGTCTCCTGCCGCTATTCCATCCGATGATCGCTGAATCCTCCTGGTGACCAGCACTGCCAGCAGTGATGCAGGACCTATCGTGACGTCAAAATAGCCATGTGACCAGTCACGTGGCTATTATCTCATTGGCGACAGACTGGTCACATGACTATGACGCGTCATGTAGGACCTGTCATTGCACTCTCTGGTACACGGTGCACATTTGTGTATCGCCGTGTACCGGCGACATGCTCTAGCACACGGTCGACTCCCCATTCCGTTAGGGACCGGCTGACACAGCCGGTCATTAACGAAGATCACCGTTGCCATAGCAACGCAGTTAGCGGTGACATCACCGCTAACCGCGGCTCCGGGAATCACATGATCAAAGCCCTATTGCTATGGTAACGCGTCTGTCACCGCCAGCAGCACTGATCTGTCACAGAGTGAAGGCTGCAGGCTGCTTCCCGTGCAGCCTTCACGCAGTGAAGGCTGCACGGGAAGCAGCGTCTTCCCTCATGCAGCAGTGATGGAGCAGAGCTGCATTTGTTGAACGAGAAAGACAGAAGACCATGGATCGTGGAAGGCTGACAGGGGGTAATAAAGATGGAGTCTCTAATGTGTCTGTGTATTTATTTCTATTAAAGTATTTTTTCTCTGTGTGGTGTCTTTTTTTTAACCCTTTATTGGAGATTCTTAATGGCCGGTTCAAACGTGCCTGACATTAAGAATCTTTGGCTTAATACTGGCTAGTAAAACAAAGCCAGTATTAACTCATAATTACCCAACAAGCCACCCGGCTCCAGGGCTGTTGGAAGAGTTGGATACAGCGCCAGATGATGGCGCTTCTATGAGAGCGCCATTTTCTGGGGCGGCTGCGGACTGCAATTCGCAGCAGAGGCGCCCAGAAACCTCGGGCTAACCTGTGCTGCGGATTCCAATCCTCAGCTGCCTAGTTGTACCTGACTGGACACAAAAATGGGGCGAAGCCCACGTCATTTGTTTTTTAATTATTTCATGAAATAAGTGAAATAATTAAAAAAAACGGGCTTCCCTATATTTTTGGTTCCCAGCCGGGTACAAATAGGCAACTGGGGGTTGGAGGCAGCCCGTGGCTGCCTGCTGTACCTGGCTAGCATACAAAAATATGGCGAAGCCCACATTATTTTTTTGGTGGGCAAAAAACCTCTGCATGCAGTCCTGGATGGACTATGCTGAGCCTTGTAGTTCTGCAGCTGCTGTCTGCTCTTCTCCATACAGACAGACCGCAGCTGCAGAACTATAAGGCTCAGCATACTCCATCCAGGACTGTATGCAGAAGTTTTTTGCCCCCTGAAAAAATTATGTGGGCTTCGCCATATTTTTGTATGCTAGCCAGGTACAGCAGGCAGGTACGGCTGCCCCCAACCCCCAGTTGCCTATTTGTACCCGGCTGGGAACCAAAAATAAAGGGAAGCCCTTTTTTTATTATTTCATGAATTTCATGAAATAATTAGAAAACAAATGACTTAGGCTTCGCCCCATTTTTGTGTCCAGCCAGGTACAACTAGGCAGCTGGGGATTGGAATCCGAAACACAGGTTGGCCTGAGCTTTCTGGGCCCAACTGCTGCGAATTGCAGTCTGCAGCCGCCTCAGAAAATTGCACTTTCATAGAAGCGCCATCTTCTGGCGCTGTATCCAACTCTTCCAGCACCTGACTGCTATACCTGGCTAGCATACAAAAATATGGCGAAGCTCACGTCCTTTTTTTGTAGTTTTTTGGCAAAAAAAATAAAAAATGCTTCCCTGGATTTTCCATTGCCAGTGAAGGTAACACCAAGCAGTGGGGGTTAGCAGCCAGTAGCTGCTTGGATTAACCTTAGCTAGCAATACAAAAAATGCAGCGGGAGCCCATATATATTTTTTTTAATTATTTATTTAAATAACTAAAAACAAAATGGGCTTCCCTGTATTTTGATTGCTGGACATCACAGTGCTGTAAAAATAAATCTTTAAAAACATGACGTAGCGCTCCGCGGTATTTTTGATTCTCAGTGCAGATAAAGCAGACAGCTATGGGTTGCCACCCCCAACTACCTGCCGATACCTTGTTTGGCAATCAAAATACAGGGAAGCCCATTAATTTTTTCTATTTAAAAAATAGTTAAAAAAAAAATGACGTTGGGTGCCCCCATTTTTGATAGCCAGCTAGGGTAAAGCAGACGGCTGTAGCCTGAAAACCACAGCTGGCAGCTTTACCGTGGTTGAAGATCCAATATGGAGGTCCCCCCAGGCGCTTTTTTTTATAATTATTTTATAAATATTAATAATTACACAAAAAAAGTAGGGTCCCCCCCAAATTGGATCACCAGCCAATGTAAAGCGGACAGCTATGGTCTGGTATTCTCAGGGTGGGAAGGTCCATAGTTATTGGGCCTTCACAGCCTAAAAATAGCAGGCCGCAGGCACCCCAGACGTGGCGCATCCACTAGATGCGCCAATCCTGGCGCTTCACCCCAGCTCATCCCGTGCCCTGGTGCAGTGGCAAACGGGGTAATAAATCGGGTTGATACTAGCTGTAAAGTCACCTGAGATCAAGCCCAGCAGTTTGTGATGTCATGGTGTCTATTAGATACCCAACATCATAAACTGTCAGTACTAACAAAAAAAAAATCGACAAAAGAAATTTATTTGAAAAAACAGTCCCCAAAACTTTTCCTCTTTCACCAATTTATTGTAAGAAAAAAAATAAAGGGGTCCCACGACGACTCTGGACCCTCTAGAATATGGAGGGGAGACACTCAGGGAACGTATCCCCCATTTTCTAGGAGTGCAGACCCTTCATGTGAGGAGTGTGGGTGCAATGAATCTGCACTCACTCTCCCCGGGTCCACAGCAGCAGAGTCCACGTCGTAATGGTTGCAACCAAAGCTGCAATGCCCTGCTCATGAGATAAGGGCATGCCTAATCAGGGGAACTATTCTACATTTCCAAATATTGGTATTTGCTGATATTATTGCTATTCCACCCACTATATATTGGGGATAGGATCTTGGAGATGGAATACCCCTTTAAGTCCAGTTATCCAGCTGAATGAATACTTAACAACAGAGCTCGCTATTTAGATGTGTTTCCTTGTGGCGTATAATGGACTCTCATGTTTGGTAGTCGTTCAGCAGGGAAACTATAAAAGCAAATCCCTCCATTTGGAAATGTAGTATATAGCTCTCCTGATCAATTATGTTCCTTACCTCATGAGCAGGGCATTGCAGTAATAATAATAATTTATTCATTTATATAGCGTTATTAATTCCATAGCGCTGTATGTCTCTGGAGTGTGGGAGGAAACTGGAGTACCCAGAGGAAACCCACACAAACACGGGGAGAACATACAAACTCCTTGCAGATGGTGCCCTTGGTGAGAATTGAACCCAGGACCTCAGCGCTGCAAGACTGCAGTGCTAACCACTGAGCCACCGTGCCGCCCATTTAGCTTACAGATGCATAACCACCACTCACTGTGTCTGAACACAGGATGCTGAGCTGACAGCCGCTTTGTGCATGCGGCATCGTCTATTGTGAAGGAGAGGGCCGTGGGGGGATCTACGCTGCACAGGTACCGTGGGACACCGGGGAACACCGGTGGGGTTATAGGGGGTGACCTGGCAGGGCCTGGGGAGGAGTTTTCTGTCGAATGTGTCATGGCACATGCGACAGAAATCAGAGGAGTAGGGTGAATGCGGCCGGCGCGCTGTGGTGCGCGTGGCCTTCTTGGATTTCTGGGAGGGCATCAGGGGGGAAACTTTGGCGACACCGGGGGACCGGAGGGGACCGGGGAGGAGATTTATCATGTTTGTTCATGCCAGATGGGAGATAAATAATTTTTTACCGGCGCTGTCATTTACTGTAACGTGATCATCGGTGTACGGTGTATACCTGTGATCACGTGAGCGGGGACCGGAAAAACCGTCCTGAATCATGATCTCCAGGGTCTCAGCTAGCCCTGAAACCCCGGAGATTTTCTGACGCTGGGGGGCGTTATTCACTTATTTCTGCCTGCTGTTTATAAACGGCAGATCAGAATAAGGCTACATTCACACGACCGATCCATTTTTGTGGTCTGCAAAAAACAGTCCTTTTTTTTTCACGGGTGCATCCGTGTGGCATCCGTTTCCGTTCCGTAGACGGTCCGTATGTCATCTGTTTGTCATCCGTGTGCCTTCCGTTTTTTTTGTGTACTGCAAAAAAACTAAAGGAGGGAAAATACATAAATTTACCCAGGATCCTTAGCTTTAACCTACATGAGGCGGTCACATGTTCACTCCAGTGCCATTTTCTACTGCTTTTCACAGTGTAGAGCGCTCTGGTGATTTTCCTGTGCTTGTACACTTCATATCAGTCTTTTCTGTCATTATAATGGCAGAAAAACACATAATGTCCCACTCTCCTGCATTTTGTAATTTTGCACCCTTTGGTGCCTTTCATGTGGCACTAAGGGGTGCTTAGCCTTGTATTTAGCCAAAAAAATGAAAAAAAAAATGACGTAGGGTTCCCCCTATTTTTGTAGCCAGCTAGGGTAAAGCAGACGGCTGCAGCCTGCAGACCACAGCTGGCAGCCTCACCTTGGCTGGTAATCCAAAACTGAGGGCACCCCACGCTGTTATTTTAAATTAAATAAATAATTAAAAAAAAAAAACACTTAGAGGTCCCCCCAAAATTGGATCACCAGCCAAGGTAAAGCAGACAGCTGGGGTCTGATATTCTCAGACTAGGGAGGTCCATGGTTATTGGACTCTCCCCAGCCTAAAAATAGCAGGCCACAGCCGCCCCAGAAGTGGCGCATCCATTAGATGTGCCAATCCTGGTGCTTCGCCCCAGCTCATCCCGTGCCCTGGTGTGGTGGCAAACGGGGTAATATATGGGGTTAATACCAGATGTGTAATGTCACCTGGCATCAAGCCCTGGGGTTGGTGAGGTCAGGCGTCTATCAGATACCCGACATCACCAACCCAGTCAGTAATAAAAAAAAATAGACGACAAACACATTTTTATTTGAAAAAACACTCCCCAATACATTCCCTTTTTAACCAATTTATTAGAAAGAAAAACAAATCCAGGTCTGGTGTAATCCAAGTGGTTGCCATGACGATCCACACTGTCCCAGTCAATGAAGAGCAGGATGTTCCCCATTGGCTGGGAGAGCAGTGCAGTGACCTGAGCTAACATCAATGGGTCAGCCCAGGTCACTGCAGGGGATGACAAGTGCTGCTGTCAGCGAGGTACATTACCTGCGCTGATCTCCAGCACTGCCGACAGCACCTGTCACTGAGTTCAATGACCGCCGCTTTCACAGCCAAATATCGCGAGAGGCCCGTGACGTCACCGCTAGTCAGTCTCGGGTCGGAAGCGAGAGAAGGTGATGTGACAAGCGGCGGCCATGGAGGACAGTGACAGCGCTGAGGTCGGGACTTCATCACCGCAGGTAAGCCGAGCGGGACCATGTGTGCAGAGTACCAGGAGGACGTCAGTGTCATGGACTGCATGGCTGGTGACGTGTGTGTGTGTGTGTGAGTGTGTGTGTACATGCCGTGTGCAGGAGGGGGCGGAGTGAGCTGAGCGGGGAAGTGTGGGCTTCCTGCACGTAACTAGGATAAACATCGGGTTACTAACCAAAGCGCTTTGCTTGGATACCCGATGTTTATCTTGGTTACCAGCTTCTGGCAGGCTGCCAGCGATGGCTCCTGCACACTGTAGCTGTAAAAAGCCCTGCTTTTTGCTGCTAGAACCATTCTCGAACGGATGTAGAACTATCGAGCTTTAGCAAAAAGCTCGAGTTCTAGTTCAATTTAGAACAGCCCCCAAAATCACTCGAGCCGCGAACTGGAGAACCTCGAACCGCGAACCGCGCTCAACTCTAAACACAAGTGCAAAGGCAGATGGAAAAATTGAAAACTTGTGGCTTAGATAAGTCACTGTTCACACATGCAGGTTCACAGTATCTGGTATGCAGCCTATTAGTTACGCCCATCACAGTAGATGCCAAATATTCTGTGCAAAAGAATAAATCTTCTGCCATTAGTCTGTGAGTCTTTGCTTAGCTTTTTGAGGATTTTTATTCCTCTTTTTGTTGTTGTTATATATATATATATATATATATATATATATATATATATATATATATACATATCTATATATATAATTGCCTTATTCTGTCTGTCTGTCTTGCTCCAAAATTCTGTCGTTACCGTGACAAGCGTCTCATTGGCCGCTCGCCTCGCCTCCGCCCCCCCGCACGGATTGGCCACTCGCTCAGGCTCCGCCCCCACACGGATTGGCCTCTCGCCCCGGCCCCCTGCACGCATTGGCAACTCGGCCACGCCCTGCCCCCCTCACGCATTGCACGCTCGCTCTGGCCCTGCCCCCACACGCATTCCCCGAACCGACTCCTAGGTGAGTGCTGTACCCCCGGGAGCCCACACCAGCGTACGCCGGCAACCCAGCTGACACATACCCTCGCATTGCTGGGGTTGCCGGCGTATGCTGGTGTGGGCTCCCGTACATGCGGGGGCGGGGTACGCTGGTAACCATGGTACACATCGGGTAATATTGTGTGGCATGGTTACCAGCGTATGCCGGCTCCCTGCCCATTCAGATCGTTGGTCTCCCGCTGTCACACGCTGATGCGTGCTGCACAGCAGGAGACCAACAAGTGACCCAGGACTGTCTCTTTGAATACTTACCTGATGTGTACCATGCTTACTAGCATACCCCGACTCCCGGCACACGTACGCTGATAACAATGATACACATCAGGTAACTATAGAAACCGCTTTGCATAGTTTCCCCCTCGGCCATGCCCCCATGCTCGGCCATGCCCCCCACTCGGCCACGCCCCCGCTTGGCCTCTTCGCCTTCGTCCACGCCCCCCACACTCTGCCCCTCGGCCACGCCCTGCCCACACTCTGCCCCCTCGGCCACGCCCCCCACACTCTGCCCCCCTCGGCCACGCCCCCCACACTCTGCCCCGTTTGGCCACGCCCCCACACTCTGCCCCGCTCGGCCACGCTCCCACACTTGGCCACGCCCCCACACCCTGCCCCCTTGGCTACGCCACCCACACTCTGCCCCCCTCGGCAATGCCCCCCACACTCTGCCCCTCGGCCACGCCCCCACATGCTCAGTCACGCCGCCATACCCTCAGCCACGCCTCCCCGCTTGGCCACGTCTGCCCCGCTCGGCCAAGCCCCCACACACATTGGGCACCTATACACCTCCCCCCAGGACTACTCCACCTATCAGACACCTCTCCTCCAGGACTGCTCCTCCTATTATACTCCCCTTCCCCAGGACTCCTCCTCCTATTATCCTCCTCTCTCCCCAGGACTACTCCTCCTATTATACTTCTCACCTCCAGGTCTACTTCTCCTATTATCCTCCTTTCACTCCAGGACTACTCCTCCTATTATACTCCTCTCCCCCCAGGACTACTCCTCCTATTATACTCCTCTCCCCCCAGGACTACTCCTCCTATTATACTCCTCTCCCCCCAGGACTACTCCTCCTATTATACTCCTCTCCCCCCAGGACTACTCCTCCTATTATACTCATCTCCCCCCAGGACTACTCCTCCTAATATACTCCTCTCCCCCAGGACTACTCCTCCTATTATACTCCTCTACCCCCAGGACTACAACTCCTATTATCCTCCTCTCCCCCCCAGGACTACTCCTCCTATTATACTCCTCACCTCCAGGACTACTTCTCCTATTATCCTCCTTTCACTCCAGGGCTACTCCTCATATTATACTCCTCTCCCCCCAGGACTACTCCTCCTATTATCCTCCTCTTCCCCTCAGGACTACTCCTCCTATTATACTCCTCTCCTCCCAGTACTACTCTTCCTATTATACTCCTCTCCCCCCAGGACTACTCCTCCTATTATCCTTCTCTCCCCCCAGGACGACTACTCCTATTATACTCCTCACCTTCAGGACTACTTCTCCTATTATCCTCCTTTCACTCCAGGGCTACTCCTCCTATTATACTCCTCTCCCCCCAGGACTACTCCTCCTATTATCCTCCTCTTCCTCCCAGGACTACTCCTCCTATTATACTCCTCTCCTCCCAGTACTACTCCTCATATTATACTCCTCTCCCCCCAGGACTACTCCTCCTATTATACTCCTGTCCCACAGGACTACTCCTCCTATTATACTCTTCACCTCGAGGACTACTTCTCCTATTATCCTCCTTTCACTCCAGGACTTCTCCTCCTATTATACTCCTTTCCCCCCAGGACTACTCCACCTATTATCCTCCTATCCCCCCAGGACTACTCTTCCTATTATACACCTCTCCCCCCAGGACTACTTCTATTATACTACTCTCACCCCAGGACTACTACTCCTATTATCCTGCTCTCCCTCCAAGACTACTCCTTTTTTTGTTCTCTCCCCCAGGAATACTCCTCCTATTATCCTCCTCTCCCCCCAGGACTACTCCTCCTATTATACTCCTCTCCCCCCAGGACTACTCCTCCTATTATACTCCTCTCCCCCATGACTACTTCTATTATACTCCTCTCCCCCCAGGACTACTCCTCCTAATATACTCCTCTCCCCCCAGGACTACTCCTCCTATTATACTCCTCTCCCCCCAGGACTACTTCTATTATACTCCTCTCCCCTGGACTAATTCTCCTATTATCCTGCTCTCCCCACAGGACTACTCCTCCTATTATTATTCTCTCCCCCCAGGACTACTCCTCTTATTATACTCCTGTCCCCCAGGACTACTCCTCCTATTATCCTTCTCTCCCCCCAGGACTAATCCTCCTATTATACTCCTCACCTCCAGGACTACTTCTCCTATTATCCTCCTCTCGCTCCAGGAATACCCCTCCTATTATACTCCTCTCTCCCCAGGACTACTCCTCCTATTATCCTCCTCTTCCTCCCAGGACTACTCCTCCTATTATACTCCTCTCCTCCCAGTACTACTCCTCATATTATACTCCTCCCCCCCAGGACTACTCCTCCTATTATACTCCTCTCCCCCCAGGACTACTCCTCCTATTATACTCCTGTCCCACAGGACTACTCCTCCTATTATACTCTTCACCTCGAGGACTACTTCTCCTATTATCCTCCTTTCACTCCAGGACTTCTCCTCCTATTATACTCCTTTCCCCCCAGGACTACTCCACCTATTATCCTCCTATCCCCCCAGGACTACTCTTCCTATTATACACCTCTCCCCCCAGGACTACTTCTATTATACTACTCTCACCCCAGGACTACTCCTCCTATTATCCTGCTCTCCCTCCAAGACTACTCCTTTTTTTGTTCTCTCCCCCAGGAATACTCCTCCTATTAGACTCCTCTCCCCCCAGGACTACTCCTCCAATTATCCTCCTCTCCCCCCAGGACTACTCCTCCTATTATACTCCTCTCCCCCCAGGACTACTCCTCCTATTATACTCCTCTCCCCCATGACTACTTCTATTATACTCCTCTCCCCCCAGGACTACTCCTCCTATTATACTCCTCTCCCCCCAGGACTACTCCTCCTATTATCCTCCTCGCCCCCCAGGAATACTCCTCCTATTAGACTCCTGTCCCACAGGACTACTCCTCCTATTATACTCTTCACCTCGAGGACTACTTCTCCTATTATCCTCCTTTCACTCCAGGACTTCTTCTCCTATTATAGTCCTTTCCCCCCAGGACTACTCCACCTATTATCCTCCTATCCCCCCAGGACTACTTCTATTATACTACTCTCCCCCCAGGACTACTCCTCCAATTATCCTCCTCTCCCCCCAGGACTACTCCTCCTATTATACTCCTCTCCCCCCAGGACTACTCCTCCTATTATACTCCTCTCCCCCATGACTACTTCTATTATACTCCTCTCCCCCCAGGACTACTCCTCCTAATATACTCCTCTCCCCCCAGGACTACTCCTCCTATTATACTCCTCTCCCCCCAGGACTACTTCTATTATACTCCTCTCCCCTGGACTAATTCTCCTATTATCCTGCTCTCCCCCAGGACTACTCCTCTTATTATACTCCTGTCCCCCAGGACTACTCCTCCTATTATCCTTCTCTTCCCCCAGGACTAATCCTCCTATTATACTCCTCTCTCCCCAGGACTACTTCTCCTATTATACTCCTCTCCCCCCAGGACTACTTCTATTATACTCCTCTCCCCTGGACTAATTCTCCTATTATCCTGCTCTCCCCCAGGACTACTCCTCTTATTATACTCCTGTCCCCCAGGACTACTCCTCCTATTATCCTTCTCTTCCCCCAGGACTAATCCTCCTATTATACTCCTCTCTCCCCAGGACTACTTCTCCTATTATCCTCCTTTCACTCCAGGGCTACTCCTCCTATTATAGTCCTCTCCCCCCAGGACTACTCCTCCTATTATCCTCCTCTCCCCCCAGGACTACTCCTCCTATTATCCTCCTCTTCCCCCCAGGACTACTCCCCCTATTATACTCCTCTCCTCCCAGTACTACTCCTCCTATTATACTCCTCTCCCCCCAGGACTACTCCTCCTATTATACTCCTCTCCCCCCAGGACTACTTCTATTATACTACTCTCACCCCAGGACTACTCCTCTTATTATCCTGCTCTCCCCCATGACTACTTCTATTATACTCCTCTCCCCCCAGGACTACTCCTCCTATTATCCTCATCTCCTCCCAGGACTACTTCTCCTAATATACTCCTCTCCCCCCAGGACTACTCCTCCTATTATACTCCTCTCACCCCAGGACTCCTCCTCCTATTATACTCCTCTCCCCTGGACTAATTCTCCTATTATCCTGCTCTCCCCACAGGACTACTCCTCCTATTATTCTTCTCTCCCCCCAGGACTACTCCTATTAGACTCCTCAACTCAAGGACTACTCCTCCTATTATACTCCTCTCCCCCCAGGACTACTCCTCCTATTATACTCCTCTCACCCCAGGACTACTCCTCCTATTATCCTGCTCTCCCCCCAGGACTACTCCTCCTATTATACTCCTCTCCCCCAGGACTACTCCTCCTATTATCCTCCTTTCTCCCCAGGACTACTCCTCCTATTATCCTGTTCTCCCCCCAGGACTACTGCTCCTATTATACTCCTCTACCCCCAGGACTACTCCTCCTATTATACTCCTCTTTCCCCAGGACTATTCCTCCTATTATCCTTCTCTCCCCCCAGGAATACTCCTCCTATTGGACTCCTCTCCCCCCAGGACTACTCCTCCTATTATCCTCCTCTCCCCCCAGGACTACTCCTCCTATTATACTCCTCACCTTCAGGACTACTCCTCCTATTATACTCCTCTCCCCCCAGGACTACTTCTATTATGTTCCTCTCACCCCAGGACTACTCCTCCTATTTTCCTCCTTTCTCCCCAGGACTACTCCTCCTATTATTATTCTCCCCCCCCCAGGACTACTCCTCCTATTAGACTTCTCACCCTTAGGACTACTACTCCTATTATCCTCCTCTCGCCCCAGGAATACTCCTCCTATTAGACTTCTCTCCCCCCCAGGACTACTCCTCCTATTATACTCCTCACCTCCAGGACTACTCCTCCTATTTTCCTCTTCTCCCCCCAGGACAATTCCTCCTATTATCCTCCTCTCCCCCCAGGACTATTCCTCCTATTATTCTCCTCTCCCCCCAGGACTACTCCTCCTATTAGACTCTTCACCCCCAGGACTACTCCTCCTATTATCCTCTTCTTCCCTCAGGACTACTCCTCCTAATATACTCCTCACCTCCAGGACTACTCTTCCTATTAGACTCCTCACCCCCAGGACTACTCCTCCTATTATACTCATCTCCCCCAGGACTACTCCTCCTATTATCCTCCTTTCCCCCAAGGACTCCTCCTTCTATTATCCTGCTCTCCCCACAGGACTACTCCTCCTGTTATACTCCTCTCCCCCAGGACTTCTCCTCCCATTATACTCCTCTCTCCCCAGGACTACTCCTCCTGTTATACTCCTCTCCCCCAGGACTACTCCTCCTATTATACTCCTCTCTCCCCAGGACTACTCCTCCTATTATACTCCTCTCCCCCGAGGACTACCCCTCCTATTATACTCCTCTCTCCCCAGGACTACTCCTATTATACTCCTCTCCCCCCAGGACTACTCCTCCTATTATCCTCCTCTCCCCCCAGGACTACTCCCCCTATTATTCTCCTCTCCCCCGAGGACTACTCCCCCTATTATACTCCTCACCTCCAGGACTACTCCTCCTATTATCCTCCTCTCCCCGCAGGATTATTCCTACTATTATACTCCTCTCCCTCCAGGACTACTCCTCCTTTTATACTCCTCTCCCCCCAGGACTACTCCTCCTATTATACTCCTCTCCCCCCAGGACTACTCCTCCTATTATACTCCTCTCTCCCCAGGACTCCTCCTATTATACTCCTCTCCCCCCAGGACTACTCCTCCTATTATCCTCCTCTCCCCCCAGGACTACTCCTCCTATTATCCTGCTCTCCCCAGGACTCCTCCTATTATACTCCTCTCCCCCCAGGACTACTCCTCCTATTATCCTGCTCTCCCCAGGACTCCTCCTATTATACTCCTCTCCCCCCAGGACTACTCCTCCTATTATCCTCCTCTCCCCCCAGGACTACTCCCCCTATTATTCTCCTCTCCCCCGAGGACTACTCCCCCTATTATACTCCTCACCTCCAGGACTACTCCTCCTATTATCCTCCTCTCCCCCCAGGATTATTCCTACTATTATACTCCTCTCCTTCCAGGACTACTCCTCCAACACACACACACACACTGCACAAAAAATACCTCCCCCCAAAACACACACACACCCACACAAACCGTGCAACACATACAGCACCACACACACACACAATGCTGCAGACACACAGCGCTCCACAAACAACAGAACACACACAACGCAACACAGCACCACACACACACACACACAACGCTGCAGACACACAGCGCTCTACAAACAACGCAACACACAAACAACACCGCTCTCACACACCCCCACCCAGACAACACCCAGAACATTTACAGCCCTTCACAAATACTTGGCAACTACAGACAACATCTATATATATATATATATATATATATATATAACAAAAATCATACAGTAACTACACAATAAATTCTAGAATACCCGATGCGTTAGAATCGGGCCACCTTCTAGTATGATATATTAGTGTAGGGACCCACAAAAATGAGGATCCGTGACGTGCATTGTGGGCTTCCATACTATGGCCATATTACCTACCAATACCTCATATATTTATTTATTCTTTTGCACAGAATATTTTATACAGGATGCAGCCAGGCCTCTTTATGTTAAGCCTTGAATATTACTCTCACTGTCCCTGCATGGAGCAAATATTTAGTACTGGCGCAGCCCGCTTGCATCTACTGTGATGGGCTAACTAATAAGCTGCATATTAGATACTGGGAACCTGCATGTGTGAACAGTGACTTATGCAAGACACAAGCGTGCAATTTTACCATCTCCCTTTGCACCTGTGATGTCTCCATTTAATGGAGGTCTTGCTGCATCCTGGCAGTGCATTAGCCTTTTTTGCCTGCGCAGTTTACATCTTGTGCCATTAGTATGTGAGTCTTTGCTTAGCTTTTGGAGGATTTTTATTCCTCTTTTTGTTGTTTTTATATATATATATATATATATATATATATATATATACATATATATATATCTATATACCGTATATACTGGCGTATAAGACGACTTTTTACCCCCTTAAAATAATGGCTACAGTGGGGGGTCGTCTTATACGCCGGATATACACCTGGGTGCTGTAGTGCGCCGCTCCACTCCGTTCCACGCTTGGATTCTGCCTCCATAGCGACGAGGGAGGAACTTCCTGTCACCGCTGCTGAATGGCAGAGCGCTGGCCAATCAGAGGCAAGCAGCTCTGCCTTGACGTCAGCGCTCTAGCAGGGAAGTTCCTGCCTCGTCGTTATGGAAACGCGATACACAGCCCGGCCCCGTACTGGTATATCATACAGCATATATACTGGTATATATACAGCGGATATATAGCGTATATATAGCAGGGGGCCGCACTGTGTGAGGAGGTGTTTTTTTTTTCACTGTCCAGTATAACCAATAGGATTAGTGCAGTAACGCCAGATTCCCCTCGCATCCATGCAGGGACATTAATGAAGAGCTTACATGCTGGCCCCTGCACTAATCCTATTGGTTATACTGGACAGTAAAAAAAACACCTCCTCACACAGTGCGGCCCCCTGCTCTTAGCATACTGAAGCATACTGAACGGGCGTAGTCTTATACAGTGAGTATATCCCAAATTCTATATTTTTAGGGCAGAAGTTGGGGGTCGTCTTATACGCCCAGTCGTCTTATACGCCGGCATATACGGTATATATATACATATATATACTGATATCCGCAAGAGATGGCCAGTCACCTCCGCCTCCCAGGTGGCAAACTCTGATATACATGCATGAAATATAGGTGACATAGGAGAAGTCTACAAACCTCACTACTCGAGAAGCAATCCAGAGTAGCACCAATAGTGGGGTGAGATCTCAATACAGGGGAAAAATTCAAAAGCCAAGGGGTGGCCGGGAGGAGTATTTCTGAGAAGCTCTGTTCCAGGGTGACTCATGGCTTTGTCTTAAAATGGCGGCACCAATCTAGTACCCTAACCATATGTGTGGCCTAATAATATTTTTCAGATCAGGAATTCCCAGACGTCCCCTACACTTAAGGGTATCTTCACACTTTAGCGATGCAGCAGCGATCCGACCAGCGATCTGACCTGGTCAGGATCGCTGCTGCATCGCTACATGGTCGCTGGTGAGCTGTCAAACAGGCAGATCTCACCAGCGACCAGTGACCAGCCCCCAGCCAGCATCGACGTGCAAGCGACGCTGCGCTTGCACGGAGCCGGCGTCTGGAAGCTGCGGACACTGGTAACTAAGGTAAACATCGGGTATGGTTACCCGATGTTTACTTTAGTTACCAGCTCACACCGCTTAAGGCTAGCACCACACATCCGTGCCTCCGGTACGTGTTTGGCATTTTTTACACGTACCGGAGACACGTGCTTATGTTGACACAGTCATTTTAATCTAAATAGCCTCACGTCAGTGTTTTGGCACGGAGCGTGTGTCCGTTCCGTGCCTACATTTGACCGTGCCGAAAAAGCGCTGACATGTCCGTTTTCCCCCGGCATAACGTCCTCACGGATCCATTAAATCCTATGGGTCCGTGTTTACACGTACGTGATACGGATGGTCTCCGTATGCTATCCGTGTGGTCCGTGTCCGTGTTTTAAATTTGAAGATTGTTACAATTTCAAATACTTTCAGGTGGCGTAGCTAACATATTTTTTTTGCACAAAACTTACTTTGCATTTGCAGAAGGAGTGAGCAAGCAAGCAGTTGTATTTCTGTGTAGTGAAAGACCTATTTTGAGCACAATTTCTGCTTCCAAATATACTAATGGCTCCACGGGTGGACACGGAGAAACTGATAACAGCTGTCGAGACTCACCCACCATTATGGGATACACGTGTTGATGGTTACCATGACAGACTGACAGTTGACCGCCATTGGCTTCAAGTTGCTGAGGAAGTGTACCCCAATAATGCATGGGATAGATGTTTGCCTTCAAAGCGTGCTAAATATGGTAAGTTTTTATATTATTTTTATCTTTGTTTTTGATAAATTATTTTGTTTTTTAAATGATTTCAAACTGTGAATGTTTTGTTATTGTAATGTTGTTTTTAATTAAAATTAACTTTATGAAGAATTGTTATATGTATTAATCTATTTATTGAGTTAATGTTAAATTTAAAAAAAGGTTAACTAACATTAACAAAGTACAATAATTCAAAGTTAACTTTAATTTGTAATATGATTATTAATTCTTCATGAAGTTAATTAATTAACAGATAAAACTGTCATGTGATTTTCAATTCCATGTTTTCTGTTTTTTTTTTATTTTTTTTACCAATTTCTAATCTTTTTTTTAATTTTTTTTCAAATTTTTTAAAAAATAACATTTCAATATCATGACATAAAATAATAAAATAATATTTCTCATTTTTTTCGATTAATTATATTGTAAATAAAAATACATACCTTTTTAATATCTATATCACAATTACTTCAAACTTTATTTCTGAGAAATATTATTTTGTTATGTGTGAATATATCAAAATGTTTCTAAGTGAACAATATATAAAACATTTAATTTTCCTCTAATGCATTTGGCCACCTTTATTTTTTATAATTGTATATTACATTTACCAAACATTATTATCATTAATGTGTGCACAATAATGCTGAATGTTGCAAATGACATATTTTGTTATATTCAACAGTTGACTTGGTCAAAAGACGTTGGCGTTCAGCACGTGATCAGTACCGAAGGGAGTACAACCCTATACCATCCTCATCCAGCCAAGGCCGCAAACGCAGATATGTTTATTATGAACAAATAAGCTTCCTAGCACCCATATTAGAAGTAACACAGTAAGTTTATTTTTTCAAAATGTTTATTTTGTTCCAAACAATATTTTTTCATAATAATCCCTTTTTTTCAGAAGTTATTTATAAAAATAAAAATGTTTTGATTGTAATATGTTATCTATTTCAATATAGAACGGAGGATAATCTCGACGATTCTGATGAACAACCAACAGCTGGTCCCTCTGCTACAGCCACCTCAGCATCAGAACAAGAACCTGGCAGAGAAGACAGTGAAAATCAAGAGATTCAACAAGATGCAGCAGCAGCAACTGAATCACATGAGGGTGGGACAGAGAGTGCACAAACCAACACCCAAGGCTCATCCACACAACAAACAACAACACCAGCAACACAATCAACACAAACAAATGTACTTCCACGTTTTGCACCACAACCTCTCCGTGCAAGAAGAATCCGCAGACCTGAGGAAATGAGATCCTTACCGGAAATAATTGACACACGCATTATTCACATAATGAACACTTTAATTCCAGAAACAGATGCCGAGCGTTTTTGTCGGTCTTTATCTACTAGCTTAACCAAAATTGCATCCGATAGGCAGGAACGTGTACGTGCTGCTATGCTTACCCTACTTTCAGCTAGTCAGGCAGAACAGGAACCAGTGAGAGTTTATGAGGCCATAGAAAATTGGCGTACCATTATGCAACAACATACAGTCCCAAACACAACAGACAATCAAAATACCATTTCAACACAAACAACAATGGCAACAGTAATTGTCACTAATCCAGTATTACAACAATCTGGTCAACCTTCTATTGGTTCAAGTACGGTATTCCCAACACCAATTAGACAAGGGTATGTTGCAACCAATACTGGCGCCTTAAGCACTGTACAAAGTGCAACCTCACAGCAACCCATAAACTATATGAATTTACAACCCACTCCAAGTACTAGTTACTTTACTCAACCCACAAATATTGGTGGTTTACCTAACTTGTTTCCTGGTTCAACATACCCACAATCATTCATGATGCCTCATTATCCAATCTCAACTATGTTACCTACACCACACTTACAAACATCAGTCAACTATCCTCAAGGTCAACAACATACACACACACAATACCCACTTACCCATGTAGACCCACAGGTGTACTCAACAACAGGAAATGTGTTGGGCCAAACCAGCATGCAACAGACTGTTCCACACACTACTGTAGTTAGTAATAGGAATGTTGTTCAGCAAACAACTGCTTCCATTCCTGAAAATACTATTTCTGAGGCCACCCAAAACAACATACTCAGCAACACTCAGGTTACTTCCCTAGAAGATCTAGTTGACTCATGATACACATTTTTGGTAATCTTTACATTCAACAAACAAATATGATGAATGTGACCCAAAAAAAAAAAGGGATTGCCAAAAATGTTTAAAATCAGAGTCTTAAAAAAAAAAAAAAAAAAAAAAGGCATGTGTGATTATATTTTGTGCCGGATGACATATATGTTTTATGCCATGGATATGTTTATTTTTTTATGAACACAATTGTACCCAACTAATTTGATGGGTAGATGAGTTCATATCTTCTCCAAAAAAAGTTTCAAATTAGTATGTCTATGTCAATGTCCAACATGAGACCAACATAATTGGTTGACAATTTACCAACATTGCAAGCAATGCAAACATTTTGACAAGTGTACTATTTTAAGTAAAGTATCTTAAAAAATTGTAAAGAAAAAAAAAACTATGTTACCTTTGTAAAAGTTAAGAGAAGATGAGCACGATTTTCATTTGTTATTGGGAAAATAAAAAAATACCATCATTACTTTATGTAATAATAGGCATATTATTAATAAAAAAATATGTTTTCAAAATAAAGATTCTGTTTCTTTTTTATATTTATATATAATATTGCATTTTTTCCATAGACGATTAACATTATTAATTTTTTAAGTTTCAACAAACAACAAAACAGGATAGTAACACAGAAATGTACAAACACATACATACAACATTCAGAAATCCATGTTAACAGAAATGTCAGTTGGTGATTAACGCCGTTTCACTTTAATACAAGTACGCTTTTAGCTCTTAGATTGTTTAAACTAATTAAACATTTGCATCTAAGTGAAAATAATACATTTTAAAAAAAAATAACACATAACAATGTTAACAAACATCAATATTATTATTAACATCAAAACAATTAAAGTAATCAGTAAATAATTTTCTAATTTGTAAGCCAGATGTCACGGAATTATGAGACATAGGTTCACCTGTTGGATTAACAACATGGTTTATCTGAGATTCATCATCAACATAAGTTCCTCCTTCATGTATCCGACAGAAATGGTGAAGCACTATGGTAGCCTTGATGACAGATTTGACCGAGTTTGGCTGCAACTGAATAGTTGTGTGATAAATGCGCCATTTGTTAGCTAAAATACCAAATGCACACTCCACATAACGTCTTGCTTTAGTTAGCCGATTATTAAAGTACTGTTTCCTGTCATCAATTGATCTCCTTGGATATGGTCGCATAACATGTTTGGATAATGCAAATCCTGCATCTGCTACCATGACATATGGTGCCAACGGTCCAGATGTACCAGGTAGGGCAACTGGGGGTGGGATCAATAATGAATTTTCTTGCAGGCGTTGTGCTAATCTTGATGATCGGAAAATACGGGCATCTGAGGCACTACCATAGGCCCCAATGTCAGCATAAATAAATCGGTATTCTGTGTCAACCAATGCCAAAATAACAACCGAAAAAAACTTATGAAAATTGAAATAACGTGAACCAGAGTTTGGGGGTTTTTTAACTCTGAAATGCTTGCCATCCAAAGCTCCTATGCAGTTAGGAAAGTCCACAGAGTCCTTGAAGCCCTTGGAGATTTTCAACCAATCTTCTCTGTTTGGCTGAGGCATCATTTGGTCTTTTAAATGTTGCCATATCATGTCGCATGTGTGACGTACTATAACGGCAATGGTTGATCTCCCCAACAAAAAATCAAAATGTAAAGCACTAAAAGATTGACCAGTCGCCAAGAATCTATGAAAACAAGACAAACAATGATTTTCAATTATCAATATGTTTTTTTAAAGAAAAGCAAACAAAACAAACCACAAACATTGAGTAAAAACTGAGATTAGATCAAGAAATATCAATTACACATTTCAATGTGAAACAAAACACATTTAAAAAAGAATAAAAAAACAACAAATACCTCAGAGTCACCAAAAATCTCTCCTCAGGGGAAATGGAAAGCCGCATCCAAGTGTCCTGATGTTGCAAATGAGGTCGTAAAATATTTAGTAAGTAATCAAAACTCTCAACTGACAAACGGCAGTATGAAAAAAACTTATCTGGGAAATTCCGTAACTCAAAAAATAAAGTATGGAAATGACCATGCATAGGCCGCATCATGATTAGTGGATGCACCCACAATCTGTTTCTTCTTACATTATCATATTGCAACATGTGCCGTCTAACGCCAAAACGACGAGATATAATCCAACATAAAAACACTAAGGCCTCCGTGGATAATGGCATTGCGAAAAATTTGTCACAACACATAGGTGCTCCAAGCCAGAATACAAGCAGGAAACAGTTTATAGGTAACTTATATTTATGTCCTAATCACATACACCTATGTGTCATATAATTCCAACTGATCACCATTATCTCAATGTGTGAAACATGTGAAAAACGCACAAAAAAACGGACTGCACACGGAACACACACTGACATATGTCACGCACAGGAAAACGCACACACGTACACACGTATGACACACGATATGCATACGGACACTACACGGAGGTGAAAAACGGACTGTAAATACGGAACACGGACACAAAAAACGGAATACAGCACACGTACGTTTTTTACACGTGAGTGTGGCAGAAGCCTAACTTAGCGTGTGCAGGGAGCAGGAGCCGGCACTGGCAGCGTGAGAGCTGCAGAGGCTGGTAACGAAGGTAAATATCTTACCTATTATCTATTACCTTGGTTACAGCTTACCGCAGGCTGTCAGACGCCGGCTCCTGCTCCATGGACATTCAGGATTGTTGCTCTCTCGCTGTCACACACAGCGATGTGTGCTTATCAGCGGGAGAGCAACAATAAAAAAACGAACCAACACTGTGTGTAACGAGCAGTGATCTCACAGCAGGGGCCAGATCACTGCTCAGTGTCACACACAGCGAGATCGCTAATGAGGTCACAAAAAACGTGACTCAGCAGCGATCTCAGTAGCGATCTCGCTGTGTGTGAAGTACCCCTTAGTCTTCAAAATAGGGAACGGGAGAGCCTCGCCGGCTTACTCGCCCAGATGAATTTAGTATGTAGTGAAGCCAGGTCCTTGAAAAAAGAACTCAGGATCCTAATTGGCGCGGACTGAAAAAGATATCGGAGAATATATCGGAGACGAGGTAAAATATTCATCTTCAGTACCAAACCAAGTGAAAAAGCCTTTCACCCAGTTTATGCAATCTGTTCCAATGGATTGCAGGAGAGGAAGATAATTCAGCTTAAATAATTGACTAGTGTCCACAGCCAACTGGGCCCCCAAGTACCTCAAAAAATGGCTAGACCACCTAAACCCGAACGAGGACTGTAGCCAGACTACCTGATCTTGGGATAGAGTTACCTTAAGGGCCTTTGATTTTCACATGTTGATTCTAAAATTAGAAAGAGAGGAATATATTTCAAACTCTCTCAGTAGGTTGGGGAGGGAGACCTCTGGGTTAGTAATGAAGAATAATAAGTCGTCAGCATACACCGCAATTTTGTAAGAAGAGCCTGCAACTCTAGGACCTGATATGTTAATGTTACCTCTAATTTGGCTAATTAAGGGTTCCAAAGTCAAAATAAAGATCAAGGGCGAGAGGGGGCATCCCTGCCTTCTGCCTCTAGGAATGGGAAACTTATCCGAAAGGACACCGTTCACCCTGATTGCTGCCGATGGGATACCATACAAGGAACAAATCCACCTGAGCATCATCTTCCCCAAACCCACTGACCGCAGCACCTCCTCCATGCATATCCATTTAACTTTGTCAAATGCTTTTTCTGTGGCAGTGGACAGGAGCATTAGGGGCATCCCTTCAGATTTAGCCTTGTGGATTAAATTCAAGGCCTTAGTAATGTTGTCCCTTGATTCTCTTCCCTGGTCCGGGTGTACGATTCCCCCCAGCAATGGAGAGAGTCTGTCTGCCAAGATTCCAGTGAAAAACTTCAAATCTGTGTTGAGGAGAGATATAGGCCGGTAACTAGAGCAAGAAGTGGGATCCTTACCCTCTTTAGGGATGACTACTATGTTAGCAGCTAGGCAGTCCCTCAGCAGGGGGGTGTTGCGGAGAGTGGGATATTATTAAAGGCAGAGAGAAATGGGGAGAGTAGCAGGGAGCCCATCTTTTTATAATACTGCAGAGGGAATTCATCTGGTGCAGGGGCCTTACCGGTGGGAGAGTTTTTAATTACAGCCCAAAACTCCTCCTCAGAGATGGGCCTCTCAAAGGCGGCCGCATCCTCGGATTTAGGAAGTTTCAAGCCGGAGTCCAAAATATACTTCCGGATACGCTGGCGCAGTTCCATCCTGGTCCTCTTAGACCGCCCACCGTCTAACGAGTAAAGAGAGGTGTAGAAATCCTTAAAAGCGGTAGCTATATCTTTCAGTAATGTGGCCCATCCGCCTCCGGAGGTATGCACTCTAGGAACGTAGCCCCTTGCCCTCTGAGTCTGTAGGGTTCTAGCAAAAGCCCTGCCACTCTTGTTGCCGAATTCGTAGAAATGTCTCCTACACTTAGCCAACATTCCCTTAGCTTTGTGGTATAACAGGGAACGCAGCTCCTCCCTCTTCCTAGCCAGTCTGGCCCCCACGTCCCCTCCCAAAAACCTCTTGTGTACTGTTTTCAACTCCCGTATGTCAGCTAAAAGAGATGTGACCTCCGCTGCCCAGTCCCTCTTCAGCCGAGCACCATGCTTGATAAACAGTCCCCTCGCAACACATTTATGAGACTCCCATACAATGTTGGGAGACACCTCCTCCCTCCCACTACAGTCAAAGTATTCTGCAAAAGACTCCCGCATGTCTCGCGTTGTCATAGGATCGTTGAGTAGTAAAGTGTTCAGTATCCACTGACCCTGCATCCCAATGGAACAACCGAGGGATAGAGTGACTGTAATCAAAGCGTGATCTGAAAAGGAAATGCAGTCGATTGATGAAGCCACCAGAAAGTGAAGGTCCCCATGTTTAATGAAAACGAGGTCCAACCGATAATAACAATCATGGACTGCTGAATAAAATGAGAAATCTTTGTCTGTTGGGTGCATCAATCACCACGTACCTATCAGTTGGTGATCGTGTAATCTCCATCCCATGCGTCGCAGGGCCATATGTGATAGACTGAAAACATCCTTTGAGCTATCCCTCGATGGCTCCAACACAACTTTAAAGCACCAGAGTCCCCTCTGAACATTCTTCTATCTGCTCAAGGTAACACAGCAAAGTGGGGCACTGACCCGAATTAGGCAGGTAAACCACCAAAAAGGTGAAAGTCTGAGAAACAATGCGTGCCTTGAGCATCAGAAGCCTAATCTTGTCGTCTGATCGAGAGTCCAACAATTCCCATTGGAGTGTACTAGACATTAGAATGCTCGTGCCCTTAGATCTCAGATCTGGGGAGGGTAAATGGTGCACCAATGGGAACGTTCTGTCCAAGCGTCTGTAAGGTCTAGCATCGCAGTCGTGGGTCTCCTGGAGAAAGGCGACCTGGATTTGATTTTTCCACTGCAAGTTCAAAAGAATAGACCGTTTCTTCAGTCTGTGGAGGCCCATGACATTCAGGGAGCCCACCTGCAGCTCAGATTGCTTCTGTTTCATCATGTTCTATCACGTGACCATGGAGGAACAGATAGTCGTCAGGCAGAGGTTCGTAGCCTCCCAGGTGGACAGAGATGAAGAAAAAAAAAACTTTTTACAGAAGGGGGGGACAAAGACCCTTTAGAAAGGAGAAAAGAGGCAGAAAAGAGAAAAGAAGCTCAGAAGAGAAAGCAAGAAAGAGGAAAAGCAGCTCAAATCCAGGGACCAGCCCAGGAACTACTTAGGGAAAAACAGGGACAAGAACCGACACACGGCCAGAGCGCAAACCCGCACCTCTTTTGAAAATGAAAAATGCCCCCCCTCCAAAAAGGTGAGGGAAGGTCTGTCAATTAACTTTCCATGAACCCCACCCCCAAGAAGAATCATGAAAAAACATTTCCCCCCATTCCCCCATCCTGAATATTATATGACCTTATGATCAAGTATAGCATATGCTTATATCTTCCCCCAGAACATTGCATCCAACAGGATATTCCTTATAACAAAGTCCAGAACTTTAAAGGCATAATAGACCCTCCAATTTCAAGACCCCCTTGACGCCATCCGCCGCCAGATACATAAGAAAGTAGCAACGGCTCCATAGCTTAATACACTACCCACCCAGGCAACGCACCAGGAATCACTCGATTCTCACAGCTCCCCGCTTTGAGCAATGGGGCACCGCCCCTTCTCCTCCATTTCCCTGAAGTAACCTGGGGTTTCCATGCCGTCCAATCCGGAATTGAACAGTCTGGTATTCCCAAGAAAGCGAAAAGATCCAGGAGCTTCCAGGAGCTTCGAGTACCTCTTCAATAGGAACACAGAGTCCCCCTTGCGCATTATCAGATGAAAGGGATGGCCCCATCTATGTGAAGCGTTCACTTCTTTGATGCTGAGCAAAAGGGGATGAAGCAGGCGTCTCATGTAGAGTGTGCGGATGGAGACATCCGTAAATAACTTCTCCATGGCTCCGTCTATTTTTACAGAGCCAAGTGCCCAAGCCCCCTGTAGGATCCTTTCTCTGTCTCCATAATAATGCAAGCAACACAAGACATCTCTTGAGGAGGAATCAGGTCTGGGGCCTGGTCTGGCAACTCTGTGAATTCTGTCGAAGAGGTAGGTAACCTCAGGGGGGGCGATCAGTGACCAAGTTGAAAATGGTCAGAACTTTGGTGCATAAGAGATCTTGAGGCCAGTCCTCCGGTATGCCCCTCAACCTGATGTTATTTCTTCTGCTCCTGTTCTTGGTCATCCAGGAGCAGGGCGAGATCACTGATGCAGACATTGGAAGACTCACAGTCCCTTTCAATTTGGTCCATCCTACCCTCCAGGGATTCCTGTGCTTGCTCTGCAGCTTCTATTCTGTCCTCGAGCACCATCATCTCCTCTCTCAGGGTAGACTGCGCCATCTGCTGTGAGGATTCTATTCTGGCCACAACATCCTCCAGATCTTTCTTGCTGGGGAGGGCCAAGATGAGCTCCCTCAAAGCTTGGAGATCTTCTTTTGGGGGCCGGAGGGCAGGGCAGTTGTTAGTGAATGAGACCCAGTGCGTTCCATAAGAGGGGGAATCCCCGGCGTGCAGAGTATTGCTGGGATTCCTGGGTTAGGTGATCCCCCAGGGACCAAGGCCTCCGCTCACTCCACGTCGGCACATTGTGAGGCAGACTGAGCGGGCCCCCATCTCCAGTCCCCAGTACCTGGATTCCCATCCTCAGATCTCCTCCCCGGCTCTGTTGGCTGTTTCTCCCCAGTGCTGGTCACCCACACTGCATCGCAGGCTGTAAGCTGTCGTCGGACAGCACTTGGGGAATCCCTGGCTGAGAGGCACCGCAGGCCTGCCGACGCCATCTTGCTCCGAGCTGCCCGTGGAGGCTTTGGGCCCGACACCGACAGGTATTTTGCCATGTTCCCCTGGGGTTTCTGGCTCACCGCGGGGGACGCAGGAGCAGGTGTGCTACCCGGTTTCTTTTTTGGGGACATCCTGGGCGAGTGGGGCCGCGGGATGTCAGTAAAAGAAGCTGTGGGTGCGGGAGCTCTGTTAACATGCTTCCTGACACCGGCATGTCAAGAAAATGCCCCCCGGCAGCCACATTTCTAACTATTGTTAGTACAGCCTGCTGTAAATTTGCTAGTGATCTAGCTAAAAAGGTATTTTCACTTTTCATACACTGCTCAAAATTACACAGTCAACCACATTTCTAGCTATAGTCAGTACTGCCTGCTTTCAATTTGCCAGTGAACTAGCTAAAAAGGTCTTGGCACTTTTCCATGTCTGCTCAAAATTACACAGTCAACCACATTTCTAGGTCTTCTTAGTTACTACTGCCTGCTGTAAATTTGCTAGTGAACTAGCTAAAAAGCTGTCAGCACTTTTCATTTCCTTTTATTATAATTAGAATACACAGTGTGTCTACCCATATCCTGTCAACCGCCATTAACTTGAGAATGGCGGCAGATATGGGCAACGAAGTGATGTCTAGGTATAGTAAAGTATCCATGCGCTATTCAATGAAACCACCTATAGTGCCACCCTGGTGGAAAGCAACGGAGTTAGCATTCTTATCTTCAAAACGGAACGAGATAGAGAAGAAAGTGATTACAAAGTTGTAGAACATCATCAATTCAATACGATTCGACACCTTGCATACAGAAATGCTGTGATTAATATGTAAAACTCACAAGCTGCGGACGTGAAGCGATACCTCATGGACACCTTCCTACAAGTCATTAGGTATGGTGGCTGCGTGGAGTTGCCTCCACGCTCACCTGACCTCACCCCATTGGACTTCTTTCTGTGAGATCACATCAAACAGCAGGTGTATGCGACCTTTCCACCAACATTGCAGGACCTACGATGACATATTACAGATGCTTGTGCAAACGTGTCACCTACCATATTGCACAACGTGCAGCAAGATACAGTATGCTGTCCAGAGTCCAGATGTGCATTGCAGCTGACGGTGGCCACTTTGAGCATCAAAGTTAAATGAGCGCCATATGCATGACCAGCACTAAATGTTTTGGGGGGGTCATGGGTTTTAAATCGTAGCATTTCTATATGCAAGGTGTCGATTCGTATTGAATTGATGATGCCTTACAATTTTTTAATTCACTTTTTTTCTCTATCTCGTTCCGTTTTCGAGATAAAAATGCTAACTCAGTTTTGTTTTCCACCAGGTAGCGCTATAGGTGGTTTCATTGCGTAGCGCATGGATACTTTACTATACCTAGCCAGAACTTCTATGCCTATAGCTGCCGCCGTTCTCAAGTTATTGGCGGTGGACAGGATATAGGTGGACACACTGTATAGGTCCATATTTATCATATATTTTTTAACTAGATCCCTAGTCGCATTTAATAACTATAATTGACCTATAGTCATGCATCTTTCCAAATAGTCCATACATCTTTCCAATAGTCAATCTAAGTAGACAGTATAATCTGTATAATATTATATTTATTAAATATAATATAATATTTATTAAATATAAATATAGGTGTCACACAGTGCAAAAAGGTGTACATTTTTAAAAATTATTATATAAAACAATTCAAGGGAAACACCGATACAGGGTAGCATGATCCATTTACAACTGTTATATACAATGTTAGGCAATTATATGCAAAATTTCCACTGTATTTCACACATAAGAAAACTTAGTAATCAATTGCATGAAAATTCATATATTTTAAAGTGCTTAGCATAGTGCAGATGAATGACATACATAATTATATTCATATATCAACATGTATCATCATAAATAATGCAAAGGATCAGTATAAGGGCGGCGTTACACGGGACAATATATCGTGCGATCGCATGAGCGATCGCACCCGCCCCCGTCGTTTGTGCGTCACGGGCAATTTGTTGCCCGTGGTGCACAAAGTCGGTAACCCCCTGTCACAAGTACTTACCTCCCAAATGACCTTGCTGTGGGCGCCGAACATCCTCTTCCTGAAGGGGGAGGGATGGTCGGCGTCACAGCGACGTCACACAGTGGCCGGCCAATAGAAGCAGAGGGGCGGAGATGAGCTGTACGTAACATCCCGCCCACCTCCATCCTTCCGCATTGCCTGCGGGACGCAGGTAAGCTGTGTTCGTCGTTCCCGGGGTGTCACATGGAGTGATGTGTGCTGCCTCGGGAACGACGAACTACCGGCGCGCAGAAGGAGGAATGACATTATGAAAATGAATGACGTGTCAACGAGCAACGATAAGGTGAGTATTTTTGCTCGTTCACAGTCGTTCGTAGCTGTCACACGCTATGATATCTTTAACAATGCTGGATGTGCATTACGGAATCCGTGACCCCGACGACATATCGCCCGATATATCGTAGCATGTGACGCCGCCCTAATAGAGCTCACCAAGGTTATCTGACAGTGGTTGAGGTTTACAATATTTCTTAGTAGATTACCCACCAACTGTCGTCATATTAGTATATGGATCACATCACCCTGCACCTCGACGTGTTTCATTGCCTGCTCAAAATTATGCAGTCAACCAAATTTCTAGGTATTGTTAGTACTGTCTGGTATAAATTTGGTAGTGAACTACCTAAAGAGCTCTCGGCACTTTTCATTGCCTATTCAAAATTATGCAGCCAACCAAATTCCTAGGTATTGTTGGTACTGCCTGCTGTAAATTTGCTAGTGAACAAACTAAACAGGTCTTGGCACTTTTCATTCTCTGCTGAAAATTACATAGTGCACCACATTTCGAGTTATTGGTACTTTTTATTGCCTTCCCAATATTGGCAGGCAGGCAATAAATAAATAATTTATCTTTTGTGTCAGGTGTCTGACTGGTGTGGGCATATGGTTGCAAAACATTTGTTTGAAAGGGGAAGGGTACATCAACCATGAGTAGTAAATCATGACGTGGTTGTGTTGGAGGGGTAAATAGGCAAGGTTGTGGAGGTGTACGTGGGGGAAGTTCTGTTAGCCAAAGCTCTAGTAAGCAAATACGACTCATCCTACATCAAGTAAAATGAAAACAACTTTCATTACTAGACACCCTACTCCTCTAGATTTTTCTGGTAGCTGCACATTTTTTCAACTTCAAAATGAACTAATAAATAGCATGTGCAAGAGTGGATGGCAAGCACTGCATCAAGTGGCCTCTCCTCTTCTTCCTGCATTTCGATATCACACAGAGTTCATTCTGTAGAGGTGCCACCCCAATTACACTTGTTTCAACCCACATCAAAAATCTTCAACCGGCAAACTGACTGTTGGGAACCACACATGGACGAGTCTGCAGAGCTGTTCACACGTTTTATTCCATGGGCATCACAGGTCTGCTTCAAAGATTCCCAGACTCAAGAGGAGGAAAGCATCTGAACTGATGCCCAAAATCTTTGTCAGTTGGAGCATGGCTTGTAAGTAGGATCCGAGCAGGATCCAGACCCTCATCAACTGACGTTAGCTGCCAAAGATGTAGGTGATGATGATGAGAGTCAGATACCTGAGGCGCACGTGTACTGTCCTGTGATGTCAGTTCAGGTAGAGGAGGAGTGAAACACCATAGAGCATGATGATATAGTTGTAGATCCCATTTGGTGTGAACCGAGATGAGGAAGAGGAAGACGAGGAGGTTACTTTGGCAATGATTGGACAAGCACATAGTGAGGCAACCATGAGAAGCACTGCATCCTCAGCCACAACACTGGCTGTGGCTAGCAGCTGTGGCGGGTCTGCAGTTTGCAGCAATGGTTACTTAACCTGGGCCTTTTTTGAGACAAAAGATGACCCAACTTTAATTATCTGCAATGTGGTAAACAATCACTCAGCCAAGGCAAAAATTCGAATAGTTTGACTACTTCATGCATGAACAGGCACATGCGCAATCAATATGCATTACTGTGTTAATTTTTCTGCACTAAAATGCGGACTGCCAGGCCTACTTAACCACTGGCCTACAAATCAACCGCATTTGCTTCATCTTTCTCCTCCTGTGTCACCATTGAAACTATTCTCACACAGGTCTCCAATTGCAGAACTTCCACTTTTGTTTACCTGCTACAGTCGGGGTGACTAAGAGCCCGTAAGCTATTACGGAAGTGGCCATGCTTGTTGTTTTACCCATGTAAGACACTGAGGCCAAAGTCTGAGTGTTGCATAGAGCATACGTCACTGATGTGCAAAGACACTATGGAGAAATGGGGGGGGGGCAATTGATGCCACTTTCCTGCTGTCTGCCTGAAATATTTTTAAATCTCAAGACTCCAAGGTGAGTCTTTAAGTTTTTGGTGTCTCTAGCTGACATTTTTAACTGTACCATTTTTGCGCAGATGCTACGTTTTGATTGACTGTCATTGCATTTTTTGCAAAATTTGTGGCAACCAAAAAACGTAATTTTGGTGTTTGGAATTTTTTTGCCGCTATGACGTTTACCGATCAGATTAATTGATTTTATATTTTGATAGATCGGGCATTTCTGAACGTGGTGATACCAAATATTTGTATATTTTTTATTTTTTTAACCCTTTAATTTTCAATGGGGTGAAAGGAGGGTGATTTGAACTTTTAGGTTTTTTAAAACCTTTTTTTTTTTTAATTTTACTAGGTCCCCTAGGGGGCTATATGGATCAGCAGTCTGATCGCTCTTCCATATCTCCAGATTACAGCTACAGAGCTGAGATCTGCAGATATGCTGCTTTACTTTCAATGACGGCACTATTCCGGCATTGAGAGAAAGTGACTCATGTTAGCTATAGGCATCATCATATGACCCTGTGCTACCATGGCAACCACCAGAAGTCACGTGATCATGTCCTCTGACTTCCAATGGGGGCAAGGTAAGTTATCATAATAACTGCGCGCATATACATTTCACTGCCAGATTTTGGCAGCGAGATGTAAAGGATTAATAGTGGGGGGTGGAATGCGATTCCACTGGTGACTAGCAGATACACATGTCAGCTGTTGAAATCAGCTGATATTTGTGCAGATCGCCACGGCCTGCCCACGGCAGGGGGCAGGGATTAACCCCACACGATCCATGACGTACCCAGTACGTCATGGGTCGCTATGGGGTTAATCTTACAGTTCCTTTTATATACATTGGCAGCACTGTCCTTATTGGGACTCCCAATCTAAATTTCCTATCAGTATGTTTTTTGAGTGTGGGAGGAAACCCACGCAAACATGGGGAGAACATATAAACTTCTTGCAGATGTTGCTCCTAGTGGAATTTGAACCCAGGACCTCAGTGCTGTAAGGCTGCAGTGCTAACTAGAGATGAGCGAAGTTCGAGGCTCGAAGTTCGCCAATTTCATGTTCGAGTGATTTTGGGGGGTGTTCGAGATCTTCGATGAACTCGAGCCTTTTGCTAAAAGTTCGGGAGTTTGAGTTACGTTCGAGAACGGTTCGAGCACCAAAAGTGTGGCTTTTCACAGTAAAGATATGTGCGCACCTTTCGTATCTGCATGCGTCCTGCGTCCCCAGCACAATCCCTCTCTCTTTCCTACTCAACGATCACGGGCATCTCGCTGCACGGCTGTCAAAAATCTCCAGCGGCATTTCCTCTTTTGAAAAGGCTGCCGCTTCATTATTCAATTAGTTATTCCGTGCTTTCCCCGCCCACCAGTGCCCATGATTGGTTGCAGTCAGACACGCCCTCACGATGAGTGACAGCTGTCTAACTGCAACCAATCACAGCCGCAGGTGGGTGGATCTATATTGTGCAGTAAAATAAATAACTAAAAAAAAAAATGCGGTCCCCCCATATTTGATACCAGCCAGGATAAACCCACATGGCTTGAGGCTGGTATTAATAGGATGGGGAGCGCCACATTATGGGGAGCCCACCACCGTAACAATATCACCCAGCAGCCGCCCGGAATTGCCGCATCCATTAGTTGCGACAGTCCTGGGACTCCACACAGCTCATCCCAAATTGCCCTGGTGCAGTTGCAATCGGGGTAATAAGAGGTTAATCATGACAAGCGTCTCCCCGAGACACCCTCCATGATCAACCTGAAATTGAAAGTAAAGAAACACACACAACAAAAAATCCTTTATTTGAAATAAAAAACAAGAAAGCACCTCATTTACCTTTTTATTAGAATCCCCAAACAACAATCCAGGTCCAAAGTAATCTACACAACACTGTCAGCTCTGCTACATGAAGATGACAGAAATCCCTGTAGAAGACAAGCACTTTGTGTCCTCTCCACGTAGCACCTAAAGTGAGCCGCGCTGTCACCAGACTTCACTCTGCAATGCAGAAGTCAAGATTACAAAATGTGCCTATGTTTCTCATTAAAGGCAGAGGCTGAATGGATAGAGATCCCGTCTAAGAAGCAGTGCTTTACGAGTTTGCGTCCCGGTAAAAAAAATAATTTATTTTTAATTTTAAATTATAATTATTATTTTTTTTTTTTAATTATTTCATGAAATTCATGAAGGGCTTCCCTATATTTTTGATTCCCAGCCGGGTACAAATAGGCAGCTGGGGGTTGGGAGCAGCCCGTAGCTGCCTGCTGTATGTGGCTAGCATACAAAAACATGGCGAAGCCCACGTAATTTTTTGGGGGGGGGCAAAAAACTCCTACATACAGTCCTGGATGGAGTATGCTGAGCCTTGTAGTTCTGCAGCTGCTGTCTGCTGTCTGTCTGTATGGAGGAGTGCAGACAGCAGCTGCAGAACTACAAGGCTCAGCATGCTCCATTCACTAGTGTATGCAGGAGAGCAGACAGCAGCTGCAGAACAACAAGGGTCAGCATGCTCCATTCACTAGTGTATGCAGGAGAGCAGACAGAAGCTGCAGACCTACAAGGCTCAGCATACTCCATACAGGACTGTAAGCAGGAGTTTTTTTCCCCCCCAAAAAATGACGTGGGCTTCGCCATATGTTTGTATGCTAGTCAGGTACAGCAGGCAGGTACGGCTGCCCCCAACCCCCAGCTGCCTATTTGTACCCGGCTGGGAACTAAAAAAAAATAGGGAAGCCCTTTTTTTAATTATTTCATGAATTTCATGAAATAATAAAAAAAAAAAAATCGACATAGGCTTCGCTCCATTTTTGTGTCCAGCCAGGTACAACTAGGCAGTTGTGGATTGTAATCCGCAGCACAGGTTGGCCCGAGCTTTCTAGGTGACTCTGCTGTGAATTGCAGTCTGGAGCTGCCCCAGAAAATGGCGCTTTCATAGAAGTGCCATCATTTGGCGCTGTATCCAACTCTTCGAGCTGCCCTGAAGCTGGGTGGCATGCTGGGTAATGATGAGTTAATACTAGCTTTGTTTTACTAGCTAGTATTAGGCCAGAGATTCTTAATGTCAGGCAAGTTTAACCCGGCCATTAAGAATCTCTAATAAAGGGTAAAAAATAAAGACACCACACAGAGAAAAAATGCTTTAACAGAAATAAATAGACACATTAGAAACTCCATGTTTATTATTTCCTCTCATCCCTCCATGAGCCTGGTCTTCTGTCTTCTTTCTCCTTCAAACCATGCAGCTCTACTACATCAGACAGCACTGCATGGGAGGAAGACACTGCTGCTCCCCGTGCAGTCTAATCACTCAGTGAGTGAGCAGCAGCTGCGTGCTGTAAGCGGTGACGTCACCGCTGACAGGCGGGTTACCATAGCAATGGTGCTCCGATCACGTGATTCCCGATGCCGCTATTTATCGGCTGTGACAGCCAGTCCTTGCATGTGGGCTGACTCTGTAAAGAGTGCCCCATAGATGAATCGGGAGTCAAACATGTGCCAGAGTATCTTGCCGGTAAACGGACATGCACAGAGGAGCACCGTGTACCAGAGAGATGTACTGACAGGACCTAGCAATGACGTCTAGCCATGTGACCAGTCTGTAGCCAATGAGATAATAGACACGTGACTGGTCACATGCTATTTTGACATCATGATAGGTCCTATCATCAGTGCTGGTTACCGGGAGGACGCAGCGATTATCGGAAGGAAAAGCGTCTGGAGACAGAATGCAGGATGCATCGTGGGGACCTGTAAGGGGCACTTTGCACACTACAACATCGCAGGTGCGATGTCGGAGGGGTCATGTCGAAAGTGACGCACTTCTGGCGTCGCACTCGACATCGTAGTGTGTAAATCCTAGATGATACGATTAACGAGCGCAAAATCATCGTAATCGTATCATCAGTGTATTGTCTGGGAATTCCATAATTATGCAACTGCGACAGGTACGATGTTGTTCCTCGTTCCTGCGGCAGCACACATCGCTGTGTGTGTGAAGCTGCAGGAGCAAGGAACATCTGCTACCTGCGTCCTGCAGCTCACGCCGGCTATGCGGAAGGACAAAGGTGGGCGGGATGTTTACATCCTGCTCATCTCCGCCCCTCCGCTTTTATTGGCCGCCTGCCGTGTGACGTCGCTATGACGCCACACAACCCGCCCTCTTAAAAAGAAGGTGGGTCGCCGGCCAGATCGATGTCGCAAGGCAGGTGAGTCCATGTGAAGCTGCTGTAGCGATAATGTTCGCTACGGCTGCTATCACAAGATATCGCTGCTGCGACGGGGGCGGGGACTATCGTGCTCGGCATCCCAAGCATCGGCTTGCGATGTCGTAGTGTGCAAAGTGCCCCTAAGTGTTATGGCAATGTTTATTAACTGTATGTGTACATGTATAATGTGTTTATTTGTGTTTGTGTTTGCCTCCCGTTGTTTTCAATGGGTTTCGAGAGGTTCGTCAAACGTTTCGTCGAATGTTCGTTGAACGGGGCCTCCGTTCCACGAATTGAACCGAACTCGAGCCTTCAGAGGCTCGCTCATCTCTAGTGCTAACCACTGAGCCACCGTTCTCCCCTGATTTGATTAGTAAATTAGATGTGAAAAATACAATTGTTTTCAACATGCACACTTTTTAACGTAGACCATTGCATTTAAATGTCTGGAGTTTGTGGAAGTTTCTTTTATATATTAAAAAAAAGAAAAAAACATTTCCACTTCACAGAAATGATTGCACAATGAATTCACATTCAGTATAATCACTTGTGACAAACAATCACACTGATATCAAATTATTTTATTTAGATTATGTTATAAAAAATATTGCACTGTTTTGCTGTTGCTTTCTTGAGCAATAAGAATGAAGAAAAACTTGTGTGATCGTGTAATTTAAATGCAGGATAAATGCAAAATAAACCATATTACTGATCAAGCACACTAAGTGTGGCACTATTGTTGCTAGCCCCTTTCCTCCTATCAGTTGGATCTCTGTATTATTCACAGATTTTCCTTCACGCCTGCAATTGTACAGTATATTAATGTCTGGGGTATTTTTCCAATTGTTAGTTCTTTTTTTTTTCTATATCAATTCCTGAGCTGTGTGCTCTGATATTCTCTCACTATCTTAAATCATCCTAATATAACTGATGAATTCCCTTCATAGGTGTTTATGCCGGCTTTTATAGACTGTTCTGATTGATTGCCCAGAATGTGATATGGTAGCTGCAAAGCATTATGGAAAAGCCTGTGCCTCTCCCTAATGTCACCATTCTGTGGCTGATACAATCTTCTTCAATGTGTATATAGCATTTTTTTGCTATGTTGCTATTTGCATGAATTGAATTGCAGACCTTTTTGATTTTTTAACCTTTTGTATTTTATATAATTTAACTTGAATTGGTTTGCTTATCTCAGTTGTGTATGCAGTATACTCCTATTAAAAGGACTGTCCTATTTACAAATCCTATTTTAATTAGTAGAGAACAGTTACAGAACATCTCTCTCCCCGAGGGCCATAAACTATCCTGTATAAAAAAAATATGACTAATTCAAATGGGCATTGTGTAATTCTTTGTTTTCCCTGTGGTAAAACTGCAAAGTTATTGAACTGATTCTCTTACAAACACCAACTCTTTGCTATCAAGTCCCAGTTGATAAAAAGGTTCTCATGGGGAACATTTTCATCAGCTCTCTCTCAAGCTACTACCCTCCAAAGAAATAAGGATCTTCTCACTCTTGGCCGTCTGTCTGAGGAAGGTCTATTTTGCAAACCAAAACGTTACTGACTTGATTGCCACTACTAATAAGTCATGTTTCTACTGCAATTTGTAAAGGAGTGCCAGAGTTAGTTTATCTTTCACAAATAAATATATATATATTTCTCTTACCATTTAATACTTATTAGCTTAGGTCACATTAATAAAAAGTTTAATTTTGTGCAATGCATACAGAAATGAAATAATTTTACAACTCAAGAGGAAAAGAAATAAAACACAAGGAAAGGTCCAAAGAAAAAGAGGCTCAATATGACCTTGAAATGATTTAGAAGGTATTTTGTTCTTCACTTTTCCTTGGTTAAACCTCTAAAAGTCTGTGACAAATTACACAGACAGTTCATCATCACAATCAGCAATTTACAGAGATTGTCATTGACTAAGTTGATTTATCATTATCTGATAGGCTTTTGTATGTGCCTGGGATGCCTGCAGCTTCGTTGAGTGAGATTTCCCTGGGAGAACTCACTATAGGGAAAATGAAGAAATAATTGGAGAAATATTTAAAGTGGGTTGCCTAAATTGGCTTGAGTTGTAATAAAATGTGTAATTAATATATGATTTATTTTAAATATTAGATGTAACGTTGTGATACTTTGTTGGTATGATGGGAAAAGGGGATCACTCAGTGCTTTTGTACAAATGCCCTCATTTTCTAAACATTAAATTACAGCATTATATCTTTATTATTTTTAGTTTATAGTCTTGATTGTTCTTGCCAACTATATACCGTACTTTATTCCAAAATACGAACCACTGTGCATCCTGAAAATATTTGGCTTTCAAGATTTCCCTTTTCTGACTGAACACTTGTGTCTTATTATTTTTTTTATATGAACCATCAAGCCTCCACAGGGCACTTCAAACATATTAATGTTACTGAAACGTAAACTCACAGGTTGTAGCAGTGGACAGAATATAAAAACAAAGCTAGTTATAAAATAGTATAAACATACCACTGCTCCTTTGACGTATAAAAAAAAAATCATTCTACATTGTTTTGTGCTTTTAATCTAAATATTCAGTTAAAAAAAATCAAATGCATCCTAGCATACAGAAAACACAAAGCTGCAGGCAACAGACAACTTCTCAACTTTCCAAAGTCCAAGAACACTATAGCCCCAACTCATTGTAGCCTTGATGAGGTGGTATGCTGGAGTCAAACACTCCTGATTCATTAAGCGATAAATACCTCCTAATGAATCAGGAGCATTTGACAAGTAACGTGCATCCCCATTTGCACCTTGCCACTAATCTTACTCCATTCGGTGACTTGGAGTAACATTTATGGCAGAAGGAAAACCACTTTTTGTTATGGAGTTTGCCTTGGACCTTTCCATCAAAAGAACTGCCCTTTTTTTGCCAGAGCTGGGCAAAAATGGCTTGAGAATGCCAAAAGTCACAAATTTTAGCGCAGTCTCTATCTGCACTAAATTTTTGAGACATTTCAAAGCTTTTAACTCCAGAAATCATAAAAGCTTTGATGAAAGGTGCCCTTTATCCATATCTATACTGTCAAAAATGCTACCTCAATTTTAATTTTATACTAAAAAACTTTTTATTCTAAATTTCATTAAAGCTCACAGGACAACAAACCATTCCACACCGTGACCAATAACACAAAAATCATGAACCAAAAATAATAAAACCAAAGGATCATGAAACCGCCTTATTGTATGCAACCTGTATGGAAAGATTACATCCACAGAGAATCAATTGGTAGTGTTCAAAGGAGGGGCAATTATTTATTAAGATAGCCCTCAATCTATCCTTTTCCACTACCTATCAATGGAGATATGATGCGTCACACGCACCCTAAATTACATTGGTGCCCCATTCCTCGGTGGCTTTCCCTGATGTACTGTCCCTAATTTCCTTCCTATTCAATGGGGATTTGTGGGACTATATCACTTCCATAATGGGAAAAGACAAAAAAAAATCAATTATCTTGGATGTGTTACAGATAGCACCCTTCCATATTATATTCATTAATACCGTACAATGGTTCCAAAGTTCTCCATGATCCTCCACAGTATTATCACAGCCTCGACGCGTTTCCCCCATCTGTTGATTTTGGTTCATGAGGAGACAATATCATGGCACAATCGCCAAAAATGTCGGTTGGCTGCATATATTGCAGCACATGTCTCTCCAGACGGGCATATCCATATCTACACTTCCATCCAAGATTCCACTCATCACTTCAGAAAAACAAGTCAAATTGGCTATACAAGTTCTGCTCTTTTTGGGCTTTTTTATGTGTCCACACTTTCTATCTGTCATCCAATCTTTGGTTATGTATTGAACTACGGTTATTGATTGTGCATACAGTATATTTGATATAATGAATTGTTTTTTAAAAAAATTTTGTGATTAATAAAATTTACTAAATTATTAAACAACTTGAGCATGAGCTTTTAATTATACTGTTGCAAATATACAGGGGTCATAAACTCCCAATCTTTTTCTTTGTGATGGTTGATGCGGTATATGGGAGTGACCCAATGATTTAATAATGAGGTCCGTTTTCCTCTTTTTTCTTGTAATTAAGTTATGCTCTTTGTAGAACCATGCTGGCTAGCACATATAATGTTATTCTCTACCACATACTCCTGTATAAAATCCCTCACAAGCCTATGAAACATTTTCCACAATGGATATTAAGATTACTGGTCTACAAGGAAAGACAAAGAACTCATTTTGAGAATGGGCACCAAATTAGCTATTCACCACTCACTTCACATAATACCAGTTACTAAAGAGTCTCTAAAAATTATGAGCAAAGGCACAGCAATAACTGAACGTAGTTCAAGAAACCTTGGATACAGTCCATATGCCTTGCTCATGTTGATCTTATTTATTTTAGCCATTTAGTCAGCTGAGTATATTCCTTGACGTATTAAGAACTCTGGGATCGACTACACCAGCCCTTTATATCTTCTTTGGTTTATACAGAGCTAAGAAGCCATTTAGTAATTCTGCTTTTCTTGATCCCAAGTGATCTAACTTCTCGTTACCTTAATTTAGGGGACCCACCTGTGTGAATCTTGTCTTGTTGCATTTCTATCCTTGGCTTCCTGCTTTTCATTTTCTACTTTAGCTGATTTCATTACTTTTTTTTATAGATTCTGTATAGCTCTTTAATCTCTAATTACTATAACTGAACAGGTAGATTTGTTTCCATGAACTGCAACATATGAAAGAAGCTCGGAATCAAGAGAAGTAATCAGATCCAGAGAGCATCACTTCTAGTTGGGTTTTTTCAACAAATTGACCCATAAATTATCTTGCAATGAGCTGAATAGTTATAATATCCCGCAATCGGTAACGTACAAGGCTATGTAGCATGGACAATCTATGCAGCAAACACTATATCCACTCGATGATGGTAAGGGTCTAAAGATTACACAAACAATTACTTTTTAATTCTATGCGCGGACAATTTATTGAGCAACCCTGTGTAGAGTCCAAATGAGTCTCTGCAACACCAACTAAATTAATACATTTATCCAGTACCAAGATCTCCAACGTTCTACACTATAACATGTTCATGTGTCTGCTCCTTTACATTTTTGTCTAGTTTATTACATTTAATTTTAAAATTCAATTTTATGAACTTTTTTGGGCACACACTTTCTGTTTGTAACACATAGATCTATCTATCTATCTATCTATCTATCTATCTATCTATCTATCAACTGTCCTAATCGTCCCCACAGTCCTCTTCTTCAATTAAAGAGCCACAATAGTTGTCACAGTTTTCCCATGAAAGTGTGTGATATCGGATGCCAAAAATGAGGTTGGTTACAAGTTTATCTGCTTAGAGTCAACCACATTGTCCTCATATCAGGTTACTCCAACCACAATATATTATTGCCAACTTGCCTCATATTAGTGGCTGGTCATGCCACTGTGCCCCAAATAGGCTGTTCTCAAATGGTAGATTTTTCACACTGAAATATCTGGTGAAGATTTATAAAATAATCTCCATTTTCCACTGTTAGGCCATTATTTTTTTTATAAAATCACACTTTAATTGCCGGTGGTGAAATAAATAAATGGAGGTAGTAGAAGTACAGTAGTACTAGGAGGCTTATTTAGAGAAGATGTCATGGAAGACTAGAAGTATTGGTGGTATACTAGTATTCGGAGTTGTAAGCAATGGCCTTATAGCAGATTGGAAGTAGTGTAGGGTAATAGGTAGGAGGTTTGAAAAGTGTTGGTTGAAAGTAGAAAGAGGCTGATCAGTGTTTTTCTGCTGCTGAAGACCAGTACAGATTGGTTTGAATGTCCAACTTTGCCCACTGACAAACCTAAAAATGAGCTGCTCAGAACATTACATAGTAGAAGAGGTCAAACACTGAGCAATAGGGATCTCCACCTAGAGGAGCTATAAATAAAGCACTAGAAAAGAAACTCATAAGGGGATTCACTGACTAACCGGTTGGTCAGTCTGAGCCTGAGTACAATCGAGCAGGGATGGTCAATTTGAAGTTTTCCTTGTAATACATTTTAGCATAATAATTAATCAATATCAATGACTGAGCATAAGCCATGTTTTTTTTATCATTTTTTTGCAAATGACTAAATATTTAATAAATACAAATAAGTAGATTTTTATTTTAATATTATTAGACATTTATTCTATGCTCTAATTAGATGCACTGAGACATAAGTAGTCATCTGACCGTTGCTACCCGTGCACAATGAAATGTAATCATCTTAAATTACTTTGCCAGTCATTATACACGCACAGGTTATATTTAGAACATTGCTTCCATTTAGAAACAATAGTCATTTTCTATACATTTGCATTCCCCATTACTCTTCTACACATTTTAGGTAATTTATTTCGCTTGATCTGGTTTCAAAATGAGTCACTGTCATTTCCACTTCTGCTTTGAAACAGCAAAATATTCATTGAATCAACAGACTTTTTAAAGTATATTGTATTATATCAGGCATGAAAAATTTTCTATTAGGCACAGTCTCCGGTGGATACAATGATTTCTTCACGGCACATTAGGCAGATAAGAAAGGGACATCTTGGGTTCTTGCAAACACACAGTGCTGATTTTTATGGCTTTTAATATCCCTGCAGAACTGTGTTTCGTCAATGCTGAAAATTGGTACTTCCAAACTAACAATCTGGTAGTTATAGCTGCAACCTCTGCTCCTAAAACCTGTCTATTTTTGTTCTTTCCTCCGAGATGTGCTAATTAGTCCCAAAATGGGCAGTTGTTACAATAATCATTTTACACTTTTAGCTCTAGATGAATAGGCATTTGCTGAAATAGCATTATCCTACTGCAAAAGAATACACAATGGAAGAACAGTGAAGACGCTCACATAATTGTTGTTATAAAGTATTCATTAGAGATGAGCGAACCGGTCGCGGTTCGGCTCGAGGTTGGTTCGCCGAACGGACCTCCCGTTCGAGTTCGGTTCGTCGAACGTTCGACGAACCGAACTCGAACTGCATAGGAAACAATGGCAGGCAATCACAAACACAGAAAAACACCTAGAAAACACCCTCAAAGGTGTCCTAAAGGTGACAAACAACTCAAACACATTGGAAAGTGACAAGGACATATACTCATGCGAAAACAAAACAGCTGGACAAGGAAAAAGAGGAGGACACACAGATATAGGCATGGCACGCCCTTCTAAAATCATGTAAAACACCGCAAGGTGACTCCAAGCGGAGTCTCCCTTTTTTCCAAAAATTGGGCCCCACACACACCCACCCCTTCAGTGGCAGCAGTTGTGCCATAGTTGTACACTTCACAGCTAGATTTGCATCAAGCACATTCAAAAATACGTCATTCTTATCCGTCCCCAGGATGACACCGGGGTAGGTAGCAAAGTCTTTCCTGATCCCAGCTCTGTTCATCTTGGCTTCTTTTAAAAACACATCAAGCAAGGGTTACTCCAAGCGGAGTCTCCCTTTTTTCCAAAAATTGGGCCCCACACACACCCACCCCTTCAGTGGCAGCAGTTGTGCCCTAGTTGTACACTTCACAGCTACATTTGCATCAAGCACATTCAAAAATACGCCATTCTTATCCGTCCCCAGGATGACACCGGGGTAGGTAGCAAAGTCTTTCCTGATCCCAGCTCTGTTCATCTTGGCTTCTTTTAAAAACAATGTAAGCAAGGGTTACTCCAAGCGGAGTCTCCCTTTTTTCCAAAAATTGGGCCCCACACACACCCACCCCTTCAGTGGCAGCAGTTGTGCCCTAGTTGTACACTTCACAGCTAGATTTGCATCAAGCACATTCAAAAATACGTCATTCTTATCCGTCCCCAGGATGACACCGGGGTAGGTAGCAAAGTCTTTCCTGATCCCAGCTCTGTTCATCTTGGCTTCTTTTAAAAACACATCAAGCAAGGGTTACTCCAAGCGGAGTCTCCCTTTTTTTCCAAAAATTGGGCCCCACACACCCACCCATTCAGTGGCAGCAGTTGTGCCCCAGTTGTACACTTCACAGCTAGATTTGCATCAAGCACATTCAAAAATACGTCATTCTTATCCGTCCCCAGGATGACACCGGGGTAGGTAGCAAAGTCTTTCCTGATCCCAGCTCTGTTCATCTTGGCTTCTTTTAAAAACACAGCAAGCAAGGGTTACTCCAAGCGGAGTCTCCCTTTTTTTCCAAAAATTGGGCCCCACACACCCACCCATTCAGTGGCAGCAGTTGTGCCCCAGTTGTACACTTCACAGCTAGATTTGCATCAAGCACATTCAAAAATACGTCATTCTTATCCGTCCCCAGGATGACACCGGGGTAGGTAGCAAAGTCTTTCCTGATCCCAGCTCTGTTCATCTTGGCTTCTTTTAAAAACACAGCAAGCAAGGGTTACTCCAAGCGGAGTCTCCCTTTTTTTCCAAAAATTGGGCCCCACACACCCACCCATTCAGTGGCAGCAGTTGTGCCCCAGTTGTACACTTCACAGCTAGATTTGCATCAAGCACATTCAAAAATACGTCATTCTTATCCGTCCACAGGATGACACCGGGGTAGGTAGCAAAGTCTTTCCTGATCCCAGCTCTGTTCATCTTGGCTTCTTTTAAAAACACAGCAAGCAAGGGTTACTCCAAGCGGAGTCTCCCTTTTTTCCAAAAATTGGGCCCCACACACACCCACCCCTTCAGTGGCAGCAGTTGTGCCCTAGTTGTACACTTCACAGCTACATTTGCATCAAGCACATTCAAAAATACGCCATTCTTATCCATCCCCAGGATGACACCGGGGTAGGTAGCAAAGTCTTTGCTGACCCATGACTTGTTCATCTTGGCTTCTTTTAAAAACAATGTAAGCAAGGGTTACTCCAAGCGGAGTCTCCCTTTTTTCCAAAAATTGGGCACCACACACACCCACCCCTTCAGTGGCAGCAGTTGTGCCCTAGTTGTACACTTCACAGCTACATTTGCATCAAGCACATTCAAAAATACGCCATTCTTATCCGTCCCCAGGATGACACCGGGGTAGGTAGCAAAGTCTTTCCTGATCCCAGCTCTGTTCATCTTGGCTTCTTTTAAAAACACATCAAGCAAGGGTTACTCCAAGCGGAGTCTCCCTTTTTTTCCAAAAATTGGGCCCCACACACCCACCCATTCAGTGGCAGCAGTTGTGCCCCAGTTGTACACTTCACAGCTAGATTTGCATCAAGCACATTCAAAAATACGTCATTCTTATCCGTCCCCAGGATGACACCGGGGTAGGTAGCAAAGTCTTTCCTGATCCCAGCTCTGTTCATCTTGGCTTCTTTTAAAAACACAGCAAGCAAGGGTTACTCCAAGCGGAGTCTCCCTTTTTTTCCAAAAATTGGGCCCCACACACCCACCCATTCAGTGGCAGCAGTTGTGCCCCAGTTGTACACTTCACAGCTAGATTTGCATCAAGCACATTCAAAAATACGTCATTCTTATCCGTCCCCAGGATGACACCGGGGTAGGTAGCAAAGTCTTTCCTGATCCCAGCTCTGTTCATCTTGGCTTCTTTTAAAAACACAGCAAGCAAGGGTTACTCCAAGCGGAGTCTCCCTTTTTTTCCAAAAATTGGGCCCCACACACCCACCCATTCAGTGGCAGCAGTTGTGCCCCAGTTGTACACTTCACAGCTAGATTTGCATCAAGCACATTCAAAAATACGTCATTCTTATCCGTCCCCAGGATGACACCGGGGTAGGTAGCAAAGTCTTTCCTGATCCCAGCTCTGTTCATCTTGGCTTCTTTTAAAAACACAGCAAGCAAGGGTTACTCCAAGCGGAGTCTCCCTTTTTTTCCAAAAATTGGGCCCCACACACCCACCCATTCAGTGGCAGCAGTTGTGCCCCAGTTGTACACTTCACAGCTAGATTTGCATCAAGCACATTCAAAAATACGTCATTCTTATCCGTCCCCAGGATGACACCGGGGTAGGTAGCAAAGTCTTTCCTGATCCCAGCTCTGTTCATCTTGGCTTCTTTTAAAAACACAGCAAGCAAGGGTTACTCCAAGCGGAGTCTCCCTTTTTTTCCAAAAATTGGGCCCCACACACCCACCCATTCAGTGGCAGCAGTTGTGCCCCAGTTGTACACTTCACAGCTAGATTTGCATCAAGCACATTCAAAAATACGTCATTCTTATCCGTCCCCAGGATGACACCGGGGTAGGTAGCAAAGTCTTTCCTGATCCCAGCTCTGTTCATCTTGGCTTCTTTTAAAAACACAGCAAGCAAGGGTTACTCCAAGCGGAGTCTCCCTTTTTTTCCAAAAATTGGGCCCCACACACCCACCCATTCAGTGGCAGCAGTTGTGCCCCAGTTGTACACTTCACAGCTAGATTTGCATCAAGCACATTCAAAAATACGTCATTCTTATCCGTCCCCAGGATGACACCGGGGTAGGTAGCAAAGTCTTTCCTGATCCCAGCTCTGTTCATCTTGGCTTCTTTTAAAAACACAGCAAGCAAGGGTTACTCCAAGCGGAGTCTCCCTTTTTTTCCAAAAATTGGGCCCCACACACCCACCCATTCAGTGGCAGCAGTTGTGCCCCAGTTGTACACTTCACAGCTAGATTTGCATCAAGCACATTCAAAAATACGTCATTCTTATCCGTCCCCAGGATGACACCGGGGTAGGTAGCAAAGTCTTTCCTGATCCCAGCTCTGTTCATCTTGGCTTCTTTTAAAAACACAGCAAGCAAGGGTTACTCCAAGCGGAGTCTCCCTTTTTTTCCAAAAATTGGGCCCCACACACCCACCCATTCAGTGGCAGCAGTTGTGCCCCAGTTGTACACTTCACAGCTAGATTTGCATCAAGCACATTCAAAAATACGTCATTCTTATCCGTCCCCAGGATGACACCGGGGTAGGTAGCAAAGTCTTTCCTGATCCCAGCTCTGTTCATCTTGGCTTCTTTTAAAAACACAGCAAGCAAGGGTTACTCCAAGCGGAGTCTCCCTTTTTTTCCAAAAATTGGGCCCCACACACCCACCCATTCAGTGGCAGCAGTTGTGCCCCAGTTGTACACTTCACAGCTAGATTTGCATCAAGCACATTCAAAAATACGCCATAATTAACCGTCCCCAGGATGATACCAGGGTAGGTAGCAAAGTCTTTCCTGATCCCAGCTCTGTTCATCTTGGCTTCTTTTAAAAACAATGTAAGCAAGGGTTACTCCAAGCGGAGTCTCCCTTTTTTTCCAAAAATTGGGCCCCACACACCCACCCATTCAGTGGCAGCACTTGTGCCCTAGTTGCAAACAGGATGTTTTGATTTGCATCAAGCACATTCCAAATCAACAAGCATTTACTCTCCCCAGGATGACACAGGGGTAGTAAATTCCTTCTGGATCCATGACTTGTTCATTTTGATGAACGTCAGTCTGTCCACATTGTCACTGGACAGACGCGTGCGCTTATCTGTCAGCACACACCCAGCAGCACTGAATACACGTTCAGAGACAACGCTGGCAGCTGGACACGACAAAATCTCCAAGGCGTAAGTTGCGAGCTCTGGCCATTTTTCTAGGTTTGAAGCCCAAAAGGAGCAAGGCTCCAGTTGCACAGTCATGGCATCGATGTTCATTTGGAGATACTCCTGTATCATCCTCTCCAGCCGTTGACTATGTGTCAGACTTGTTGTCTCTGGTGGCCTTGCAAAAGAGGGTCTAAAAAAATTATGAAAAGATTCCATAAAATTGCTGTTACCGGCACCAGATACGGTCCTACTGGTACGGGTAGACTGTTGAAGATGACGAGACCGTCCCATGTTTGTCAAGTTACAACTGGGAGATTCACTCCCTGCACCTGCACGGTTGTTTGGTGGAAAAGCCGAGCTAAGATCTAGTAACAGCTTCTGCTGATACTCCTGCATACGTGCGTCCCTTTCTATGGCTGGAATTATGTCACAAAATTTGGACTTGTACCGGGGATCTAATAGTGTGGCAATCCAGTAGTCATCATCACTTCTAATTTTGACAATACGACTGTCATGTTGGAGGTAGTGCAACAAAAAGGCACTCATGTGTCTTGCGCAGCCATGCGGACCAAGTCCACGCTGTGTTTGTGGCATAGAGGTGCTACCCGTTCTTTCTTCCTCTGACATCTGACCCCAACCTCTTTCAACTGAAATTTGACCAAGGTCTCCCTCATCCGCTGAGTCTTCCATGTCCATGGACAGTTCGTCCTCCATTTCTTCATGTTCTCCTGCACCTTGCTCAACATTTCGCCTGCTACTATGCGCCCTTGTCGATCCCTGTCCCCCATGGTCCCATGCCTGCTGCGTTGGTGATGATGAACGTCTGGACCTTGGTGATGTTGTTGTCCCTTGCGCATATGAATCCTCCTGTAGTTCCTCCCCTTCATGTTGTCCCACCCCCTGACTCCGAATAGTGTTTAGCGTTTGCTCCAGCATGTAAATGACTGGAATCGTCATGCTGATAATGGCATGTCAGCGCTAAACATATTCGTCGCCATGTCGAAACTGTGCAGAAGGGTGCATAGGTCCTTGATCTGAGACCACTCCATCAGGGTGATCTGCCCCACCTCTGCATCTCGTTGGCCCAGGCTATACGTCATGACGTATTGCACCAGGGCTCTGCGGTGCTGCCACAGTCGCTGTAACATGTGGAGAGTTGAATTCCAGCGTGTCGCCACATCGCATTTCAGGCGATGAACCGGCAGGCCGAAAGACTTCTGGAGCGATGCAAGTCGCTCAGCTGCGGCGCTTGAACGGCGGAAGTGAGCAGACAGTTTTCGTGCCCTGTTCAGAAGGCCATCTAGGCCGGGATAGTGTGTTAAAAATTGCTGCACGACAAGGTTCAACACGTGAGCCATACAAGGTACGTGTGTCACCTTGCCCAGGCGAAGGGCCGCACCCAGGTTTGCAGCATTGTCGCACACGGCCTTACCAGGCTGCAGGTTGAGTGGAGACAACCATTTATTAAACTCGGACCGCAGAGCTGACCACAACTCCTCAGCTGTGTGACTCTTATTACCAAGACATGTCAAGCTAAAGACCGCATGATGCCGTTGCGCTCTGCTGCCAGCATAGTAATGAGGGGTGCGTGATTCCTTCTGCGCAGTGAGAACGCTGGTGGCCTGACCAGGCAGGCTTGGGGCGGAGGTGGAGGACCCAGATGAGGTGGAGGATGCAGAAGCAGTGGCGGAACTTGGACAGACAGAGGATTGACACACAAGTCGTGGGGACGGCAAGACTTGTGCAGCAGACCCTTCACCATCTATCACCATAGTTACCCAGTGCCCAGTCAGCGACATGTAACGTCCCTGTCCATGCTTACTGGTCCAAGTATCGGTGGTGAAATGCACCCGTTCACACACAGAGTTTCTCAAGGAAGCGGTGATGTTGTGTGCGACATGCTGGTGTAGCGCGGGCACACCTTTCTTAGAGAAGTAGTGGCGACTAGGCATCTGGTACTGGGGCACAGCGACAGACATAAGGTCTCTAAAATCCTGTGTGTCCACTAGGCGGAAAGGCAGCATTTCGGTAGCCAACAGCTTACAGAGGGATAGAGTCAACCTCTTAGCTTTGTCATGGGTCGGAGGAAGTGGCCTTTTATTTGACCACATCTGAGGGACAGAGATCTGGCTGCTGTGTGTAGACGGTGTTGAGTAGGGTGTCCCTGGAAAAATGCAGTTTTGTGAGGAAAGTGCAGGCGGAGACATGATGTTGCCTTCATCCAACGTTGGTGCTATCGATGTCTGAGAGAGCTGTACACACTCACTTGTTTCCCCTTCCAAACCAACTGACGACCTTACAAGCAAACTGCCTGTTGCGGTTACAGTGGTGGAAGTTTTGCGTGGAAAAACAGGTGTGACAGCTGTCCCCACAGTCCTAGAAGATGAAGAGCGCGCGGATGCACTGGAAGGGGCGGGCGGTGGATGGTTCGCTCCGCTAGGCCGCATTGCAGCACGGTGAGCTTCCCACCGGGACTTATGATATTTAGTCATGTGACGATTCATGGAAGAAGTTGTCAAACTGCTGAGGTTTTGACCTCTACTAACAGAATCATGACAAATGTTACATATCACATGAGTTGGGCGATCTTTTTCGATGTGAAAAAAGGACCAGGCTAGGCAAGGCTTAGAGGCCATGCGACCTGTTGATCCACCCCGAATAATGCTCATAGGCAGAGTGGTGGCTGAGGATGCAGTTGTAGACATGCTACCAGTGCTCCGACTCTGTCCAGGAAGGCGCAAGGTAACTTCGTCGTCGGTTGCATCCTCCTCCACCGCCTCTGTTGACCTCCTCGAGTGCCTGACTGGGGGTTGACAGTAGGTGGGATCTAGAACGTCATCATCAATTGTTGTGTTTGCACTCCCCTCCCCCTCAGACCGAGCCTCTTCTTGCCCTGACCGAATATTTAAGTTGTCATCCCAATCGGGTATCTGCGTCTCATCTTCATCAGTATGTTCCTCATTGTCTATAACCACAGGTGTTACAGTTTGTGACAAAGGGTCAACATTATGCTCAGAAACTTGGTCCTCACGGCCTGAATCAGAGTCACAAAGGTTCTGGGCATCACTGCAGACCATTTCCTGTTCTGTACTCACTGTAGCTTGGGAGCAGACCTCTGATTCCCAGGCTATAGTGTGACTGAACAGCTCTGCAGACTCAGCCATCTCAGTTCCACCATACTGTGCAGGGCTGATGGAGACTTCAGAGCTGGGAGAAATCAAGTGTGATTGGGATGACAACTCAGAGGACTGGTGTTTTTTGGATGCGGTACTTGAAGTGGCTGAGAGGGCACTTGTTGGACCACTTGAGATCCATTCAAGCATTTTCCTTTTTTGCCCATCATCTACCTTTGTTCCTCTTGTTCGTGTCCGTAAAAAAGGGAGCACATCGGATTGTCCACAATAAGTAGTAGACATCTTACTTTTGCTAGTAGATGGTCTATCTGCAGCAGATGATAATGGAGCTTTGCCACCTTCCCCACTGACAAAACCTTTTTTGCCTTTTCCACCACGCCTCTTCCCCTTTCCACCAGCATCTGTCATTTTGCCACTCATGTTGATTGCGACAAGATTGTGGACTGAAAATGTGGTAGTAAAAATTGAGAGGTGGTGAAGATTGCAGTGGTGGTCTAGCTTTATTAACAGCAGAATAATAAAGAATAAATATCCCTGACAATGTAACTTAGTTATAATTAGTTGGAGTGTGCAACGCAGGCAGACGTGCTGCAAATGTCTTGGCACTAGTGGGACTAAAGCAAAGTCCAATAGCCACGTAAAGGATGCCACTAGGTACACTAAGTGTTTGCTAGTATAATGGCTTAGTTATAATTAGTTGGAGTGTGCAACGCAGGCAGATGCGCTCTGCAAATGTCTTGGCACTAGTGGGACTATAGCAAAGTCCAATAGCCACGTATAGGATGCCACTAGGTACACTGAGTGTGTGCTAGTATAATGGCTTAGTTATAATTAGTTGGAGTGTGCAACGCAGGCAGATGCGTTCTGCAAATGTCTTGGCACTAGTGGGACTAAAGCAAAGTCCAATAGCCACGTATAGGATGCCACTAGGTACACTAAGTGTTTGCTAGTATAATGGCTTAGTTATAATTAGTTGGAGTGTGCAACGCAGGCAGATGCGCTCTGCAAATGTCTTGGCACTAGTGGGACTATAGCAAAGTCCAATAGCCACGTATAGGATGCCACTAGGTACACTAAGTGTTTGCTAGTATAATGGCTTAGTTATAATTAGTTGGAGTGTGCAACGCAGGCAGATGCGCTCTGCAAATGTCTTGGCACTAGTGGGACTATAGCAAAGTCCAATAGCCACGTATAGGATGCCACTAGGTACACTGAGTGTGTGCTAGTATAATGGCTTAGTTATAATTAGTTGGAGTGTGCAACGCAGGCAGATGCGCTCTGCAAATGTCTTGGCACTAGTGGGACTATAGCAAAGTCCAATAGCCACGTATAGGATGCCACTAGGTACACTGAGTGTGTGCTAGTATAATGGCTTAGTTATAATTAGTTGGAGTGTGCAACGCAGGCAGATGCGCTCTGCAAATGTCTTGGCACTAGTGGGACTATAGCAAAGTCCAATAGCCACGTATAGGATGCCACTAGGTACACTGAGTGTGTGCTAGTATAATGGCTTAGTTATAATTAGTTGGAGTGTGCAACGCAGGCAGATGCGCTCTGCAAATGTCTTGGCACTAGTGGGACTATAGCAAAGTCCAATAGCCACGTATAGGATGCCACTAGGTACACTGAGTGTGTGCTAGTATAATGGCTTAGTTATAATTAGTTGGAGTGTGCAACGCAGGCAGATGCGTTCTGCAAATGTCTTGGCACTAGTGGGACTAAAGCAAAGTCCTATAGCCACGTATAGGATGCCACTAGGTACACTAAGTGTTTGCTAGTATAATGGCTTAGTTATAATTAGTTGGAGTGTGCAACGCAGGCAGATGCGCTCTGCAAATGTCTTGGCACTAGTGGGACTATAGCAAAGTCCAATAGCCACGTATAGGATGCCACTAGGTACACTGAGTGTGTGCTAGTATAATGGCTTAGTTATAATTAGTTGGAGTGTGCAACGCAGGCAGATGCGCTCTGCAAATGTCTTGGCACTAGTGGGACTATAGCAAAGTCCAATAGCCACGTATAGGATGCCACTAGGTACACTGAGTGTGTGCTAGTATAATGGCTTAGTTATAATTAGTTGGAGTGTGCAACGCAGGCAGATGCGCTCTGCAAATGTCTTGGCACTAGTGGGACTATAGCAAAGTCCAATAGCCACGTATAGGATGCCACTAGGTACACTGAGTGTGTGCTAGTATAATGGCTTAGTTATAATTAGTTGGAGTGTGCAACGCAGGCAGATGCGCTCTGCAAATGTCTTGGCACTAGTGGGACTATAGCAAAGTCCAATAGCCACGTATAGGATGCCACTAGGTACACTGAGTGTGTGCTAGTATAATGGCTTAGTTATAATTAGTTGGAGTGTGCAACGCAGGCAGATGCGCTCTGCAAATGTCTTGGCACTAGTGGGACTATAGCAAAGTCCAATAGCCACGTATAGGATGCCACTAGGTACACTAAGTGTTTGCTAGTATAATGGCTTAGTTATAATTAGTTGGAGTGTGCAACGCAGGCAGATGCGCTCTGCAAATGTCTTGGCACTAGTGGGACTATAGCAAAGTCCAATAGCCACGTATCGGATGCCACTAGGTACACTGAGTGTGTGCTAGTATAATGGCTTAGTTATAATTAGTTGGAGTGAGCAACGCAGGCAGATGCGTTCTGCAAATGTCTTGGCACTAGTGGGACTAAAGCAAAGTCCAATAGCCACGTATAGGATGCCACTAGGTACACTAAGTGTTTGCTAGTATAATGGCTTAGTTATAATTAGTTGGAGTGTGCAACGCAGGCAGATGCGCTCTGCAAATGTCTTGGCACTAGTGGGACTATAGCAAAGTCCAATAGCCACGTATAGGATGCCACTAGGTACACTGAGTGTGTGCTAGTATAATGGCTTAGTTATAATTAGTTGGAGTGTGCAACGCAGGCAGATGCGCTCTGCAAATGTCTTGGCACTAGTGGGACTATAGCAAAGTCCAATAGCCACGTATAGGATGCCACTAGGTACACTGAGTGTGTGCTAGTATAATGGCTTAGTTATAATTAGTTGGAGTGTGCAACGCAGGCAGATGCGCTCTGCAAATGTCTTGGCACTAGTGGGACTATAGCAAAGTCCAATAGCCACGTATAGGATGCCACTAGGTACACTGAGTGTGTGCTAGTATAATGGCTTAGTTATAATTAGTTGGAGTGTGCAACGCAGGCAGATGCGCTCTGCAAATGTCTTGGCACTAGTGGGACTATAGCAAAGTCCAATAGCCACGTATAGGATGCCACTAGGTACACTGAGTGTGTGCTAGTATAATGGCTTAGTTATGAGTTGGAGTGTGCAGAGGACAAGAGGGTACAGTGGCAGGATTGTGGTGCTCTGGGTAGAGGAATGGAAGCCTGCCTTTCTATTCCCTCCTAATGGTGAAATGCAGGGAGGAAATCCCTGACCTTGGCTGCACAGACGCTGGCGCTGTTTTCAGGACCTGTCACCTTAACTCTGACCCTGCCGGTTTGAGCCCTTAAAAGGACTGCTATAAAGTGCTCTCCCTATGCTGTCTAACGCTGTTTATGCAGCGCATACAGCTGTATCAGCGATAGGACTCAAGACGGAGCTGCGACAGTGATGTCTGACACCAAAGACGCAGAAGGCAGATAATGGCGTCCGTGAAGAAAATGTCCGGTTTTATAATGCAGGGACATGTGACATGCAGATCCTATCACACATGCCGTTGCTTCTCTGGCTCAAAGTCCACTTAGCTGTGTGTGTGTCTGTGATTGGCTGACATGCTGGCCCGCCCCACAAGACGCGCGCGCTTAGGGAAGGAAGACAAGAAAAAAAAAAAAAAAAAATGGCCATTATAGAAACAGCAGTGATCTGAAGGCGCTGTTCACGCACACTATACACTGAAATGTGATAATAGTTTGATTCACAGAGTGACTTACACTATTACAGCAGAAACCAAGCTATGATTTAGCTGTTTTTTGGCTGCTAGAACCGTTCTCGAACGTTTCTAGAACTATCGAGCTTTTGCAAAAAGCTCGAGTTCTAGTTCGATCTAGAACATGCCCCAAAATCACTCGAGCCTAGAACTGGAGAACCACGAACCACGAACCGCGCTCAACTCTAGTATTCATATCAGTATAACATCAAGCTGCAAACAACATCTTTTCTATTAAATAATATACTTTAAACTGTCTCATTTTTTTTTATTGCATGATATGCTATGTATGTAGATTACAAGAAAGTGAGGTTTAGAAGATATAGGTTTCTAAGTGGAAAGTGAGAATGAAGGTGGAGGAATAGACTCTGTAAAATAGTAAATCAGTAGCAGTAATCTCAGATATAAAGGTATTAAATATTTATTTAGTCATACCTCCCAAATTTTGAAAAACAGAAAAAAGGGACAAGTTATGCAGTGCACCTAGAGCGCAGCAGCAAATTTTGAACACGTCTATTGATGGGCGATCCCCACGATGTTTGGGATTGGGAGCCTTGCCCAATCATTTAGTAAAGATCAGGATCGGGAACGAGGTAATGTGAACTTGTGTCTGATCATGGAACTCGGGCTTTACAGTTATGGAATGGAGCGGGGGGGGGCTGTAAAATAAAGAATATAGTTAATAATAAACATTATCATTATACTTACAGGTTCTGCTGCGAATCCTTCAGACTCTGTCTCGCGGCCGCTTCTTTTTCTACGTCCGATCATTGCTGTGCCCACTGGTAAGCACCACTGCCTAAAGGACCTTTCATGATGTCATAGCCATGTGACCAGTCTGGTGTGAATGTTGTACAGACATTGACTTACTGATTGGTCACATGACTATGACATCATAGAAGGTCCTGTTAACTGAACTTTGATTGTCACGGTGCGAGTGTCGCATCGCATCACGGCGCACAATCTCCCGACAGGAGCAGGTCAGCTGTATGTATTTCCATGCAGCTGAGGCGCTCCTGTCTGGAGAGTGTCAGGCCATGCGGGGTGATGCAATGTGAGACGTAAGTTGAATCATAATATCACTGTCAGTCTGCTTTTCGTTCTGTACAGAGCGATGTAGCATAGTTGACAATGCTCTCTCTGCTTCTCACTCTGTACAGCCACTTGTCTTTACAAAATGGTGAAGCAGAGTTGACATTGCTCTACCTGTAGACTATGTTGGACTAAGGAGTTTTTTATAATAAAGATGGAAGCTCTAAATTGTTTTGTTTTATTTCTTAAGTAAAAAAAAAAATTCCAAGTGTTGTGGTTTTTTTTACTTTATAATGCAGGGACAGGTTTGGCTTCTGGGTTTCCTGCCTTCACTACAGGTCAAGATTACCAAATGCTCCTTTGTGTCTAAAGGCCGCTTTACATGCAACGACATTGCTAACGAGATGCACATCGGGCCTCGTTAACGACGTTGTTGCGTGTGAAACACAGGAACGACCGTTAACGATCAAAATTGCTCACCTTATCGTTGATCGTTGACGCGTTGTTCCTTTCACGAATATCGTTGCTGTTGCAGGACGCAGGTTGTTTGTGGTTCCTGCGGCAGCACACATCGCTATGTGTGGCACCGCAGGAACGAGGAACTACATCGTACCTGCGGCCACCGGCAATGAGGAAGGAAGAAGATGGGTGGGATATTCCACCCGCTCATCTCCTCCCCTCATTCTCTATTGGACTGCTGCCATGTGACATCGCTGTGACGCCGCACGAACCACCCCCTTAGAAAGGAGGCCGTTCACCAGCCACAGTGACGTCGCACAGAAGGTAAGTTCGTGTGACGGGTGTAAGCGATGTTGTGCGCCACGGGCAGTGATTTGCCCGTGACACACAACCAACGGAGGCGGGTATGCTTGCTATCAATATCGATAGCGATATCGCAGCATGTAAAGTGCCCTTTAGTCTGGTAAGTGGCCCATTGGCAGATCTGCTGCCTCCAGACAATAACTTCACAAGTTTGAATTCTAGGGAGACCAGACAAGAGAACTGTTAATTTATGCACAGCAGAAATATTGGCCTAGCACCCCCTCCAAGGAGGAGGAAAATGAGGGAGAGGTAAGAGAAAGTCAGAACAAAAGACCTGACTAATCAGACTGAGCCCTTTTTATCTGTACATTCATCTAACAGGTTGCATAAAATGGATACAGATCATCTTTTAGGCCATAAGAAATGCTTTCATTCCAAAATGGATTTTTTGTCAAAGGCTATAGAAAAAAATTGTAATGTATATACACACAGAGGGCTATTCATCAAAGCTATCCTGACAGAAATCTAGATGGATCATGTTCCTCCTCATTTCATTTGAGGCCTAGATACAAAAAGAGGTCGAGGTTTTAATCAGATCCTCTTAACACTGGTAGGTACATTCACACACTTCAAAATGTGCTCTAAGGATATCAAATTATCATATTTTTACATGTGTTGCATAGTGAAATTATTGTTTACATTGGTTGCACCGCGCATTGTTTTAATAAAATTATCTCTTTTTCATATTGAACAATGCTTTTAAATAAATTTTGATTTTGTTTTTCGCTTGTGTATTTTAAGTCTGTAGACATATTTTTCAAAATATTGCATGCTCAAGCTATAGAATTTTTTCTGAAATTTTAGCAGAAACGTTGTGCAAAAGTATTAAAAAAAAGTAAGAAACACTATTCAGTTAATAAGGCAAAGTTCACTTTTTATTTATACCATGGACTTTTAATAATTCTTGACATTTTTTTACAAGTGTTTTTGCTGGCAATTTATTGTTTTTTTCTCAATTTGTTCATACACAAAAGAGAAGTTTATAGGAAAGCACAGAAGAAAATATGCATGCTTATTCCATAACTTGAGAATAAGACATGGAACACACATTCCCAAATCATACATTTGTCTAATGTAGCAAACAAACTTAATATTTTCACATATACCTCAGAAACAAAAATTATAGATTTTTCTGAGATATACAGTATGTGAAAATATTAACAGGCTTTTTCTTTAATTTAACTAATCATTGAATTTCTACTTGAATATGCAAATGAAATGGGTGGTTCAGCCACAATCTAACTGGCTTTCTATGTGATATATTGATGTGCATTTGATAGTTTGGTAGATGTGTTGGAAAAGGATATCAGCTGAAGTGCGTATTTTGTGCTTTGTTCCGTAAATTTATGGAACAAATTGCTTATATTTGAAAATTTGGAGTGCCGGTCCATTTTTTAGCTACATTATGTGGATGCCTTCCCTGGACTCATGCACCGACAACTGAGTGCTGCCTGGAACCTTTCTTCTTATATATTCGTCTAATGCCATTAAGAAAAAATCTACAAAGCTGAACATGAGGTTATTAGTTTAACATCCCAATCAAACTGTATGAAGCACACTACAATGTCACAGTAAGCCTTTCAGTGAGTCCCTATTTCCTAACCATAAAGGTGCCTACACCAGAGAAATGACAGCAAACTTGCAGGCAAACCCCCCACCACTCCAAGCCACTCCACCTCAAAGGCACACTATCAGAACCTTATTTTTAGTTTTGTACATTTTTGCCAGGGGCATTAAATCAATATATGATTTTTGGATGTGAGGTGTATATCTTTTTCTTTTTCTCTGGCATATTGCATTATTGTTCCCTGTGTTTTTACTTTACTTGGACCAGCACTTCTCCAATTTGGCAGAGACATTTTTATTTTGCAGGATACTTCAAGAGGAGTTCTGCCTACTTTTGCTTTCAGTTCACAGTCTCACAGCATGGGAAAAGTGAGCTTTCCAGCTCTTTTCACTAGGTAGTGGTGTGGTGTGTCAGCCATTGTTGCTATGGTTTTGTGCCTGTGGACCAGTTTGGCCTGGATCCATAGGGTGTCAGTGTGCTGCCCCCACATCAGCAGCCGAGCTGCTCGGATCCGGATCCGCGGTGGCTCGAGGGGCGTCCGGACCCGGGGTCATGTGGCCACTCAAATGAAGGGGGTATTTACAGGGGATAGCATATCTACAGTTTGTGATGCCACCCGTGGTGTGTGGTAAGGTTGGAGTACCACCGCTGCCATTCGGGAGAACCCGGGGTGAAAACAGGGGGCAGACAGGTGTTGCGACCCTCCACGGGTGGGTAGGGGCCCCGGGACTCGGTGATGGTGTTGGGGAGTGCTGTTGAGGGGTGGAAGGGTCAGTTGTGTACTCACTCAGTCTATGAAGCTGACACCGACAACTTGGTAAACCAAAGTTCTGGACACCGCTGCCGCTGAGGGGAGCTTGTTTGGGTCCCGTCACCCGGTGGTGTTGCATGATGATCTGTGACCTCTTCCCTGGCACTTACTCTGCTTCTTAGTTGGCTCTGGTAGCTTGAAACTAGTCGGGTCCCGCTCCCCAGTGTGGCTAACTGTGGGAGCTGACTCTCAGGGTTCATGCTTGGGATTTTCTGGACCGTTTTGTTGAAAGTCCTATCCCCCTCATTGCACTAGTACCCCAAATTTGGAGCAGGTGGAGAGCAGATCTTGAATGCTCCGTTCTCGTTGGGTGAATTGTCAGGTTGCCTGAAGCTACTCCCTGACCTAGGATTCACGTACCCGTCATGTCCTGGTCCCAGACCGGTGATGGTACAAGGCCGCCGGCTGTGCTCTTCGACAATACCGTGCCCCTTGTTATGATCCCCTGTGACCGGGGGTCCAACTCCTACTAGGCCCAGACCACCGTCTGCCACCTAGTTACTTCCAAGGAGCCCGGCTCCTGACTTCCTCTCTCCTTCACTTCCAACACGACACTGGCCTACTCCTGACACTCCTGACCCCCCCCTTACCAATCCCCCAAGTGGGCGACCCTATTCCACTCAGGCCATCCACTGGTGTGTTTGATGGGTGTGGTGCAGAGTGTTCCTAGGATTTTGATTAGCTGTTTTTGGCAACACCAAACGTTAAGGACCCATAACCAAGGAGGAGGTGGATATTGCACAGAGGGCAGATTGCACAATTCCCTGTGACGACCTGATAGGCCAGGGCGTCACATCAGCCTCACAGCATTGGTGGTGTGGTGCACCAGGTCACCTAACTAGATGGTTCACAGCAGCTATGATGGAGATTTGTGCATGGAGCCACATCTTTTGAGTTCACGACTCACTGAGAGATTCACCATAATGTAGTTGAAGTCTTCATAGAGTCTGGTCAGAATGTGAAACTAAAGGGTGCTTTACACGTTGCGACATCACTAGCGATTGCTTTTCGCGAGCGACAGCACCCGCCCCGTCATTCGTGCAATGTAGTGTATGCTGCCGTAGCGAACATTATTGCCACGGCAGCATCACACGCACATACCTTGTCAGCGATGTTGCTGTGATCGCCGAACAATCCCTCCTTCAAGGGGGAGGTGCATTCGGCGTCATAGCGACGTCACTGCGGCGTCACTAAGCGGCCGGAAAATAGAAGCGGAGGGGCGGAGATGAGCGGGACGTAACATCCCACCCTTCTTCTTTCTTCCTCATTGCCGGTGGCGGCAGGTAAGGAGTTGTTTGTCGCTCCTGCGGTGTCACACATAGCGATGTGTGATGCCGCAGGAACGACGAACAACATCGCTATGTACGAGACAACGATTTTTGGTTTTAGGACGACCTCTCCAAAACCAATGATTTTTGTCTCTTTTGCGATCGTTTAGGGTCGCTCGTACGTGTTACACGCTGCGATGTCGCTAACGGCGCCGTATGTGCGTCACAAACACCGTGACCCCGATGATAAATTGTTAGTGATATCGCAGCATGTAAAGTACCCTTAAGAACCTCATGTTCAAGTTAGTACATTTTTGCCTGCCGGCATTAGATCAGTGTAGGATTTTTGAAAGTGTTGTCCATGTTTTTTTTTCTACATTTCTGGCAAACCTCAATATTTACACTATTCTATTTTGTAGGAAAAAAAAATTAATGCAGAAGAAAAAGCATCAAAATGCAAAAAAAGCATTAAAGACCAAACTCTATCATTTGAAAGCACAAAAAGAGAGGTTAAAAGCACCATGTAAGATGCAATAAAAATAATGTGGGTGAAACCAGTTAAACAGCCTTATTTTCAAGCAAAGAAAGCTATTGTCTCATAATTGGAAAAATAAATGTTTTATCTACATGTATGGCAATTACTAAATGTTGTACACATAGTGTAAATCGATTTGTACAAACCAGTTCATCATCTGCCTGATGGGAGCTTTATTACCTACAAAGAATTGCACACCATGACCCAATCATAAAACAATATTTTAATTTTTTATTTGTATAAAATATAACACACAACTTTATTTTAAAAATGTGGATTAAGTGACAATAAGCCATGAAAGTGCACTCCTTCTGGACAGTACATTACAATATGTTGTTAAAATATTTCAAAATTTACTGTTGGTCTCTCTACCTGAAGTACAACCCCTAGCAAAAATTATGGACTCACCTGGCTCTGAGGATGTTCTTTCAGTTGTTTACTTTTGTTAAAAAAAAAGAAGATCACAGACATGGCACAAAACTAAAGTCATTTGAAATGGCAACTTTCTGGCTTTAAGAAACACTAAAAAAAATCATGAAAACATAATGTGCTAGCCAGTAACGGTTACTTTTCATGACCAAACAAGGGGAAAAATTATGGAATCACTCAAATATGAGGAAAAAATTATGGAATCACCCTGTAAATTTTCATTCCAAAAACTAACATCTGCATCAAATAAGATCTGCTCGTTAGTCTGCATCTAAAAAAGAGTGATCACACCTTGGAGAGCTGTTGCACCAAGTGGACTGAAATGAATCATGGCTCCAACACAAGAGATGTCAATTGAAACTAAAAGTGGGTAAATCATCACGCAATGTTACAAAAGATGTTGGTTGTTCACATTCAGCTGTGTCTAAAATCTGGACCAAATACAAACAACATGGGAAGGTTGTTAAAGGCAAGCATACTGGTAGACTAAGGAAAACATCAAAGCATCAAGACAGGAAACTTAAAGCAATATGTCTCAAAAACAGGACATGCACAAAAAAACAAATGAGGAACGAATGGGAAAAAACTGGATTTAATGTCTGTGACCGAACTGTAAAAAAAGCCTAAAGGAAATGGGATTTACATACAGAAAAGGTAAACAATAAAAAAATGACTGCCTGAAGAGAACATGCAAATTTCCACAGTCGTTGATGATATGGGACTGCATGTCAGGTAAAGGCACTGGGGAGATGGCTGTCATTACATCTTCAATAAATGCCCAAATTTACATTGAAATTTTGGACACTTTTTTTATTTCACCAATTAAAAGGATGTTTGGGGATGATGAAATAATAATTTGTCAATATGATAATGCATCCTGCCATAGAAAAAAAACTGTGAAAACATTCCTTGAAAGAAGACACATAAGGTCAATGACATGGCCTGCAAATAGTCCGGATCTTAATACAATTGAAAATCTTTGGTGGAAGTTGAAGAAAATGGTCCATGACAAGGCTCCAACCTGCAAAGCTGATCAGGCAACAACAATCAGAGAAAGTTGGAGCCATATTGATGAAGAGTACTGTTTGTCACTCATTAAGTCCATGCCTCAGAGACGGCAAGCTGTTATAAAAGCCAGAGGTGGTGCAGCAAAATACTAGTGATGTATTGGAGTGTTCTTTTGTTTGTTTGTTTTTCATGATTCCATAATTTTTTCCCTGTTTTGGTCTTGAAAAGTAACTGATACTGGCTAGCACATTATGTTTTCATGATTTTTTTTTTAGTGTTTCTTAAAGCCAGAAAGTTGCCATTTGAAACAACTTTAGTTTTGTGCCATGTCTGATCTGCTTTTTTTAAACAAAAGTAAACAACTGAATGAACATCCTCAGAGCCAGGTGAGTCCATAATTTTTGCCAGCGGTTGTATATAACATACACTGTGTGCAGAATTATTAGGCAAGTTGTATTTTACAGGATTTTTTTAATTATTGATCAACAACTATGTTCTCAAAAGACTCATAAATATCAAAGCTTAATATTTTTGGAAGTTGGAGTGGTTTTTTTTTAGATTTGGCTATCTTAGGAGGATATTTGTTTGTGCAGATAACTATTACTGTGCAGAATTATTAGGCAACTTTATAAAAAACAAATATATTCCCATCTCATTTTTTTTTCACCAGGTAAACCAATATAACCGCACAAAATTTAGAAATAAACATTTCTGACATGCAAAAACAAAACCCAAAAAATTAGTGACCAATATAGCCACCTTTCTTTATGATGACACTCAACAGCCTACCATCCATAGATTCTGTCAGTTGCTTGATCTGTTTATGATCAACATTGCATGCAGCAGCCACCACAGCCTGCCAGACTCTGTTCCAAAAGGTATATTGTTTGCCCTTCCTGTAGATCTTACATTTTATGAGGAACCACAGGTTCACTATGGGGTTCAGATCAGGTTAATAAGGGGGCCATGTCATTATTTTTTCATCTTTTAGACCTTTACTGGCCAGCCACACTGTGGAGTAGTTGGATGCATGTAATGGAGCATTGTCCTGCATGAAAATCATGTTTTTCTTGAACGATACTGACTTCTTCCTGTACCACTGCTTGAAGAATTTGTCTTCCAGAAACTGGCAGTAGGTCTGGGAGTTGAGCTTCACTCCATCCTCAACCCGAATAAGTCCCACAAGTTCATCTTTGATGATACCAGCCCATTTCAGTACTCCATCTGGCTGGTGGCTGAGTCAGAGTGGAGCTCTCTGCCCTTTACTGATCCAGCCTCTGGTCCATCCATCTGGCCCATCAAGAGTCACTCTCATTTCATCAGTCCATAAAACCTTTGAATAATCAGTCTTAAGATATTTCTTAGCCCAGTCTTGATGTTTTATCTTATGTTTCTTGTTCAAAGGTGGTGGTTTTTCATACTTGCTTACCTTGGCCATGTTCCTGAGTATGGCATACCTTGTGCTTTTTGATACTCCAGTAACGTTGCAACTCTCAAATATGGCCAAACTGGTGGCAAATGGCATCTTGGCAGTTTCATGCTTGATTTTTTTCAATTCATGGGCAGGTATTTTGCGCCTTTTTTGCCCAACGCGCTTCTTGCGACCCTGTTGGCTATTTGCCATGAAACGCTTGATTATTTGGTGATCACGCTTCAAAAGTTTGGCAATTTCAAGACTGCTGCATCCCTCTGCAAGATATCTCACAATTTTGGACTTTTCACAGCCCGTCAAATCTGTCTTCTAACCCATTTTGCCAAAGGAAAGGAAGTTGCCTAATAATTAAGCACACCTTATATAGGGTGTTGATGTCATTACACCACACCCCTCATTACAGAGATGAACATCACCTGATTTACTTAATTGGTTGTTGGCTCTCAAGCCTATACAGCTTGGAGTAGGACAACATGTATAAAAATTATCATATGATCAAAATACTCATTTGCCTAATAATTCTGCACACAGTGTACTGTCAGAAAGCAAAAAACAGTCACAAAAATCTGTTTATGTATATAGTTACTACGAGGTTTGCTGAATTGCAACATATAATAATCCAGTATCGTGAGCTTCCAATGTATAGAACACGATACAAAGAGTACCAATTATCTATCAATACTAAAAGTACCAATTATCTATTAATACCACCATCCATATATCTCTATATCTATAAAGGATTACACTGCTAGCCTCAGTAATTAATATTAGGCCACCAACCATTTAACCACTTGCAGCTACCAAAACTGAATTATCTTCTGACCCAATTGCACCCGCAATATCACTAGTAACCACTAGGGGGTGCGCTGCACAATTCAAAAGGATACCAATATACTATCTGCAAGATATATATAGCCTGAAAAATACAATAATAAATTAAGGTTCTATCGTTTAAACATTATCTGATTATCATGGTTTATGCTAGTAACCAGTTACCAATAAAGTACCTGCATGTATTTGCATGTACCTGCATGTACCATAGAAAACCAGAAATAAACATGCCTCACTCACATTAAATACATAAAAAACTGACAATATGGAGTTTACCTGATTGTTCAAGGGTGCCAAACTCCCGACGCGCGTTTCATTGTGCCAGACTTTCCAAGGGAAGATGGTGAAAATCAATTTGTATGAACCAGTTCATCATCTGCCTGATGGGAGCATTGTAAACTCCCTCAAACCTGACTTCACCTAGGTAGGAAGGATTAGCGTGCGCACAGCTATAGAGTCAAGGTGTTATGAACTGGGCTGTAAAACCCCCAGTACCAATATTGAGAAAATCACTGCACACTCTTATTTCATAATGTGTATAATTCTTTATTTGTAGACTTGCAAAATACACTTATAGGTGCAGGAAGGAGGCAGCAGGGTAACGTTTCGACCTTGAAAGGTCTTGTTCACAGTTTCCCTTAAGTTAGAATCTGTCAGACATTCATCTGATTTATGCTCCTTCACACTACATTCTAACATAAGCGACACTGTGTAGTAAGCCTGTGAAGGTTGAAATGTTAAATACACCCTGTCACGCCCTTCTTGCACCCAAGAGTGTATTTTCCACATCTACAAGTATAGCATAAAGCAAATTATGAAATAAGAGTGTGCGGTGATTTTCTCTACATCACATTCTTACCTGACTTCATCTCTGACTACTCCTAATTAGCCTGGCACAATGTCATCGTTGTGGACTGATGCACATGTGACATTACACCAAGTAACTAATCAAAAGGAGAACTGGGGATTCTTGTAGGTTCGACATAATTTAATGAGGACATTAAGCCAGGTCCTGCAAATTGATTCTCACCACCTGTAGCTCCTGGATCAAAAATCCATCTTCAGTAATTTAATAGCCATACATTTATATATTATTTTTATTAAGTAAAGTTTCTATAAACAGTTTTGTATAAGAATCATTCCTGGTACTGTTTTCTACCTAATTCCTCAAATTATTGCTTAATCAAAGATAAACCATACTCCCTCTGTAAACATGTCTAGATATATATGACAAATAGTAACATCAGAAATAATGGCCCAACTCATTAAGACCAGCAATAGTGATGCTGGTTTTGATGAAGTTTCATGTAGGATACATACAATTAACCATTGTGCATTTGATAAGTTGTGTGCATCTCCCTATGCTGCACCAAAATCTTATGGGTGCTTTACACGCTGCGACATTGCTAATGATATATCGTTGTTGTCACGTCGTTAGTGACACACATCCGGCGCTGGTAGCGACATCGCAGGAGCGATGAACAACGATCGCAAAATTGTTCAAAATCGGTGATCATTGACATGTCGCTCCTTTCCTAAATATTGTTGCTGCTGCAGGTACGATGTTGTTTTTCATTCCTGCGGCATCACACATCACTGTGTGTCACACCGAAGGAACGAAAAACATCTCCTTACCTGCGTCCACCGGCAATACGGAAGGTAGGAGGTGGGCGGCATGTTCCGGCCATTCATCTCCGCCCCTCCGCTTCTATTGGACGGCCACTTAGTGATGTCGCGGTCACGTCGCTGTGACGCCGAACGCATCTCCCCCTTGAAGGAGGTATTGTTCGGCGGTCACAGCGACGTCGCTGCACCGGTATGTGCATGTGACGCTGCCGTAGCTATATAGTTCGCTACGGCAGTGATCACCAAATGTCGCACGTACGACTGGGGCGGGTGCTATCGCGCACGACATCGCTAGCTATCGCTAGTGATGTTGCAGCATGTAAAGCACCCTGTACTCTAGTCCTTGACTGGAGTAAATATTCTGGCATAAATATTAGCACTGTTTATCATTACCGTATTTTTTGCACTGAATTATAAGAGGCACCCCAAATTTCGAGAAAAAAAGGGGAAGAAATATGGGGACAGTTTTTTTAATCTGGTGGTGTCTTACCGGGGAGGGAAGGCAGCATTGGTGGTGAAGTGGTGGTCAAAGGAGGCAGGGGCGATGCTGGAGTACAATGATACTGTGGGTGGTGGAGAGAGGGGCCCAGAGGTTCAGCGGTGCTGTCCTGGGGCTGCAGGCAGTGGCACTGTCCTGGGACTACAGGCGCTGCTCTGTCCTGGGGCAGTGGGCTTTGCTCTGTCCTGGGGCAGCGGGCTCTGCTATGTCCTGAGGCAGCGGGCACTACTCTGAGATGGGACAATGGGCACTGCTCTGTGCTGTGACAGCGGGCGCTGGTCTGTGCTAGTGCTCGCTGTGAGTGGGGAAGCACAAGCCATTCTAAAGGTCTCGGTGTTGCAGGCTTCAAAGGAATGGCGGCTGGAGTCAGCACATGCACAGATTGAGTTATTGGCTCAAAAACGAGCTGAGACTTTATCTGCACATGCGCCACTTCTGGGCACCATTTTCCTTAAATTTTTGGGAGGAAAAGTGCGTCTTCTAGTCCAAAAAATGCGGTAATAAAATAAGCTGTGGTGTCCTTACTTGAGATGAGAAAATCCGTGGAAGATCGATTTGGCAGGTACAGCTGAATCATATCATCATGGGTTCAGACTGGATCCGAACACCAATGGAAGTCACTGATTGGCAGTTCAAGTCTCCGCCCGTATATAGCCAGTCATAAGCAGAACACCTCCGGGGTAGGGTGGGCAGAGGTTTTCCATTTTTTGGGGGGAGTTGCAGACTACATCCGATCATGCTGTTGTTACCATCAGTGTGAGCCATTCAAACACTGCAAGTGGCTTGCGCTGAGCTGAGCTCCGAGAGTACCTGAGCAGAGCGATACTCACATGAGTGGTGAGCATACTTAAAGCACCTAAACTCGAACCCAAACTTTTTTTTTTTTAAAGTCGGTATTCGGCCAGAAAACCGAACACTGAGCCTTGGGTTCGCTCATCTCTAGTCCTTACTACTCCCCTGTGCCTCCCCAGGTCTGCCTATTTTAGTCGAGCTGAGAGAAACTGCCATGAAAAGGTTTAAATGCGCAAAGTTTTTGTAGAACTCTGAGGTGGTCAAAATTTTTGCTTCTTATTTCATAGCAACTCTGGCAAAATTACTTATATGAATCAGGGCAATAGTATCGATCTTCAGTATATCACAAAAGTGAACACACCCCTCAAATTTTCAAAAATATGTTATACTTTTTCATGGGACAGCAGTGAAGATATGAAACTTTTATACAATGTACAGTGTCAGTATACAGCTTGTACAACAGTGTAAAATTGATGTGTCGTCTAAATAACTCAACACACAGGCATTAATGTCTAAACTGGTGGGAACAAAAGTGAGTACACCACTAAGTGAAAATGGCCAACTTGTTCCCAATTAGCCTTTTTCATTGCCAGGTTTCATGTGAATCATTAGTGTTACAAAGTCTCAGGTGTGAATGGGGAGCAGGTGTGTTACATTTGGTGTTATCGCTCACATACTCTCTCATATTGGTCAATGGAAGATCAATATGTCTCTACATTGCAAAGAATTCTCTGAGACTCTGAAAAAAGAATTTTTGCTTTACATAAAGATGCCCTAGGCTTTAGGATTTGCCAAAACGCTGACAATGAGTTGCAGCCAAGACCATACAGTGGTTAAACAAGACAGGTTCCACTCAGAAGAGGCCTCGCACATGCTCAGCATCATATCCAGAGCTTGTCTTTTTAAACCAGACGTAAGACTGCAGTCAGTAATGCTGCAGAGGTTAAAGATGTGAGGGGCGTCAGCCTGTCAGTGTTCAGACCATACGCCACACACTGCATCAAATTGCTCTGCATGGCTGTCATCTCAGAAAGAAATCTCTTCTAAAGATGATGCACAAGAAAGCCTTCAAACAGCTTGCTGAAGGCAATTAGACTAAGTACATGGGTTACCTAAATCATTTCCTGTGATCTAATGGGACTAACATAAAATTATTTCTTTAAGATGGTGTCTAGTGTGTATGGCGACAACCAGGTGAGGAGAAGAAAGACAAAAGTGTCTTGCCTAAAGCTAAAGACAAGCATGGTGGTGAGAGTGTCTTGGTTTGGGGCTGGATGAGTGCTGCTGGCTGTGGGGAGCTACAATTCATTAGGGGAATCATGAGTGTCAACATGTACTTTCACACACTGAAGCATAATCCCCCTTTTTTCATAAACTGGGCTGCAGAATAGTATTCCAATAACCTCAAACACATCTGCAAGATGGCCAGCACCTTGCTAAATAAACTGTGGGTAAAGGTGCTGAACTTTCCAACTATGTCTCCAGACCTAAACCCTATTGAGCATCTGTGGGGCCTACTCAAATGGAAGGTAGAAGAGCGCAAGGTCTGTAAATTCTATCAGCGCCGTGATGTTTATCATGGAGGAGTGAAAGATGATTCCAATGGCTCTTATGAAGATCTAGTGAATTCCATGCCAAAGAACGTAAAGTCAGTGCTTGAAAATAATGGTGTCCACACAAAATATTGACACTTTGGCAACAATTTGGCTATTTTCACTTAGGGGTGTACTCACTTTTGTTTCCAGTGGTTGTAACATTTAAAGCTCACACTGGATTATAAGATGCACCACAAACTTAGAGACAAAAAGGGAAAAAAAATATGGGGTCCGTCTGTTGTTGTTATCCGGTGTTGTCTTACTGGAGGGGGAGATGAAGCAGTGGTGGAGCAGGGTCACAGGAGGCAGGGACAATTGTGGAGTGGGGCAATGCTAGGGCAGCAGGTGTCCCAGATGCTCACTGTGGATGGCAGAACTGTGAGGCAGGAGGTGAAACTGTCGTTGGTGCAGGCTACAAAGAATGGTGCCTGGAGTCAGCGCATGTACAGATTGATCTATCAGCTCAATCACAAGCCGAGATCTTATCTGCGCACGTGCCACCTCTTGGTTCCATTTTCCTTAAGTCCGCTGCTGGGAGATCAATGGGCTGGAGGCGGTACATACTGTGGAGACACGGGGCCCAGTGGGTGCTCTCGTCCGCTAAAACCGGCCGCCTTTAGAAAGACAACATGGCTCAGGGCTCATCCCAACTGAACGCCAGCCTCCTTAACCGTGGGCAGAACACTACTCAGACAACACAGGGTGAGGGAACCACAATAATTAGACTTTATTGGATCCCCAAACAAGTATCGGCACATAACACATAACCAGCAAAACACACAAATGTAACAGGCAACAGAGTCTCACCCTTCCGCTGGCTCACCAGGGATTTAGAATGTCCATGCCTCAGATGTTCCAGGGCTAATTACTCCAATCCAGCAGCACCCCGCTTTCGGCGCTCACCCACCGTGACTGGAATAACGCCAGATTTAGGAAGCTGGCCGAGGTCTGCAAAGTCTGTACCAGGTGACCGATTTGTCCCAACCTGGGTTTCCTCCTTAAGTAGTCTCTGGTTTGAAGTCTTGTATCCAACTGTTCTTCTAGTCGGAGCCAAAGTCCCTAGACTGAGTCCACAAGATATCTTGGTTATGATCCCCTAGTCAGCTCCTAAGAGCTTAGACTGGGTCCATCAGCATCCATCAACAACAACCTGGTGACTTAAAGAAATCCCTTTTATAGCCACAGCCTTCCACTTGGATGCACTTGTATCCTCATCGGATTGGTTGGACAACATTGCTTCTCCCATTGGATGAATTTCAAGCTGCATGGATAATGTTCATTTAAATGGTGTGCATAGAAAGACTGAGGATATCTACATGAAGTCTGCAAGTCAAAGACTAGACAGGGGCTACTAAGGTAATTTACATTAGATTAGCAATACGCAACTACATTACAATGAATGCTCAGAGGGGCCTGGCAGACACAATGGTTTAGCAAACATGAGTTAGCACAAAAGAACAATACGTCTAGCTGAATGTTAAGAAACTTTAACCCATGAGAGTCTATGTCGTCACACATACCATTGTTTGAAGCCCACACTGCTGAAATACAGGATGGTAGCCCCTGCCTCATTGCTCACAGCGCAGCACAACCCACAGCGCACCACCCAAAGAGAACAGCACAGCTCACAGCATTGGCCCTGCCTCCTGTGACTCCTCTCCAGCACCTCACTGTAAACTACATTAGGCTTATAAGACGCACCCCTCATTTTCCTCCCAAATTTTTGGGTGGTAAAGTGCATCTTATAATCTGAAAAATACGGTATATCAAACTAACGCCATTACACAAGCGGTACACTGAGTACTTTACATTGTATCAAAGTGTCATATCTTCAGTGTTGTCTCAATAAAAGATTAAATAAACTAATTACAAAAACGTGAGGGGTGTACTCACTTGTGAGATATACTATGATATCCAGATTTCCATGTCTTTGCAATGATACTGATTTTCAGAGACTGAGGTGAATTCTTAGTATTTAGAAAGAACATTTATACAGAGAATTGAGAACTTCAGACATTCACATATTATGTACTACTGATTTATGCAGAACTCACAGAGCTAGTACAATGGGGCTGCAATTACTGCTTATATTGGATATTCTTGCACTTTAATGACTCTTTAAGTCTTTATAAGATACCATAAATAATACGTTTTTGTATTACATTACTCTTATCAGTGTGTATTATGAGAATAATGTTCTGCAAAGCTGAAGTTTCTAAAATAACCTCACGTACAAAACTCAGGAGCTGAATTTTAATTCCCGCTTTTGGACCATAAATCAGACACGCTTAGGAGGGAACCCATTTGAAGACTCTGAAGGTGATTTACATATTTACATATTTTGGTCAGGGTTATAGTCTAGTGTTCATAGATCCAGCAGAGTATTATCAGCAGTTTGTGATTTTTAAAATACATATATAATGTTTTTTACTCTGATCTGTTGATTTAAATATCAGGAAACACTTTTCACATTTTCATTTTGCTTTTACTGTATTTCATGCATTAATGACAAACATTTTAATTTAGTTTGCACTTCAGTGGACTTCTAATTTGTCTTCTCATTCTTCTTCTGCTTCCTCTCCTTCTCCTTATTTTAACTGAAAATTAGTAAGACTGAAATGTTTCCCTTAGATATGGAGCATTATATTAATAGTCAGACCATATTATAAATGATTATTAAGGTTTTCCAGAGTTTTTTCCTATTCAATGTGTATACCTTATGTCACTGGTGTGTCACGTGTGACAGACTGTCATGTGGTTTCTGGCCATAGAAGGTCACAGTGTCTGGCTGTGCAGAATTCTCCCTGATTTTCCATTGTTCCTGTTGTCAGTATTCATTGGTGTAGGTAGCTTCCTTTTGGCTTGATTTCTCTCCTTTTTGTACTCAGCAGGAGCTCGACTTCTATCCAGTAGTTCATTATCATTATTCTCCAGGTGTTTAAAAACCTCTTCCTTCCTTTGGACTGTGGTGGTAACATTTTCAGTTTCTTCAAGTCGATGTTGCAATCAGGTGGCTTGTACTCCTTTGTCGCATTGCTGCTTAAGCTTTGCTGAACTTCTGCCTGAGTAATCTGTGGATAAGTAGTTCATGCTTTTCCCACGTGTGTCCTCCTTGTGCCTTCTCTAGTATTTAGTGGGGTTGACAAAGAGCTCATTCCACCCATTCCCTATTTAGGGTCCAGCACAAGGGATATCTAGAGTCAGGTATCCGGCTCGGCGCAGAGGTACAGAACCTATCTAGGGTGGTGAGGGACCCCAGGGACCAGCAGTAGGTTCGGTCAGGGTTCACCATCTTCCCTCTCCCTAGACACAGGGTTTCCCTTCCCTTCCTTTTTGCCATGAGCTTAGTGCTTCTTCGTATGTAGCGTGACACCTAAGCTGCGGAATGCTGACAATTTAACACAATTAGAGAAAAAATGGCACAAAAAATCTTCGAAAAATATGTTTTTATAAATCTTTCAATGGGGATTTCACAGGAAAGTTCATCGCTTAATAATTTAAGGGTTTATTAAGGGTTAAATTTCCCTGTGTAATCTGTGTTGAAGCAGTATAAAAATATATTTCATAAAAGGATTTTTGTGCCGTTTTTTCAATAATCTCGTTGGACTTTCACATTGTGGGAGGCTGTATGATGGTAAGGGAGGGGAAACAGTCGTTGCCTTATCTGTTTGTTTTTTGAATGCTCACATTTTGTAATATACCGTATTTTTCGAACTATAAGACGCACCGGACCATAGGATGCACCTTGGTTTTAGAGGAGGAAAATAGGAAAATAAAATTTTAAGCAAAAAATGGGGTCATGACACACTGTTATGGGGCGAGGATCTGCTGCTGAAACTGTTATGGGGGTAATGTCCCCAAATTCTCTACTAAGGTACCCCATCCTGGTAATGATCCTCCTGCCTTGTATATGATCCCCATCCTTATATATATATGTCTCTCATCATGGTATGTGCGTACATCCAGGCACCGTATATGCCCCCATCCAGGTATATGCCCACATCCTGATATGTGCACCCATCCTGCTATATACCCCCATCCTGGTATATGGCTCACATCCTGTGGCACACAAAAAAATTAATGTTTATACTCACCTTACCTCACTCCACGCAGCATCGCTCGTCTTCCTCTCTGTGCTTGCAGTAGCGCCACTGACCTGTGTGGAGCCGTGCACACAGTGATGACGTCATTGCTGTGCGCACCTCTCTCCACACACATCAGCGGGCCGGAAAACAGGAGGACATTGCGATGCTGCAAGGATCGGTAGCTGGTGAGTATACTTATTCACTGCCCCCCACGCTCATGATGATACACAAGGGGCAGTGACTATAGCCACACATGATCATTCCAAAATGTAGTTGCCAGGGATGATCACGCGGGCAGGCTGATATTTATGCACGCATACTCCGCCCATCTTCCCGCCCACCTGTCAGCGTCTGCTTCAGCGCTGATAGATGATGGGCGGGAGGATGCAGTGCATATGAAAAAAGGCTAATGAGATGGCCGACATGGTCATGGTAAGCGCTGCTACTGCCTGCTCATGCCGCTGATGACCCGCTTCACTGCAGCACCCTTATTCCGTAGCATACACCCCCCACTTTCCCCCAACAGTTGAGGGAAAAAAGTGCATCTTATAGTCTGAAAAATACCGTACACTGCTCAAAAAAATAAAAGGAACACAAACAACAAAATGGTATTTTAGTGTTCCCTCTATTTTTTTGAGCAGTATACTTACACTCAGTATTCTACATCATTGCTTAGATATTAGACTTTGGCATGCAACCACTCTCATTCCTGATTTTGGAGGGTCCGATCACATACCGACTAGTCTTTTCCTGTTTATTGACTAACCATAAACTCACAACTGATGTCCCGCCCAGACTCTGCCACATCTCCTCCTGCCGCCTTTGCTTCTTATGAATATGCATTGGAATCAATTCTGACCCTTGTACAGCGAGCACCATCTGCCCCCAGGTGTCTGCATACTGTGGGTCATTGCAGTTTTAGCATAAAACAGCTGATTTGACCCACATGTTTAATCAGCTGCAAGTATGGACATACATTTGATTTGAATAGTGGATCAGGGAGCTGACAGTTCTTTCCTTCACTGTTTAATCCGTATAAAGTCTGAAGGTCCTGCTAGGACCATGTGGTAACATGACAGTCTTAGGTCATATAACTGGCAGTGAAGAAAAAGAAGCATGCAGAAGTGCAAGACGCAGAAGGAAGAGGAGCAAGACATTAGTGTGTGCATTAAAATGCATTATAGAGGGCCGTGGGTACATCATACCATGTACATGAGGTTATGCTGACATCATATCATGTATATGTGGCTGTAGTGATATATCATGTATAAGGGAGCTGAATGCCACATCATACTATGAATAGGAGGCTGTCAAGTTTTATACCATGTATTAGGGGCTGTGGAAGGATTATACCATGTAAGAGCTACTGTGGGGGCATAATTCAATTTATAAGGGTGCTTTGGAAGCAACATACCATGCATGAGGGTTGTTAGGGCATCATAAAATCATTTCATTTATAATGTTTATGGGGCTATCATACGATATAGTGGCTGTGGAGGAATCATACCATGTATAAGAATGTAGGACATTATACCATCTATAAGGGTCTGTGTAGGGTCATCATACCATGTATTAGAAGCTGTGGGGTGGTCATACTATTAAGAGGGGATATGTGGGCATCATACTATATATAGGTGGCTGTAAGGACAGCATATCATGTGTAAGGTGGCTGTAAGGACATCATACCATTTAAAAGGCTGCTGTGGGGACATCATATCCTGTATTAGGGAGGTCTCAGAATGTCATACCACATATGGAGATCTGTGGGAATGTCATACCGAGTATAAGGTTGTGTGAGAATCTCATATCACATATAAGAGGCTGTGGGGGATATCATACTGCAAATGGAGGGCTATAGGGGACATCATGCAGTGTATAAGAAGCTTTGGGGCCATTATACAGTGTTTATAAGAGCAGCGGGGACATCATATCTAGAGATGAGTGAACCGGTCGCGGTTCGGCTCGAGCTCGGTTCGCCGAACCGAGGTCTGGTTCACGTTCAGTTCGGCGAACCGCTCGAACCACATAGGAAACAATGGGAGGCAATAACAAACACATAAAAACACCTAGAAAGCACCCACCCCTTCAGTGGCAGCACTTGTGCCCAAGTTGTACACTTCACAGGTAGATTTGCATCAAGCACATTCAAAAATACGCCATCCTTAAACGTCCCCAGGATGACACCGGGGTAGGTAGCTAAGTCTTTGCTGAACCATGACTTGTTCATCTTGGCTCCTTTTTAAAAACACAGCAAGCAAGGGTTACTCCAAGCGGAGTCTCCCTTTTTTTCCAAAAATTGGGCCACAGAGACACCACCCCTTCAGTGGCAGCACTTGTGCCCCAGTTGTACTTCACAGCTAGATTTGCATCAAGCACATTCAAAATACACAAGCATTTACTCTCCCCAGGATGACACAGGGGTAGTACATTCCTTGTGGATCCATGACTTGTTCATTTTGATAAACGTTAGTCTGTCTACATTCTCACTGGACAGACGCGTGCGCTTATCTGTTAGCACACACCCAGCAGCACTGAAGACACGTTCAGAGACAACGCTGGCAGCTGGACACGACAAGATCTCCAAGGCGGGGGCGTGGCTTGAGCTTGATGGCAAGCAGACATGCCCTGTAGGAGCTCTTGCAGGCTGAGGTGGCAAATAACATAGCAAAACCCACCTAGCACTCTCTAACATGCCGGGGAGGAGAGGCACAGAACCACAGACTGGACCACCGGCCCTGAGAAGCAGCAGCGCAGCAGTGGATCGTCTGTTCAAAGGGGGGAAGCTCTCTCCGGTCTCCAGGCCTGCTCCAGTAATGGCGCCTGCATCCATGAGGCAGGTGCCTGCAGCTACAGCAGCCGTCAGTGGTGGCAGCGGGACAGAAGTGGTAGTGGCGATGCATGGCGTGCAGGTACTGGGCGGTACCGTCAGAGATCAGCTGGGACCGTGATCTCCGCTTTCGTCACAGAGACCAGTGGTGCAGGGGTATACAGGAGGTGAGGCTGTTGCACAGAATACTCAGAAGGAGGGGGACAGTGGAGTTCAGGCCCCACAGCAGAGCTTGATGAGCCAAGCTGGTGAAGAGAGCAGGAGTCTGGGCACTGATGGAGATATGCATGGGGGTAATGAAAGCAGGGCCTCCCAGGCATGTCAGGAGTTGTCAGGCTCCCAAAGCAGTCACTCCCCACACAGTCAGGGGAACCAAAATGGAGGTCAGATCACACAAGGAGTTAACCCAGGAAGCTCCACTGTGGATACAGAGCGCATCCTGCAGCTGCTGGCTGCTCTCCCCACCAAACATGACCTGGACAATCTAGTTACTAAAATAGAGGCGGCACATGAGAGGGCTCTGTCCATTGTGAAAAGGGACATTGATGCTCTGGATGCACGCACCACTGCAGTGGAGAATGATGTGTTTACACTATTTGAAAGAGTTAACACACTGGAGCAAAATCTATCCAAATCCAATACATACCTGCAAAATGTAGCCATCTTGTTAGATGATCAAGAAAACAGGGGGAGGCAAAATAATATTCGTTTTAAAGGCATCCCAGAAAAGATAGCAGCAGCTGCCCCAAAGGGCGGCTTTGCACACTACGACATCGCAGGTGCGATGTCGGTGGGGTCAAATTGAAAGTGACGCACATCTGGCATCGCATGCGACATCGTAGTGTGTAAAGCCTAGATGATAAGATTAACGAGCGCAAAATCGTCGTAATCGTATCATCGGTGCAGCGTCAGCGTAATCCATAATTACGCTGACGCGACGGTCCGATGTTGTTCCTCGTTCCTGCGGCAGCACACATCGCTGTGTGTGAAGCCGCAGGAGCGAGGAACATCTCCTACCGGCGTCACCGCGGCTTCCGTAGGATATGCGGAAGGAAGGAGGAGGGCGGGATGTTTACATCCTGCTCATCTCCGCCCCTCTGCCGCTATTGGCCGCCTGCCGTGTGACGTCGCTATGACGACGCACGACCCGCCCCCTTACAAGGAGGCGGGTCGCCGGCCAGAGCGACGGTCGCAGGGCGGGTGAGTGCGTGTGAAGCTGGCGTAGCGATAATTTTCGCTACGCCAGCTATCACACAATATCCTACCTGCGACGGGGGCGGGGACTATCGCGTGCGACATCGCAGCATCGGCTTGCGATGTCGCAACGTGCAAAGCCCGCCTAAGTCTGTAACTTTAATTTTCAACAAAGTGATGGGAGCTGCAGAGGACTCCACTTATGTGATCGACAGAGTCCACAGAGTGTTCCGCCAGGGGTCGGGTGACACAGCACAGCCGAGAGATGTTCTGTGCAGACTGCATTACTACACGGATAAAGAAGCCATACTGAGGAAGGCATGGGTCCATGGAACCGTCTCTTACGAAGGGTCGGAAATCAAGCTTTTTCCTAACATATCAGCCAGAACCCTGTATATGAGGCGTCAGCTCCTCCCTATTCTACAAAAAATTAAAGAGAAAGGAGCATCTTACAGATGGGGACATCCATTTTACCTAATAGTACGCCACAATGGAGACCAATATCTGCTGAAGCGGCCGGAGGAGGTGGAGGGTCTCTTCCAATTTCTTGAGGTGCCTGGGCCTGATGGACTCCCCCTCGTATACTACAAAAAACTTAAAGAGATTATATCCCCACACCTCCTGTCAGCCTTTAATTCTAGGGCTTCAGAGGGCTCAACTCCCAATGCAGATTCATTGAGAGCACACATCACGGTAATACCTAATATGGGGAAAGACCCAACACAATGTGCTAGCTATCGCCCGATATCCCTGTTGAATGTGGATACAAAATTATTTGCTAAAATCCTTGCAAGCAGGCTGGCACCTCTAATCTCTCAAATAATGCACCCAGATCAGGCTGGGTTTATGGCGGGTCGTGAGTAGAGTTGAGAGCGGTTCGTGGTTCGAGGTTCTCCAGTTCTAGGCTCGAGTGATTTTGGGGCCTGTTCTAGATCGAACTAGAACTCGAGCTTTTTGCAAAAGCTCGATAGTTCTAGAAACGTTCGAGAACGGTTCTAGCAGAAAAAAAACAGCTAACTCCTAGCTTGGTTTCCGCTGTAATAGTGTAAGTCACTCTGTGAATCACACTATTATGACATTTCAGTGTATAGTGTGCGGGAACAGCGCCTTCAGATCACTGCTGTTTCTATAATGGCGATCGCCATTTTTTTTTTTTTTCCTTGTCTTCCTTCCCTAAGCGCGCGCGTGTAGTGGGGCGGGCCAGCATGTCAGCCAATCTCAGACACACACACAGCTAAGTGGACTTTTAGCCAGAGAAGCAACGGCATGTGTGATAGGATGTCCATGTCACATGTCCCTGCATTATAAAACCGGACATTTTCCTCCAGGACGCCATTATCTCTTCTGCGTCTTTGGTGTCAGACATCACTGTCGCAGCTCCGTCCTCCTGAGTCCTATCGCCGATACAGCTGTATGCGCTCCATACACAGCGCTGGACAGCTTAGGGATAGCACTTTCTAGCAGTCCTTTTAAGGGCTCAAACCGTTAGGGTCAGAGCCATAGGTGACAGGTCCTGAAAACAGCGACAGCGTCTGTGTAGCCAAGGTCAGGGATTTCCTCCCTGCATTTCCCTATTAGGAGGGAATAGAAAGGCAGGCTTCCATTCCTCTACCCAGAGCCCCACAATCCTGCCACTGTACCCTCCTGTCCTCTGCACACTCCAACTCATTATAACTAAGCCATTATACTAGCAAACACTCAGTGTACCTAGTGGCATCCTAAACGTGGCTATTGGACTTTGCTATAGTCCCACTAGTGCAAAGACATTTGCAGAGCACCTCTGCCTGCATTGCACACTCCAACTCATTATAACTAAGCCATTATACTAGCAAACACTCAGTGTACCTAGTGGCATCCTAAACGTGGCTATTGGACTTTGCTATAGTCCCACTAGTGCAAAGACATTTGCAGAGCACCTCTGCCTGCATTGCACACTCCAACTCATTATAACTAAGCCATTATACTAGCAAACACTCAATGTACCTAGTGGCATCCTAAACGTGGCTATTGGACTTTGCTATAGTCCCACTAGTGCAAAGACATTTGCAGAGCACGTCTGCCTGCATTGCACACTCCAACTCATTATAACTAAGCCATTATACTAGCAAACACTCAGTGTACCTAGTGGCATCCTAAACGTGGCTATTGGACTTTGCTAAAGTCCCACTAGTGCAAAGACATTTGCAGCACCTCTGCCTGCATTGCACACTCCAACTCATTATAACTAAGCCATTATACTAGCAAACACTCAGTGTACCTAGTGGCATCCTAAACGTGGCTATTGGACTTTGCTATAGTCCCACTAGTGCAAAGACATTTGCAGAGCGCGTCTGCCTGCATTGCACACTCCAACTCATTATAACTAAGCCATTATACTAGCAAACACTCAGTGTACCTAGTGGCATCCTAAACGTGGCTATTGGACTTTGCTATAGTCCCACTAGTGCAAAGACATTTGCAGAGCACGTCTGCCTGCATTGCACACTCCAACTCATTATAACTAAGCCATTATACTAGCAAACACTCAGTGTACCTAGTGGCATCCTAAACGTGGCTATTGGACTTTGCTATAGTCCCACTAGTGCAAAAACATTTGCAGAGCACCTCTGCCTGCATTGCACACTCCAACTCATTATAACTAAGCCATTATACTAGCAAACACTCAGTGTACCTAGTGGCATCCTAAACGTGGCTATTGGACTTTGCTATAGTCCCACTAGTGCAAAGACATTTGCAGAGCACCTCTGCCTGCATTGCACACTCCAACTCATTATAACTAAGCCATTATACTAGCAAACACTCAGTGTACCTAGTGGCATCCTAAACATGGCTATTGGACTTTGCTATAGTCCCACTAGTGCAAAGACATTTGCAGAGCACCTCTGCCTGCATTGCACACTCCAACTCATTATAACTAAGCCATTATACTAGCAAACACTCAGTGTACCTAGTGGCATCCTAAACGTGGCTATTGGACTTTGCTATAGTCCCACTAGTGCAAAGACATTTGCAGAGCACCTCTGCCTGCATTGCACACTCCAACTCATTATAACTAAGCCATTATACTAGCAAACACTCAGTGTACCTAGTGGCATCCTAAACGTGGCTATTGGACTGTTGTCTGGTCACACTAGTGCAAAGACATTTGCAGAGCACGTCTGCCTGCATTGCACACTCCAACTCATTATAACTAAGCCATTATACTAGCAAACACTCAGTGTTCCTAGTGGCATCCTAAACATGGCTATTGGACTTTGCTATAGTCCCACTAGTGCAAAGACATTTGCAGAGCACCTCTGCCTGCATTGCACACTCCAACTCATTATAACTAAGCCATTATACTAGCAAACACTCAGTGTACCTAGTGGCATCCTAAACGTGGCTATTGGACTTTGCTATAGTCCCACTAGTGCAAAGACATTTGCAGAGCACGTCTGCCTGCATTGCACACTCCAACTCATTATAACTAAGCCATTATACTAGCAAACACTCAGTGTACCTAGTGGCATCCTAAACGTGGCTATTGGACTTTGCTATAGTCCCACTAGTGCAAAGACATTTGCAGAGCACCTCTGCCTGCATTGCACACTCCAACTCATTATAACTAAGCCATTATACTAGCAAACACTCAGTGTACCTAGTGGCATCCTAAACGTGGCTATTGGACTTTGCTATAGTCCCACTAGTGCAAAGACATTTGCAGAGCACCTCTGCCTGCATTGCACACTTGAACTCATTATAACTAAGCCATTATACTAGCTAACACTCAGTGTACCTAGTGGCATCCTAAACGTGGCTATTGGACTTTGCTATAGTCCCACTAGTGCAAAGACATTTGCAGAGCACCTCTGCCTGCATTGCACACTCCAACTCATTATAACTAAGCCATTATACTAGCAAACACTCAGTGTACCTAGTGGCATCCTAAACGTGGCTATTGGACTTTGCTATAGTCCCACTAGTGCAAAGACATTTGCAGAGCACCTCTGCCTGCATTGCACACTCCAACTCATTATAACTAAGCCATTATACTAGCAAACACTCAGTGTATCTAGTGGCATCCTAAACGTGGCTATTGGACTTTGCTATAGTCCCACTAGTGCAAAGACATTTGCAGAGCACCTCTGCCTGCATTGCACACTCCAACTCATTATAACTAAGCCATTATACTAGCAAACACTCAGTGTACCTAGTGGCATCCTAAACGTGGCTATTGGACTTTGCTATAGTCCCACTAGTGCAAAGACATTTGCAGAGCACGTCTGCCTGCATTGCACACTCCAACTCATTATAACTAAGCCATTATACTAGCAAACACTCAGTGTACCTAGTGGCATCCTAAACGTGGCTTTTGGACTTTGCTATAGTCCCACTAGTGCAAAGACATTTGCAGAGCACGTCTGCCTGCATTGCACACTCCAACTCATTATAACTAAGCCATTATACTAGCAAACACTCAGTGTACCTAGTGGCATCCTAAACGTGGCTATTGGACTTTGCTATAGTCCCACTAGTGCAAAGATATTTGCAGAGCACATCTGCCTGCATTGCACACTCCAACTCATTATAACTAAGCCATTATACTAGCAAACACTCAGTGTACCTAGTGGCATCCTAAACGTGGCTATTGGTCTTTGCTATAGTCCCACTAGTGCAAAGACATTTGCAGAGCACATCTGCCTGCATTGCACACTCCAACTCATTATAACTAAGCCATTATACTAGCAAACACTCAGTGTACCTAGTGGCATCCTAAACGTGGCTATTGGACTTTGCTATAGTCCCACTAGTGCAAAGACATTTGCAGAGCACCTCTGCCTGCATTGCACACTCCAACTCATTATAACTAAGCCATTATACTAGCAAACACTCAGTGTACCTAGTGGCATCCTAAACGTGGCTATTGGACTGTTGTCTGGTCACACTAGTGCAAAGACATTTGCAGAGCACGTCTGCCTGCATTGCACACTCCAACTCATTATAACTAAGCCATTATACTAGCAAACACTCAGTGTTCCTAGTGGCATCCTAAACATGGCTATTGGACTTTGCTATAGTCCCACTAGTGCAAAGACATTTGCAGAGCACCTCTGCCTGCATTGCACACTCCAACTCATTATAACTAAGCCATTATACTAGCAAACACTCAGTGTACCTAGTGGCATCCTAAACGTGGCTATTGGACTTTGCTATAGTCCCACTAGTGCAAAGACATTTGCAGAGCACGTCTGCCTGCATTGCACACTCCAACTCATTATAACTAAGCCATTATACTAGCAAACACTCAGTGTACCTAGTGGCATCCTAAACGTGGCTATTGGACTTTGCTATAGTCCCACTAGTGCAAAGACATTTGCAGAGCACCTCTGCCTGCATTGCACACTCCAACTCATTATAACTAAGCCATTATACTAGCAAACACTCAGTGTACCTAGTGGCATCCTAAACGTGGCTATTGGACTTTGCTATAGTCCCACTAGTGCAAAGACATTTGCAGAGCACCTCTGCCTGCATTGCACACTTGAACTCATTATAACTAAGCCATTATACTAGCAAACACTCAGTGTACCTAGTGGCATCCTAAACGTGGCTATTGGACTTTGCTATAGTCCCACTAGTGCAAAGACATTTGCAGAGCACCTCTGCCTGCATTGCACACTCCAACTCATTATAACTAAGCCATTATACTAGCAAACACTCAGTGTACCTAGTGGCATCCTAAACGTGGCTATTGGACTTTGCTATAGTCCCACTAGTGCAAAGACATTTGCAGAGCACCTCTGCCTGCATTGCACACTCCAACTCATTATAACTAAGCCATTATACTAGCAAACACTCAGTGTACCTAGTGGCATCCTAAACGTGGCTATTGGACTTTGCTATAGTCCCACTAGTGCAAAGACATTTGCAGAGCACCTCTGCCTGCATTGCACACTCCAACTCATTATAACTAAGCCATTATACTAGCAAACACTCAGTGTACCTAGTGGCATCCTAAACGTGGCTATTGGACTTTGCTATAGTCCCACTAGTGCAAAGACATTTGCAGAGCACCTCTGCCTGCATTGCACACTCCAACTCATTATAACTAAGCCATTATACTAGCAAACACTCAGTGTACCTAGTGGCATCCTAAACGTGGCTATTGGACTTTGCTATAGTCCCACTAGTGCAAAGACATTTGCAGAGCACCTCTGCCTGCATTGCACACTCCAACTCATTATAACTAAGCCATTATACTAGCAAACACTCAGTGTATCTAGTGGCATCCTAAACGTGGCTATTGGACTTTGCTATAGTCCCACTAGTGCAAAGACATTTGCAGAGCACCTCTGCCTGCATTGCACACTCCAACTCATTATAACTAAGCCATTATACTAGCAAACACTCAGTGTACCTAGTGGCATCCTAAACGTGGCTATTGGACTTTGCTATAGTCCCACTAGTGCAAAGACATTTGCAGAGCACGTCTGCCTGCATTGCACACTCCAACTCATTATAACTAAGCCATTATACTAGCAAACACTCAGTGTACCTAGTGGCATCCTAAACGTGGCTATTGGACTTTGCTATAGTCCCACTAGTGCAAAGACATTTGCAGAGCACGTCTGCCTGCATTGCACACTCCAACTCATTATAACTAAGCCATTATACTAGCAAACACTCAGTGTACCTAGTGGCATCCTAAACGTGGCTATTGGACTTTGCTATAGTCCCACTAGTGCAAAGACATTTGCAGAGCACATCTGCCTGCATTGCACACTCCAACTCATTATAACTAAGCCATTATACTAGCAAACACTCAGTGTACCTAGTGGCATCCTAAACGTGGCTATTGGTCTTTGCTATAGTCCCACTAGTGCAAAGACATTTGCAGAGCACATCTGCCTGCATTGCACACTCCAACTCATTATAACTAAGCCATTATACTAGCAAACACTCAGTGTACCTAGTGGCATCCTAAACGTGGCTATTGGACTTTGCTATAGTCCCACTAGTGCAAAGACATTTGCAGAGCACCTCTGCCTGCATTGCACACTCCAACTCATTATAACTAAGCCATTATACTAGCAAACACTCAGTGTACCTAGTGGCATCCTAAACGTGGCTATTGGACTTTGCTATAGTCCCACTAGTGCAAAGACATTTGCAGAGCACCTCTGCCTGCATTGCACACTCCAACTCATTATAACTAAGCCATTATACTAGCAAACACTCAGTGTACCTAGTGGCATCCTAAACGTGGCTATTGGACTTTGCTATAGTCCCACTAGTGCAAAGACATTTGCAGAGCACCTCTGCCTGCATTGCACACTCCAACTCATTATAACTAAGCCATTATACTAGCAAACACTCAGTGTACCTAGTGGAATCCTAAACGTGGCTATTGGACTTTGCTATAGTCCCCCTAGTGCAAAGACATTTGCAGAGCACCTCTGCCTGCATTGCACACTCCAACTCATTATAACTAAGCCATTATACTAGCAAACACTCAGTGTACCTAGTGGCATCCTAAACGTGGCTATTGGACTTTGCTATAGTCCCACTAGTGCAAAGACATTTGCAGAGCACCTCTGCCTGCATTGCACACTCCAACTCATTATAACTAAGCCATTATACTAGCAAACACTAGTGTACCTAGTGGCATCCTAAACGTGGCTATTGGACTGTTGTCTAGTCACACTAGTGCAAAGACATTTGCAGAGCACGTCTGCCTGCATTGCACACTCCAACTCATTATAACTAAGCCATTATACTAGCAAACACTCAGTGTACCTAGTGGCATCTTAAACGTGGCTATTGGACTTTGCTATAGTCCCACTAGTGCAAAGACATTTGCAGAGCACCTCTGCCTGCATTGCACACTCCAACTCATTATAACTAAGCCATTATACTAGCAAACACTCAGTGTACCTAGTGGCATCCTAAACGTGGCTATTGGACTTTGCTATAGTCCCACTAGTGCAAAGACATTTGCAGAGCACCTCTGCCTGCATTGCACACTCTAACTCATTATAACTAAGCCATTATACTAGCAAACACTCAGTGTACCTAGTGGCATCCTAAACGTGGCTATTGGACTTTGCTATAGTCCCACTAGTGCAAAGACATTTGCAGAGCACCTCTGCCTGCATTGCACATTCCAACTCATTATAACTAAGCCATTATACTAGCAAACACTCAGTGTACCTAGTGGCATCCTAAACGTGGCTATTGGACTTTGCTATAGTCCCACTAGTGCAAAGACATTTGCAGAGCACCTCTGCCTGCATTGCACACTCCAACTCATTATAACTAAGCCATTAAACTAGCAAACACTCAGTGTACCTAGTGGCATCCTAAACGTGGCTATTGGACTTTGCTATAGTCCCACTAGTGCAAAGATATTTGCAGAGCACGTCTGCCTGCATTGCACACTCCAACTCATTATAACTAAGCCATTATACTAGCAAACACTCAGTGTACCTAGTGGCATCCTAAACGTGGCTATTGGACTTTGCTATAGTCCCACTAGTGCAAAGACATTTGCAGAGCACCTCTGCCTGCATTGCACACTCCAACTCATTATAACTAAGCCATTATACTAGCAAACACTCAGTGTACCTAGTGGCATCCTAAACGTGGCTATTGGACTTTGCTATAGTCCCACTAGTGCAAAGACATTTGCAGAGCACCTCTGCCTGCATTGCACACTCCAACTCATTATAACTAAGCCATTATACTAGCAAACACTCAGTGTACCTAGTGGCATCCTAAACGTGGCTATTGGACTTTGCCATAGTCCCACTAGTGCAAAGATATTTGCAGAGCACGTCTGCCTGCATTGCACACTCCAACTCATTATAACTAAGCCATTATACTAGCAAACACTCAGTGTACCTAGTGGCATCCTAAACGTGGCTATTGGACTTTGCTATAGTCCCACTAGTGCAAAGACATTTGCAGAGCACCTCTGCCTGCATTGCACACTCCAACTCATTATAACTAAGCCATTATACTAGCAAACACTCAGTGTACCTAGTGGCATCCTAAACGTGGCTATTGGACTTTGCTATAGTCCCACTAGTGCAAAGACATTTGCAGAGCACCTCTGCCTGCATTGCACACTCCAACTCATTATAACTAAGCCATTATACTAGCAAACACTCAGTGTACCTAGTGGCATCCTAAACGTGGCTATTGGACTTTGCTATAGTCCCACTAGTGCAAAGACATTTGCAGAGCACCTCTGCCTGCATTGCACACTCCAACTCATTATAACTAAGCCATTATACTAGCAAACACTCAGTGTACCTAGTGGCATCCTAAACGTGGCTATTGGACTTTGCTATAGTCCCACTAGTGCAAAGACATTTGCAGAGCACCTCTGCCTGCATTGCACACTCCAACTCATTATAACTAAGCCATTATACTAGCAAACACTCAGTGTACCTAGTGGCATCCTAAACGTGGCTATTGGACTTTGCTATAGTCCCACTAGTGCAAAGACATTTGCAGAGCACCTCTGCCTGCATTGCACACTCCAACTCATTATAACTAAGCCATTATACTAGCAAACACTAGTGTACCTAGTGGCATCCTAAACGTGGCTATTGGACTGTTGTCTAGTCACACTAGTGCAAAGACATTTGCAGAGCACCTCTGCCTGCATTGCACACTCCAACTCATTATAACTAAGCCATTATACTAGCAAACACTCAGTGTACCTAGTGGCATCTTAAACGTGGCTATTGGACTTTGCTATAGTCCCACTGGTGCAAAGACATTTGCAGAGCACCTCTGCCTGCATTGCACACTCCAACTCATTATAACTAAGCCATTATACTAGCAAACACTCAGTGTACCTAGTGGCATCCTAAACGTGGCTATTGGACTTTGCTATAGTCCCACTAGTGCAAAGACATTTGCAGAGCACCTCTGCCTGCATTGCACACTCTAACTCATTATAACTAAGCCATTATACTAGCAAACACTCAGTGTACCTAGTGGCATCCTAAACGTGGCTATTGGACTTTGCTATAGTCCCACTAGTGCAAAGACATTTGCAGAGCACCTCTGCCTGCATTGCACACTCCAACTCATTATAACTAAGCCATTATACTAGCAAACACTCAGTGTACCTAGTGGCATCCTAAACGTGGCTATTGGACTTTGCTATAGTCCCACTAGTGCAAAGACATTTGCAGAGCACCTCTGCCTGCATTGCACACTCCAACTCATTATAACTAAGCCATTATACTAGCAAACACTCAGTGTACCTAGTGGCATCCTAAACGTGGCTATTGGACTTTGCTATAGTCCCACTAGTGCAAAGACATTTGCAGAGCGCGTCTGCCTGCATTGCACACTCCAACTCATTATAACTAAGCCATTATACTAGCAAACACTCAGTGTACCTAGTGGCATCCTAAACGTGGCTATTGGACTTTGCTATAGTCCCACTAGTGCAAAGACATTTGCAGAGCACCTCTGCCTGCATTGCACACTCCAACTCATTATAACTAAGCCATTATACTAGCAAACACTCAGTGTACCTAGTGGCATCCTAAACGTGGCTATTGGACTTTGCTATAGTCCCACTAGTGCAAAGACATTTGCAGAGCACCTCTGCCTGCATTGCACACTCCAACTCATTATAACTAAGCCATTATACTAGCAAACACTCAGTGTACCTAGTGGCATCCTAAACGTGGCTATTGGACTTTGCTATAGTCCCACTAGTGCAAAGACATTTGCAGAGCACCTCTGCCTGCATTGCACACTCCAACTCATTATAACTAAGCCATTATACTAGCAAACACTCAGTGTACCTAGTGGCATCCTAAACATGGCTATTGGACTTTGCTATAGTCCCACTAGTGCAAAGACATTTGCAGAGCACCTCTGCCTGCATTGCACACTCCAACTCATTATAACTAAGCCATTATACTAGCAAACACTCAGTGTACCTAGTGGCATCCTAAACGTGGCTATTGGACTTTGCTATAGTCCCACTAGTGCAAAGACATTTGCAGAGCACCTCTGCCTGCATTGCACACTCCAACTCATTATAACTAAGCCATTATACTAGCAAACACTCAGTGTACCTAGTGGCATCCTAAACGTGGCTATTGGACTTTGCTATAGTCCCACTAGTGCAAAGACATTTGCAGAGCACCTCTGCCTGCATTGCACACTCCAACTCATTATAACTTAGTCATTATACTAGCAATTTTTGCTGCCAGTTTAAGGGCCGTAGTTGCATTGTCAGGGATATTTATTCTTTATTATTCTGCTGTTAATAAAGCTAGACCACCACTGCAATCTACACCACCTCTCAATTTTTACTACCACATTTTCAGTCCACAATCTTGTCGCAATCAACATGAGTGGCAAAATGACAGATGCTGGTGGAAAGGGAAAGAGGCGTGGTGGAAAAGGAAAAAAAGGTTTTGTCCGTGGGGAAGGTGGCAAAGCTCCATTATCATCTGCTGAAGATAGACCATCTACCACCAAAAGTAAGATGTCTACTACTTACCGTGGACAATCCGATGTGCTCCCTTTTTTACGGACACGAACAACAGGAACAAAGGTAGATGATGGGCAAAAAAGGAAAATGCTTGAATGGATCTCAAATGGTCCAACAAGTGCCCTCTCAGCCACTTCAAGTACCGCATCCAAAAAACACCAGTCCTCTGAGTTGTCATCCCAATCAAACTTGATTTCTCTCAGCTCTGAAGTCTCCATCAGCCCTGCACAGTATGGTGGAACTGAGATGGCTGAGTCTGCAGAGCTGTTCAGTCACACTATAGCCTGGGAATCAGAGGTCTGCTCCCAAGCTACAGTGAGTACAGAACAGGAAATGGTCTGCAGTGATGCCCAGAACCTTTGTGACTCTGATTCAGGCCGTGAGGACAAAGTTTCGGAGCATAATGTTGACCCTTTGTCACAAACTGTAACACCTGTGGTTATAGACAATGAGGAACATACTGATGAAGATGAGACTCAGATACCCGATTGGGATGACAACTTAAATATTCGGTCAGGGCAAGAAGAGGCTCGGTCAGAGGGGGAGGGGAGTGCAAACACAACAATTGATGATGAAGTTCTAGATCCTACCTACTGTCAACCCACAGTCAGGCACTCGAGGAGGTCAACAGAGGTGGTGGAGGAGGATGCAACTGATGACGAAGTTACCTTGTGCCTTCCTGGACAGAGTCGGAGTACTGGTAGCACGTCTACAACTGCATCCTCAGCCACCACTCTGCCTCTGAGCATTAACCGGGGTGGATCATCAGGTCGCATGGCCTCTAAGCCTTGCCTAGCCTGGTCCTTTTTTGACATAGCAAAAGATCGCCCAAATTATGTGATCTGTAAAATTTGTCATGGTTCTCTTAGTAGAGGTCAAAACCTCAGCAGTTTGACAACTTCTTCCATGAATCGTCACATGAATAAATATCATATGGCCCGGTGGGAAGCTCACCGTGCTGCAATGCGGCCTAGCGGAGCGAACCATCCACCGCCTGCCCCTTCCAGTGCATCCGCGCGCTCGTCGTCTTCTAGGACTGTGGGGACAGCTGTCACACCTGTTTTTCCACCCACAACTTCCACCACTGTAACCGCAACAGGCAGTTTGCTTGGTAGGTCGTCAGTTGGTTTGGAAAGGGAAACAAGTGAGTGTGTACAGCTGTCTCAGACATCGATAGCACCAACTTTGGATGAAGGAAACATCATGTCTCCGCCTGCACTTTCCTCACAAACCTGCATTTTTCCAGGGACACCTTACTCAACACCGTCTACACACAGCAGCCAGATCTCTGTCCCTCAGATGTGGACAAATAAAAGGCCATTTCCTGCGACCCATGACAAAGCTAAGAGGTTGACTCTATCCCTCTGTAAGCTGTTGGCTACAGAAATGCTGCCTTTCCGCCTAGTGGACACACAGGATTTTAGAGACCTTATGTCTGTCGCTGTGCCCCAGTACCAGATGCCTAGTCGCCACTACTTCTCTAAGAAAGGTGTGCCCGCGCTACACCAGCATGTCGCACACAACATCACCGCTTCCTTGAGAAACTCTGTGTGTGAACGGGTGCATTTCACCACCGATACTTGGACCAGTAAGCATGGACAGGGACGTTACATGTCGCTGACTGGGCACTGGGTAACTATGGTGATAGATGGTGAAGGGTCTGCTGCACAAGTCTTGCCGTCCCCACGACTTGTGTGTCAATCCTCTGTCTGTCCAAGTTCCGCCACTGCTTCTGCATCCTCCACCTCATCTGGGTCCTCCACCTCCGCCCCAAGCCTGCCTGGTCAGGCCACCAGCGTTCTCACTGCGCAGAAGGAATCACGCACCCCTCATTACTATGCTGGCAGCAGAGCGCAATGGCATCAGGCGGTCTTTAGCTTGACATGTCTTGGGAATAAGAGTCACACAGCTGAGGAGTTGTGGTCAGCTCTGCGGTCCGAGTTTAATAAATGGTTGTCTCCACTCAACCTGCAGCCTGGTAAGGCCGTGTGCGACAATGCTGCAAACCTGGGTGCGGCCCTTCGCCTGGGCAAGGTGACACACGTACCTTGTATGGCTCACGTGTTGAACCTTGTCGTGCAGCAATTTTTAACAAACTATCCCGGCCTAGATGGCCTTCTGAACAGGGCACGAAAACTGTCTGCTCACTTCCGCCGTTCAAGCGCCGCAGCTGAGCGACTTGCATCGCTCCAGAAGTCTTTCGGCCTGCCGGTTCATCGCCTGAAATGCGATGTGGCGACACGCTGGAATTCAACTCTCCACATGTTACAGCGACTGTGGCAGCACCGCCGTGCCCTGGTGCAATACGTCATGACGTATAGCCTGGGCCAACGAGATGCAGAGGTGGGGCAGATCACCCTGATGCAGTGGTTTCAGATCAAGCACCTATGCACCCTTCTGCACAGTTTCGACATGGCGACGAATATGTTTAGCGCTGACAATGCCATTATCAGCATGACGATTCCAGTCATTTACATGCTGGAACACACGCTAAACACTATTCGGAGTCAGGGGGTGGGACAACAGGAAGGGGATGAACTACAGGAGGATTCATATGCGCAAGACACAACAACATCACCAAGGTCCAGACGTTCATCATCACCAAGGCGCCAGGCATGGGAGCATGGGGTACAGGGATCAACAAGGGCGCATGGTAGCAGGCGAGATGTTGAGGAAGGTGCAGGAGGACATGAAGAAATGGAGGACGAACTGTCCATGGACATGGAAGACTCAGCAGATGAGGGAGACCTTGGTCAAATTTCAGTTGAAAGAGGTTGGGGGGAGATGTCAGAGGAAGAAAGAACGGTTAGCACCTCTATGCCACAAACACAGCGTGGACTTGGTCCGCATGGCTGCGCAAGACACATGAGTGCCTTCTTGTTGCACTACCTCCAACATGACCCTCGTATTGTCAAAATTAGAAGTGATCATGACTACTGGCTTGCCACACTATTAGATCCCCGGTACAAGTCCAAATTTTGTGACATAATTCCAGCCATAGAAAGGGACGCACGTATGCAGGAGTATCAGCAGAAGCTGTTACTCGATCTTAGATCCGCTTTTCCACCAAACAACCGTGCAGGTGCAGGGAGTGAATCTCCCAGTTGTAACTTGACAAACATGGGACGGTCTCGTCATCTTCAACAGTCTACACGTACCTGTAGGACCGTATCTGGTGCTGGTAACAGCAATTTTATGGAATCTTTTCATAATTTTTTTAGACCCTCCTTTGCAAGGCCACCAGAGACAACAAGTCTGACACATAGTCAAAGGCTGGAGAGGATGATACAGGAGTATCTCCAAATGAACATCGATGCCATGACTGTGCAACTGGAGCCTTGCTCCTTTTGGGCTTCAAACCTAGAAAAATGGCCAGAGCTCGCAACTTACGCCTTGGAGATTTTGTCGTGTCCAGCTGCCAGCGTTGTCTCTGAACGTGTCTTCAGTGCTGCTGGGTGTGTGCTGACAGATAAGCGCACGCGTCTGTCCAGTGACAATGTGGACAGACTGACGTTCATCAAAATGAACAAGTCATGGATCCAGAAGGAATTTACAACCCCTGTGTCATCCTGGGGAGAGTAAATGCTTGTGGATTTGGAATGTGCTTGATGCAAATCTAGCTGTGAAGTGTACAACTAGGGCACAAGTGCTGCCACTGAATGGGTGGGTGTGTGTGGGGCACAATTTTTGGAAAAAAAGGGAGACTCCGCTTGGAGTAACCCTTGCTTACATTGTTTTTAAAAGAAGCCAAGATGAACAGAGCTGGGATCAGGAAAGACTTTGCTACCTACCCCGGTGTCATCCTGGGGACGGTTAATTATGGCGTATTTTTGAATGTGCTTGATGCAAATCTAGCTGTGAAGTGTACAACTAGGGCACAAGTGCTGCCACTGAAGGGGTGGGTGTGTGTGGGGCACAATTTTTGGAAAAAAGGGAGACTCCGCTTGGAGTAACCCTTGCTTACATTGTTTTTAAAAGAAGCCAAGATGAACAGAGCTGGGATCAGGAAAGACTTTGCTACCTACCCCGGTGTCATCCTGGGGACGGTTAATTATGGCGTATTTTTGAATGTGCTTGATGCAAATCTAGCTGTGAAGTGTACAACTAGGGCACAAGTGCTGCCACTGAAGGGGTGGGTGTGTGTGGGGCACAATTTTTGGAAAAAAGGGAGACTCCGCTTGGAGTAACCCTTGCTTACATTGTTTTTAAAAGAAGCCAAGATGAACAAGTCATGGTTCAGCAAAGACTTTATCTACCTACCCCGGTGTCATGCTGGGGACGGTTAATTATGGCGTATTTTTTAATGTGCTTGATGCAAATCTAGCTGTGAAGTGTACAACTAGGGCACAAGTGCTGCCACTGAATGGGTGGGTGTGTGTGGGGCACAATTTTTGGAAAAAGAGGGAGACTCCGCTTGGAGTCACCTTGCGGTGTTTTACATGATTTTAGAAGGGCGTGCCATGCCTATATCTGTGTGTCCTCCTCTTTTTCCTTGTCCAGCTGTTTTGTTTTCGCATGAGTATATGTCCTTGTCACTTTTCCATGTGTTTGAGTTGTTTGTCACCTTTTGGACACCTTTGAGGGTGTTTTCTAGGTGTTTTTCTGTGTTTGTGATTGCCTGCCATTGTTTCCTATGCAGTTCGAGTTCGGTTCGTCGAACGTTCGACGAGCCGAACTCGAACGGGACCTCCGTTCGACGAACCGACCTCGAGCCGAACCGGGACCGGTTCGCTCATCTCTAGTCGTGAGGCACGTGATAACACAGTTAAGGCCATTAATTTGATATATAAAGCTAAAATTGGGGGTCTACCCTCTCTCCTGCTGTCAACTGATGCCGAAAAGGCTTTTGATAGAGTGGATTGGACCTTTATGGAAGCCACGCTCGGGTGTCTGGGGTTGGGAAGTGGAATGATGGGTTGGATCATGTCTTTATACTCAGTACCCTCGGCGAGAGTCCGAGTGAATGGGATTCTGTCGGACCCATTTAAAATATCTAATGGCACCCGTCAGGGATGTCCGCTGTCTCCCTTAATCTTCATCTTGACACTAAAACCCTTCCTCAGACACGTACGAGCCAACTCAGATATTGCGGGTATTGGGGTGGGCCATGTTACGCACAAAGTAGCTGCATATGCGGACGATCTCCTGTTTTTCGTGTCATCCCCCAGGATCTCCCTGCCCAACTTAATGAGGGAATTCCGGAGATACTTCAGTTTATCAAATTTCAAGATCAATTTCACGAAATCTGAGGCCCTTAACATAAATCTCTCATCTAAAGAGGTGGAAGAGTTGAAGGGATCGTTTAATTTCCGATGGGCATCCCAATCTCTAAATTACCTGGGGATATGGCTGACTGGGGATCTCGGTCTGCTCTACTCTCAGAATTTCCCGTCTTTGCTGTCTTCCATTAGGCTAGACTGTGACAGATGGGGGAAATCATTATTCTCTTGGTTTGGCAGAAGCCAGATTTACAAAATGAATATCTTACCTAGAATTCTATATCTACTGCAGGCGCTCCCAATCAAAATACCCTCAGGATTTTTCAAATATCTGGAGTCCATTCAGTCCTCCTTCATTTGGGCAGGTAAATCGGTATGAATAAAAAGAGCTATCTTGCACAGGACCAAGTGTAGTGGGGGGATTGGGCTGCCAGACATGAGAAGGTATCATTTAGCAGGTCATCTAACTAGAATGATTGACTGGTGCAGGAACGGGTCTCAAAAGGCTTGGATACAAATTGAGCAGTCCTTTTCCCCAATTCCCCTCAACAAATTGCCATGGGTGCTCTCGGAGGTCCCTGCAAGCTTGAAAACACATCCAACTATCGGGTCAACTGTGACATACTGTAATACGGGGAAGGTGCAATCAGAAATGTTACCCAGGCAATCGAGCTTGACGCCAATCCTGAGCCATCCTGCCTTTGAGCCAGGCAGAGCGGATCCAGTTTTGCAGTCTTGGGTTTGGGGCGGGGTGGATCGGGTAGAGGACTTTGGAAACCGGGACACCTGGCCGTCGGTAGAGGGATTGGCAGCTAAACAGGATCCCATCTCACTTGGTCATTGGAGATGCTTGCAACTGGCACACTTTTTCAGTAGCCTTCCAGCCAGATCCCTCTTTCAGCGACCCAAGACACAGTTTGAACAAATATGTATGGGACCAGGCACGATACGGCATTCTCTTTCGGCAGTATATTCGCTCCTATCTTCGCCCCCGGACCAACAAATCCCCCCTTTTGCTTCACAGTGGGAACGGGATCTGGGAATCCAGCTGACACCAACACAGTGGAAAAGGGTCTTCAGATTGGCGCACACATCCTGCATCAGCTCCAGGTTTCAAGAGGCTAGCTACAAGCTGCTAACCAGATGGTACAGAGTACCTTCGAGGTTACATGCGATGTTCCCAACGGTTGATCCCATATGCTGGCGGTGTGGCACAGCAGAGGGCAACATTCTACACGTGTTCTGGGAATGTGAGGCGATCCGGCCCTTCTGGAGGGGAGTGTCTGATATCATTTCACGGGTGACGGGTGGAGAGGAGGAATTGGGACCTGCTGCCGCCCTGTTACATGACTGCGGGACTTCTGAAAAAATATACAAAAAATCTTTGAGGAAATTCCTCATCATGGCGGCGAGAGTGTGCATCCCAGAGAGATGGAGGAGCACGGCACCCCCCTCTCTGGTTCAATGGATCAATAAGGTCAATGACCTCATGTATATGGAGGATCTAACTTCATCATTACACGACTCATATGAGAAATTTTGGGCCATGTGGAGGGAGTGGATGGACTTCCAGCACTCGGAGGAATATGGTGCTCTGGTGGGCAGTGTTGAGGCGGCTGAGAGAACCACAAAAAGGTAATACATAAGCGGATCCCCAGTACCCCCCCCACCCCCACCTAGCCCCTCCACCTCCCAGCCCCCCCCAACCCTTCTTACCCTCATCTGGCCCCCTTTTCTATTCTTTGTTTTATTTCTCTTGCTTTCTTTCTGGTCTTTTCCTCTTTCGCTTCTTACTATTCTTGGTGAGTTACGTATGTTACCTGTTAAATGTGAATTTATTCTTTGAAAAAGCTAGATGGAACCCTGAATGTCTATACACCAGAAAGGGGGCATTTGCGGGAACATTTTTTGTCACGATGTAAAAATGTAAAGTGTGCCTTATGTCCTATTTTTTGGTGTGTTGAATGTATCTTACAAAGGTCCATTTGATCTTAAGAACTGTTACGTCTATTGTTAAAGGATTACATTTATAAATACAAGAATTTAAAAAAAAAAGATCTCCAAGGCGTAAGTGGAGAGCTCTGGCCATTTTTCAAGATTTGAAGCCCAAAATGAGCAAGGCTCCAGTTGCAAAGTCATGGCATTGATGTTAATTTGGAGATACTCCTGTATCATCCTCTCCAGCCGTTGACTATGTGTCAGACTTGTTGTCTCTGGTGGCCTTGCAAAGGATGGTCAAAAAATATTATGAAAAGATTCAATAAAATTGCTGTTACCAGCACCAGATATGGTGCTGCTGGTATGGGTAGACTGTTGAAGATGACGAGACCGTCCCATGTTTGTCAAGTTAAAACTGGGAGATTCACTCCGTGCACCGCGGTTGTTTGGTGAAAAAGCTGAGTTAAGATCGAGTAACAGCTTTTGCTGATAATCCTGAATATGTGCGTCCCTTTCTATGGCTGGAATTATGTCAAACATTTTGGACTTATACCGGGGATCTAATAGTGTGGCAAGCCAGTACTCATCATCACTTCTAATTTTGACAATACGAGGGTCATGTTGGAGGTAGTGAAGCAAGAAGGCGCTCATGTGTCTTGCGCAGCCATGCGGACCAAGTCCACGCTGTGTTTGTGGCATAGAGGTGCTAGCCGTTTTTTCTTCCTCTGACATCTCCCCCCAACCTCTTTCAACTGAAATTTGACCAAGGTCTCCCTTATCTGCTGAGTCTTCCATGTCCATGGACAGTTCGTCCTCCATTTCTTCATGTTCTCCTGCACCTTCCTCAACATTTCCCCTGCTACCATGCGCCCTTGTTGATCCCTGTCCCCCATGGTCCCATGTCTGCTGCCTTGGTGATGATGAATGTCTGGACCTTGGTGATGTTGTTGTCCCTTGCGCATATGAATCCTCCTGTAGTTCCTCCCCTTCCTGTTCTCCAACCCCTTGACTCCGAATAGTGTTTAGCGTGTGCTCCAGCATGTAAATGTCTGGAATTCTCATGCTGATAATGGCATTGTCAGCGCTAAACATATCCGTCGCCATGTCGAAACTGTGCAGAAGGGTGCATAGGTCCTTGATCTGAAACCACTGCATCAGGGTGATCTGCCCCACCTCTGCAGCTCATTGGCCCAGGCTATACATCATGTCATATTGCACCAGGGCTCGGCCGTGCTGCCACAGACGCTGTAACATGTGGAGAGTCGAATTCCAGTGTGTCGGCACATCGCATTTCAGGCGATGAACCGGCAGGCCGAAAGACTTCTGGAGCGATGCAAGTCGCTCAGCTGCGGCGGTTGAACGGCGGAAGTGAGCAGACAGTTTTCGTGCCCTGTTCAGAAGGCCATCTAGACCGGGATAGTGTGTTAAAAATTGCTGGACAACAAGGTTTAACACATAAGCCATACAAGGCACGTGTGTCACCTTGCCCAGGCGAAGTGCCGCACCCAGGTTGGCAGCATTGTCGCACACGGCCTTACCAGGCTGCAGGTTGAGTGGAGACAACCATTTACCAAACTCAGTCTCCAGAGCTGCCCACAACTCAGCCGCTGTGTGACTCTTAGTTCCAAGACATTTCAAGACAAAGACCGCCTGATGCCGTTGCGCTCTGCTGCCAGCATAATAATGAGGGGTGCGTGATTCCTTCTGAGCAGTTCCAACGCTGGTGGCTTGACCAGGCAGGCTTGGGGTGGAGGACCCAGACGAGGTTGAGGAGGCAGAAGCAGTGAAGGAACTTGGACAGACAGAGGATTGACACACAAGTCGTGGGGATGGCAAGACTTGTGCAGCAGACCCTTCACCATCTATCACCATAGTTACCCAGTGCCCAGTCAGCGACATGTAACATCCCTGTCCATGCTTACTGGTCCAAGTATTGGTGGTGAAATGCACCCGTTCACACACAGAGTTTCTCAAGGAAGCGGTGATTTTGTGTGCGACATTCTGGTGTAGCGCAGGCACACCTTTCTTAGAGAATTAGTAGCGACTGGGCATCTGGTACTGGGGCACAGTGACAGACATAAGGTCTCGAAAATCCTGTGTGCCCACCAGGCGGAAAGGCAGCATTTCAGTAGCCAAGCGCTTACAGAGGGATAAAGTCAACCTCTTAGCTTTGTCATGGGTCACAGGAAATGGCCTTTTATTTGTCCACATCTGAGGGACAGAGATCTGGCTGCTGTGTGTAGTTGGTGTTGAGTAGGGTGTCCCTGAAAAAATGCAGGTTTGTGAGGAAAGTGCAGGCGTAGACATGATGTTGCTTTCATCCAAAGTTGGTGCTATCGATGTCTGAGAGAGCTGTACACACGCACTTGTTTCCCCTTCCAAGCCAACTGATGACCTACCAAGCAAACTGCCTGTTGCGGTTACAGCGGTGGAAGTTGTGCATGGAAAACCAGGTGTGACAGCTGTCCCCACAGTCCTAGAAGATGAAGAGCGCGTGGATGCACTGGAAGGGGCAGGCGGTGGATGGTTCACTCCGCTAGGCCACATTGCAGCACGGTGAGCTCCCCACTGGGACATATGATATTTATTCATGTGACGATTCATGGAAGAAGTTGTCAAACTGCTGAGGTTTTGCCTCTACTAACAGATTCCCGACAAATTTTACAGATCACATGATTTGGGCGATCCTTTGCAAGGTCAAAAAAGGACCACGCTAGGCAAGGCTTAGAGGACATGCGACTTGCTGAGCCCCCCCGACTAGTGCTCAGAGGCAGAGTGGTGGCTGAGGATGCAGTTGTAGATGTGCTACCAGTACTCCTCCTCTGTCCAGGAAGGCGCAAGGTAACTTCGTCGTGAGTAGCATCCTCCTCCACCGCCTCTGTTGACCTCCTCGAGTGCTTGACTGTGGGTTGACAGTAGGTGGGATCTAAAACGTCCTCATCAAGCGTTGTGTTTGCACTCCCCTCCCCCTCACACTGAGCCTCTTCCTGCCCTGAACGAATATTTAAGTTGTCATCCCAATCTGGTGTCTGTGTCTCATTGTCATCAGTATGTTCCTCATTGTCTATTACAACAGGTTTGTGAATAAGGGTCAATATTATGCTCAGAAACTTGGTCATCACGGCCTGAATCTGAGTCACAAAGGTTCTGGGCATCACTGCAGACCATTTCCTGGTCTGTACTCACTGTAGCTTGGGAGCAGACCTCTGATTCCCAGGCTATAGTGTGACAGAACAGCTCTGCAGACTCAGCCATCTCTGTTCCACCATACTGTGCAGGGCGGATGGAGACTTTAGAGGTGGGAGAAAGCAAGTGTGATTGGGATGACAACTCCGAGGACTGGTATTTTTTGGATGCGGTAGTTGAGGTGTCGGAGAGTGAACTTGTTGGACCACTTGAGATCCATTCAAGCATTTTCTTTTTTTGGCCATCATCTACCTTTGTTCCAGTTGTTCATGTTCGTAAAAAAAGGAGCACATCTGATTGTCCACGGAAAGTAGTAGACATCTTACTTTTGCTGGAAGATGGCCTATCTTCAGCAGATGTTAATGTAGCTTTGCCACCTTCCCCACGGACACAAACTTTTTTTCCTTTTCCAACACGCCTCTTCCCCTTTCCACCAGCATCTGTCATTTTGCCACTCATTTATATTGCGACAAGATTGTGCACTTAAAATGTGTTAGTAAAAATTGAGAGGTGGTGTAGATTGCAGCGGTGGTTTACCTTTATTCACAGCAGAATAAACAACAATAACTATCCCGGACAATGCATCTATGGCCCTTAAACTGGCAGCACAGTTTGCTAGTATAATAGCTTAGTAAAAATGAGTTTGAGTGTGCAATGCAGAGGTGCTGGAAATAGCTTGGCACCAGTAGGACAATAATGGAAGTCCAACAGCCACTTTTTTGGATGCCACTAAGTTTCCTCAGTTTTTGCTAGTATAATGCCTTAGTAACAATGAGCTTGAGTGTGCAATGCAGAGGTGCTGCAAATATCTTTGCCCCAGTGGGACACTAATGAAGTCCAACAGCCACTTTTAGGATGCCACTAAGTTTCCTCAGTGTTTGCTAGTATAATAGCTTAGTAAAAAATGAGTTTGTGTGTGCAATGCAGAGGTGCTGCAAATTTCTTGTCACCAGTGGGACACAAATGAAGTCCAACAGCCACTTTTAGGATGCCACTAAGTTTCCTTAGTGTTTGCTAGTATAATAGCTTAGTAAAAATGAGTTTGAGTGGACAATGCAGAGGTGCTGCAAATATCTTTGCACCAGTGGGACACTAATGAAGTCCAACAGCCACTTTTAGGACGCCACTAAGTTTCCTCAGTGTTTGCTAGTATAATAGCTTAGTAAAAATGAGTTTGAGTGAGCAATGCAGAAGTGCTGCAAATATCTTTGCACCAGTGGGACATTAATGAAGTCCAACAGCAACTTTTAGGATGCCACTAAGTTTCCTCAGTGTTTGCTAGTATAATGGCTTAGTGACAATGAGCTTAAGTGTGCAATGCAGAGGTGCTGCAAATATCTTTGCACCAGTGGGACACTAATGAAGTCCAATAGCCACTTTTAGGATGCAACTAAGTTTCCTCAGTGTTTGCTAGTATAATAGCTTAGTAAAAATGAGTTTGAGTGGGCAATGCAGAGGTGCTGCAAATATCTTTGCACCAGTGGGACACTAATGAAGTCCAACAGCCACTTTTAGGATGCCACTAAGTTTCTTTAGTGTTTGCTAGTATAATAGCTTAGTAAAAATGAGTTTGAGTGTGCAATACAGAGGTGCTGCAAATATCTTTGAACCAGTGGGACACTAATGAAGTCCAACAGCCACTTTTAGGATGCCACTAAGTTTCCCCAGTGTTTGCTAGTATAATAGCTTAGTGAAAATGATTTTGAGTGGGCAATGCAGAGGTGCTGCAAATTGCTTTGCACTAGTGGGACACTAATGAAGTCCAACAGCCACTTTTAGGATGACACTAAGTTTCCTCAGTGTTTGCTAGTATAATGGCTTAGTAACTATGAGCTTGAGTGTGCAAAGGGCAGGAGGGTACAGTGGCCGGGTTGTGGGTCAGTGTAGAGGAAAGGAAGCCTCACTTTCTATCCCTCCTAATGGTGAAATGCAGCAAGGAACTCCCTGACCTTAGCTACCCAGACACTCTTTTCTGTAGCTGTTAAAAACTCTTTCCACGGACCTGACTGTCATCTATGGCTTTGACCCTGCTGTAATTAGCCCTTACAAGGGCTGAAAGAAACTTCTATCCCTATTTTGTATAGCGCTGTGTGTAGAGCGTACACAGCAGTATCGGAGACAGGAGCTGCGCCAGCGGTGACTGACACCCAGACGCAGAAGGCAGATAATGGCGTCCAGATGGGCAGATACCCATTTTTATAATGCAGGGACATGTGACATGGACAGCCTATGACACATGCCCTTGCTTCTCTGGCAAAAAGTCCACTTAGCTGTGTGTGTGTGTGTCTGGGATTGGCTGACATGCTGGCCCGCCCCACTACACGCGCGCTTAGGGAAGGAAGACAAGGAAAAAAAAAAAATGGCGATCGCCATTATCCCAGGAGCAGTGATCTGAATGCGCAGTCCCCGCACACTATACGCTGAAATTTCATAACAGTGTGAGTCACTAGTAATTAGCTTGGCTTTTTGCTGCTGGAACCGTTCTCGAATGTAACTAGAACTATCGAGCTTTTAGCAAAAAGCTCGAGTTCTAGTTCGATCTAGAACAGCCCCCAAAATCATTCGAACCGCGAACTGGAGAACCACGAACCACGAACCGTGCTCAACTCTAATCATATTACACTTTTAGAATCATGAAAGTGGTACCATTCTGTGAGAGAACACTAATGAGCCTCACTAGATGGAACATTCTGTGTAGATGAATATAAATATTTGGTCGACATCAGGGCATTAGCTTACCATAAAATAAAAATTGCAGTTTGTGTCCCTTTTTTTTCTATGTTGAGAGGGATGGAGATGTCCCTATGTGTCAGACATGGACTGTCTGACACATAGGGACAAGGGATGTCATAAGTCTCCAAAGAATGGAAGACATCTGTGCCAGTACTCCCCTTCAGGAGTCTGAAGACCAGACTTCTCCGGGAAAAACATATGGAAAGGGAACACTGACATACACTATTGATCAAACGATTGGGGCCACCCAGACAATTTTGTCTTTTCCATGAAAAATCTTACTTTTATTTATCAAATGAGTTCCATAATGAATAGAAAATATAGTCCAGACATTGACTAGGTTAGAAATAATGATTTTTACTTGAAATAATAATTTTCTCCTTCAAACTTTGCAGCAATTACAGCTTTGCAGTCCTTTGGCATTCTAGCTCTTAATTTGCCGAGGTAATCTGGAGATATTTCACCCCATACTTCCAGAAGCCCTTCCCACAAGTTGGATTGACTTGATGGGCACTTTGTGCGTGCCATACGGTCAAGCTGCTCCCACAACAGCTCAATAGGGTTTAGATATAGTGACTTGGCTGGCCACTCCATTGCAGATAGAATACCAGCTGCCTTCTTCTTCCCTAAATAGTTAATGCATAATTTGGAGGTGTGCTTTGAATCATTGTCCTGTTGTAGAATGCATGTAGGACGTAAGCTGCCAGTTGAGGACCTGTAAGGTGTCGATTTCTCAAACTAGAGACTCTAATGTATTGTTTTGTTGCTCAGTTGTGCAGAGAGGCCTCCCACTTCTCTTTCTACTCTGGTTACAGCCTGTTTGTGCTCTCCTCTGAAGGGAGTAGTACACATCATAGTTGGAAATCTTCAGTTTCTTGCAATTGCTCACATGGAATATATTAATTTATAAGAATAAGAATAGACTGTCGAGTTTTACATGAAAGTTCTCTTCTTCTGGCCATTTTGAGAGTTTAATGGAACCAACAAATGTAATGCTCCAGATTCTCAACTAGCTCAAAGAAAGGTCAATTTTATATCTTATCTAATCAGCAAAACTGATTTCAGCTTTGCTAACATACTTGCACAAGGGTTTTCAAGAGATTTCTAAACGTCCATTAGCCTTCTAACACAGTTAGCAACCACAATGTACCATTAGAACACTGGAGTGATGGTTCTTGGAAATGGGCCTCTACACACCTATGTACAGTAGCTGTTGCATTCAAAACCAGACGTTTGCAGCTAGAATAGTCATTTGCCACATTAACAATGCATAGAGTATATTTTTGTTTAATTTAATATTAGCTTCATTGAAAAAAAATGTGGTTTTCTTTCAAAAATAAGGAAATATCTAAGTGACACTAAACCTTTGAACTGTAGTGTACATGTGTTTACATCTAATGTCACCTGACCTTCAAGGTCATCAGTAATGCATATCGTTGACATAGGCTCTGGAGACACAACTCATCTCCGGACGTCTTATCAACATACATTGGGTGTTGAGTGCTAGGGGTAGTTCCAGCTGAACGGCCCAATTGTTAGATATGTTTGCTACACAATTTGGACCCGGGAACCTTGAGCTCAGAACTCCAGATGCACACCTCCACCTGGTGTTATTAGTGGACACCCACACAATGTCATGCAAGGGACAAGGGAATGTCCGGCAGGACACAAGGCACAGTGAGACCTAGGGCCCAAACATTTCAAAAGTCTCAAAAAATGGAAGATGTCCATTACACTATGCATCTCGATAACACTGGCATGGGGTTGAATGATTTCAATGCAGACCAGCGCTGTTCACCATGTGAAACAGCTGTATGAATTAACCTTTCTTATTAACTACTTTCAGTATGATTGTAGGCATTTTAGCCAGTATGTAGGTTCAAGTAATAAAGCACTGCAAAGACATTGTCTTTATGCTGAGCACACATCCAGAATGAAATTCATGAAATAATTAAAAAAGGGCTTCCCTATATTTTTGGTTCCCAGTTGGGTACAAATAGGCAGCTGGGGGTTGGGGGCAACCGTACCTGCCTGCTGTACCTGGCTAGCATACAAAAATATGGTGAAGCCTCCATCATTTTTTTTTTTAGTTTTTTGGCAAAAAAAAACAAACAAAAAGGCTTTCCTGGGTTTTCCATTGCCAGTGAAGATAACACCAAGCAGTTAAGGTTAACAGCTAGTAGCTGCTTAGATTACCCTTTGCTAGCAATAGAAAATGCGGTGGGAGCCAACGCATATTTTTTTTAATTACTTATTTAAATAACTAAAAAAAAAATGGGCTTCCCTGTATTTTGATTGCCTGACATCACAGTACTGTAAAAACAAATAAATCATTAAAAAAAATGACGTAGTGTCCCGCAGTATTTTTGATTCTCAGCGCAGATAAAGCAGATGGCTATGGGCTGCCAACCACATCTGCCTGATTTACCTTACCTGGCAATCAAAATACAGGGAAGCCCATTAATTTTTTTTATTCAAACAAAATAATTAAAAAAAAATGTGGGCTCCCACCGTATTTTAATCGCCAGTCTGGTAAAGCCAGGCAGCTGGGGTCTGGGATTCTCGGCAGCCCGCAGCTGCCCCTGGAAATGGCACATTGCTTCTTAGTGCCATTTCCAGGCACATTTCCCGGCTCGTCCAGTGGCCGTGATGGTGGTAGCTCGCTGGGTAATAAAGGGGTTAATACCAGCTTTGTATTCGCAGATGGTACTAAGCCCAAATTGATGGTGTCACACCAAAATAGACATGGCCACCATGAATTTCTAGGAAACAGTAAAAAAAGCCAACACAGAGATTTTTTTTTTATTAGAAATAAAACAAAAAAAAATTTAGAGACTCCATCTGTATTATATAAAAAAATACTTAGTCCGACGTAATACACAGGGAAAGCAATTTTAGCTTCATCACTCTGTACAGACAGTGTCTATATACAGTGAGAAGCAAAGCGCAATGTCAGCCCTGCTTCATCACTGTGCACAGACACAGTCTTTACACAGTGAGAAGTAAAGTGCAATGTCAGCTCTGCTACATCACTCTGCACAGACACAGTCTATACACAGTTGGAAGCAAAGCGCAATGTCAACACTGCTTCATTACTGTGCACAGACAGTGTCTATACACAGCGAGAAGCAAAGAGCAATGTTAATTCTGCTTCTTCATTGTGCACATACAGTGTCTATACATAGTGAGAAGCACAGAGAGCCATGTCAGGTCTACTACATTGTTCTGGACAGAGCTATGTAGCAAGCTGACAGTGAGGGGATGATTGTGTAGCGGGCAGGGGACAGACTACAACCGGGGTGCCGCTCTAGGCGCTCGGATTGAGTGGCAGCTGGATCTGGGGCTCGCGCAGCCATCCGCCACCCACGAGTAATAAGAGGTTATTTACAGGGGTTAGAGTCTTTGTCAGTGACGCCACCCGTGGGTTGCGGTGAGGGATGGTGACACCGCCGCTGCCTTGTAGGTGGGCGCCCGGGGCTGATGGAGCAGGGCAGCAAGGTGGGATCCCCTTCATGGGTAGGGGAGGTGTAGTCCTGGGGACCAGGAAACTGTGAGGGATTGCAGGGAGCAGGAAACTCACAGTTCGGTTGTCGTGGTTCTGGATGAGCTGCTGATGATTTGGAGGGCAAGTAAACACACAGAGTCTGGGTTGTAAACCAAGGCTGGATGCCGGGAGCTTCTGGAGGGGTCTGCTGGATCTCGCACGCAGATATACAGCCAGGGGCCCTTTCTCCTGCACTGTCTGTCTCCCTCTTGTCTGGACTAGTCCACTTGAAATGGCCTCTTGACCAGATCCATTTTTTCGGCACCGGCGGGCTACAACTCTGCCCTGGTCTATCTCAGGTTCCCCACGACCGGATCTCCGTCGTCTGTGGCCCTCACCTAGCCAGCGTAGCTAGTCCAGTCATCCAGTGGTCCGGGGCTCCAACCCCGACTAGCACCCTCTCCATGGATCTCCAACTCCCTCCTGTCAGCTCTCCACTCCTGTCTCATCCTCTCCCTGACACAGACTGTTCTGCTCTCCTCCACTTCACTGTCTTGTCTTGTTCCCTCCCATTGTCATGGGGGGTGGGGACTAGGGCCTGACTGGCTAGTGTATACCTGCGTGGGGACTGTGTTGGTGTCAAAGAGGAGAATGGCCTGCATTTTGGTGGATTTGTGCAGGCTCTGTGACAACCTAGTTTTGCCAGGGCGTCACAATTGCACTTGCGTCTCGCATTGCATCACCCCACTCTCAGGACAGGAGTGCCTCAGCTGCATGGAAATACATGCAGCTGACCCGCTGCCATCGGGAGATTGTGCGACATGATGCGATGACACTCGCATCACAGTGCACCAGGACCTTTGATGACGTCATACTCATGTGACCAGTCTGTAGCCAATGAGATAATACAACATTCACACGAGACTGGTCACATGGGTATGACGTCATGATCATGGCAGGTCCTTTTAGCCAGAGGTTCTAACCGGGGGGAACAGCAATTATCGGACGGATGCGGAAGCAGAAGTGCTCGGAGACAGGCTGCAGGACGCGTTGCGGGATCTGTAAGTATGATCAGAATTTTTTTTAATAACGTGCCTTTATTTAGCAGCCCCTGGACCTGAACTGTAACATGAACTGTAACACGGATCCTATTCAGCCCCATACTGACAGGGTGGGCAGCTGGAGTCTTCTTTGACACAGGACAGGATCTAATCATCTTTTTCAACAACTCAAAGGGATCTGTTTGCAGGACACTAAAAACTAGAAGGTGACCTGGAATAGGTGAATTTTCAGTGTGGTTACATCCCCTGATGAACCCCAAATAAAGTGGGGGAAACGCGTCGGGATTCATCTGGAAGTTATTCTCCAGCAAGATAAGTTTACCTAACTGGGGCTTAATTAAGTACGGGTCCATGAATAATTTGTTGGTTTATTGCACTGAGTAGCAGTTCTAAAAAACTACTTGTAGAACCCTTTCCCTTTTTTTCATTTAACTCTGAAGGGGAATATATGTATAAACATTATGATTGGGAATTGTTTTTATGACCAACAGTAACACCTAATACAAATTAGTGTACTGACTATGTGTGACTGAACCACTCTGACCTCAGCACTAATTTCCCCCCCTTTGGGCTTGGGTCAATTAATGGCACACAGTCAGGTATAGGGATTACTAGGGATAGCCGTCGTTGAGCGGGGGCGCCCAGAACCTTAGGGTGTATTAACCTCCGCGGCCAGGAAGGAGCGAATTAGGGATTTGCAGCCTGGCCCTCATCTTGATCTTTCATTGTTATCCCTGAAACCATTAAGCAAAATCACCTCGGGCTATCCCTCACCTTTTTTGAATAATATCCCCATCAGAGGTTATTGAGCACTGCACGACCTGTTGTGTGCTTACTGACCGATATAGCTATATATGATAGTTTGAGATATGGCTTGAATCAACCAAATTTAACGTTTATAAATAAAAATTGTTTTTAGAAAAATTAGTCTTTTGGTCTATTAACTGTAACACGAACATCCCAGAAAGCTCGTGTTCGGGGTTGTGTGCACAAACACCATGTGTTCGGTACGGACCCCGAACTTTACAGTTCGGGTTCACCCATCCCTGTTGGGGAACTCAAAATGGCCTGGATTTCCAAAGAGGATAAGATTGGTTGATGAATGCAGAATCCTTTCCATGGTGAAGAAAACCCCTTCACAACATTCACTCAAGGGAGAAATACTCTCCAAGAAATACAGTAGGTATTTCAGTATTTGTTTAACATAAAGTGAAGTCTCATTACCGCAACCACAAGGTCTCATTACCGCAACCACAAGGTTAGACTTTGCCAAAAATCTTCTAAATAAGTCAGTTCTGTAACACATTCTTTGGACAGACTAAGATCAACTTGTACCATAATGATGTAAAAAAGAAAATTTGGAGAAGGCTTGGAATGGCTCAATGGATCCAAAGCACACCAAATCCTCTGTAAAACATGGCGGAGGAATTGTGATGGCCCGGCATGCATGGCTTCCTATGACACTGGGTTGCTAGTGTTTTTTGATGATGTGACTGAAGACAGAAGCAGCTGAATGAATTCTGAAGTGTTCATGGCTATACTTTCTGCTCAGATTCAACCGAGTGCAGTAAGGTTGATTGAATAGTGCTTCCCAGCACAGATGGACAATGACTCAAAACATACTGTGAAAGCAACCCAGGAGGTTTTTTTATAGCAAAAAAGTAAAATATTTTACAATGGCCTAGTCAATCACTAAATCTCAACCCCATTAAGCATGCAATTCACATGCTTATGACAAAATGTAAAAAAGCAGAAAGAGCAACAAACAAAAAGTCATGTAACTTGCAGTAGACGCTGGCAAAGCATCACAAAGGTAGCCCTATGTCTGGTGACGTCCATGGCTTCCAGACTTTAGGCTGTCATTGGCTGCAAAAGTTTCTCTACAAAGTATTAAATACAAGTGTTTTATTTATGGTAAGGTAAATTTGTCCAATTACACTAAGGTATGGAGAGAACCCAGAAGATAATTTAGGACATCAAATTCTAATAAACTTGTCCATAAAATGAATTTTCTGGTAAAATTTGTGCCAACATGCAAATTTATATTTTGCCTGATACACTTATCCCTATTATATATTAGTTTCCACCCAATGGGTATTGATATAAGCTGTCTGGTGGGGGGGGGGTCACAGCTACAATATATTCTTGATTTATAAGGAATTAGTTGTTGCTCAGTAGTGGCTACAGCCATCACGTGAAACCCTATGATGAATGCTGATGCCAGCTGTCTGGTAGAGGACATAGCTGTGAAAGAGGAGTAACATTTCTCTTCAAGAAGGAAAATATAATTTTCTATTATTTTTTATTTCATTACAACTGGCTAAGCCAAACAAGTTTAATTTAAATGAATTGCAGTGGGGAAAAGAATCCTGCATTTACTACACTATGCATTCGGTTTCCTGGCTTACAGACCTGCTCAATGGGGATGTGTGGACTGTGGTTTCCAGAATCCAAGGGATGTGTGTGACCCAATTTTCTAAACTTACTACAAGGTCTGTTATTGCAACAAAATAGTGGAACTAGACATTTATTAAATTGCTAGAAGGTGGCCCAATTCTAACGCATCGGGTATTTTAGAATTTATTGTGTAGTTAATGTATGTTTTTTGTTATATATATCGATGTTGTTGTGTGTAGTTGCCAGTGTTTGTGTAGGGCACTGTAAATGTTCTGGGTGTTGTCTGGGTGTGGGGGTGTGTGAGAGCGGTGTTGTATGTGTGTTGCGTTGTGTGTGTTGCGTTGTTTGTGGAGCGCTGTGTGTCTACAGTGTTCTGTGTGTGTGGTGCTGTGTGTGTTGCGCGGTTTGTATGGGTGTGGAGTGTGTGTGTGTGTTTTGGGGAGGTATATTTTGTGCAGTGTGTGTGTTGCGCGGTATGTGCGTATATTTGTGTATGCCGCGGTGTTTGTGTGTTGGGTGTTGTGTGTGTGCGGCGTTGTCTGTGTGTGTGTGGGTGTCTGTGTAGGGCGGTGTTTGTGGTTCCCAGTGTGTGTGGTGTGTTTTGCGGTGCGCGTGTGGCGCTGTTTGTGTGTTTTGGGGGGAGGTGTGCACCCCCATCTTGCTCCATCCCCCATGCTGCACACCCCCCATCATGCTCCATCCCCCATGCTGCGCACCCCCCATCGTGCTCCATCCCCCATGCTGCGCACGCCCCATCGTGCTCCATCCCCCATGCTGCGCACCCCCATTGTGCTCCATCCCCCATGCTGCGCACTCCCCATCGTGCTCCATCCCCATGCTGTGCACCCCCCATCGTGCTCCATCCCCCATGCTGCGCACCCCCCATCGTGCTCCATCCCCCATGCTGCGCACCCCCATCGTGCTCCATCCCCCATGCTGCACACTCCCCATCGTGCTCCATCCCCCATGCTGCGCACCCCCCATCGTGCTCCATCTCCCATGCTGTGCACCCCTCATCGTGCTCCATCTCCCATGCTGCGCACCCCCCATCGAGCTCCATCCCCCATGCTGCACACCCCCCATCGTGCTCCATCCCCCATGCTGCGCACTCCCCATCGTGCGCCACAGTCACACATCAGACAGTATACATGCACACATCTGATCGCATACACTCACACCCCACTTCTCCCTGTGCCCTCCGGTGGGCGGTCCCAGCAGCTGTGCTGCACGCCGTGCTCCTCTGCCGACACTCACAGATCCGATCGCATACACTCACACATCAGAACACACGCACACACCCGATCGCATACACGCACACACCCAATCGCATACACGCACACTCACACTGACGATATCGCACATACGCGCTCACACACTCACAACATCCGGAGATACCACGTGCTTCCGGCCATGTGATCCTCCGGCAGGTCCTGGAAGGTCACTGCACGCACAGTATCGCCGCCGAGAAGTAAGCAATATCACTGGATGTTGTTGTGTGTGGATGCGATCTGATGTGTGTGTGAGGTGTGTGTGAGAGTGAGTAAGTGTGATCTGATGTGTGTGTGTCTGTTCTTATGTGTGTGTGTGTGTGCGTGTGTGTGTGTTCCGCCGCTGCAGGACCTTGATGCGCTCACCTGCTCCCAGTCGGCGTCTGGTGAGTATGACTGCGGGGTCTTCTTTCTTCTGTCTTCTCTCTTTTGGGGGTGCGTGCGGAGGTCCGGGGCGAGCGGCTAATCCATGTGGGGGGCGGGGCCAGGCCGAGCCCAGAGCGGCTAATCCATGCGGGGGGTGGGGCCAGGCCGAGGCGAGTGGCCAATCTGTAGGAGGGCGGGGCCAGGCCGAGCCCAGCGGCCAATCCGACAGTTGTCACTTTTATGACACTTATGGTGACACTGTCACGTGACACAATTTTGGAGCAAGACAGACAGACAGACAGAATAAGGCAATTATATATATATAGATGGAACCTCTGCCTTGTGGGTCATGAACTTATAATACATAGTTTAAACCATTGCCTACTTTGTTAGATTCTATATCTGTGAGGGCAACATCTACTGGAAAAGGAAAAATATTCTACTAGTTAATGTTTTCATAAGCATTCAGGAGGAATAACATTAAAGTTGGACTTTGCAGGGTTTTTAGAGAAGGTACTCCAATGTTTTATTTATGTAGGAAACAATTAATCTCTAAAACAGCTTTGTCAAAAAGGTTGACGGGTTCTCTTTAATAGTGTGCTGCAAAATAGACTTAATCCAATAGATTCAGAATGCATAGCAGAGTTGTTTGTTATATTCAGAGATACTGGGCAAATCTCTCTTCTTTAGGCCCCCTTCACATGCACGTGTCTCTGGTACATGTTAGGTCCGTTCTTGCACGTACCAGAGACACGGGCACACGTAGACCCATTAAAATCAATGGGTTTGCGCACACGTGCGTGTTTTGCCATGGAACGTGTGTACGTGTGGAGCATACGCGTGTCCATGTGTTCCACTCATAGACATGTCCACGTTTTCTCTTGCATCTCTTGGGTGTCACATGGCCCACATACGGACCACACGGACGTAGTGTGGATGCGGTCCTGTGTGACACGCGCCGGAGAAAACTCACATGTCAGAGAAAATAATAACAAACCTTTACTCACCTTATCCTGCCCTCCTGTCTCTGCCACTGCTGTCACTTGCTGCCGACCGCCGCTCATTATGTTCATTTAATATTCACTTCATTGCGGCCGGAAGCAGCAGCAGCAAGGAGTCAGCAGGACTGGAGACCAAAGATCAGCACCACAGACAGCGACACCAGGGTTAGGTGAGTAGAAAGTTCCCATTCTCCGTGTGGTAATATGGATAACACACGGAGAACACACGTGGTGACATAAACACGGCTCACGGGGTGGAAAGCGCACCTTTGACATGTCCGTGAAACACATGCATGATTTTCACGGACGTTTGAAGGGGGTCTTAGATTGTAAGCTTTTATGGCTAGTTAGGACCTCTGTTCATGACTGGGGTCCTCTCTCTCATTCTCTTGCCAGTAGAGTGAAAGTCCTTATGGTCAGCGAACTTCTCTCTCTCTCTGTTGTCTTCCATGTGTATTTTCTGAGTAATTATAAGCTTTTCAGAATTGAGATTCACACAAATTTATTCATTTTGAAAAAAAAAAAAATTGGTAGAAAAAATACCCTCCCAAAATATTGTGAAATCAGCATATCTGAAAAATCTGCAAAAAACTCAAGAGGATTGTCTGAAAAAGAAAACATCAATGGGGAAAGGACTAATGAGACATGGAGATGTAATTCTATTACAACATACAAATAGAAACAAACAAGTTGTACAGTACCTAACATTCTAAAAAATATTGGTATCTTTAGAAAAAAAGATTTGGTATGAAGTACGTTCCTTCCTCCAGAGTAGAGATGAGCGAACCGGTCCCGGTTCGGCTCGAGGTCGGTTCGCCGAACGGAGGTCCCGTTCGAGTTCGGCTCGTCGAACGTTCGACGAACCGAACTCGAACTGCATAGGAAACAATGGCAGGCAATCACAAACACATAAAAACACCTAGAAAACACCCTCAAAGGTGTCCAAAAGGTGACAAACAACTCACAACACAACACAAACACATGGGAAAGTGACAAGGACATATACTCATGCGAAAACAAAACAGCTGGACAAGGAAAAAGAGGAGGACACACAGATATATGAGTATATGCAAGGAAACATCGATTCCATTATTGTGCAACTTGAGCCCTGCTCATTTTAGGCTTCCAATCTGGATAAATTGCCTGAGCTCGCCACGTACGCCTTGGGGATCTTGTCGTGTCCTGCAGCCAGCGTTCTCTCGGAACCTGTCTTCAGTGCTGCTGGGGGTCTGCTGGCAGATAAGCACACGTGTCTGTCCACTGACAATGTGGACATGGCTCTCAGAGGACTTTTCTTCCCCTGGGTCAGCCAGGGGACGGGAAAGGCACGGGTATTTTTGAGAGTGCTTCATGCCAAGCATCTTTTTCTTTTTCAAAAGGGGGGGTCAACCGATGTCAGTCAAGTGGGGTGTGTGTGGCCCAATTAGTGGCAACGAGGGAGACTGTGGTTGGAGTCCCCTCGCTGTGTTTCTAAAAGAACCAAGATGAACAAGTCATGGCTCTCAGAGGACTTTTCTTCCCCTGGGTCAGCCAGGGGACGGGAAAGGCACGCGTATTTTTGAGAGTGCTTCATGCAAAGCATCTTTTTCATTTTGAAAAGGGGCATCAACCGATGTCAGTCAAGTGGGGTGTGTGTGGCCCAATTAGTGGCAACGAGGGAGACTGTGGTTGGAGTCCCCTCGCTGTGTTTCTAAAAGAACCAAGATGAACAAGTCATGGCTCTCAGAGGACTTTTCTTCCCCTGGGTCAGCCAGGGGACGGGAAAGGCATGCGTATTTTTGAGAGTGCTTCATGCAAAGCATCTTTTTCATTTTGAAAAGGGGCATCAACCGATGTCAGTCAAGTGGGGTGTGTGTGGCCCAATTAGTGGCAACGAGGGAGACTGTGGTTGGAGTCCCCTCGCTGTGTTTCTAAAAGAACCAAGATGAACAAGTCATGGCTTTCAGAGGACTTTTCTTCCCCTGGGTCAGCCAGGGGACGGGAAAGGCACGCGTATTTTTGAGAGTGCTTCATGCAAAGCATCTTTTTCATTTTGAAAAGGGGCATCAACCGATATCAGTCAAGTGGGGTGTGTGTGGCCCAATTAGTGGCAACGAGGGAGACTGTGGTTGGAGTCCCCTCGCTGTGTTTCTAAAAGAACCAAGATGAACAAGTCATGGCTTTCAGAGGACTTTTCTTCCCCTGGGTCAGCCAGGGGACGGGAAAGGCACGCGTATTTTTGAGAGTGCTTCATGCAAAGCATCTTTTTCTTTTTCAAAAGGGGGGGTCAACCGATGCCAGTCAAGTGGGGTGTGTGTGGCACAGTTAGTGGAAACGAGGGAGACTGTGGTTGGAGTCCCCTCGCTGTGTTTTACATGCTTTTAGAAGGGCATGACATGGCTTGGAGGTTGACTTTCAGCATCTGCAAACTGTTGGCTACCAAAATGCTGCCTTTCCAACACCTGTGGTTATAGACAATGAGGAACATACTGATGAAGATGAGACGCAGATACCCGATTGGGATGACAACTTAAATATTCGGTCAGGGCAAGAAGAGGCTCGTTCTGAGGGGGAGGGGAGTGCAAACACAACAATTGATGATGAAGTTCTAGATCCCACCTACTGTCAACCCACAGTCAGACACTCGAGGAGGTCAACAGAGGCGATGGAGGAGGATGCAACCGACGACGAAGTTACCTTGCGCCTTCCTGGACAGAGTCGGAGCACTGGTAGCACGTCTACAACTGCATCCTCAGCCACCACTCTGCCTCTGAGCATTATTCGGGGTGGATCAACAGGTCGCATGGCCTCTAAGCCTTGCCTAGCCTGGTCCTTTTTTGACAGAGAAAAAGATCGCCCAAATTATGTGATCTGTAAAATTTGTCATGGTTCTCTTAGTAGAGGTCAAAACCTCAGCAGTTTGACAACTTCCTCCATGAATCGTCACATGAATAAATATCATATGGCCCGGTGGGAAGCTCACCGTGCTGCAATGCGGCCTAGCGGAGCGAACCATCCACCGCCTGCCCCTTCCAATGCATCCGCTTGCTCGTCATCTTCTAGGACTGTGGGGACAGCTGTCACACCTGTTTTTCCACCCACAACTTCCACCACTGTAACCGCAACAGGCAGTTTGCTTGGTAGGTCGTCAGTTGGTTTGGAAGGGGAAACAAGTGAGTGTGTACAGCTCTCTCAGACATCGATAGCACCAACGTTGGATGAAGGCAACATCATGTCTCCGCCTGCACTTTCCTCACAAACCTGCATTTTTCCAGGGACACCCTACTCAACACCGTCTACACACAGCAGCCAGATCTCTGTCCCTCAGATGTGGTCAAATAAAAGGCCACTTCCTGCGACCCATGACAAAGCGAAGAGGTTGACTCTATCCCTCTGTAAGCTGTTGGCTACCGAAATGCTGCCTTTCCGCCTAGTGGACACACAGGATTTTAGAGACCTTATGTCTGTCGCTGTGCCCCAGTACCAGATGCCCAATCACCACTGCTTCTCCAAGAACAGCATGCCCGCGCTACACCAGCATGTCGCACACAACATCACCACTTCCTTGAGAAACTCTGTGTGCGACAGGGTGCATTTCAACACAGATACTTGGACCAGTAAGCATAGACAGGGTCATTACATGTCACTGACTGGGCACTGGCAAACTATGGTGAGAGATGGAGAAGGGTCTGCTGTCCAAGTCTTGCCATCCCCACGAGTTGTTTCAATCCTTCTTCTGTATGTATAAGTTAATACACTGCTTCTGCCTCTTCAACCTCGTGTGGGTCCTCCACCTTGGCGCAAACCCTGTGTGGTCAGGCCACCCTTCCTTGTAACTGCGCACAAGGACTACCACACACCTCCTTACTATGCTGGCAGCAGAGCTCAATGCCATCAGGCGGTCAAAGTTTTACTTTGAAATGTATGGGAAATGTGAGTCACACCGCTGAGAAGTTGTGGACGGTTAGCTCTGGATACCGAGTTTCATCAATGGTTGTCTCCACTCATCCAGCAGCCAGGGAAGGCCGGGTGCGACAATGATGCAAACATGGGTGCGGCCCTTCGCTGTGACAATGTGACACACGTGCCTTGTGTGGCTCAGGTGTTGAACCTGGTTGTCCAGCAATTTTTAAAGCACTATCCTGGCCCACATGGCCTTCTGCAAAGAGCACGGTGTATCGCCTTCCTTGATCCACACACTCAGATGGGCTGTAAATGATAGGCTAGAGGGAAGCCACTCACCAAGCAGGACCCCCAGAACCCTGAAAGCCTTTAACCCCTATACAGGGATTAGGAATTACACAGGGCCCAAGGTGGTCAATACCTGTGGAAGGCTGCAGTTCCAGAGAATAGTAGTCAGGCAGGGTCAAAACATTAATTGAGGAACAGGAACAGAATGGGACGGCCAGGACTTAATCAGAAAACAAGCAGAGGTGAAATGCGGATCGGCCAACAAGGTACATAAACAGCAAGCAGGAAAAGTAGTCAGGTAACAAGCACACAAAATCATAAAACTGAACTGGGGGTAAAAGTAACCAGAGGTCATAGCTATGTCTGGCAGTGGTCTGCAGACAGGATGGGCATAAAAAAGGGTGTGGTGTCTTCCCATTGGTTGTAGCTGAATGTTGGTATTTCATCTGTGAGATACCCACCAGCTACATTCAGCCAGAGATTCTGCATCTGTCAAGGTAATGCAGCCCAGTGGGTGAGCATAACCTGCGTCCACCTGAGCCGCTGGCATCGACTCCTCTCCCATCATCAGCACTATTCATGAAAGGAACAAGTTGTCACCTGGCGACCGGAGTACAAATTGACGGAGCGGACTCCGTTGGTGACTTAACAGCCGTGTGCGGCAATGATGCAAACCTGGCTGCGGGCCATCGTCAGGGCAATGTGACACACGTGCCTTGTATGGCTCACGTGTTAAACCGAATTCTCCAGCAATTTTTAAAACACCATCACGGCCTACATGGCCTTGTGCAGCGGGCACGCTCGCTATGTGCTCACTTCCATCGTGCGCACACAGCAGCTCAACAACTTTCATCACTCCGGAAGTCTTAGGGTCTGGCAGTTAAACGCCGGAAATGCGATGTTCCGACACGCAGGAATTGGAATCTGCACATGTTGCAGCGTGTGTGGCAGCACTGCAGAGCCCTGCTGAAATACGGTATGACATATAGCCTGGGATAACTTGATGAAGAGGTGGGGCAGATCACGCTGCTGGAGTGGTGTCAGATCAAGGACCTATGCACCCTGCTACACAGTTTACAAATGTCGACGAAGATGTTTAGCACTGGCAATGTCATTCTCAGCGTGACAATTCTGGTCATCTACATGATGGAGCACACTGTAATTATTATTCGGAGTCAGGTGTTGGGACAAGAGGAAGGGGAGGAAGTACAGGAGGAGTCATATGCGGAAGGGATAACAAGATCTACGAGGTCCAGATGGTCAGCGGCACCTATGCGGCATTCATGGTGAGGGAGAGGGATTAACAAGGGCGCATAGTATCAGCAAAAAGTTTTGATGAAAGTGCAGGAGCCCATGAAGAAATGGAGGACGAACTGGCGATGGGCATGGAAGACTCAGCAGATGAGTGAGAGCTTGCTCACATTTCGGTTGTACGAGGTTGTGGGGAGAGGGCAGAGGAAGGAGGCACGATTCTCACCTCTCTGCCACCAACACACCAAGGACTTGGTCCTCCTGGATGCACAAGACACATGAGCGCCTTCTTGCTGCACTACCTACATGACCCTCGGATTGTACGAATTCGAAGTAATCCTGAATACTGGGTTGCCACACTGTTAGATCCCCGGTACAAGACAAAATTTGGCGAAATAATTCCTGCCATAGAAATGGACGCACGTATACTGGAGTATCTGCAGAATGTGGTACGCAATCTTAGATCTACTTTTCCACTAAACACCAGTGCTGCACAGAGTGAATCTCAACGCTTTGTCATGGATAGGAGGAAATGGTCTTTTACTTGTCCACATCGGAGGGACCGAGGGATGGCTGCTGTGCTGAGATGGCGTTGAGTACGGTGTCCCTGCAGAGTTGCACTTTTGGTCATATACCAAAATGAGTTGAAAAAGGACAGATGCTGGTGGAAAGGGGAACAGGTGTGTTGGAAAGGGGAAAAAAGTTTGAGTCTGTGGATTTGGTGGTTAAGCAACAGTAACATTTGCTGAAGAAACACCATCTGTTCCAGTGGGACTGGCAGATTTGGATAAAGTGGTATATACTATGTTACCGCTATATAACGAAAATTAATAAGAAAAGAAAGAGAAAGGTATATATCCCCATCAGCAGTCAGTGTCCACCGTGCTCCCAGTTGGAAAAGGAGAGGTTGGCAACTGGAAGGTTTGGTGGAGGATACAGAGCTGTGTGGCTATGAAACTAATAGTAGCCTGAACCGAGTTAGACACCATTCGGATCTGGAGACTGTGAGCCCTGTTAGCGTCACAGGGTCCACATGCCCACCCAGCCCAGGAACTCCCTGTTAACAACACAGGGGCCATTGAGTACGCTGACCGTGTGCGTTAGGCCACACCTGTGGACAGCAGGCGCATCAGCAGCAGCAGGCCTGTTAATGCCACTGGGCTGCACAAGCAGGACTGGTAGGACAGGAGCTGGTCTTAACCGTTCTGCGTTACCAACTGTGGTGGTGGCCTGCATCGACACCCTATCCCTGCCTACCTCTGGCCTAAAGCCGCAATGGGTTCAACACATGGAGGTGTGCTCTTTCGTAGCATAATAGAAGACTGCGCACCTCCTTGTTGCCTCCAGCCCCTTTTATAACCTGGGTCCGCCCCAAACCAGGGTGAACCACAATGCACCTCCTGGAGACAAAAGTAGAGTGACACGTCATGAGTGGCATAACTAGCGTCCTATTTGGAACCGCAACTTCAATGATGACCTCATGGCTGCCATGACCCAAACACCTCACCAGTCATCGTCTGACCATCAATAATGCGGTGACAAGTCATAGGGGTGGGCCTCTGCAAGCCATTTGGGAGGACACCTGATGCCCTGTGGTCTATATGGGCCCCCCACATCAGGGGCAGGGCCAAAGAGTTCATTACCGGACCTAGTCTCTGATGCAGGAATTGCCTGAGCATGCTCAGTAGCATGAAATACAGTCTCTGAAAAAAGACTATCAGCTTTAGCATGGTGTCTAGGCACAAAACAGGACTTAGACCCGGCAAGGAATGCAAGCACCTGTGCAAAGAGGCTTTTCACACTTAGTGTGGGAGCATGCGCTGTATCCCGAAATGAAGACTTAGCGTCAGGAATAACATAGTCAGGCTGAGCATACTCACTAGGCGAAACACTGTAATTAGGCTGCAGCTGGGGTAAATCGGCACACGCATGCACACTAGCTGCCTCTCCACACTTAGACGTGGAGGGGAAATTGCTCTTGGAGATGCTGTCTATGAACAGAAGGAAAAGCTAAAGGAAGCCTGACTTTCTATCCCTCCGAATTTTGAAATGCAGCAATGAATTCCATAAGTTTGCTATAACATTAGCGTAGCAAAATGTGCATGAGGGTGTCATGTAGAGGTGCTATAAATAGCTTGTCACCAGTGGGGCACTAATGGAATACAACAGCCAGTTCTATGATGCCACTAAATGGCAGTATTTTTTGCTATCATTATAGCTTATTAAAAACAGAGCAGGAGGGTGTCATGTAGAGGTGCTATAAATAGCATGTCACCAGTGGGGCACTAATGGAATACAACAGCTAGTTCTATGATGCCACTAAATGGCAGTATTTTTTGCTATCATTATAGCTTATTAAAAACAGAGCAGGAGGGTGTCATGCAGAGGTGCTAGAAATAGCTTGTCACCAGTGGGGCACTAATGGAATACAACAGCCAGTTCTATGATGCCACTAAATGGCAGTATTTTTTGCTATCATTATAGCTTATTAAAAACAGAGCAGGAGGGTGTCATGCAGAGGTGCTAGAAATAGCTTGTCACCAGTAGGGCACTAATGGAATACAACAGCCAGTTCTATGATGCCACTAAATGGCAGTATTTTTTGCTATCATTATAGCTTATTAAAAACAGAGCAGGAGGGTGTCATGCAGAGGTGCTAGAAATAGCTTGTCACCAGTGGGGCACTAATGGAATACAACAGCCAGTTCTATGATGCCACTAAATGGCAGTATTTTTTGCTATCATTATAGCTTATTAAAAACAGAGCAGGAGGGTGTCATGCAGAGGTGCTGCACATAGATTTGCAGTAGTGTGACTACACAAAAGTACAATAGCCACGTTTAGGATGCCACTAGGTACACTGACTGTTTGCTAGTATAATGGCTTAGTTTAAAAAAGTTGGAGTGTGCAATGCAGGCAGACATGCTGCAAATATCTTTACAATAGTGTGAATAGACAAAAGTCCAATAGCCACGTTTAGGATGCCACTAGGTACACTGACTGTTTGCTAGTATAATGGCTTAGTTAAAAAAAGTTGGAGTGTGCAATGCAGGCAGACATGCTGCAAATATCTTTACAATAGTGTGAATAGACAAAAGTACAATAGCCACGTTTAGGATGCCACTAGGTACACTGACTGTTTGCTAGTATAATGGCTTAGTTATAATGAGTTGGAGTGTGCAGAGGACAGGAGGGTACAGTGCCAGGATTGTGGGTATGGGTAGAGGAATGGAAGCCTGCCTTTCTATTCCCTCCTAATGGTGAAATGCAGCGACGAAATCCCTGACCTTGGCTACACAGACGCTGTCGCTGTTTTCAGGACCTGTCACCTATGGCTCTCTGACCCTGCCGGTTTGAGCCCTTAAAAGGACTGATAGAAAGTGCTATCCCTATGCTGTCCAGCGCTGTGTATGTAGCGCATACAGCTGTATCGGCGATAGGACTCAGGAGGACGGAGCTGCGACAGTGATGTCTGACACCAAAGACGCAGAAGAGATAATGGCGTCCTGGAGGAAAATGTCCGGTTTTATAATGCAGGGACATGTGACATGGACATCCTATCACACATGCCGTTGCTTCTCTGGCTAAAAGTCCACTTAGCTGTGTGTGTGTCTGGGATTGGCTGACATGCTGGCCCGCCCCACTACACGCGCGCGCGCTTAGGGAAGGAAGACAAGGAAAAAAAAAAAAAAATGGCGATCGCCATTATAGAAACAGCAGTGATCTGAAGGCGCTGTTCACGCACACTATACACTGAAATGTCATAATAGTGTGATTCACAGAGTGACTTACACTATTACAGCAGAAACCAAGCTAGGATTTAGCTGTTTTTTTGCTGCTAGAACCGTTCTCGAACGTTTCTAGAACTATCGAGCTTTTGCAAAAAGCTCGAGTTCTAGTTCGATCTAGAACAGGCCCCAAAATCACTCGAGCCTCGAACTGGAGAACCTCGAACCACGAACCGCGCTCAACTCTACTCCAGAGCCTAAAATTACATTCTGTAGAGGCACAACTATAAAAAACAGTAGCACCCTGAGTAATTTGAAGAAAGATAGGAAATACCCCAATTTAGATATATGCAACGAAAATGGACAGAAGGGAGTGAAAAAATGCAATATAAAAAAATGTTATTGTAGTAAGATGATCAACCATGGGCTGAACACTATAAAATCCAATAGTACAGGAGAATTGTTCTAAATCCATCAAAAATGTTCTTGTAATTCAGATTATGTTGCAAGAATAAATGGACATTGTCACAATAAAAAAAAAATGGTTATTTATTACAGTCTATCAAGACATTTAACCATAAAACACTAGGGAAATTTTTAGGCAATTCAAGTAGCACCATTAGAACAAGTTTCCAGCCATGTCCAAAATAGGAAGAAAACATTTAATAGAAAGGAATCCTTCCGGATTTTCAGTCTGCAAGGCCTGAAACCAGATGGTCTTAATGATGTAGTAGAGCAGTTGTAAAATAAATCGTAAAAATAATTTGAATATATTTTTATGAAAAGCATACATATAACTCATATTAATGCATAAGGGAAAAGGAAAAAAGGAAAGAAGAAAGGGAAAGGAGGAGTAAAAGGAAATGGAAAGAAAAGATGCACAAAAAAGCAAAAGGAACAAAAGAGATTTTATGTTCTATGTATTTTTGTTTTTACATTTTTTTTAACACTATATTTTTAACACGAAAATTTTATATGTAAATGTTTTATATTTATATATAAAGTTTTAATATTGCTGGTGGGGCGTCAGTGAGAAAAATGTTTCCTCTCTTATTAGTTGCTTGTAGTTTCATAATTAAAAAAAACACCAAAAAGGAGCCAAGACAAATGATATGTGCACACACAGAATGTGGTGAGCCTTCCTCATAAAGATGGCTGCAGCCGAGGTGCAAGATGCTGATGTCACAGCCACTCAACCTCCACACTAGGGGGGAGGGGCGGCTGCTTAGCATAAGACATGCACACTAATAATGCTTGCACTGGGAGCCCATCATATAATGAGTGAAATGCACAGTGTCTGAACTGTGACCTATAAATGACGCCAGAAACCCAGGTCAGGCGGGCAAAACAGCACTATATAGGTGCATCTCGCACGGATACACGAGACGCACAGTGTCTGAATAATGGCCTATAAATGACGCACAACACCAGGTCCAGGCGGGTCAGTTAGCACTATGAGTACATAACACATGACAGGCTCACCATTTAACCACCTGAATTCAAAAGGTCCACACACATCCTGCAAAAATGGATAAAATGTGCCATACCTCAAATAGTGAGATATTAGTTTATATTTTGGCCCAAAATATGTAAGCTCGCAATCCGTTCGTCAAGGATTCTCACACTTGCGAGTCCCTACACTGAATTAGTTAGAAAAACCACAAAGAACTATATCAAAAAAACACCAAAAAGGAGCCAAGACAAATGATATGTGCACACACAGAATGTGGTGAGCCTTCCTCATAAAGATGGCTGCAGCCGAGGTGCAAGATGCTGATGTCACAGCCACTCAACCTCCACACTAGGGGGGAGGGGCGGCTGCTTAGCATAAGACATGCACACTAATAAGGCTTGCACTGGGAGCCCATCATATAATGAGTGAAATGCACAGTGTCTGAACTGTGACCTATAAATGACGCCAGAAACCCAGGTCAGGCGGGCAAAACAGCACTATATAGGTGCATCTCGCACGGATACACGAGACGCACAGTGTCTGAATAATGGCCTATAAATGACGCACAACACCAGGTCCAGGCGGGTCAGTTAGCACTATGAGTACATAACACATGACAGGCTCACCATTTAACCACCTGAATTCAAAAGGTCCACACACATCCTGCAAAAATGGATAAAATGTGCCATACCTCAAATAGTGAGATATTAGTTTATATTTTGGCCCAAAATATGTAAGCTCGCAATCCGTTCGTCAAGGATTCTCACACTTGCGAGTCCCTACACTGAATTAGTTAGAAAAACCACAAAGAACTATATCAAAAAAACACCAAAAAGGAGCCAAGACAAATTAAGTATCCCGCCCTTAGGTCATGCTCACACAAGCGTAAAAAACGGACGAGTGCAATGCGAGAAAATCTCCCATTGCACTCTGACCTATGTTAGTCAATGAGGTAGAGCAGTTGGTCAGCTTTTCTTACATGCAGATTCTGGATGCGAGAAAAGTCACAGCATGCTGTGATTTTCTGCGAGAGTGTGGCGCCCCTGACCCGGTCAGGCACCACTGAGTACTGCACCCATTCTGGGACAGTACTTCTAGGTAATCCTAAAGGCCAGAATGAGGTGTGTACGCACAGACACATAGCAACCAGCTTTCCCACACCATTAGATGGGACCCTTGGGCAGTCCCTGGAGGGGTCTGGCCTTCAATTCTTGTCAAAGGGTGTAGTGGAGGGCATGGGAGCTAAAATGCAGAGGCTGAAAGGGAAGGAGTGGAGCAAGCCAGTCTGGTAGTGGTGAGCGGCGGTTGCTAGGAGACGCAGACGCGTGCTCACACTACTCAGACCCTGCATGTGAAGTAGCCGTTAGCGGGGGTGAATGGTTACCAGTCAGTCAGAAAGACAGAGAGTCAGTAGAGTACGGAGACTGCCGGTGACTAGGCACGTATGGGGAACAGGTCCCTAGAGTAGACTCAAGTTTAACTATCTGCTATACCTGCCGGTGAGGGGGAACTACAAGTCCCTCACTAACCATACAGAGTCCGAGCTTCAGCAGCAACGCAGAGACCCATAAGGAGACGGAGCTTGAAGCCATCTCACCTGGTCCATGCTGCCGGCAAATGGTCCAAAAAGGGAGAAAAGGCAGTAGCGACTCCCTGGATAGACCCCAAGGTACTTCAAGTCAGGGGTTATCCGAACAAAGAAGTGCTAGGAAGGCGAGTTAATGGTTACCCTCAGACCGGCCTAAAGGAGCTCCTGGTTCTCACCTGGTTTATCGCAGCATCACCCAGGTTACCTCACAATAACATCTAGAAGTGAGTAAAAACGAGTTGAAAGACTTTCTGGACTGAGACTGAATTATTCTGGGACCTGTTCTACACACCTGAGACCCTGGAGCCTGCCTCACTCACTAGAGGCCACACCATCTGACTGCAGACCCCATCAGCCCCAGATACTCATAAAATCTGCAGTGGCGGTCATACATATCCCTGTCCGCAAGCCGTGAGTGGCGTCATGACACATATACAAAAACTAACAGTACCTGCTGCCAGATTGAAGAAACCCTGTGGCGTCCCTGAAGCTGGAGCGACATCCCTAGGGCGTCACAAGAGCCGTATCACTCGTACCCATTCAAGTGAGATTCTAGTGCAGTGTGATATACTCTTAAGGGTACTTTACACACTGTGATATTGGTACCGATATCGCAAGCGAGCGTACCCGCCCCTGTCAGTTGTGTATCACGGGCAAATCGCTGCCTGTGGTGCACAACATCACTAACACCCGTCACACGGACTTACCTTCCCTGCGACATCGCTCTGGACGGCGATCCGCCTCCTTTCTAAGGTCTTTCTAAGGTCTAATTCAAAAGGTATGCTCTTCTCTACATACTTGTCTATTACTGTATTTTTTTTTCAAAAATGACTTCTCTTTGCTGAAGATCTACCGCTTATCAACCTTACCCACAACCCTGATTAACAACTTTTTTGTGTACACTGTATGTAGGCAGAAAACTGCTCATGACCATAGCTCATGAACATGGAGGAATACATGGCAACAGGCTTACTATTCCTTTAGTGATAATCTGCTGCTGATAAAAAAGCCTAGTAAGTGACACATCATTGGAATAAGGGTCTCTTTATCTATATTATGCTGCCTTTACATTAGGTAAAATAACCTGCTGTCAGATTACCTTTAACAGGATATGGATGCTATGGTGCAATGTTACGAGGGGGACCCGGGGAAGCGTGCCAAGATGGGAAATGGACAGCTTCCGCCGGTCAAGGTCCACTGTGCGGTGTAAGGGACCGCTGCTATGGTCAGGAAAGAGTGAGCGGGTTGCTACTAGTGATCGTCTGGAATGTCACAGACGATCTATGTACACCGGTCCGCCCTAACCCGTGAGGGTTGTATGGCTCGGGGCTTCTCGATCGGTGTACCTGTTGCACGGGGACGCACAGAGGTGCCTACGCACGTGTGCCAGCGGGAGTCACAGGATATGGCACGAGGGTAGCACAGAGGTGCCCACGCACGTGTGCTTTCAATAACCAGGTGAGTCCGGTGGAGACTCGAGGAGCTCACCTGGGACAGGAACACAGCCTGTAAAGGAGATACTGCTGGAGCAGCAAGGCAGGAACACGGCCTGCAAACCAGGTGCTGCCTGAGCAGCAAGGGCAAAGCCCACAAAAGACAATAATGCCTGAGCAGTGGCGAGGCAGCACATTGCCAGACATCCAAACATAGAAGGACGGTCGCGCGCCGCCATGATGGCAGGGGGAGCTTTTAAGGAGGTGTAGCTCCACCCAAGGGCGGGCGCGAGATGGACGTGACCCAATCAGGATTCGTGACGTCTTGGCCCGGCCAGTCAAGATTCAGCACACCATCAGCCTCGTTATCGGGCCGTGTGATATCAGTGAGCGAATCAGAAGACGTCACGTGGGGCACATACTCATCTTCCTGCCTCTGGGTCATAAAGGCGGGATCCTCGGTTTCACAATGTGCAGAGATAAGGGAAGTCTTGCTGCTTCCCTGAGCATCCATCCTTTGCACACTGCACAACCTCCCCGACCCTCTGTGATGCTGAGCAGGAGGGCTCGTGGCAGACAAGGGATGGGAGACCACTCCATTCCTTGCAAGGGGAGAACCACAAGGTGTCACCCTTCTGCTGTGTCTCCAAGGAGGCAACTCCTGCAGACTGCGCAGTCTCCCAGACCTTTGGTGCTGCTGAGCAGGAGGGCTCGCGGCCGACAAGGAATGTGGGACCACCTCATTCCTTGCAACAGGAGAGCCACGAGGTGTAACATTACCCCCCAGTCTAGGGCCCCCCCCGCCTGCGCTCGAAGGCCACCACCAAACCTGGGGCGTGGACATGATCCTCCAATTCCCAGGACCTATGCTTTGGGCCACGACCGACCCACTCCACGAGGAAGTACCTCTTGCCCTGTACGATTTTTGTTTTTACTAGCTTCGCTACTTCTGGGTCGTCGGATGAGAAGTCGGCCTGGGACAGCAGGGACCCCGAGGTTTTAGGTCGTACGGTTTTCAGAAGAGATACATAAAACGTATTAGAAATAGCCCAGCACGGAGGGAGCTGGAGTCGATATACTACCGCGGTTACCCGCTCTATTACTGTAAATGGGCCAATGTATCTAGGAGCAAACTCAGCTGTCTGTACCGGAAGGTTAATATGTTCAGAAGACAGCCACACTAGGTCACCAGGTGCGAAAGATTGCACAGGATGTGGAAGACCCGCAGGCCTCCGCCTGAACGGTTTATTATACGCACAGGACGTATGGACTCCCATATTCTTATGTACATCCTGGGCTACCGCCGGCCCCCAATAATGCCTGACCCCTAGGTCTCTGGTCCTGTCGACCCTGAAGTGGGCCCCAACTTTGGAGGCATGATCCCATGACAGCACACCATTCTGGGAATCAGAGGAAGTGAGGGTCTTACCAGGTGGCACCTGGTCTTGGGGAGTGGAAATGACCCTCCTCACACTGACCATAGGTGAAACAAGACACTGACTTTCTTCCGAAAGTTTCAAACATCGGGTAGCTACATGTCCCCCCTGCCCACAGGCAAAGCCAACGGCCGACGGCCGAGAACCTATGGTAGAGGGGACCATTTTGGAGACTTCCATTGGCTCCACAGAGTCATCAACAGAGCTGGCTGGGAGATCGGTCTGGTGGAGAAGGGAAATCAGAGGCTCTGTAGACCAAGTAGACGTGGGTGCCGAAGAGACCTCGAGCCTCCGCTCCGCGTGGCGGATGTCTATGCGAGAGGCAAGCCGAATCAAGGACTCTAAGGTGGTCGGCACGTCACGCGTGGCCAGCGCGTCTTTGACGAACCCTGCCAGACCCTCCCAGAACACAGGAACCAGGACTTTATCTGGCCAGTCCAGCTCTGCGGCGAGTGTCCTGAATTGCACTGCAAAGTCCCCGACTGAAGTGGACTTTTGCCGAAGGCGTAGAAGCCGCAGCGCGGAGTCGTGGGTGACTTGAGGCCCAAGGAACACCTTTCTCATGGCCTCAAGATAAACTGGAAGGTGATTCACCACCCGATCTCCGCGCTCCCACAACGGCGTGGACCATTTTAGCGCTTTCCCTGTGAGCAGGGACTGGACGAAGGCTACCTTCGCCTTCTCAGTAGCGTAATCAGTCGCGGACAACTCCAAGTAGGTGGTAACCTGGTTTATGAAACCACAGCACTCAGAGCCTTCCCCGCTGAAGCGCTCTGGGAGCGCAAGGCGAGGCGACCTTCCGCACAATTCCACAGCGTGAGTAGCCGCCTGGGTGGCGACTGTTGCTAGAGCAGCCTTATCGGGGGAAGACCGCTCCACTGCTGCCAATCGTGACTCCAACTGCTGCACATAACGCAGCAACTGCTGCTGCTCTTCCGCCATAGCCAGACCTTTGGCGTGACCGTAATGTTACGAGGGGGACCCGGGGAAGCGTGCCAAGATGGGAAATGGACAGCTTCCGCCGGTCATGGTCCACTGTGCGGTGTAAGGGACCGCTGCTATGGTCAGGAAAGAGTGAGCGGGTTGCTACTAGTGATCGTCTGGAATGTCACATACGATCTATGTACACCGGTCCGCCCTAACCCGTGAGGGTTGTATGGCTCGGGGCTTCTCGATCGGTGTACCTGTTGCACGGGGACGCACAGAGGTGCCTACGCACGTGTGCCAGCGGGAGTCACAGGATATGGCACGAGGGTAGCACAGAGGTGCCCATGCACGTGTGCTTTCAATAACCAGGTAAGTCCGGTGGAGACTCGAGGAGCTCACCTGGGACAGGAACACGGCCTGTTAAAGGAGATACTGCCGGAGCAGCAAGGCAGGAACACGGCCTGCAAACCAGGTGCTGCCTGAGCAGCAAGGGCAAAGCCCACAAAAGACAATAATGCCTGAGCAATGGCGTGGCAGCACGCTACCAGACATCCAAACATAGAAGGACGGTCGCACACCGCCATGATGGCAGGGGGAGCTTTTAAGGAGGTGTAGCTCCACCCAAGGGCGGGCGCGAGATGGACGTGACCCAATCAGGATTCGTGACGTCTTGGCCCGGCCAGTCAAGATTCAGCACACCACCAGCCTCGTTATCGGGCCGTGTGATATCAGTGAGCGAATCAGAAGACGTCACGTGGGGCACATACTCATCTTCCTGCCTCTGGGTCATAAAGGCGGGATCCTCGGTTTCACAATGTGCAGAGATAAGGGAAGTCTTGCTGCTTCCCTGAGCATCCATCCTTTGCACACTGCGCAACTTCCCCGACCCTCTGTGATGCTGAGCAGGAGGGCTCGTGGCAGACAAGGGATGGGAGACCACTCCATTCCTTGCAAGGGGAGAACCACAAGGTGTCACCCTTCTGCTGCGTCTCCAAGGAGGCAACTCCTGCAGACTGCGCAGTCTCCCAGACCTTTGGTGCTGCTGAGCAGGTGGGCTCACGGCCGACAAAGAATGGGGGACCACCTCATTCCTTGCAACAGGAGAGCCACAAGGTGTAACAGTGCAATATTGTCAAATCAAAGAAATTATGTGGAACACGTTAGTATAAGTGCAATGTTTACGTGAATACTCACAATGTGACCATACAGAAATATAACCTGGGATAAAAAAAAAATGAGCAAATATCATACAGTAAGTTGATAAGTAGATAGTGATGATACATGTAAATATCAAAGGGTACCTAGCTGACACTATTTTGATCATAAAAGCATAAAAAGACATCCCACCAAAACAAGGTGTACCCAATCAGGACGGTCCTATCTTTAGCATTGCAGCTCTCTATTTGCCAGCAGGCCTCAAAATAGATAACAGCAGAGCAGGACCCAGACCCGAACATGTTGCACCTGCCTATGGGAAGCTATATAGACTAAATACCCCTATATTACAAAGTACAAAAAAATGAAACAATTCCAAAGAAATGACTGGAACACATGTTGGTAAAAGTGCATTGTGTAGGTGCAAATTCACATTATGGCTATTACAAAACATAGCCTTAGATAAAAACAAAATAAGCAAGGACCCTGCAGTAAGGAAAAAATAATTTGCTTTCACTTGTAGATGCTGTTTCTAAAGGCCACTTTACACACAGAGATAAATCTTTGGCAGATCTGTGGTTGCAGTGAAATCCATTGACATATTGTTCCATTTGTACACAGCCACAAACCTGGCACTGATTGTCCACAATTTCACTGCAACCACAGATCTGCCAAAGATTTATCTCTGTGTGTAAAGTGGCTTTTAGACCCCTAAAACGACCAACCTTGTCGAGCCCAGTAATGATAGAGGGAATGTTAATATGATCGATGATAGAGGGAATGTTCCTGTGATCCTCAGTCACCACTTTTCACCTTCAATCACTTCTTTGATAGTCTAAATTCTCAGGTAAATTAATGGCTTCTTGGGTATCATGTGTACAGTACCATACAATATTGTTTTAAAACGTTTTACAGACATAACGCAAAATTCCAATGGGCACATAACTACTGCATTAGAACCCCTATAACAATCCATCACTTCCCAACAGAAAATAGAAAATAGGCAAAATACCAGTCAGCATATACAGGGTGGGCCATTGTTACGCTTACCGAGGAGCGGCAAACGTCCGAAGGTGGACTCACTGGACCGTGCCGCGGACTCCCCTGAGAAGGCGACCAGCAGCGAACCCCTATACAGGGACTGTGCGGTGCCTCCCCAGAAGGCCTAGAGGCACGGCAGCCAGGAACCGGTGGTAGAAGTCTCTGTACGGCCAGGCGTAGCTCGGGTACGACGTCTGCAGCAGGCAGAACATTGGTGTGGCACTGGAGATGATCACAGCAGGTGACACGGAGACGTTCACTGCGGGTAAGGCCGGTGATGTCCACTACGCGTATGACTGGTGACGTCCACTGCGGGTATGGCCGGTGACATCCACTACGGGTATGACCGGTGACGTCCACTGCGGGTATGGCCAGTGACATCCACTGCGGGTATGACCGGTGACGTCCACTGCGGGTATGGCCAGTGACGTCCACAGCCGGAAGGTACAGATGGCACTACAGTGAGATAGAGTATTAGTAACGGACAGGAACACACGGATAACAGTAGTACAAAGGGGCCTAAACACTAGCAGGGCTCTAGTAGAAGCGTTGCTCGGGCGCCTGCTGCCGGGGGAGGTGAACCTAAATAGTCTTTAGGTAACAGGTAGCCTCTGAGGTCACTTCCAGAAAATGAGGCACTGCTGCTTTAAGAAAGGGGGCGTGGCCTCGCGTGCAGCCTAGAGTTGCTCACTGCAGAATTGTGTGTGGATGGGAGACAGGAAAAGACTGCAGCAGCTCCAGGAAGAGGACGCCTGACCCGGGAGTAAGCAGAGCCATGGGATTGGTAAGAGGAAGCACGTCGCTGCCGGGGGCTGGGACCGGGAGTGCACGTGGGGGCCATGCTGGGGCTGGGCAGATGTGAGGGAGAGCGGTCCCCTCGGCATCTGGCGGGACCAGGCGCTACAGCCATTAGTATGGATACAAACTGGGTGGGTCATAAGTATGGATACACCCTGATAAAAAAAGAGTAAAGTTGAATTCAAAGTGGCGTCTTTGCAGATTGTCGCCAGGGGCGTCACCCGGCCTCAAATGTTTTGACTCTCCCATGTACTAGTATGCCACAAACGGTAAGCTGATATCAGTAGCCACTTCCATTTTATCAGGATGTATCCATACTTATGGCTCACCCTGTAGAATGGTTGAAAACTCCCATCCCTGAAACCCAACTTCTTCTGTCTTGCTGTATCAGACAATTGCCGTGTGGTTCCAGGCAGTTATTTTTGACTATGACATGTTTTAGTGTTTCAGAGAAAAATATACTTTAAAATCCAACTGGGGACCAAGCCGCATGGGAGACTAATGGTAAAGGCGAGTCCCCGGCGGTTTCTTCCCACCACTCCTCTTGAGGGACAGGTCTCTCTCAACATTCGTGTGGCTTGGTCCTCAGCTGCATTTAAACTATGTTTTTCTCTAAAATGCCATAACATCACAAAATCCAACTTATCTGGCTGAAATCACACAGTCAGTGTTTGATACATAGCGTTTGCAGATCGGGCAGCATTTATCATCTGTCAGGCTCCCTTTAATAAGCCGTAGCACAAACAGATGGTGAAAAATGGGTAAGTAAAGATGGGAGACCCAACTGATTTTCTAGAATAAAAATAATCCCAGTAGACACTAGATAAATTCATTACGATCACTTTACATGCTCTCTATGTGAAATAAAAGTACATTTTTCAACAAATATTAAGTTAAACTGTATATGTCTCCCATCATTTTTATTGTGGCTACATCTCAATATTTAGGCAGTTTAATTGCTATTTTGGATGTTACTGACTCCCTTTAAGTTTTGAAAAATACCATTAAGAAAAGTGCTAGAAATACTGCGTTTTACAAGTCGTCACAAAACATAAAAAAGAATGTGTGAAAGAAGCGCCCGCATGACTAAAATAATATTTAAATTGGAAGTAATTATTAAGTAATTGCTCTCGTCTCCATAAAGTAAAAATGTTTGCAGAATATAGAGGTTATTCCAACGCTGCACAATTATTTGCATGAATAACGTTAGTGAACAAAATAATATTTGAAATGTATGTAAATAAATTATACCTGGAAGTAGTCAACAAAATGCGCTCGAGAGAGTTAGATTTTATTCATTATCTAGGTAATTGCTTTCCGTTTTGTTCATTAAGGAACAGAAAATAGAAATAAACTTGCGTTTATACTGTAGCTCGGAGATGACTGGATAAAAGCTCGGCATTTGTTTAATGAGCTGTGAATGGTTTATATAAGACAATTCAACATCGAGAAAACATATGCTTAATTTGTTCCAGCTACCAAGAAATCGTTTTCTTATTAAGAGACCAATGTTCTGCAATGGTCTGTAGGAAAATAATAGTGAAATAATAAACAGAAAATAATGTAATTGGGCTTTTTATGGAGAATTTTAGTGCAGATTTCCCAGCAGAAGATTGTTTAGAGCACTTTTACATACTGTACTCAAAAAGACATAGTAAGCATACTACTGTGACATTGGATTTACTAAGAGAGATGAGTAAACGATTTGTAGAATCATGCTGGTAAGGTTGTCAGATGGGAAACCTGTGAACCGTTTATGGCATTTCCAGCTCCTCCTTTGATTATCCACCTATGTATGGAATAATTTGTGTGTCAACATTGCAGCAATATTATGGTGCTAGGTGATGTGGCCAATGTGCTAGGGTCGTGCAAATTAATTTACTCATAGCTAATTGTTCTTGTCGTCAATGTAAACCAGTTGTATTTTATTTCTTATTTAATTTTTTTTTATATTTTAAAGAAGCCATGAAAAATGATTTTACTAACCTTAACTAATACACTGTTATAATAGAAAACCTGCTACATTAGATAATATTTTTCACATGCCCTCTTCTGTTTAGTTGCATCAAAAGTAAAAGGACCAGTGAAAGAAATTGCAAGTGAAAAGCAAGCAAAAAAGAACTGCTTAAATATTTGCACCAGGAGCCACCCAAAAGGTCACCCAAAAGAGTGTGAAAGACTGTTGGAAAGCATGCCAAGACGCATGAAAGCTGGGATTAATAATCATGGTTATTCCACAAAATACTGATTTCTGAACTCTTCCTGAGGTAAAACATTAGTATTGTTGTTTCTAAATGATCATGAACTTGTTTTCTTTGCATTATTTGAGGTCTGAAAGCAATGCATTGTTTTGTTATTTTGACCATTTCTCATTTTCAGAAAATAAATACAAAATGTATTGCTTGGAAATTCGGAGACACGTTGTCAGTAGTTTATAGAAAAAAAGAACAATTTACATTTAACCCAGAAATATACCTCTAAAGAGAAAAATCAGAAAAACTGACAATTTTGCAGTGGTCTCTTAATTTTTCCCAGAGCTGTATATCTAATATATAAAGCTGAATGTGTGTGTGTGTGTGTGTGTGTGTGTCCGGGATTGACATCTGCACCGTCGCAGCTACAGCCACAAAATTCTGCACAGACACTCTATGTCAGGGTTCCCCAACTCCAGTCCTCAAGGCCCACCAACAGTGCATGTTTTCAGGATTTCCTTAGCATTGCACTGCTGTTGGAACCAGCACCTGGGCAGGTAATTACATTAACACCTGTGCAATACTAAGGAAATCTCAAAAACCTGCACTGTTGGTGGGCCTTGAGGACTGGAGTTGGGGACCTCTGCTCTATGTGACTCAGGGAACGTCATGGACTATGTTTGAGCTGGAAAATTTAACCCCGCGCTTTAAAGTTACTCTCCAAAAATCCTGCCTCCATTAAACTGAATGGAGGTGGGAGCTATAGGTTATTAATAGCAACTGTCAGCAGTTGCTATAGGAACAAAATAAACTGTTAGTATAAGAGGCTTATGTGTGAGGTAATAAGATGTCGGTGGGGAGACGGATAGAGAGAGAGATAGAAAAAGACAGAGAGACAGACACAGACAGAGACAGATGGGAAAAGAGACAGAGAGATAGAGAAAGATAGAAAGACAGATAGAGACAGACGTGGAAAGAGACAGCCAGAGACAAACGGGCAAAGAGACAAACGAGCAAAGAGACAGCCCTTGAAAGAGACAGCCGGGCAAAGAGACAGGCGGGCAAAGAGACAGCCGGGCAAAGAGACAGACGGGCAAAGAGACAGATGGGCAAAGAGACAGACCTAGAAAGAGACAGCCCTGGAAAGAGTCAGACGGGCAAAGAGACAGACGGGCAAAGAGACAGATGGGCAAAGAGACAGACCTGGAAAGAGAAAGACTTGGAAAGAGACAGATGGGGAAAGCGACAGACCTAGAAAGAGACAGCCCTGGGAAGAGTCAGATGGGCAAAGAGACAGACGGGCAAAGAGACAGACCTGGAAAGAGACAGCCCTGGAAAGAGATAGCCCTGGAAAGAGACAGAGGGGCAAAGAGACAGACCTAGAAAGAGACAGCCCTGGAAAGAGACAGACGGGCAAAGAGACAGATGGGAAGGAGACAGATGGTCAAAAAGACTGACGGGCAAAGAGCTAGACCTGGAAAGAGACAGACCTGGAAAGAGACAGACCAGGAAAGAGACAGACTGGGAAGGAGACAGACTGGGAAAGAGACAGACCTGGAAAGAGATAAATGATGAAAGAGACAGATGAGGAAAGAGACAGACGAGGAAAGAGAAAGACGGGGAAAGAGAAACACGGGGAAAGAGACAGATGGGGAAACTGACAGACCTGGAAAGAGACAGCCCTGTAAAGAGAAAGCCGGGCAAAGAGACAGATGGGCAAAAAGACAGCCGGGCAAAAAGACAGCCGGACAAAGAGACAGATGGCCAAAGAGACAGCCGGGCAAAGCGACAGCCAGGTAAAGAGACAGCCCTGTAAATAGACAGCCTTGGAAAGAGACAGACGGACAAAGAGACAGATGGGGAAAGAGACAGATGGGGAAAGAGACAGATGGGGAAAGAGACAGACGGGAAAAAAGACAGACGGGGAAAAAGACAGACGGGGAAAGAGACAGATAGGGAAAGAGAGAGACAGACAGACACACATAGAGACAGACACAGAGATGGAGACAGAAAGACTGATACAAATACAGACAGAGAGATGGACACAGACAGACAAAGACATAGACACAGACAGACAAGGAAAGAGACAGACAGACAGACAGCGACACACATACAGAGACTGGGAGAGAGACAGGGAGATAGTTACTATTCTGGGCAACGCCCGGGTACTACAGCTAGTATATATATATATATATATATATATATAAAAATAATTCATGCATAATAATATAATTATATATACGTATACATACATATAATTCATTCATAATAATATGATTATATATACATATAATTCAAATTCATTAAAAAATTTTTTTAAAAAAATTACATCAATATAAATAATTTAAATTGCTCCAATATTTCAAACCATGGGAGAATATTGTGTTTAGTTGCATAATCCATCAAGCTTCCTTGTTAAGATGAACCTTCCTCCAATTTCCTCCTTTATGCAGTTAAATTATTTTAATTGCACGAAAAAACACAAATGTTTCCAGTCTACCTGCTTGTTTTTCTACAAAGTATTTAGCATCATTTATTAGTAAGCTTATTTTTTCTAATGTTGGCAATGTGTTCAGCTATTCTAATTTTAAGTTGTCTGATCGTACATCCAACATATAAAAGAATACAACAGGTACACATGGTTATACAGATAACATATGTCATTTCACAACTGATTAAACTTTTGATTTTAAATTCACCTGAATTCCACAGTCAAAAGCATTGCGTTTTTTAAGCAAATAGGCATACTGAACATTGATTTAATCCCCATTTATAATAAACAGTTAATTGAACTAGGTTTTATTTGGTGCTGATGTATTACAAAATAAACTGGGTGACAAAAGGTCTTCGAAAGATTTGCCTCTTTTGGCAACAAAATTACACCCTGGTTTGAGTATTTTCGTCAGGATTTCATCATGATATAAAATTGATAGAAATCTTGCCACTATATTTTTTATTTTATTAAATTGATTACTAAATGATGTTACAAAATTTATTTTATTGATAGAGTTTATGCCAGTGGAACCATATCTATTTTTATTTTAATTGCTATTTTTTTTTTGCAACAATTCAGTTAGTAAGCCCTTACCATAACTTCTTTGTTTTAATCTAAATTGTATAGTGCTGCATTGCTTGAAAAATAATTTGTCATTATTGCAGATTCTTTTTGCACACACTAATTCTCCAAATCGTGTTGAAGCAGTGGCCTGCTTGGGTAACAAGTGTCAGCCCCTAGGATGGTGTTTCCCACACATGGCTTTCCATATTTAGTTATATAAACTTTACTATTGAATGGATCACCCATAAAAAAAGATCCAAAAAAGGAATGAAACAAGATGGCTGATAATGAGTAAATTTTAAATTGAAAGTATTGCTATTAATGTATCTATCTGGTATGGTTGTCTCTTGTGCATACCACACAATAAAAATATCGTCTATGAAGCGACCATACCAGAATATGCAATCAGTAAATGACAATGTAAAATTAGAATACCAAAACACATTGCCGACATTGCAAAAAAATAAGCTCACTAACACATTGGGTGTGGTTAAGTACTTTGTAGAGAAACATGCAGATGGATTTGAGACTTTTGCGGTTTTTGGTGTAATTAACCCCTTCAGCCGTCGGGCACTTTCCATTTTTGCGTTTTTGTTTTTTGCTCCTTTTCTTCCGAGAGCCGTAACTTTTTTATTTTTCTGTCAATCTTGCAATATGAGGGCTTCTTTTTTGCGGGACGAGTTGTACTTTTAAATGAAACCATAATGAAACCATAAGTTTTACCATATAGTGTACTGGAAAACAGCAAAAAAATTCCAAGTGTGGAAAAACTGCAAAAAAAGTGTGATTGCACAATAGTTTTTGGGATGTTTTATTCACCGTGTTCACTATATGGTAAAACTGATGTATCTATGTGATGCGTCAGGTCGGTGCGAGTTTGTAGACACCAAAAATGCATAGGTTTACTTGTATCTAAGGGGTTAAAAAAATTCACAAGTTTGTCCACGTTCTGATCGCCTGTTATTGCATTTTGCGCAAAACACGCGGCGACCATAAAACATAAGTTTGGTGTTTGGAATTTTTTTGCCACTACGCCGTTTACCAATCAGATTATTTGATTTTATATTTTGATAGATCGGGCATTTCTGAACGCGGCGATACCAAATATGTGTATATTTATTGATTTTTTAACCCTTTAATTTTCAATGGGGTGAAAGGGGCGTGATTTGGACTTTTAGGTTTTTTGTTTTTTTTATTTTTTAAAAACTTTTTTTTACTTTTTTTTTAATTTTACTAGTCACCCTAGGGGGCTATAGCAATCAGCAATCCGATCACTCTTATCTATCTGCTGATCACAGCTATACAGCTGTAAACAGCACATATGGTCACTTCCTGTTTCATTCAGCTCCGTGCCGAGTGAAAACTAAAGTGAAACGTCATAGCTGCAGACGTCAACACATGACCCTGTGCTACCATGACAACCACCGAAAGTCACGTGATCACGCACGTGAATTCCGGTGGGGGCGGCGGCAGGTAAAAATCATGGCCGCGCGCATATAGATCTCGCTGCCAGATTTTGGCAGCGAGATTTAGGGGTTAAATGTTGCGAGTGGAAGCGATTCTACGTGCAACATGCAGGCACACATGTCAGCTGTTGAAAATAGCTGATGTGTGTGCCGACCGCCGCCGCTTGCCCGCGGCAGGGGGCGGGGCTTAACATGACACGCTCCATGATGGATAGATCCGTCCAAGGTCATGAAGGGGTTAAAATAATTAAACTGCATAGGGGAGAAAATTTAAGTTAGGTTCTTCTTTAAAATGAAGCATTAGAGACTATGCGACTAAACACAAGATCGCTCATGATTTTCATTATTGCAGAGATTTAAATTCTACAGATTGATTTTTTTTATTTAATTATATGAATTTATTATAAACAGACTTAAAATTGTGTAGACCTTGATATTGCATTTGTATATATGTATATATATATATATATATATATATATATATACAGTGCAGGCCAAAAGTATTTGCACCTCTGCAATTCTGTCGGATAATACTCAGTTTCTTCTTGAAAATGATTGCAATCATGCATTCTTTGGTATTATTATCTTCATTTAATTTGTATTCAATGAAAAAAAGAAAATGGTCATGAAGCCAAATTGGATATAATTCCACATCAAACATAAAAAAGGGGTGGAAAAAAGTATTGGCACTGTTTGAAAAATCATGTGATGCTTCTCTAATTTGTGTAATTAACAGCACCTGTAACTTACCTGTGGCACCTAACAGGTGTTGGCAATAACTAAATCACACTTGCAGAGAGTTGACATGGATTAAAATTGATTCAACCTCTGTCCTGTGTCCTTGTGTGTACCACATTGAGCATGGAGAAAAGAAAGAAGACTAAAGAACTGTCTGAGGACTTGAGAATCCAAATTGTGAGGAAGCATGAGCAATCTCAAGGCTACAAGTCCATCTCCACAGACCTGAAAGTTCCTGTGTCTACGGTGCGCAGTGTCATAAAGAAGTTTAAAGCCCATGGCACTGTTGCTAACCTCCCTAGATGTGGAAGGAAAAGAAATATTGACGAGAGATTTCAACACAAGATTGTGCAGATGGTGGATAAAGAACCTCAAGTAACATCCAAACAAGTTCAAGCTGCCCTGCAGTCCGAGAGTACAACAGTGTCAACCCGTACTATCCGTTGGCGTCTGAATGAAAAGGGACTGTATGGTAGGATAACCACGAAGACCCCATTTCTTACCCCGAGACATACAAATGCCAGGCTGGAGTTTGCCAAAACTTACCTGAGAAAGCCTAAAATGTTTTCAAAGAATGTTCGTCAATTTTTCTTTTCCTTCCACATCTAGGGATGTTAGCCACAGTGCCATGGGCTTTAAACTTTTTGATGACACTGCGCACCATAGACACAGGAACTTTCAGGTCTTTGGAGATGGACTTGTAGCCTTGAGATAGCTCATGCTTCCTCACAATTTGGATTCTCAAGTCCTCAGACAGTTCTTTGGTCTTCTTTCTTTTCTCCATGCTCAATGTGGTACACAAAAGGACACAGGACAGAGGTTGAGTCAATTTTAATCCATGTCAACTGGCTGCAAGTGTGATATAGTTATTGCCAACACCTGTTAGGTGCCACAGGTAAGTTACAGGTGCTGTTAATTACACAAATTAGAGAAGCATCACATGATTTTTCAAACACTGCCAATACTTTTGTCCACCCCCTTTTTTATGTTTGGTTTTTTTTTTCATTGAATACAAATTAAATGAAGATAATAATACCAAAGAATTTGTGATTGCAATCATTTTCAAGAAGACCCTGAGTATTATCTGACAGAATTGCAGGGGTGCCATAACTTTTGGCCAACACTGTATATACAGTACAGACCAAACGTTTGGACACACCTTCTCATCTCTAGAACAACTATTAAGAGGAGACTTTGTGCAGCAGGCCTTCATGGTAAAATAGCTGCTAGGAAACTACTGCTAAGCACAGGCAACAAGCAGAAGAGACTTATTTGGGCTTAAGAACACAAGGAATGGACATTATATCAGTGGAAATCTGTACTTTGGTCTGATGAGTACAAATTTAAGATCTTTTGATCCAACCACCTTGTCTTTGTAGAAAAGGTGAACGGATGGACTCTATATGCCTGATTCCCACCGTGAAGCATGGAGGAGGAGGTGTGATGGTGTGGGCGTGCTTTGCTGCTGACACTGTTGGGGATTTATTCAAAATTGAAGGCATACAGAATACAGTTGAGCGCGGTTCGTGGTTCGTGGTTCTCCAGTTCACGGCTCGAGTGATTTTGGGGGCTGTTCTAGATCGAACTAGAACTCGAGCTTTTTTGCTAAAGCTCGATAGTTCAGGATACGTTCGAGAACGGTTCTAGCAGCAAAAAAACCAGCTAATTCCTAGCTGGCTTTCCGCTGTAATAGTGTAAGTCACTCTGTGACTCACACTATTATGACATTTCAGTGTATAGTGTGCGGGAACAGCGCATTCAGATCACTGCTGTATGTATAATGGCGATCGCCATTTTTTTTTTTTCCTTGTCTTCCTTCCCTAAGCGCGCGCGTGTAGTGGGGAGGGCCAGCATGTCAGCCAATCCCAGACACACACACAGCTAAGTGGACTTTTAGCCAGAGAAGCAACGGCATGTGTGATAGGATGTCCATGTCACATGTCCCTGCATTATAAAAACGAGTATCTGCCGATCCGGACGCCATTATCTCTTCTGCGTCCTTGGTGTCAGACATCACTGGCGCAGCTGCTATTGCCGATACAGCTGTATACGCTCCATACACAGCGCTGGACAGCTTAGGGATAGCACTTTCTATCAGTCCTTTTAAGGGCTCATACTGGCAGGGTCAGAGCCATAGGTGACAGGTCCTGAAAACAGAGTTTAACAGCTACACAAGATGACAGCGTCTGTGTAGCTAAGGTCAGGGATTTCCTCGCTGCATTTCCCCATTAGGAGGGATAGAAAGGCAGGCTTCCTTTCTTCTACCCAGAGACCCACAACCCTGCCACTGTACCCTCCTGCCCTTTGCACACTACAACTCATTGTTACTAAGCCATTATACTAGCAAACACTGAGTGAATTAGTGGCATCCTAAACGTGGCTGTTGGACTTCTGTATAGTCCCACTAGTGCACAGATATTTGCAGCACCTCTGCCTGCATTGCACACTCAAACTCATTATAACTAAGCCATTATACTAGCAAACACTGAGTGAACCTAGTGGCATCCTAAACGTGGTTATTGGACTTCTGTATAGTCCCGCTAGTGCACAGATATTTGCAGCACGTCTGCCTGCATTGCACACTCAAACTCATTGTTACTAAGCCATTATACTAGCAAACACTGAGTGAACTTAGTGGCATCCTAAACGTGGCTATTGGACTTCTGTATTGTCCCACTAGTGCAAAGATATTTGCAGCACGTCTGCCTGCATTGCACACTCAAACTCATTGTTACTAAGCCATTATACTAGCAAACACTGAGTGAACTTAGTGGCATCCTAAACGTGGCTATTGGACTTCTGTATAGTCCCACTAGTGCAAAGATATTTGCAGCACCTCTGCCTGCATTGCACACTCAAACTCATTGTTACTAAGCCATTATACTAGCAAACACTGAGGAAACTTAGTGGCATCTTAAACGTGGCTATTGGACTTCTGTATAGTCCCACTAGTGCACAGATATTTGCAGCACCTCTGTCTGCATTGCACACTCAAACTCATTGCTACTAAGCCATTATACTAGCAAACACTGAGTGAACTTAGTGGCATCCTAAACGTGGCTATTGGACTTCTGTATAGTCCCACTAGTGCACAGATATTTGCAGCACCTCTGCCTGCATTGCACACTCAAACTCATTGTTACTAAGCCATTATACTAGCAAACACTGAGGAAACTTAGTGGCATCCTAAACGTGGCTATTGGACTTCTGTATAGTCCCACTAGTGCAAAGATATTTGCAGCACGTCTGCCTGCATTGGACACTCAAACTCATTGTTACTAAGCCATTATACTAGCAAACACTGAGTGAACTTAGTGGCATCCTAAACGTGGCTATTGGACTTCTGTATAGTCCCACTAGTGCACAGATATTTGCAGCACCTCTGCCTGCATTGCACACTCAAACTCATTGTTACTTACTAAGACATTATAATACCAAAAATTGAGTAAACTTAGTGGCATACAAGAAGTGGCTGTTGTACTCCATTAGTGCCCCACTGGTGCAAATCTATGTGCAGCACCTGTGCAGGACACCCTCCTGCTCTGTTTTTAATAAGCTATATTGATAGCAAAAAATACTGCCATTTAGTGGCATCATAGAACTGGATGTTGTATTCCATTATTGTCCCACTGGTGCCAAGCTATTTCTAGCACCTGTGCAGGACACCCTCCTGCTCTGTTTTTAATAAGCTATAATGATAGCAAAAAATACTGCCATTTAGTGGCATCATAGAACTGGATGTTGTATTTCATTATTGTCCCACTGGTGCCAAGCTATTTCTAACACCTGTGCAGGACACCCTCATGCACATTTTGCTACGCTAATGTTATAGCAAACTCTGGGAATTCATTGCTGCATTTGATAATTCGGAGGGATAGAAAGTGAGGCTTTCTTTAGCTTTTCCTTCTGTTCATAGACAGCATCTCCAAGTCTACACCCGAAGAGCAATTTCTCCTCCACGTGTAAGTGTGGAGAGGCAGCTAGTGCGCATGCGTGTGCCGATTTACCCCAGCTGCAGCCTAACTACAGTGTTTCGCCTAGTGAGTATGCTCAGCCTGACTGTGCCATTCGTGACGCTAAGTCTTCATTTCGGGATACAGCGCATGCTCCCACACTTAGTGTGAAAAGCCTCTTTGCACAGGTACTTTCATTCCGTGCCGGGTCTAAGTCCTGTTTTGTGCCGAGACACCATGCTAAAGCTGATTGTCTTTTTTCAGAGACTCTATTTCATGCAACTGACCATGCTCAGGCACTTACTGCATCAGAAACTAGGTCCGGTAATGAACTCTTTGGCCCTGCCCCTGATGTGGGGGGGCCCATATAGACCACAGGGCATCAGGTGTCCTGACGATGTGGCCAGGCCACTCCCAAATGGCTTGCAGAGGCCCTCCCCTATGACTTGTCACCTCATTATTGATGGTCAGACGATGACTGGTGAGGTGTTTGTGTCGTGGCAGCTATGAGGTCATTATTGAAGTTGCGGTTCCAAATAGGACGCTAGTTATGCCACTCATGACGTGTCACTCTGCTTTTGTCTCCAGGAGGTTCATTGTGGTCCACCCTGGTTTGGGGCGGACCCAGGTTATAAAACGGGCTGGAGCCAACAAGGAGGTGCGCAGTCTTCTATTATGCTCCGAAAGAGCACACCTCCATGTGTTGAACCCATTGCGACTTTAGGCCAGAGGTAGGCAGGGATAGGGCGTCGATGCAGGCCACCACCACAGTTGGTAACGCAGAACGGTTAAGACCAGCTCCTGTCCTACAAGTCCTGCTTGTGCAGCCAAGTGGCATTAACAGGCCTGCTGCTGCTGATGCGCCTGCTGTCCACAGGTGTGGCCCAAATGCACACGGTCAGCGTACTCAATGGCCCCTGTGATGTTAACAGGGAGTTCCTGGGCTGGGTGGGCGTGTGGGCCCTGTGACGCTAACAGGGCTCCCAGTCTCAAGATCTGAGTGGCGTCTAACTCGGTTCAGGCAACTATTAGTTTCATAGCCACACAGATCTGTATCCTCCACCTAACCTTCCATTTGCCAACCTCTCCTTTTCCATCTGGGAGCACGGTGGACATTGACTGCTGATGGGGATATATACCTTTCTCTTTCTTTTCTTATTAATTTTCGTTATATACCGCTAACATAGTATATACCACCTTATCCAAATCTGCCAGTCCCACCGTAACAGATGGTGTTTCTTCATCAAATGTTACTTTTGCTTAACCTCCAAACCCACAGACAAAAACTTTCTTCCCCTTTCCAACACACCTGTTCCCCTTTCCACCAGCATTTGTCCTTTTTCAACTCATTTGGTATATGACCAAAAGTGCAACTCTGCAGGGACACCGTACTCAATGCCATCTCAGCCCAGCAGCCAGCCCTCGGTCCCTCAGATGTGGACAAGTAAAAGACCAATTCCTCCTATCCATGACAAAGCATTGAGATTCACTCTGTGCAGCACTGGTGTTTACTGGAAAAGCAGATCTAAGAATCCGTACCACCTTCCGCAGATACTCCTGTATACGTGTGTCCCTTTCTATGGCTGGAATTATTTCACCAAAATTTGTCTTGTACCGGGGATCTAACAGTGTGGCAACCCAGTAGTTAGCATTACTTCGAATTCGTACAATCCGAGGGTCATGTTGTAGGTAGTGCAGCAAGAAGGCGCTCATGTGTCTTGTGCATCCAGGAGGACAAAGTCCTTGGTTTGTTGGTGGCAGAGAGGTGAGAATCGTGCCTCCTTCCTCTGCCCTCTCCCCCCAACCTCGCACAACCGAAATGTGAGCAAGCTCTCACTCATCTGCTGAGTCTTAAATGCCCATCGCAAGTTCGTCCTCCATTTCTTCATGGGCTCCTGCACCTTCCTCAACAATTTTTGCTGATACTATGCGCCCTTGTAAATCCCTATCCCCCACCATGACTGCCACCTAGGTGCCGCTTAAAGTATGGACCTTGTACATCTTATTATCCCTTCTGCATATGACTCCTCCTGTACTTCCTCCCCTTCCTCTTGGACCAACACCTGATTCCGAATAATGCTTACAGTGTGCTCCATCTTGTAGATGACCAGAATTGTCACGCAGAGAATGGCATCGCTAGTGCTAAACATCTTCGTCGACATTTGTAAACTGTGTAGAAGGGTGCATAGGTCCTTGATCTGACACCACTCCAGCAGCGTGATCTGCACCACCTCTGGATCAAGATAGCCCAGGGTATACATCATACCGTATTTCAGCAGGGCTCTGCGGTGCTGCCACAGACGCTGCAACATGTGCAGATTCCAATTCCTGCGTGTCGGAACATCGCATTTCCGGCGTTTAACCGCCAGACCCTAAGACTTCAGGAGCGATGAAAGTTGTTGAGCTGCTGGGTGCGAAGGATGAAAGTGAGCACATGGCAGCGTGCCCGCTGCACAAGGCCATGTAGGCCAGGATGGTATTTTAAAAATTGCTGGAGAATCACATTCAACACGTGAGCCATACAAGGCATGTGTGTCACATTGCCCTGACGAAGGGCCGCAGACAGGTTTGCATCATTGCCGCACAAGGCTGTTAAGTCACCAACGTAGTCCACTCAATCAATTTGTACTCCGGTCGCCAGGTGACAACGTGTTCCTTTCGTGCATAGTGCTGATGATGGGAAAGGAGTTCATGCCTGCGGCGCAGGTGGACGCAGGTTATGCTCACCCACTGGGTTGCGTTACCTTGACAGATACAGAACCACAGGCTGAATGTAGGTGGTGGGTATCTCACAGATGAAGTACCATCATTCAGCTACAACCAATGGGAAGACACCACACCCTTTTTTAGTCCCCTCCTGTCTGCAGACCACTGCCAGACAAAGCTATGAACCTTTTGTTACTGTTACCCCCAGTTCAGTTTTATGAGTTTGTGTGCTTGTTACCTGACTACTTTTCCTGCTTGCTGTTTATGTACCCCGTTGGCCAATCCGCATTTCACCTCTGCTTGTTTTCTGATTAAGTCCTGGCCATCCCATTCTGTTCCTCTTCCTCAATTAATGTTTTTGACCCTGCATGACTACTATTCTCTGGAACTGCAGCCTTCCACAGGTATTGATCAACTTGGGCCCTGTGTAATTCCAAATCACTGTATAGGGGTTAAAGGGTTTCAGGCTTCTGGGTGTCCAGCTTGGTGAGTGGCTTGCCTCTAGCCTATCCTTTACAGCCCATATGAGTGTGTCGATCCAGCCAGGCATTACACCGTGCCCTCTGCAGAAGGCCATGTAGGCCGGGATAGTGTTTTAAAAATTGCTGGACAACCAGGTTCAACACGTGAGCCATACAAGGCACGTGTGCCACATTGCCCTGAAGAAGGGTCGCAGACTGGTTTGCATCATTGTCGCACCCGACCTTCCCTGGCTGCTGGTTGAGTGGAGACAACCATTGATGAAACTCGGTCTCACTCTCCAGAGCTAACCGTCCACAATTCCTCAGCGGTGTCTGACATTTCCCCTACATTTCAAAGTAAACATTTGACCGCCTGATGGCCTTGATCTCTGCTGCTGGCATAGTAAAGAGGTGTGTGGGATTCCTTGGGCGCAGTTACAAGGAAGGGTGGACTGACCACACAGGGTTTGGGCCGAGGTGGGGGACCCACACGAGGTTGAGGAGGCAGAAGCAGTGGAGGAACTTGTACATACAGAGGAAGGATTGACACACAAGTCGTGGGGACGGCAAGACTTGTACAGCAAACTCTTCTCCATCTCTCACCATAGTTACCAAGTGCCCAGTCAGCAACATGTAACTCCCCTGTCCATGCTTACTGGTCCAAGTATCTGTGGTGAAATGCACCATTGTCACACACAGAGTTTCTCAAGGAATCGGTGAGGTTGTGTGCGACCTACTGTGGTAGCGCGGACACGCCTTTCTTGGAGAATGAGTGACGACTGGCCATCGGCTCTTGGGGCACTGCAATGGGCATAAGGTCTCGAAAATCCTCGGTCTCAAAAGGGTGTAAAGGCAGCCTTTCTGTTGCCAACAAGTTGCAGATGATGAAACTCAACCTCTTAGGCATGTCATGCCCTTCGAAAATCATGTAAAACACAGCGAGGGGACTCCAACCACAGTCTCCCTCGTTGCCACTAATTGGGCCACACACACCCCACTTGACTGGCATCACTTGATCCCCCTTTTCAAAATGAAAAAGATGCTTTGCATGAAGCACTCTCAAAAATACGTGTGCCTTTCCCATCCCCTGGCTGACCCAGGGGAAGAAAAGTCCTCTGAGAGCCATGACTTGTTCATCTTGGTTCTTTTAGAAACACAGCAAGGGGACTCCAACCACAGTCTCCCTCGTTGCCACTAATTGGGCCCCACGCACCCCACTTGACTGGCATCAGTTGACCCCCCTTTTGAAAAAGAAAAAGATGCTTTGCATGAAGCACTCTCAAAAATACACGTGCCTTTCCCGTCCCCTGGCTGACCCAGGGGAAGAAAAGTCCTCTGAGAGCCATGACTTGTTCATCTTGGTTCTTTTAGAAACACAGCGAGGGGACTCCAACCACAGTCTCCCTCGTTGCCACTAATTGGGCCACACACACCCCACTTGACTGGCATCAGTTGACCCCTGTTTTGAAAAAGAAAAAGATGCTTTGCATGAAGCACTCTCAAAAATATGCGTGCCTTTCCCGTCCCCTGGCTGACCCAGGGGAAGAAAAGTCCTCTGAGAGCCATGTCCATATTGTCAGTGGACAGACTCGTGTGCTTATCAGCCAGCAGACCCCCAGCAGCACTGAAGACAGGTTCTGAGAGAACGCTGGCTGCAGGACACGACAAGATCCCCAAGGCGTACGTGGCAATCTCAGGCAATTTATCCAGATTGGAAGCCTAAAATGAGCAGGGCTCAAGTTGCACAGTAATGGCATCGATGTTTCCTTGCATATACTCATATATCTGTGTGTCCTCCTCTTTTTCCTTGTCCAGCTCTTTTGTTTTCGCATGAGTATATGTCCTTGTCACTTTCCCATGTGTTTGTGTTGTGTTGTGAGTTGTTTGTCACCTTTTGGACACCTTTGAGGGTGTTTTCTAGGTGTTTTTATGTGTTTGTGAATGCCTCCCATTGTTTCCTATGCAGTTCGAGTTCGGTTCGTCGAACGTTCGACGAACCGAACTCGAACGGGAGCTCCGTTCGGCGAACCGACCTCGAGCCGAACCGCGACCGGTTCGCTCATCTGTAATACAGAACCAGCATGCCTACCACAGCATCTTGCAGCAGCATGCTGTTCCATCCGGTTTGCGTTTAGATGGACCATAATTTTTTTTTTCAACAGAACAATTACCCCAAACACACCTCCAGGCTGTGTAAGGGCTATTTGACTAAGAAGGAGAGGGATGGGGTGCTACGCCAGATGACCTGGTCTCCACAGTAACCAGACCTGAACCCAATCGAGATGGTTTGGAGTGAGCTGGACCGCAGAGTGAAGGCAAAAGGGCCAACAATTGCTAAGCATCTCTGGGAACTCCTTCAAGACTGTTGGAAAACCATTTCCGGTGTCTACCTCTTGAAGCTCATCAAGAGAATGCCAAGAGTGTGCAAAGCAGTAGTCAAAGCAAAAGGTGGCTACTTTGAAGAACCTAGAATATAAGACATATTTTCAATTGTTTCACACTTTTTTAAGTATTTTATTCCACATGTTTTAATTCATAGTTTTGATGCCTTCAATCTAAATCTACAATTTTTAGAGTCATGAAAATAAAGAAAACTCTTTGAATGAGGAGGTGTGTCCAAACTTTTGGTCTGTACTGTATATATAATTTTTTATATGAGAATCATTGTGTGGTGCACTGTGCCTAGTCGTCACAAATAATATCACACAATACATGTATATTGCTATCTGTGTAACATGTATTGTAAACCTAAGTTATAGTTTGGTTTTCTCTGCTGCTCACAAAAAAACATACATTTTCCCACACTCCCTTACTGGTGTTATTCACCTTTGAGAAAATCAACTTTTGAGTGATGAGCCCTAAAAGGAGAAAGGAGAGGAGCTTAGTTGTGAGGTAAAATTAAGTGAGTGGCAGTTAGTCTGAGCAGGTGTGAGGTGAAGTGAAGAGCATACTGAGGAGAGATCCTGTCCTGAAGTGATTTCTAGAAACCTCTGGAGGGGCCAGCTACATTTGTCAGGGTATCAGTCCCTAGGTCATCGGTGCCTTCAAGGTCGGTGACAAAACTGAGAGGCTACAGCCTTTTTACAAAGAGTAGGGAAATTTGCCTGGGAGCAAAACACATGACACATGTGAGTCTGGAAGCTTCTAGAAGAAACAGAGTCTTCCTTCAAGATTCCAGTCACCTGCTCACCAGAAGGGATCAAAAGTCCAGATTGTTCTTGTCTTGGGAATCCCAGGATACCAAGAATCCTATTCCCAGGTAGGGAAAAAGTAGCAGGAGAAGTATATTGCCATCACACAGCAGAGAAGCCCAAACTCCCATCAGGGCAGGGAAAACCTCCATCATTGTAAGGCTGAAAAGAACCTTCCAGGCTGTTATACAGAGCTTCAGTAAAAGCACCCTGTCCTGTCTCTGATTAAATTATTCCCTGATGCATTATCCCTACCACAATGCATCCCCCAGGAGCCAGCTCTAGTTGGGGGGGCAAAAGGACAAGCCTCTGGCACTGCGTTTCACCACCTAACTCTTGGGGCCCACCAGCAGTGCTCGGCCATACCACAGCCGAACATTCAAACTGGCGTCACAAATTCTTTATTTATTTCATTTTTCTTTCTCCCCTTTTTACATATTATTTTTATTCTCATTACAAAAAGCCTGTCGCTCGCGCCCGGTATGGCCACATCACTGCTCGGAGCCACCACCGTGACATCAGAGACCTCTGATAAAAACTTTTGCATTTCTTTAGTACAACTAAAATAAATAAACCACATCGGGGAGGTAATTGGGGGAAGGTCCTTCTTGTAAATGAAGCTTTATGGATCATGCAATAAAATACAAGATGCACCAATGATTTAAATTATCATGGTGATTTGGCTTATATATACTGATGTATTTTCCTGGTTATTTAATATGAATTTATTATGAATTATTCAACTCCTGATTTTATTTGTATATACATAGTTATGTGTATATATTAGTTTGGCTATACTTGTTGTTCAGCTTGTGCCCTTCTTCAAATGTGTTCCTGATTGTGTAACTGAGGGATATGACCTCACTGAGGGAAGTGGTAAATGTTTTAAAAATGTTTGTGAAGTAGAGTATAGATACATTATGATTAAGGTTTAACGCCGAAATGCGCAAAGTGCTGCCTGATGTCATTTTAAAATGGATAAATAAAGAAGAAAGGAATTTTTATTAAAAAGGATTTTAGCCTTAGGGGTACTTTGCCCACTACGACATCACAGCTGCGATGTTGGTGGGGTCAAATCGAAAGTGACGCACATCTGGCGTTGCTGTCGACATCGGAGTATGTGAATCCTTTTTGATACGATTAACGAGCGCAACACTGTCGTAATCATATCATTGGTGTAGTGTCGGTCATTTTCATAATTTCGCTGCAGCGACGTTACGATGTTCTTCCTCGTTCCTGCGGCAGTACACATCGCTGTGTGAGAAGCCGCATGAGCGAGGATCATCTGCTTACATGCGTCACCGCGGCCCACGCCGGCTATGCGGAAGGACGGAGGTGGGCGGGATGTTTACGTCCCGCTCATCTCCGCCCCTCCGCTTCTATTGGCTGCCTGCCGTTTGACGTCGCTGTCACACCACACGACCCGCCCCCTTAGGAAGGAGGCGGGTCGCCGGCCAGAGCGACATCGCAGGGCAGGTAAGTGCGTGTGAAGCTGCCGTAGCGATAATGTTCGCTACGGCAGCTATCACAAGATATTGCAGCTGTGACAAGGGCGGGGACTATCGCGTACGGCATCGCAGCAATCGGCCTGCGATGTCGTAGTGTGCAAAGTACTCCTTACAGTTTTGTTCTTGGCGTTCATCCATTTGATGTTATAGTCCCGAAACCTAATGATTCACTCATATGTGTTCACCAGACTTTGTACCAGGAAGCAGATTTTGTTAATTTTTTTATTTTTGTCATGGACTGCCTACCTTTTTTCCTCCCTTTCGCCGATATATTACTGTGGTACGGCCTGTTGTTGCATTTTGCTTTATTTATGCTGTGGAAAGACATTATTTTTTTTGCCCTATTATTGCTTCTATATAATACATTATCACAGCCATTCACTGACACGTGAGATAGGTCTATTTGTACATAGACCCCTCAGATATCTTCCAATTTTTTTATTTTTTAATTATTCAATTGCTCATATACAATGCAATGCACTGGGCATATTAGATACACATTTATTTATGTACAGCTCTTTTGTGAATGTGCGGTTCCCGCACCTTTACTAATTGAGTGTCTATTATATCCATTTGATATATTTCTCCTTCACTGTTTGCATTTTCCCTCTCTCACAGTCATACTCTTTCCCTCCTTTATTTATATTAGGGAGGGAAAATGACGTCTTCACCATATATTGTATGTAGGCTATATTGGTAACTAATTTTTGAGGGTTTTGTTTTTGCATGTCAGAAATGTTTATTTCTAAATTTTGTGCAGTTATATTAGTTTACCTGGTGAAAATAAACATGTGAGATGGGAATATATTTGGTTTTTATTAAGTTGCCTAATAATTCTGCACAGTAATAGTTACCTTCACAAACAGATATCCTCCTAAGATAGCCAAATCTAAAAAAACCCACTCCAACTTCCAAAAATATTAAGCTTTGATATTTATGAATCTTTTGGGTTGATTGAGAACATAGTTGTTGATCAATAATAAAAAAAAATCCCCTAAAATACAACTTGCCTAATAATTCTGCACACGGTGTATATTTTTGTATACCAGGTGTGGTTGTATATTCTAGTCAAGAGTCTATAGTATATATGCATCCTAATGCTAGTATAATAACATTGACTGGTTATATTACCATTCCTATACATTTGCAAATTTAACCCTTTTATAAACGGGATATTATTAAATCAGCTGTAATATGCAGATTGCATTACTCTGTCATATTTACTACAACACCTGTTCTTTTTATATAAGGGTATTATACGTTGGGAACCATTACCCGATCTCATTAGATGTAAGATTTATTCCTAAATGATTCCCAAATATATACCCTTTTTTCTTGGTTTCCTGATCCCCACTAATGTTAATGGATGTTAATATATGTATGTTTATTACTGGTTTAATGGTAGGATAATATAGAAGGAGAATTACTATATGGGTTAATTGATATATCAGAATAAATTATATTTCATATATATAGGGATTTTTCCCTTTTTCTACCATAAGGAATTTATTATGGACAAATATCAATTGATCGAAATATTATATATAATTTAATAACAATATAAAAAGAGAATATAATAAACATCAAATACGATGGACATAATACCTAAGGATTGGAAATACTTCTGTTTATATATTTCCTACTTATTAAGGACTATGTTTACTATGTTTACTCAAGGAGTTTATTTTACTATTTACCTACCTGATCATTGACTAGAACTCGTGTGTGGGTTTCTACACATTTGTTACTGATTAATATGGGTGGGTTGACTGTTTCTAGAAAACCGGCATTCAGAACCTCATGGAACCTCATGGAACCTCATGGAACATGAATAAGATAGCACATCAAAACGCGTAGTCCCATGTTGTAACTGCTTGGTCATATTCACATCTGCTGTTTACCGGATAAATATTTTTTAACGGTTGTTACCATTAAACTGGATTTTAATTTATCCTGAGGAACTGCTCTGGAGTTTTCTTTTACCCAATAAATAGTACCGCTATGATAATGTCAAAAGGGAACACCAGAAAAGAACAAGGAGCAAAAGTATGATGAAAATGCAAAAATATTTATTCAAATAGTAGTACCAAGGTGATACAGCAAAGAAAGTGAAGGTGGCTAAGATGATAACAGCCATGAAAGGGCAAAAAAAGTACGAAAGCAGACCATCAACAGATGCTACCCTGTTAAGTGCAATTACAACATAGCATATAATAGTGCATAAATAATGTAGTCTAGACACAACTCAGCATAAAATACTGCCAGATAGAAAATGCAGTGTAAAAACAAATTCTGCTGATCCAACACAGATAATAAGTAACAATAACCTCAGTAGAGCAAAATAATATAGAGTTGATTATATTAAATCTGTGTAGGATCACAACAATGAACATTTGCTGCAAAGAACGGGGAATTAATGACATCAGATATTAGTAGGCACACTGGCTGTCAGTGGTGAGGGGTCTTATAGCTGCAATGCTCTTCTAAGTAATATTCAAATTGTCTCTTCAGTGAGGAAGGAGATGAACTTTAGCGCCACCCATTGGAAGTAGCAATCCTAAAAGTCAAAAGAGGCTCTTTAACAAGCCTTTTCATATGACCTAGGATTTATGCCAGATCAGAAACTCAATTTGCAGACACGGTGTTTCGGGATAATTCTCATTAAGCCAGATCAGATCTCAAACTTTGCACTGATGAAGGACAAACACCCTGAAACACCGTGTCTGCAGATATAGATATATATATAGATATAGATATAGATAGATATAGATAGATATATAAAAAGGCTTGTTAAAGGGCCACCTTTGACTTTTAGGATTGCTACTTCCAATGGGTGGCACTAATGTTCGTTTCCTCCGTCCCTGAAGAGACATCTGAGATTAGACAAATACAAAAAAAGAAAACAAATCTGTATATATATATATATATATATATATATATATATATATTTATAAGTGTGAGCTCCAGGGATAGATAATTATAACAAAAACTATTATATATCTCATATTAATTATTATTACAAATATTATATCCAATCTCATTTACAGACAACATGATCACGCTTTATTTTAATCAGAGAGAAATAAAACAACCAACCAATAGATTCTTGTGTAGGGGTATGTGTGGCACCCTGGACAAGCCAGTTCGTCACAGGACAACACCAACACATCCTACACCCCGGTTAGGCACACCAGAGCCAAACACAAAATCCTTGTTGCCTTCCTCCAGGGGCTGATGTCCACACCAGGGGGTGGGCCAGGTGGTTGGTCCCGCCCACCGAGGAGTACACAGTCCTGGAGGCGGAAAAAGTAAAGAGTTCAGTTTTGGAGGTTGAAGAGTGAAGTGGTAAAGGAGGAGACTGACCATATCCGGGTGTGTGGCCCGGGCACAAACAGCAAGGTTGGCAGATGGTGGTGACCATCTGCAGGAGAGGCTGATCGGAGCAAACCGTATAGACCGTGGACGGGCGGTGGCCCGGCGGTACCGGATCGGAGAGTAAAGAGAAGCGAGCACCATCCGGCAGGGCCTACGGACCCCGATCAGGCTAGGAGTCGCCGTAAAACCGGTCAAATCCATTAGCAAAGGGAACCCCTGGGGTTTCCCAGCAGCCAAGACCCGATTGAAGGCAACAGCTCACACCGTAGAGGGAAACACAGACACCGCCAAGGCTACAGTTCCCAGAGCCAGGGGCTGCGGGCAAAAGGGGCTCCCTCAGTATCCATCCAAGCTGTGGAGCGGGTTACCAGTGGGAACCCATTGGAACCAAACACACACTACACAGGTGCAGGGAAAGGCAGTCACCATCAACCTGCCGGGAGGAGAACAACCGCAGCCGCCTGTGGGGACCCGTCCATCCAGCCGTTTGTTTGACCAGAGACTCTGTGTGAATTACTGGCTGAGTGAGTACCACCGTGCCGTGAGGCACAGCGCTGCCCCCACGACCCTGCACCCCACCAGGCCCCGTAACCCGCCTGCCAACCATCCCTAAAACCCTCACCAGGGCCCCGGGACAACCAACCCCCCTACCCACGGAGGGGAGAACCAACATCCAAGCTGCTCCCTGTCATCGCTCCCGGGATCCCTGTCCAGTGCAGCGGTGGTGTCACAACTTCACCCAACCATGGGTGGCGTCACGGACAATATTCCCAAACCACACACCACCCCCCTTTCACTCATGGGCGAGGAACGCCGCTCGAGTCCCCGGGATCCGGCCCACCGCTCGAGCCACCACCGAGCAGCAGCCGCAGCAGCAGCCGGACCCGAGCAGTGGGTGAGCGCAGCGTCCCCTCCTCCGCCCGCGACATATGCCTTTAAGATAGTGACACTATTAAAATCACCATGAGATCTATAGATAAATCTATAAAAGAGAGTGATACAGCTTAAAACAAACTTATTTTAAGAGATTGCATATACATGCACAAGCAGTTGTAAATCCAAATTAGCATTATCATAATAATTATGTGAAATGTTTATCACAATGCAAGAGTTTTCGCAATATAATGTAAAGCAAATCACCTCTAGGTTTAGTGAAATATAAGAGAAATGGAGCTAGTCAAGAAATGAATTGTACAGAAAATGCATGAAAATGTCGCATGTGATCACATTGCTTGTTAAATGTGCAAGGTAATATGGAAACATAATGCAGCAATACTTAGAAAAGGAAAGAAACTCACCTGTTCTGTATAGATAGAAATATGATTTATTTGTCATTAATTAAGATTTTATTAAAGATATATACTGTAAGAAAAAAAACAGAATAAAAAGCTATGTGGGTGAGATGGTAAACGCCAAAGGTACACAGAGCCAGGCGTGTACTGCTGCACCAGAATTACACAAAAAAAGAAAGAAAAAATAGAACAATAGAGAAAGATAAAGAAAAGAATGTGTGTGAGAGGCTAATAAGCACTAGGTGTGGTACACCATTTAGAGGACAAAATATAATAGCATAAATCAGAGCTGTAACAAAAATGTATTAGTTATTAAAAGTCTGCTGATTGTGTAATACAAAGCAGAGTAATGAGTCTTTCTCAGTCAAAGGAATTGTATCCAATAATGCAAAAAATAATTCCATAGTAACAAGTGGTGTGTAAATCCGTCAAAGGCCATGTCCACACATTCAGTATCTGGTCAGTGTTGTACATGAGTATTTGTGAGCCAAAACAGGAGTGGAACAATCAGAGGTAAAGCATAATAAAAACACGGGTACCATTCCTGCATTGTTTAACCACTCCTGATTTTGGATTCCTAATTCTGATGTAAAATACTGACTAAACACTGAACGTGTGAACATGGCCAAAAAATATTGGCAGCAAATAGAGAGAGAAATTTTCCAGTCTCCTCACATTTCACATTTAGCAAATACACAGATATCACTTCATTATTTCATCACACTTTAAATGTATTTCCTATTTTTCAATATACTATATAGTAAAATAAATGGTGTAATTTAACCCCTGTCCCACCCAGCGTGTTTTCACCTTCATCACCGTGCCACTTTTATTCAATTGTCGTCAGTCTAATTTGATGAGGTTATACAATGTGTGCAGAATTATTAGGCAAGTTGTATTTTTGAGGATTTTTTTTTATTATTGATCAACAACTATGTTCTCAACCAGCCAAAAGACTCATAAATATCAAAGCTTAATATTTTTGGAAGTTAAAGTGGGAATTTTTTAGATTTGGCTATCTTAGGAGGATATCTGTTTTTGCAGGTAACTATTACTGTGCAGAATTATTAGGCAACCTAATAAAAACCAAATATATTCCCATATCACTTGTTTATTTTCACCAGGTAAACCAATATAACTGCTCAAAATTTAGAAATAAACATTTCTGACATGCAAAAACAAAACCTCAAAAAATTAGTGACCAATATAGCCACCTTTCTTTATGATGACACTCAACAGCCTACCATCCATAGATTCTGTCAGTTGCTTGATCTGTTTACGATCAACATTGCATGCAGCAGCCACCACAGCCTCCCAGACACTGTTCTGAGAGGTGTACTGTTTTCCCTCCCTGTAGATCTCACATTTTACGAGGGACCACATGTTCTCTATGGGGTTCAGATCTGGTGAACAAGGGAGCCATGTCATTATTTTTTCATCTTTTAGACCTTTACTGGCCAGCCACGCTGTGGAGTAGTTGGATGCATGTGATGGAGCATTGTCCTGCATGAAAATCATGTTTTTTCTTGAACGATACCGACTTCTTCCTGTACCACTGCTTGAAGAAGTTGTCTTCCAGAAACTGGCAGTAGGTCTAGGAGTTGAACTTCACTCCATCCTCAACCCGAAAAGGTCCTACAAGTTAATCTTTGATGATACCAGCCCATACCAGTACCCCACTTCCACCTTGCTGGCGTCTGAGTCGGAGTGCAGCTCTCTGTCCTTTACTGATCCAGCCTCTGGCCCATCCATCTGGCCCATCAAGAGTCACTCTTATTTCATCAGTCCATAAAACCTTTGAAAAATCAGTCTTAAGATATTTCTTGGCCCAGTCTTGACGTTGTATCTTATGTTTATTATTCAAAGGTGGTCGTCTTTCAGCCTTTTTTGTCTTGGCCATGTCCCTGAGTATGGCACACCTTGTGCTTTTTGATACTCCAGTAACGTTGCAGATCTGAAATATGGCCAAACTGGTGGCAAATTGCATCTTGGCAGCTTCACGCTTCATTTTCTTCAATTCATGGGCAGTTATTTTGCGCCATTTTTGCCCAACGCGCTTCTTGCGACCCTGTTGGCTGTTTGCCATGAAATGCTTGATTGTTTGGTGATCACGCTTCAAAAGTTTGGCAATTTCAAGACTGCTGCATCCCTCTGCAAGACATCTCACAATTTTGGACTTTTCAGAGCCCGTCAAATCTTTTTTCTGACCCATTTTGCCAAACGAAAGGAAGTTGGCTAATAATTAAGCACACCTTTTATAGAGTGTTGATGTCATTACCCCATACCCCTCCTCATTACAGAGATGCACATCACCTAATTTACTTAATTGGTAGTTGGCCCTCAATCCTTTATAGCTTGGAGTAGGACACCATGTATAAAAAAATTATCATGTGATCAAAATACTCATTTGCCTAATAATTATGCACATGGTGTAACTCTGGAACGCTTCAAAGGATTCTAGTGATTCTGAGTAGAAATGAGAGAATCTCCCGAGGTTCAGTTCAGCTTGTATTCGCCGACTACACCTGTGTTTGCCAAATGGTTCGACGAACATATCCAAACTCATTGAATTCAATGTGAGGCAAATACCAAAAAATACAAAGGCATAGACAACACCTTTATGGGGGCCCAAAAGCTGTAAAAACAGCTCAAACCATTTAACAGTGGAGCCAGCCATTAACATCCTAGACTATTAACATAACAAATATTTGATAAGTGACAGCAGTAGCCCTGTTGCTCTTAGACGCCTTCCACTCCAAACAAGATACAACTTAGAGACCCATCTTGAAGCCTCCACATTTCCAAAAAAATAGGGTCAGACAACTGGACAGTGGCATCAATTGCCCCACAGTACCCATAGTGTCTTAGCATTGCAATCAAACATGGGACATACACGAGAGAGTCTGGCCCAACATTTCCAGCTTTCAAATCAAGAGGTATATGAGTGACAGGAGTACGCCTGATGCCCTAAGAACAGTGTCACTACAGACAAAATACAACTTGTTGGCACTTCTTGGAGTCTCCACATTTCCAAACATTAGACAGCAGGACAGTGGCATCAATTGCCTCACAGTATCCATAGTGACTTAGCAACTGTCTTAACATTAGCACCTACCCCATGCATACGTCCAACACCATGTCTATTCTCCCCTCCACCATGTGATCAGATTTCCTAATCATGTTTTATGCATCCCCAGTCTTTTAATCAGTTGTTTCACAGTCCTTGGCCCACACCTGTCATTAAATTAGCAATGACAATTTAGATGATGAAATGGCAATTTTTTTCCTGGAACACAGATTTTGCGATCTCTATTTAGATGATGAAATGGCTATTTGTGCCTGAACCACAGATTTTGCAATCTCTATTTATTTGAAGAATTGCAATTTTTGCCTTTACCACAGATTTTTCAATCTCTATTTAGGTGATAAAATAGCAATTTTTGCCTGGACCTCAAATTTTGCAATCTATATTAAGATGATGAAATGGCAATTTTTTTCTTGGACCACAGATTTTGCAATCTCTATTTAATTGATGAAATGGCAATTTGAGGCTGGCCCACATAATTTGCAATCACTGATGAATACCTGACTTTTGGCACACAACTTTCCCTACTCTACACATCCCTGGACTTACCTATCCTACACTATCGCCCTCCTATCAATTTGAACTAACTAAAAGTAAACCCCCTAGCTAAGCTAATTCTGTCTAGCAACACCGTCCCTAAGTTGTAGCAATCACAAAATGACCTTGACACGACATGTGTGCTTTTTATATGACAAGGGACAAGTGACTTTGGCAGCCAAAGACACAATCCCTTGTGTCTGTACTTTGTGAATGTTTTCTGCACCCTGATTGGCTGCTAAAACATACACACATAAAGTTAAGAATAAAAAATAGTCCGCTTCTCCTCTGACCTCTCTACACTCCCTGCCTTCATCAAACACACCACCATTTAACATACAGCACCACAATCCTAGCCACTGTGATAACAATGATATAAAAAGCATTAAAAGTAAAAGCATTAGTGCAACAATTACCAAGCAAAACTAATCTTTGACGATTTTTGAGGAAATTGTTAATCTATTCAAACCTGACGTGAATGAGCCAAGGTTTGTGGCAAATTTGAGATTGGTGAACCTTTTTTGAACAAGTTCACTCATCTCTAATTGTTACAAGGAATAAATGTAATGCTCAAAGCACCAGAACAGCAGTCCCGATAAAAAACATAGCCCACTCCACTTCACTAATGAACTGATGTATAATTGAATGGTATGGATAGAAAGAAAGATAGATAAATAGGTAGATAGATAGATAGATAGATAGATAGAATGATATAAATGTATTAAAATAATAAAATAATAGAAGAAATATTGCAGGGTGTGCATACAGTACACAGGGTATACTGCAGTGTATGCACATGTACGAGTATATTCACCCTGCGGTAGCCGTATGGTCATGGACATAAGTATAGACGCCCTTGGTATTGTTCCAAAAAATTAAATATTTCTCCCAGAAAATGATTGCAGTTTCATGTTTTGCTACACACATGTTTATTTCCTTTCTGTGTATTGGAGCAACAGAAAAAAAATGAGAAAAAAAGCAAATTGAACAAAATTCACACAAAACTTAAAAATTTGGCCGGAAAAAATAGTTGCCACCCTCAATTTTGGTTGCATAAACTTTGGAATAAATAACTTCTTTCAATCACTTTTTATAGTCAGTTGCTTCCTATCTTCTAACATTAAGATTGTTGATATTTTTCAAAAATTTTGGATCTCAAGAACTCAGGCAATTCTCTTATCTATTCTCCATGCCTAATGTGGCACACAGTACAAAATCAAAAGATTGAGTCAACTTTTCGTCTTTTTATTTGGTCTCTGGTGGGATTTTCAAACTGCCCTCACCTATTACTTGCCAAAGGTGAGATTGAAACAAAGTTGTGTACCTAAAATTTTGGAAAGGTGTCATCAATTTTGTCAGGCTCATTTTGGGAGTTTTGTGTGAAATTATGTCCAATTTGCCTTTTTTCTGTATTTCTGTGTTGTTCCAATACACACAAAGGAATCAAATATGTGTATAGCAAAACGTGTAGTTGCAATAATTTTCTGGGAGAAACACTTCATTTTCTGGAACACTTTCAAGGGTGCTAACACTTTCAACCATAACTGTAGATACAAGGGAGAGCTGTTTCTGGAGGGAGAACAGTAGCATGCACAGAGACAGTGTGAACTCTCCTGAATGGAGTCCTGCCCCCTCTCATGGCAACCACTGCCCATATTTAAGTTTCCAAGGCCTGGAACAGAGAGATTTTGATGTGTCATCACGGGAAGTCAGGACATTGTCGCCAGAGGTCATGTGAACAAAAGAGCAGCTGAGGTTACAGCAGGATTTGGAAAAGAAAGATATTTAGTAAAGTGCTTATCTATAGTAGTTAATTTACATGAAACGGACATGTGAAGTAATGGTCAACTCTATTAACTCTTTCACCAAAAGGCGATTTTAAGTTGCTAGTTTTTTTCTCCCTTTTTCCAAGACCAATAACTTTTTTATTTTTCCGTCAATATAGAAATATGAGGGATTTTTTTCCCTGACAAGGTGTACTTTTAAATTACACCATTCTTTCTGTCACATATTGTACTGGAAAATGGGAAAAAATTTAAATGTGTGGTAAAATTGCAAAAAAAATTCTGATCTCTCTCAAATGCTGGTACTCAGCCGGCATTACCAGGCACTATGTCATAACAGTGACAGGGGTCATCAGCTCACACCCAGCTGTCATGACAATCATACAGCAGCCTGGAATTTTTGAAACAGAGTGATTCATGGGGGCGGGAAATGACACGCTCCCCGAGGGCAATCTTTAAATCCCACTGTCAGAGATTGACAACTGAATTTAATTAGTTAACAGGAATGTGTGGATCTCGGATTCACCCATATCTGTTAGCTGCTTATACCGGCTGATTATATCAGCTTTTATAGAATGGGGAAATGTGTCGCCCTGGGCAACCCAGGGGACACAGGTCACAACACCACCACACCCCACATCCCAGGTAGGCACATCACAGCTGAACCAAAAATCCTTGTTGCCTTCCTCCAGAGACTGGTAATTCACACCAGGGGGTGGGCCAGGCAGTTGGCTCCGCCCACCAAGGAGATCACAGTTCTGGAGGCGGGAGAAACCAGGCAGAAAGCTCAGGGAGGAGCAGGAGTGAGGAGTCAGCTCAGGAACGAGCTTGAGTAAACAGGGAGATAGCCCCGGGCAGGGGAAGAGTGAAGTCCAGTGAAGGGCTAGAGTAAACAACCAAGAAGTGAAAGTGGAAGAAAGAAAAGGAGTAAAGGAGGAAAGCAAGAAGAGGTGACAGAGCAGAGAGTGTGCAACGCCTGAGAGCCCAGCTTTGTGTAGGGCTAGAACAGCAAGGTCAGCGACGGCGGTGACTGTCCGGAGGGGGACCGTTTGGAAGTTCCTGGAAGGACCCCGTTGGCTGTGTGCCCGGTGGTCTGGAGCAGTGTTCCGAAGGACAGTCAGCACCAAGGCAGGGGCCTCTCGGACCCCGGCAAGGCTAGGAGTCGCCAAATTTGCCGAATCCGTCAGTGAAGGGGACGTAGATTCCCCCAACAACCAAGTCCCGATTGAAGGCAACAGCCCAACCCGTACAACAGAGGCACCGCCACCGCCAGGGCACCAGTCTCTGAGGGCCAGCGCCTGCGGGCAAAGTGTAGTGCTCCTCCGGCCCAGCTTGAAGCCGGGGAGCGGGTTACCGGTGGGGACCCATCGCAACCAACCGTACATACAGGTGCAAGGAAGAGGGACATCACCGTCACCTACCGGGGAAGCAAAGCAGCCGTCTGTGGGACTGTCCTACCAGCCGTTTGGTTTACCGTACAAACTGTGTCCAAGTCTCAGGCTGAGTGAGTACCACAGTGCCGCAAGGCACAGCGCTGCCCCTGCGTCCCTGCGCCCACCAAGCCCTGCACCTCACAAGCCATCACCGGGTCCCGGGATCACCAACCCCTACCCACGGAGGGGCAACACAACACCTGGCTGCTCCCCATCACCATCCCCGGGATCCCCGCATAGAGCAGCGGTGGTGCTACACATCACCACAACCGTGGGTGGCGTCACGGACATTATCCCAACATCCCAAAACCCCCCTTTCACTCACGGGCGAGGAGTGTCGCTCGAGGAAAACCCCCGGGATCCGGCCCACGGCTCGAGCCACCACTGAGCAGCCGGACCCGAGCAGAAGGGGTGAGCGCGGTGTGCTGACACCCTCCTCCCCGCCCGCGACAACTTGGCGTCACGAACAGGATCTTACCGCTCTGCCGTCTGGTAGAGGTGCGCCTTGTTACCGCCGGAGGTATCCGGCAGAAAAATTGCAGAAGCCGCCATCTTTGGCGCGAAAAGTTCCCGCTCGAGCGTCTTCTCGAGCAGTAGAGGCGCGAAGGCCAAAACCCCGCCCCGAGAGAGGAGGGTCTGGGAAAGAGCTAAGGGGGACGCGATGGCGGACGGCCGCATGTAGCTGCCGCTATACAAGCAGAGACGCCAGGACTCTGCAAACTGACTGGGTTCCTGGAAGGCACGCTGGCCAAAATGTACGACCCAACTCCCAACGAGGAAGCCCCCGCGCCCGGCACGGCGACGTGGTTGAGGGACCGGACCGTCCCGCTGAGTAACCGTCTGCAGGCTCATATGCAACTCCTCCTGGAGGAGTGGGAGACCGACATGGCGGACGTGGTGGCTGCTATGTGGAGACGCGAGGCAGAAGAGGATTTGGAGGAGCGGGTAAGCGACCCACGCCCCTGTATTCCTGAGGGATCGGCCGTTGGAGCTGAGGGGCCCGGCCGGCTTCCGCTCACCCTGCCTCTCTCCCCGCTACCCGCGATAGTTGCTGCCGCCCCGCCATTAGGCCCGCTACCAGCCCAACCGGTAGCGATACCCTGCCCAGCCGCTCCGGCGGACCAGCCGGCTGCAGACGTCCAAGACGGTCCTGAAGTACACCAGGCGGAACCGCTGGAACCGCGGCCCCTTAACAGCATGGTGCCAGAAGTCCCAGCAGTGACTGTGCTGGACCCGGAGCCTGGAACCGTGGCCTGGATGAGGGCCCGGGTGATACAATTCCACCAACGACAGCAGGATCAGATCTTTCGGATGCTGGAGCAGTGGACCAGCGTGGTGGAGTAGCTGATTACAACTGCCCCGAGGTGCGAGAGGGGAATAGATGTAGCAGAACCGACTGGTGACCCACGTCCCTATGTCCTATCTGGACCGGCCGCTGCGGCTGAGGGGCCCGGCCTAGTCTCGGCCTATGCATCGCCCTTGCCGTCACGTCTGGGGCGCCTCAGTATAGGCTCGCCTACTATGCTGCTCCACGCTATCGCAGAAGGGGCTGAAGTGTTGGATGCTGGAGACCAGGAGGCTGCGGCAGCTGGCGGCAACCCGCCTGACGCAGAAACAAGAAATGACGACTCCTGCCCCAGCTCCGGGCCCGCTGTTGCGGCTGAAGGAGCAATTGAGCGTTCCTGCTATGTGGGGGACCCTGTGGTTTATCATACTCCGCGTACCGGTGGAAATGGGTACCGGGTACCCCTGTCACAGCAGGCATGTCAGTGCATGTTTGAGGTGCTGGTGGCAGAGGATGGGTCCACCTTAGTAGAGGAACTGGAGTAGGGCAGCAGATGCCCGCAGCACCGTCCCCGTTGGGACCACCTGCTTGTTTAAAAAGTTTAAAAGTTTGAAAGAGCTAAGTTTTGCCAATAGTGAAAATGATTACCGAGTGTTCACCTGATTTTGTGTGATTTGCAACCGGCCGGAGCCGGCACCGTTGTCCCCGTGGGGACCGTTTAAAGTTTAAAAATGCATGGGAACTATCCATGGACAAGCCCGTGAACTCTGCAGGGCAACCACAAACGTTAGTGGCTTGTAAATATGTTGGGTACCGTTACCGTTTCCGCAATGCCGCCTCCGGAGAGGCAGGTTGGAGGGAGGGCCCTGAGCAGAGCAGGCCAGGGCCCAGCCACCAAAGGAACCGGTGGCTACCCTCTGGAGGGAAGGACAGATCCCGCTCGGGTACCGTGTGCTGGACTGTGGGTCAAGGGGTGCTGCCTGGGTTTTAGGGGCAGCATCAGGGCCAGGTTACTTGGGTGGGAGAGAGCGGAAACCGTGACCGTATACCGTTGAAACGTTTAAGCAAATGTGCCTCCCGTCTTGGGAAGAAGTTATTAAAAATGCTATGTTTTGTATAACCCTGTTATCCCTTTTACAGAAAAATAAAACCGGTGTAGGACGGCAGCCCGCGGACGGTCTGCATTTTGCTAAGGGGGAATGTGTCGCCCTGGGCAACCCAGGGGACACAGGTCACAACACCACCACACCCCACATCCCAGGTAGGCACATCACAGCTGAACCAAAAATCCTTGTTGCCTTCCTCCAGAGACTGGTGATGCACACCAGGGGGTGGGGCCAGGCGGTTGGCTCCGCCCACCAAGGAGATCACAGTTCTGGAGGCGGAAGAAACCAGGCAGAAAGCTCAGGGAGGAGCAGGAGTGAGGAGTCAGCTCAGGAACGAGCTTGAGTAAACAGGGAGATAGCCCCGGGCAGGGGAAGAGTGAAGTCCAGTGAAGGGCTAGAGTAAACAACCAAGAAGTGAAAGTGGAAGAAAGAAAAGAGTAAAGGAGGAAAGCAAGAAGAGGTGACAGAGCAGAGAGTGTGCAACGCCTGAGAGCCCAGCTTTGTGTAGGGCTAGAACAGCAAGGTCAGCGACGGCGGTGACTGTCCGGAGGGGGACCGTTTGGAAGTTCCTGGAAGGACCCCGTTGGCTGTGTGCCCGGTGGTCTGGAGCAGTGTTCCGAAGGACAGTCAGCACCAGGGCAGGGGCCTCTCGGACCCCGGCAAGGCTAGGAGTCGCCAAATTTGCCGAATCCGTCAGTGAAGGGGACGTAGATTCCCCCAACAACCAAGTCCCGATTGAAGGCAACAGCCCAACCCGTACAACAGAGGCACCGCCACCGCCAGGGCACCAGTCTCTGAGGGCCAGCGCCTGCGGGCAAAGTATAGTGCTCCTCCGGCCCAGCTTGAAGCCGGGGAGCGGGTTACCGGTGGGGACCCATCGCAACCAACCGTACATACAGGTGCAAGGAAGAGGGACATCACCGTCACCTACCGGGGAAGCAAAGCAGCCGTCTGTGGGACCGTCCTACCAGCCGTTTGGTTTACCGTACAAACTGTGTCCAAGTCTCAGGCTGAGTGAGTACCACAGTGCCGCAAGGCACAGCGCTGCCCCCGCGTCCCTGCGCCCACCAAGCCCTGCACCTCACAAGCCATCACCGGGTCCCGGGATCACCAACCCCTACCCACGGAGGGGCAACACAACACCTGGCTGCTCCCCATCACCATCCCCGGGATCCCCGCATAGAGCAGCGGTGGTGCTACACATCACCACAACCGTGGGTGGCGTCACGGACATTATCCCAACATCCCAAAACCCCCCTTTCACTCACGGGCGAGGAGTGTCGCTCGAGGAAAACCCCCGGGATCCGGCCCACGGCTCGAGCCACCACTGAGCAGCCGGACCCGAGCAGAAGGGGTGAGCGCGGTGTGCTGACACCCTCCTCCCCGCCCGCGACAGAAACATGTGGAATTGCCTTCATTAGAGGGAATGACACAATCTTCGAAGTAACAGTACATTCAAGGTCGTGAGGGGTTAAACCACCCCTCAAGTGTGTTTCTCATTCAGCACTATAGTGGTGCTTTAAATTTGATTCCCATGCCCCCTATCTTAAACTCATGTGCCACCATCTTCATTTTTTTCCAACATTGCTATCATATTTCTCGAGTCGCAAAAAAATAATCCAACACTGTGCCATAGATCCCAAAAAATGATAACACTACAGGTTTTGGAAAATGGCGCAAAAAGTGTGCACCTTTTTTGGACCAACTTGTGAGTTTTTTTTAACCCCTTAGATAAAAGTAAACCTATACATCTTTGGTGTCTACAAACTTGTACCAACCTGAGACATCACACCAATACATCAGTTTTATCATATGGGGAAAATGGTGAATAAAATATCCCAAAAGCTATTGTGCAATCGCACTTTTTTTGCAGTTTTTCCACATCTGATTTTTTTTGCTGTTTTCCAGTACACTATATGGTAAAACTTATGGCTTCATTTAAAACTACAGCTTGTCCCGCAAAAAACAAGCTTTTATATGACAAGATTGATGGAAAAATTAAAATGTTTTGGAAGAAGGAGAGGAAAAAAAAACAAAGCAGAAAAATGCCTGGGGCTGAAGGGGTTAAGACAGAAGGTAAGAGACTTACATTTAAGGTACCACTCCAGGGCTGAAAAATATGCTAAAGTGATGCTTTTAACAATTTAGGTATGAACCTTATTAGGTTCTACAACACAAATATGAATCAAGAAATCTAAAACCTCACATTACTTGCAACATAAATCAAATCTGAAGAAGGAAAGCATAAAATTGCATTCATAGCTAATGAAAGAAATAGAATGAAATATACATAGTCCACCAGATATTTTGAATATGTTTGCAGAGTATTACAGTAATCTATATAACCTGCATAAAGACCATAATACCCCACAACCTTTACTAGACTACATTAACAGCTTTTTTAGACAAATTCCATTACTTCAATGAGTGTATCTCAGGAACAATTAAATAACCTAAATTAACCTTTCAACACCATAAAGTATTTGATATTATGAAATTTCTTAAAAACAATAATCACGTGGTAAAATATAACAAAACATTTATCTCTATTATCTTGCACTATTGGACCTGTCTATTTTGGCATTTTACTCAAAAAGGTAACATTAACAAAATCCTTCAAAGCCTTATAATTATCCTACGTAAATCAGGTAAAAGTTCCACTGTTTAGGGACATCATGAGCTATGCAAACTTGATATGGTGTCCGCTATCTATTCCAGCCAATATTGCATTTAAAATGTCAAATTATGTTCCTTGCCTTCCGATTTCTGTTGTGCGTTCAAACAGTAGTGTTTCATATGGAATATTGGCATACTCAAAAGAAATTGTAAAGTCCTAAGTGAAATTAAAAAAAAATGGTGCTTAAACAACATTTTTTTTTAGTTCATGTGAAGAACCTGAAGGGTTAATAACTTTTTAAATGTGGTTTTAAGCACTTTAAGAAGTGCAATTTTTAAAATGATATCACTTTCGAGTCTTTTCTGTCATATATGCACCTCAAAGACATGAGTTAAATGTTATCTTTTTTAACTATTTTTGTGTGATATAATTATCTGGTTTAAGGGCATAAAAATTAAAAGTTGGAAAATTGAGACTTTTTTGCCAAACTTCCAATATCTGCACAAATAAAAAGATATTAGCCTAAATTTATCACTTTCAAAAAGTACAATGAGTTACAAAACCTCATTCTCAGAATCCCTGTGATACGTTGAAATATTCCTGAGATATTACCTCTAAGGCCGGAGTCACACTTGCTAGTGCCTCGCGTGTAACTCGCGCGAGTCTCTCATTGAATCACTCGGCATGGCTGCACACTATGCATACAGGAACGTCTGAGCTGCATAGAGATACATGCAACCGACCCGCACCTGTCAGGGGAGTGTGCGGCCATGCCGGGTTCTACCATGAGAGACTCGCGCGAGTTACACGCGAGGCACTAGCAAGTATGATTCTGGCCATAAAGTGACCCTGGTCTGAATTGGAACATTTGTCTGAGAGAGAAGAGTGAAAACAGGCTTAATGGTGAAGAAATTAAAGTTAAAATAGTGTCATTGCTACAAAAATGTATGGCAGTCATCAAGTACGGGACCCTCTCTGTATTAGGCCTCTTTCACACGTCAGTGATTCTGGTATGTATGTGACAGTTTTTATACGTACCAGAATCACTGACAAAAGCAGACCCATTAAAATCAATGGGTCTGCACACATCAGTGATTTTTTCACTGACTGTGTCTCCGTGTGCTCCGCATGGAGACATGTCCGTTTTTTTCTTGCATCACTGATGTCCCACAGACCATTGTGGTCCGTGAAACACGTACCAGAAAAACACGGACACTGAAAAATAAAGCATTTTTATCTCCCATTCTCCAGTGCTGCTTGTCTCCAGCCTTTGCTGACATGCATATTCACTTATGCAGGCACAGCCGACCCGGAAGTAGCTGCAGCAGGGACAGAAACACAGCAGAGTCGAAGAGTTCAGCACCATAGACATCAGGAGCAGGGATAGGGGAGTTTATCTCCATGTGCAATCACGTATCACGAAGCATGGATCACGAATTGCACATGAACAACCCACGTGTGCCGTGAATCAGCACATGGAGGGACATATGCATTTTTAACATGTCAGTGAAAAACGTCTGTGTTTTTCACTGACGTTTGAAACATGCCTTAGAAAATGCATTTTCAATCATGTGGACCACAAGCCTAGGCAGGTGAAATCTGAGCTTTTGATCGTGCAGACAATTTCGGTAGTATTCATGAACTTACAGGCATTGACACAATGGTGTTCTTGATTACAAAGACTAAAGGGGGCTTTACACGCTATGATATCGTTAATGTTTTATCGTCGGGGTCACGTTGTTAGTGACGCACATTCGGCGTCATTAACGATATCGCAGCATGTGACACTTACCAGCGACCTTAAGCGACCTAAAAAATGGTGAAAATCATTCACCATGGAGAGGTCGTCCCAAACTCAAAAATCGGTAAGGGTTGTTTATCCATGTTGTTCATCACTCATGCGGCAGCACACATCGCTGTGTGTGACACCGCAGGAGCGAGGACCGTATCCTTACCTGCCGCCGGCCCCAATGCGGAAGGAAGGAGGTGGGCGGGTTGTTATGTCCTGCTCATCTTCGCCCCTCCGCTTTGATTCGCTGGCCGCTTAGTGACGTTGCGGTGATGTCGCTGTGCTGCCGAACGTCCCTCCCCCTTGAAGGAGGGATTGTTCGGCAGTCACAGCGACGACGCCGACCAGGAAAGTACGTGTGACGCTGCCGTAGTGATAATGTTCACTACGGCAGCGATCACAAACAATCGCATGCGCGACAGGGGCGGGTACTTACACGCTCGATATCGATAGAAATTGCTAGCGATATCGCTACCGTGTAAAGCCCCCTTTAGAGGAACAATTGTGAGATAGGTGTTTTTTTAAACCATGAAAAGTTGAAAAGTGTATCTGTGTTGTGTTGCTAGTAAACAAGTTGTTGGTGAATTACCATATATATTGAGGCCACTTGGACATTAATAAGGCTCTGTTTGCTTTTAAAATCTCAAAATAGGTTCAATGTTGTTTGTGGAGACATCAGAGTCTTGGGCTATATGCACATGTGTGCGTTTTACATGCCTTTATGCTGCGTCTGGCACTGCAACGTGAATGCATGCATCCTGCGTCCCCTGCACAATCTATGAAGATTGTGCATAATCCGTGCACAGTATGCTTTTTTGAATGCAGCGATTTGAGTGTCAAAAATTTGAAAAAATCTCTGCGTTTAAAAATGCATGTCACTTATTTGGTGCGCTTTGGGTGCAGCTCCCACTCTGTCTATGGAAGAGGCAGCATCCAGAGCGCATGAAATCGGCATCTATGCTGCAAACACACTGCATCCATTAAGCAGTGTTTCTGCAGCGATTTGCAACGCACATGTGCTGTCAAATAGCTGTACAAATTTCAGCATTTACATGACGCAAAGTGCGCACATGGCCTTAAGACCACATTACACGCAGCGACATCGCTAAAGCGATGTCGTTGGGGTCACGGAATTCGTGAAGCACATCCGGCCTCTTTAGCGATGTTGTTGTTAAACCTACGAGCGATTGAAAAAGGTTGCAAAATCGTGCAAAATCGTTAATCGTTGACATGCTCCCCTATTCCTAATTATCGTTGCTGCTGCAAGTACAATGTTGTTCGTCATTCATGCGGCAGAAAACATCGCTATGTGTGACACCGCAGGAACGAGGAACCTCACCTTACCTGCGGCCGCCGGCAATGAGGAAGGAAGGAGGTGGGCGGAAGGTTACGGCCGCTCATCTCCGCCCTTTTGCTTCTATTGGGTGCCCGCTTAGTGACGTCGCTGTGACGCCACACGAACCTTCCCCTTAGAAAGGAGGCAGTTCGCCAGTCACAGCGACGTCAATAGGCAGGTAAGTAGTGTGACGGGTCCGAGCGATGTTGTGCGGCTGTGCGCCATGGGCAGCGATTTTCCCGTGACGCACAACCGACGAGGGTGGGTACGCACACTAGCAATCTCGCTAGCAAGATCGCAGCATGTAAAGCGGCATTTACACATATTTTTGTCAGTGAGTTGGAGGATTTGCATTGTTGTAATACAACTTCAATCAAATTTTTGTGGAAAAACTTGTTGACACTGATAAATTTGAACTTCAAAAGATTCAATTTCTCTAATACCCCATTTACTTGCCATAAATGTGTAAAATGGAAATAAAGCTTTAATGTAGCTATATTACTTCTGTGATTTCAATACGGTATTCTCCCATTTTGATATTAGTATTGTAACTAGAGTTGAGCGCGATTCGCGGTTCGAGGTTCTTCAGTTCACGGCTCGATTGATTTTGGGGGCTTGTGAGGCAAATCCCGGGATATGAAGATGAATTATGACTCCAGTCATAATCCCTCATCACTCCCTGGCAGTGCCCCCTCCCTTCTTGTTCTCAGTGTTCCACTTACACCTCCATGGCCATGTCCTGTGATATGGAAATGAGGTGGTGTGGGAACAATGGACACAGGATGACTCCCTGCCGTCACCCTGTAACAAGAGTTGTATCTCATTAGCAAGGCTATGGAACTAGCAGACAGAACGACTCCAGTGAAAAATGGTTCATATCTCGCAAGCCATATTTCCGATAAATATGGCAACCATAAAAATGGTGTCTCCGCATGCGGACGATGCCGGCACACCCTTTTTATGGGAGCAGGACATTGGGAAATGCCCCAGGCGTGATATCAGCCAATGGGGAACTGGCAGACAGGTCATGAGTCCCCTCGTTCTGTAGCTAAATTCATAACTGTCACAATGAGAGCATTGGCGTCCGCCTACGACGCTCCCAGGCAAAGTTATGGCCATATTCCATGTTGTGGGATATTGTCCATAACTCAAGCCAGGGGTGGAGCAGTGCTCCCTGTGAGGTCACGAAGGTAGGAGGGGACCTGGACTTGCCCAGGTTGATAACCCTACTTCGGCCATTTTCCAGTGTTCTTTTCGCTGGGGGCACGTGTAGGAAACATCTGTGGGAAGGATCCTAGAAACCTGGGTACAGCGCCCCCCTGTGGCCAGACGCAACAAGGTAACTGCTGGAACTGTGTATGTCTGTTTGTAACCCATGCTTTGATTGTAACTGTACTCTGACATATGTATATTCTGTAGATTCCCTATTGTATATATTGTAGTTTCTAGTGTGCTTTAGGCTGATTAAATTATATAATTAATCTTGGGCTGTTCTGTTATCTCGATCTTGAATCCCACGTCTGTGTGTTCGGCTAATAGTTACCGTGAAGCGGTTGGTGGCAGCGAGTTTGTGCCAAGGATTATTGTGGGGAGGCCAGTGAGATTCGGGGAGATTTTATATATTCCGCCCGCGGAGGTCGGGGGAATATATACCCTACTCTCACCGGGGACCCTTCAATAATCGGCATAAGTAGTATAGCGGCCTCCTTGCTTATTGTCGGGCAATTCCATAATTGGCCTGACTATAAGAGGGGCGCTAGAGAGCGCGTCACGTGCTCTGTCTGTCGGTCGGGAGGTATAAAGGAGGGGTGACCCCCACTTGTTACCCCCCGATTGTGACGTACTGGTAGCCAGTGCGGGGGATTTCTGAGTGACCCCCCCGGTGGTTTGTGACATATTGGTGGCATAGCGGTGGGATCGAGATAATAGTGTGTGTGAGTGTGAGACCCATACTCCCAGACACTAAAGACTGCCTGCAGCAGCTGTGGCTGCTGGGGTCTTCAGACTAGCTCAACACTAGAGTGTCAGAGTGCAGATACTGTAAGGTGTGTGGAGGCATCAGGTGTCAGTTCTGTGTCAGTGACCAAAAGTCTGCAAGAATGGCTGATGGCACCAGGAGCAGAGCTATGCAACTGGCCAATGCTAAGGCAGGAGCCGAAGAGAGGGAGGACGGTGCTGTGGACAGCAATGAGGAGGTTGCCCACGAGTCCTCCAGGAGCTCGACGCCAGAAAACCGTTCTGCCGAGGACATTGCGCAACCTGGCACTGCTGGACAAGATGAGGAGGAGCTCACCCAAGGTTCCTCAACGAGCCAGATGCCAGCCCTCCGCTCTGAAAGGGACAGTGAATTGCCTAGCTCTGCAGCGTGCCGCAGATCACCACGTGCCATTCCACTGAGCCTGGGAGGCTCGGATAGCCTTCTTCAAATGGCTATGGCCCTTCTCCAGGCTGGAGACCAGAAGGGCTACAAGGAACTCCTGGCAGAGCGCAGGGCAGAGCGGCAGGCAGCGCGTGACGCTGAGGCTGCGGAGCGGCACGCAGAGCGTGAGGCTGCGGAGCGAGAGCGGCAGGCAGCGCGTGAAGAGCGAGAGCGACAGGCAGACCGTGACTACCAGCTGCAGCTAGCTCAGCTCCGGCCCTCATCAGCCACATGTGACCTTCGAGACACCAAACTTCCAAAGGTCCGTGTTGAGGACTTCCCAGTGCTGGAGAAGGATGGAGACTTGGACTCTTTCTTGACGGCTTTTGAACGGACTTGCTTGCAGCACCATCTGGACAAGGACCAGTGGGCCAAATACCTGACCCCCCGTTTAAGGGGTAAGGCCCTGGATATCCTTGGGGACTTGCCTGCTGAGGCAGATCAGGGCTACGACACCATCAAGCGGGCCCTGATCCAACAGTACAACCTCACTCCAGAGTCCTACCGCAAGAAGTTCCGGAGCCTACAGAAGGGACCAAAGGACTCCTGGGCTGACCACCGGCGGGCACTTGCCCGAGCTGCCGACCACTGGACCCAAGGCCTGCAGCTTTCCACCGGACCGGAGATCCTGGACTTGTTCATCACGGAGCAACTCTTGTGGAACTGCCCTGAGGATCTCCGCCAGTTCATCCGAGACCAGAAGCCAAAGGGGTCCACGGCTACAGCTGCCCTTGCCGATGACTACACCAACAACCGGGCCCCTGAGGCCAGGAGAGCGGCCACCAGCAGCACCTGGAGAGGGGGTAAGATGAATTCGGCGACTGCCCCACCTGCCCCTAGACTGCAGGGGGTGTCCCCCTCAACTCCCCTCTCCAGGCCCGTGGCGGAACCAAGACGGTGCCACCAGTGCAACCTACCTGGACACTTCAAGGCCATGTGCCCTCAGCGTCCCAAGGCCCCGGCTCCGTCCCCGTCCCAAGGGCCGCCCAAGGTGTATTGTGTGGGTGGGGGTGGTGGTAGGTCCCTGGACAGCTTCCAACCTGTCACCGTCGGCCGGTCTGTGACCATAGGACTGCGAGACAGCGCCTCGGAGGTGACTCTGGTGCGGCCTGAGATGGTGTCCCCCCAAGACTTGATCCCTGGAAAAACCCTCGCTGTCTCCGGGATTGGAGGCATTGACCCGGCGCTGCCTGTTGCTGACATTTATGTGGACTGGGGCGCAGGGCGAGGGGTGAGGGAGGTGGGGGTAACTGATCGGATCCCTGCAAACGTGCTACTTGGGACAGATTTGGGGCAGATAACCTCCCAGTTTGGGCCCCCCCCAAGGGCTGAACCTTCAGCCCGTACTGACATGACTCCTAACAATGTTAATGTGTTATCTATGAATGATGTAAGGGAGGAGGGAGTGAACTCTGATATTTCTGCTTGCATAGACACCATAGACACACACTCAGCTGCAGCTGTGACAGGGGAGGGGGTCAGAGAAAGGTGTGACAATGCCTCTACAAGTAACCAGCCTGTGAGCTGGGATCTGTTGCCCTCTGCAGGGATAAGCAGAGAGCAGGGTGCTGCAGGGGGAGGACCAGTGTGTGGGGTGGGGGCTACCACAGCAAATGTGGGGTCCCCAGAGATTTCACAGCGGGGTTCTGTTGCTGCAGGAGGGGAACAGGCAGGTGAGATTGGGGCCGGTCCAGGAGCGGAAGTGCTCCCAGGTAAGATCTCGGTGCATGGTTCCCCCACAACCGGGGTGTCAGGAAGCCAGGTAGGTCTGCCTGAACCGGCGACTTGGTCAGGAACGGAGGAGGAGCAGGCACGACCCACGGTCGCAGCGGCTGTGGCCGCTGTCACCCGCAGTGGGAGTGCTGGAAGCCAAGGGGCCTCCCGGAGGTCCGATAGCTCTTCCCCTTCTGACCAAGTGGCAGCCGAGTCAGGTGGAGGCCAGGACACAGGTCCCGGGGTACTGACTGAAGATGTGACAGTCTCGTCGATTCTGGCCACATCTAGTCAGGGGTTTCAGGCAGCGTTAGAAGCTGACGACAGCCTGAAAGCTCTTAAGGAGCAGGCGGCACAGCCTCCCTCGGACTCGGACCCGGAGCGAGTGGTCTGGGACCAAGGACGGCTGTACCGGGCCACGGTCCAGCAGGGTTCACCGGAGGCGTGGCCCAGGGACCGACAGTTGGTGGTACCCTATCCGTTCCGGACGGAGTTGTTGCGGATCGCACATGAGATTCCGATGGCCGGACACCTAGGGATCGCTAAGACCAAGGCCAGGTTAAACCAGCATTTCTACTGGCCAAAAATGGGGGCCGATGTGGCTGCCTACTGCCGTTCGTGTGAAACCTGTCAGAGAGTGGGGAAGGCGGGGCCACGCCCCAAAGCCCCACTGGTATCTCTGCCAATCATCGATGAGCCTTTCAGGAGGGTGGCTGTGGATCTGGTCGGCCCGCTGGCCATCCCCAGCAGCTCCGGGAAACGCTTCATACTGACGGTAGTGGACTATGCCACCCGGTACCCAGAAGCAGTGGCCTTGTCGTCCATTCGGGCTGACAAGGTGGCCACCGCATTGCTGGAGATTTTCTCCCGAGTGGGTTTTCCCCAGGAAATGCTCACTGACCGGGGGACCCAATTCATGTCCCAGCTGATGGAGGCCCTCTGTAAGCAAGTCCAGGTGCGACATCTGGTGGCCAGCCCGTACCATCCACAGACTAATGGCCTGTGCGAGCGGTTCAATGGCACCTTAAAGCAGATGCTTAAGATGTTGGTCGACTCCCATGGGCGTGACTGGGAGCGGTATCTCCCACACCTGTTATTTGCTTGCCGGGAGGTTCCACAGGCCTCAACAGGATTCTCACCGTTTGAGCTCCTGTACGGGCGACGTGTGCGGGGCCCCCTGGCTCTGGTGAAAGAGGCTTGGGAAGGGGATTTGGCCACCCCTGGAGTGTCGGTTATCGAGTATGTCATGCGCTTCCGGGACAAAATGCAGGCCTTGACGCAACTGGTACACGACAATATGGCTCAAGCCCAGGCCGATCAGAAGCATTGGTACGACCAGAACGCTTGTGAGAGGACCTACCAAGTGGGTCAAAAGGTGTGGGTACTGGTCCCCGTACCACAGGACAAGCTTCAGGCAGCCTGGGAAGGCCCATACCTCGTGTACCAGCAGCTCAACCCTGTAACGTACCTGGTCACCCTGGACCCTGCCCGTGGAAGGCGGAAGCCCTTCCATGTGAACATGATGAAGGCACATCATGAGCGGGAGGCATGTGCGCTCCCCGTGTGCAACCTGCCCGAGGAGGGAGAAGCGGAAACCCTCTTGGATATGCTAGCCCAGGTTAGGGCAGGCGGATCCATTGAGGATGTGGAGGTTGGCCACCAGCTCTTGGAAGACCAACGGTCCCAGCTGTGGGCCACCCTCCTCCCCTTCCGGGGGTTGTTTACCAACCAGCCCGGAAGGACTGACTTGGCTGTCCATCACGTGGACACTGGGGATCATCCCCCGATCCGGCGTTCAGCATATCGGGTCTCCCTGGAGGTGCAGCAACACATGCGCCAGGAGATTGACGAGATGCTGAAGCTGGGGGTGATCCAGGCATCCAACAGCACTTGGGCCTCGCCTGTAGTCCTCGTCCCTAAGAAGGACCGAACCACTCGGTTCTGCGTGGACTACAGGGGGCTCAATGCGGTCACGGTCGCCGATGCGTACCCAATGCCACGCATCGATGACCTGCTCGATCAGTTGGCCGGGGCTCAGTACCTGACCATCATGGATCTGAGCCGGGGATATTGGCAGATCCCCCTGACTCGCAAGGCCAGGGAACGCTCTGCCTTTATTACCCCATTTGGACTGTACGAGTCCACGGTGATGCCATTCGGGATGAGGAATGCCCCTGCCACTTTCCAGCGGATGGTCAACACCCTGCTCAAGGGACTTGAAGGGTACGCGGCCGCGTACCTGGATGACATTGCCGTCTTCAGTCCCACCTGGGAGGACCACCTAGAGCATCTAGCACAGGTGCTCAGGCGGATCCACCGGGCAGGTTTGACCATCAAGCCGGGAAAGTGTCAGCTGGCCATGAGCGAGGTCCAGTACCTCGGTCACCGGGTAGGTGGGAGAACACTGAAGCCCGAGCCTGAGAAAGTGGAAGCCATCGCTTCCTGGCCCACCCCCAGGACCAAGAAGCAGGTGATGTCCTTCTTGGGGACCGCTGGGTACTATAGGAGGTTTGTTCCATGCTATAGTAGCCTGGCAAAGCCCTTGACGGACCTCACCAAGAAGAAGCTGCCCTCTGCAGTCGATTGGACAATGGACTGCGAGACAGCCTTCCGGGCCCTAAAGGACGCCCTGTCCAGCCCGCCCGTGCTACAGGCAGCCGACTTCACGCGGCCGTTTGTAGTACAGACCGACGCCAGTGACTTCGGCCTCGGTGCGGTGCTCAGCCAGGTGGACTCTGCGAGCCAAGAGCACCCAGTCTTGTACCTGAGCAGGAAGCTGTTACCAAGGGAAGTTGCCTATTCCACGATGGAGAAGGAGTGCCTGGCCATAGTGTGGGCCCTGCAGCGTCTGCAACCCTATCTATACGGGCGCCACTTCATCGTGGAGACGGACCACAATCCCCTCAGCTGGTTGCACACCGTCTCTGGGACGAATGGGCGATTGTTGCGATGGAGCCTTGCGCTCCAGCAATACAACTTCACCATTCGCCACAAAAGGGGCCGTGACCACGGTAATGCAGACGGGCTGTCCCGACAAGGAGAGGTCGCGGACGGGCGCACGGGGGAACACCGGAGTGTGCTGCCCCCTAGCGCCCTCAAAAGGGGGGAGGTGTGAGGCAAATCCCGGGATATGAAGATGAATTATGACTCCAGTCATAATCCCTCATCACTCCCTGGCAGTGCCCCCTCCCTTCTTGTTCTCAGTGTTCCACTTACACCTCCATGGCCATGTCCTGTGATATGGAAATGAGGTGGTGTGGGAACAATGGACACAGGATGACTCCCTGCCGTCACCCTGTAACAAGAGTTGTATCTCATTAGCAAGGCTATGGAACTAGCAGACAGAACGACTCCAGTAAAAAATGGTTCATATCTCGCAAGCCATATTTCCGATAAATATGGCAACCATAAAAATGGTGTCTCCGCATGCGGACGATGCCGGCACACCCTTTTTATGGGAGCAGGACATTGGGAAATGCCCCAGGCGTGATATCAGCCAATGGGGAACTGGCAGACAGGTCATGAGTCCCCTCGTTCTGTAGCTAAATTCATAACTGTCACAATGAGAGCATTGGCGTCCGCCTACGACGCTCCCAGGCAAAGTTATGGCCATATTCCATGTTGTGGGATATTGTCCATAACTCAAGCCAGGGGTGGAGCAGTGCTCCCTGTGAGGTCACGAAGGTAGGAGGGGACCTGGACTTGCCCAGGTTGATAACCCTACTTCGGCCATTTTCCAGTGTTCTTTTCGCTGGGGGCACGTGTAGGAAACATCTGTGGGAAGGATCCTAGAAACCTGGGTACAGCGCCCCCCTGTGGCCAGACGCAACAAGGTAACTGCTGGAACTGTGTATGCCTGTTTGTAACCCATGCTTTGATTGTAACTGTACTCTGACATATGTATATTCTGTAGATTCCCTATTGTATATATTGTAGTTTCTAGTGTGCTTTAGGCTGATTAAATTATATAATTAATCTTGGGCTGTTCTGTTATCTCGATCTTGAATCCCACGTCTGTGTGTTCGGCTAATAGTTACCGTGAAGCGGTTGGTGGCAGCGAGTTTGTGCCAAGGATTATTGTGGGGAGGCCAGTGAGATTCGGGGAGATTTTATATATTCTGCCCGCGGAGGTCGGGGGAATATATACCCTACTCTCACCGGGGACCCTTCAATAATCGGCATAAGTAGTATAGCGGCCTCCTTGCTTATTGTCGGGCAATTCCATAATTGGCCTGACTATAAGAGGGGCGCTAGAGAGCGCGTCACGTGCTCTGTCTGTCGGTCGGGAGGTATAAAGGAGGGGTGACCCCCACTTGTTACCCCCCGATTGTGACGTACTGGTAGCCAGTGCGGGGGATTTCTGAGTGACCCCCCCCGGTGGTTTGTGACAGGGCTGTTCTAGATCGAACTAGAACTCGAGCTTTTTGCGAGAACGGTTCTAGTAGCAAAAAGAAAAGCTAATTACTAGCTGGCTTTCCGCTGTAATAGTGTAAGTCACTCTGTGACTCACACTATTATGAAATTTCAGTGTATAGTGTGCGGGAACAGCGCATTCAGATCACTGCTGTTTGGATAATGGCGATCGCCATTTTCTTTTTTTCTTTGTCTTCCTTCCCTAAGCGCGCGCGTGCAGTGGGGCGGGCCAGCATGCCAGCCAATCCCAGACACACACACAGCTAAGTGGACTTTTAGCCAGAGAAGCAACGGCATGTGTGATAGGATGTCCATGTCACATGTCCCTGCATTATAAAAACGAGTATCTGCCCGTCCGAAAGCCATTATCTCTTCTGCGTCTGGGTGTCAGTCACCGCCGGCGTAGCTCCTGTCTCCGACACTGCTGTGTACGCTCTATACACAGCGCTATACAGAATAGGGATACAAGTTTCTTTCAGCCCTTCTAAGGGCTAATACTGGCAGGGTCAGAGCCATAGGTGACAGTCAGGGCAGTGAAAACAGATTTTAACAGCTATACAAGATGACAGCTTCTGTTTAGCTAAGGTCAGGGATTTCCTCGCTGCATTTCCCCATTAGGAGGGATAGAAAGGGAGGCTTCCTTTCCTGTACCCAGACCCACAACCCTGCCACTGTTCCCTCCTGCACTTTGCACACTCAAACTCATTGTTACTAAGCCATTATACTAGCAAACACTGAGTAAACTTAGTGGCATCCTAAAAGTGGCTGTTGGACTTCTGTATTGTCCCACTAGTGCAAAGATATTTGCAGCACGTCTGCCTGCATTGCACACTCAAACTCATTGTTACTAAGCCATTATACTAGCAAACACTGAGTAAACTTAGAGGCAACCTAAACGTGGCTGTTGGACTTCTGTATTGTCCAACTAGTGCAAAGATATTTGCAGCACGTCTGCCTGCATTGCACACTCAAACTTATTGTTACTAAGCCATTATACTAGCAAACACTGAGTGAACTTAGTGGCATCCTAAACGTGGCTGTTGGACTTCTGTATTGCCCACTAGTGCAAAGATATTTGCAGCACGTCTGCCTGCATTGCACACTCAAACTCATTGTTACTAAGCTATTATACTAGCAAACACTGCTGCCAGTTTAAGGGCCGTAGTTGCATTGTCAGGGATAATTATTGTTGTTTATTCTGCTGTTAATAAAGCTAGACCACCGTTGAAATCTACACCACCTCTCAATTTTTACTACCACATTTTAAGTACACAATCTTGTCGCAATCAAAATGAGTGGCAAAATGACAGATGCTGGTGGAAAGGGGAAGAGGCATGTTGGAAAAGGAAAAAAAGGGTTTGTCCGTGGGGAAGGTGGCAAAGCTCCATTAACATCTGCTGAAGATAGACCATCTTCCAGCAAAAGTAAGATGTCTACTACTTACCGTGGACAATCCGATGTGCTCCCTTTTTTACGGACACGAACAACTGGAACAAAGGTAGATGATGGCCAAAAAAGGAAAATGCTTGAATGGATCTCAAGTGGTCCAACAAGTGCCCTCTCCGCCACCTCAACTACCGCATCCAAAAAACACCAGTCCTCTGAGTTGTCAGTCCAATGACACTTGCATTCTCCCAGCTCTGAAGTCTCCATCCGCCCTGCACAGTATGGTGGAACTGAGATGGCTGAGTCTGCAGAGCTGTTCAGTCACACTATAGCCTGGGAATCAGAGGTCTGCTCCCAAGCTACAGTGAGTACAGACCAGGAAATGGTCTGCAGTTATGCCCAAAACCTTTGTGACTCAGATTCAGGCTGTGATGACCAAGTTTCTGAGCATAATGTTGACCCTTATTCACAAACTGAAACACCTGTGGTAATAGAGAATGAGGAACATACTGATGACGATGAGACGCAGATACCAGATTGGGATGACAACTTAAATATTCGGTCAGGGCAAGAAAAGGCTCGGTCTGAAGGTGAGGGGAGTGCAAACACAACAATTGATGAGGAAGTTCTAGATCCCACCTACTGTCAACCCACAGTCAGGCACTCGAGGAGGTCAACAGAGACGGTGGAGGAGGATTCAACTGACGACGAAGTTACCTTGCGCCTTCCTGGACAGAGTCGGAGTACTGGTAGCACATCTACAACTGCATCCTCAGCCACCACTGTGCCTCTGAGCACTAGTCGGGGTGGATCAGCAGGTCGCATACCTTCTAAGCCTTGCCTAGCCTGGTCCTTTTTTGACATAGCAAAAGATCGCCAAAATTATGTGATCTGTAAAATTTGTCGTGATTCTGTTAGTAGAGGGCAAAACCTCAGCAGTTTGACAACTTCTTCCATGAATCGTCACATGAATCAATATCATATGTCCCAGTGGGAAGCTCACCGTGCTGCAATGCGGCCTAGCGGAGCGAACCATACACCGCCTGCCCCTTCCAGTGCATCCGCGCACTCTTTATCTTCTAGGACTGTGGGGACAGCTGTCACACCTGGTTTTCCACGCACAACTTCCACCACTTTACCCGCAACAGGCAGTTTGCTTGGTAGGTCATCAGTTGGTTTGGAAGGAGAAACAAGTATGTGTGTACAGCTCTCTCAGACATCGATAGCACTAACGTTGGATGAAGGCGACATCATGTCTACGCCTGCACTTTCCTCACAAAGCTGCATTTTTCCAGGGACACCCTACACAACACCGTCTACACATAGCAGCCAGATCTCTGTCCCGCAGATGTGGACAAATAAAAGGCCATTTCCTGCAACCCATGACAAAGCTAAGAGGTTGACTTTATCCCTCTGTAAGCTCTTGGCTACCGAAATGCTGCCTTTCCGCCTGGTGGACACACAGGATTTTAGAGACCTTATGTCTGTCACTGTGCCCCAGTACCAGATGCCCAGTCGCCACTACTTCTCTAAGCAAGGTGTGCCCGTGCTACACAACATCACCGCTTCCTTGAGAAACTCTGTGTGTCAACAGGTGCATTTCTCCACCGATACTTGGGCCAGCAAGCATGGACAGGGACGTTACATGTCCCTGACTGGGCACTGGGTAACTATGGTGATAGATGGTGAAGGGTCTGCTGCACAAGTCTTGCCGTCCCCACGACTTGTGTGTCAATCCTCTGTCTGTCCAAGTTCCGCCACTGCTTCTGCCTCCTCCACCTCCTCTGGGTCCTCCACCTCCGCCCCAAGCCTGCCTAGTCAGGCCACCAGCGTTCGCACTGCGCAGAAGGAATCACGCACCCCTCATTACTATGCTGGCAGCAGAGCGCAACGGCATCAGGCGGTCTTTAGCTTGACATGTCTTGTCTTGGAAATAGGAGTCACACAACGGCTGAGTTGTGGGCAGCTCTGCAGACTGAGTTTAATAAATGGTTGTCTCTACTCAACCTGCAGCCTGGTAAGGCCGTGTGCGACAATGCTGCAAACCTGGGTGCGGCCCTTCGCCTGGGCAAGGTGACACACGTACCTTGTATGGCTCACGTGTTGAACCTTATTGTCCAGCAATTTTTAACACACTATCCCGGCCTAGATGGCCTTTTGACCAGGGCACGAAAACTGTCTGCTCACTTCCGCCGTTCAACCGCCACAGCTGAGCGACTTGCATCGCTCCAGAAGTCTTTCGGCGTGCCGGTTGTCGCCTGAAATGTGATGTGCCGACACGCTGGAATTCGACTCTCCACATGTTACAGCGACTGTGGCAGCACTGCCGAGCCCTGGTGCAATACGTCATGACGTATAGCCTGGGCCACCGAGATGCAGAGGTGGGGCAGAACACCCTGATGGAGTGGTCTCAGATCAAGGACCTATGCACCCTTCTGCACAGTTTCGACATGGCAAAGAATATGTTTAGCGCTGACAATGCCATTATCAGCATGACAATTCCAGTCATTTACATGCTAGCGCACACGCTAAACACTATTCGGAGTCAGGGGGTGGGACAACAGGAAGGGGAGGAACTACAGGAGGATTCATATGCGCAGGACACAACAACATCACCAAGGTCCAGACGTTCATCATCACCAATGCGGCAGGCATGGGACCATGGAGGACAGGGATCAACAAGGGCGCATGGTAGCAGGCGAAATGTTGACGTAGGTGCAGGAGAACATGAAGAAATGGAGGACGAACTGTCCATGGACATGGAAGACTCAGCGGATGAGGGAGACCTTGCTCAAATTTCAGTTGAAAGAGGTTGGGGGGAGATGTCAGAGGAAGAAAGAACGGTTAGCACCTCTATGCCACAAACACAGCGTGGACTTGGTCCGCATGGCTGCGCAGGACACATGAGCACCTTCTTGCTGCACTACCTCCAACATGAACCTCGTATTGTCAAAATTAGAAGTGATGATGACTACTGGCTTGCCACACTATTAGATCCCCGGTACAAGTCCAAATTTTGTGACATATTATCAGCCATAGAAAGGGACGCACGTATGCAGGAGTATTAGCAGAAGCTGTTACTCAATCTTAGCTAGGCTTTTCCACCAAAGAACCGTGCAGGTGCAGGGAGTGAATCTCCCAGTTGTAACTTGACAAACATGGGACGGTCTCGTCATCTTCAACAGTCTACCCGTACCAGTAGCACCGTATCTAGTGCTGGTAACAGCAATTTTATGGAATCTTTTCATAATTTTTTTAGACCCTCCTTTGCAAGGCCACCAGAGACAACAAGTCTGACACATAGTCAATGGCTGGAGAGGATGATACAGGAGTATCTCCAAATGAACATTGATGCCATGACTTTGCAAATGGAGCCTTGCTCATTTTGGGCTTCAAATCTTGAAAAATGGCCAGAGCTCTCAACTTACGCCTTGGAGATTTTGTCGTGTCCAGCTGCCAGCGTTGTCTCTGAACGTGTCTTCAGTGCTGCTGGGTGTGTGCTGACAGATAAGCGCACGCGTCTGTCCAGTGACCATGTGGACAGACTAACGTTCATCAAAATGAACAAGTCATGGATCCACAAGGAATTTACTACCCCTGTGTCATCCTGGGGAGAGCAAATGCTTGTGGATTTGGAATGTGCTTGATGCAAATCAAAACATCCTGTTTGCAACTGGGGCACAAGTGAGACTCCGCTTGGAGTAACCCTTGCTTACATTGTTTTTAAAAATGATCCAAGATGCACAGAGCTGGGATCAGGAAAGACTTTGCTACCTACCCCGGTGTCATCCTGGGGACGGTTAAGGATGGCGTATTTTTGAATGTGTTTGATGCAAATCTAGCTGTGAAGTGTACAACTGGGGCACAAGTGCTGCCACTGATGGGGTGTCTGTGTGGCCCAATTTTTGGAAAAAAGGGAGACTCCGCTTGGAGTAACCCTTGCTTGCCGTGTTTTTAAAAAGGAGCCAAGATGAACAAGTCATGGTTCAGCAAAGACTTTGCTACCTACCCCGGTGTCATCCTGGGGACGGTTAAGAACGGCGTATTTTTGAATGTGCTTGATGCAAATCCACCTGTGAAGTGTACAACTGGGGCACATTTGCTGCCACTGAAGGGGTGGGTGTGTGTGGGGCCCAATTTTTGGAAAAAAGTGAGACTCCGCTTGGAGTAACCCTTGCTTACATTGTATTTAACAATGATCCAAGATGCACAGAGCTGGGATCAGGAAAGACTTTGCTATCTACCCCGGGGTCATCCTGGGGACGGTTAAGTATGGCATATTTTTGAATGTGCTTGATGCAAATCTAGCTGTAAAGTGTACAACTAGGGCACAAGTGCTGCCACTGATAGGGTGTCTGTGTGGCCCAATTTTTGGAAAAAAGGGAGACTCCGCTTGGAGTAACCCTTGCTTGCTGTGTTTTTAAAAAGGAGCAAAGATGAACAAGTCATGGTTCAGCAAAGACTTTGCTACCTACCCCGGTGTCATCCTAAGGACGGTTAAGAATGGCGTATTTTTGAATGTGCTTGATGCAAATCTACCTGTGAAGTGTACAACTGGGGTACAACTGCTGCCACTGAAGGGGTGGGTGTGTGTGGGGCCCAATTTTTGGAAAAAAGGGAGACTCCGCTTGGAGTAACCCTTGCTTACATTGTTTTTAAAAATGATCCAAGATGAACAGAGCTGGGATCAGGAAAGACTTAGCTACCTACCCCGGTGTCATCCTGGGGACGGTTAAGGATGGCGTATTTTTGAATGTGCTTGATGCAAATCTAGCTGTGAAGTGTACAACTGGGGCACAAGTGCTGCCACTGATGGGGTGTCTGTGTGGCCCAATTTTTGGAAAAAAGAGAGACTCCGCTTGGAGTAACCCTTGCTTGCCGTGTTTTTAAAAAGGAGCCAAGATGAACAAGTCATGGTTCAGCAAAGACTTTGCTACCTACCCCGGTGTCATCCTGGGGACGGTTAAGAATGCCGTATTTTTGAAAGTGCTTGATGCAAATCTGCCTGTGAAGTGTACAACTGGGTTAAAACTGCTGCCACTGAAGGGGTGGGTGTGTGTGGGGCCCAATTTTTGGAAAAAAAAGGGAGACTCCGCTTGGAGTAACCCTTGCTTACATTGTTTTTAAAAATGATCCAAGATGAACAGAGCTGGGATTAGGAAAGACTTAGCTACCTACCCCGGTGTCATCCTGGGGACGGTTAAGGATGGCGTATTTTTGAATGTGCTTGATGCAAATCTAGCTGTGAAGTGTACAACTGGGGCACAAGTGCTGCCACTGATGGGGTGTCTGTGTGGTCCAATATTTGTAAAAAAGGGAGACTCCGCTTGGAGTAACCCTTGCTTACATTGTTTTTAAAAATGATCCAAGATGCACAGAGCTGGGATCAGGAAAGACTTTGCTACCTCCCCGGGGTCATCCTGGGGATGGTTAAGTATGGCATATTTTTGAATGTGCTTGATGCAAATCTAGCTGTAAAGTGTACAACTGGGGCACAAGTGCTGCCACTGATGGGGTGTCTGTGTGGCCCAATTTTTGGAAAAAAGGGAGACTCCGCTTGGAGTAACCCTTGTGGTGTTTTACATGATTTAAGAAGGGCGTGCCATTCCTATATCTGTGTCTCCTCCTCTTTTTCCTTGTCCAGCTCTTTTGTTTTTGCATGAGTATATGTCCTTGTCACTTTCCCATGTGTTTGTGTTGTGTTGTGAGTTGTTTGTCACCTTTTGGACACCTCTGAGGGTGTTTTCTAGGTGTTTTTATGTGTTTGTGATTGCCTGCCATTGTTTCCTATGCGGTTCGAGTTCTGTTCGTCGAACGTTCGAAGAACTGAACTCGAACGAGACCTCCATTTGACGAACCGAACTCGAGCCGAACCACGACCGGTTCGCTCATCTCTATTTGTAACCAAATTTTTGGCTTTATCTTCAGTGGATTTTCATTTTTTTTTCAAGCTATTTTTTATGACCAATTTACTACTATTGTCAGGTATTTTAATATACTTTTCACAGCCGAAATCTGAACTCTACCTGTTTTATCCCTATCTCTAGATATTTGATACAATTTGTAAAATGTCTCTTTAATTCAATAAAAAGTTAAATAAAAATATACTGAGTGGTGCTTTAAAAAAATGTAGATTCCCCTGTGCCCCTAAATTTTATAGCATATATTCTTACCTACATGACAGCAGATGTAATCCTACTAAAATGTCATTTTCATGCAGTGACCTTTTTAAATAAGGCTAAAATGTCATCCAATTAATAAGTTTAAGATTCTAATCAAAGGTTAACAGTAGAAATCTGTTGGAACACTCCCTTCTTGTTCTTTATTAGTTTTGCATTTGGTTTTCATTATATTAAACTATCCGATACGTTCATCATTAATTGTCAATTAGAATTTAAATAGTATATTATCTTTAAGATAAATAGTACTGTGCAAAAGTTTTAGGCAGATGTGGAAACAATGCTGCAAAGTAAGAAAGCTTAAAAAAAAACCAAGTGTTTATAGTTTATTTTTATCCATCATTAAAATGCAAAGTGAATGAACAAAAGAGAAGGAAAAAAACCCTCAATATTTAGACTGACACCCTTTGCATTCAAAATGGTCTTCTAGTTTATTTTTAACAATTATTTATTTATTTGCATAACACCATCATAATCTATAGAATTTAGCAGACATTTCTATCACTGTTCACACTGAGGCTACAATATTCTCAATCAGTAGGACTTTGGAAGAAAACCCACACTGAGGGAGAATATACAAAATTCTTGCAGATATTAATCTTAGCAAATTTGATCCCTAGAACTTTAAAGCAACAGTGTCACCCACTGAATGACATAGCATTTAAAAGGTTTGTCCAATACAATTACAGCCCCTTCTCATCCCTCATGTTTCCCCCAATTAATATAAATAAGCCTATACTCACATATAGTGGAAGCCAGGTTCCAGTGCTTTCTGGGCATGTGTTCCCAGGGCTCACATAACATTGAGACGTCATGCGAGCACTGCGTCGAATCTCCGTTGGCTTCTTTTCCCCCACCTTTGGACAAGTGAGTTCAACAGGAAGTGAGAACTATTTTTGCCGCTCACATTATTCCTACAGCATCCAAAGGTAGAGAGTGAGAAGATGGCCGTGATTCGTAGCTGTGCTTGCATGATGTCACAACCTCATGAGAGCCCTAGGAATGCGAGCAAAGACCTACTAGAACTCTGCCACCACCATAGGTGAGTATATGCTTTTTTATTTTTATTAGGTGAAACATAAGGAGTGAGGACATTTTGAAAAATGTTTTTTGTAATTTTGGAACTTTTAATTTTTATTCACTTAAACCAGATAGTTATATTTCACAAAATTGTCACAACATTACGATAGCCTTACAGAATTAAACGACGGCAGACAGGGATACTTATTCTGATCCACCTTCTATAAACCGCAGGCAGAAAAAAGTAAATAGTGCCCCCCAGCATCAGAAAATATCTGGGCTTTCTGCTACCGGGGGTAGCTGAGACCTTGGAGATCACAATTTGGGCCGTTTTTTCCAATCACCGGTACACACCAGATAATCGTGATCGTGATGCAGAAAATGGAAGCGCTAGTAAAAAATGATTTATTTCGCATCTGGCATGATCAAACATGTCAGATGGGAGATGAATGTCCTCGCTTGGTCCCCCTGTGTGGCAAATTGCCCCTCACCACATGTCAGATGAGGCAGAATAGTTGTTCACATGTTCAACCAGGTCATCCCCAAGTCCAACCAGGTTGTCTCCGGTCCCTCAGTCACATCAGTACCAATTGCAGCATCGGCCCTCCTTCTCCTTGTTGTCAGAAGAAATGCTGGCCACATGCACAGAAAGCAGCTCTCAGCCTGCTTTACACACAGTGATATGGAGCTTACTGCACTCACACTCCAGTGGACCCGGGGAGTGTGAGAGTGTGAGTGCAATAAGCTCCATTTTACTGCAGCCACACTCCAGTTTCTGCACTCTCAGAAAATCGGGTAGACGTTCGCTGAGCATGCCCCCATTATCTGGAATGAGGTTACTGCAGGTCACTCTGCCCTCCATTTGTCCGGGGTAGTGTGAGTGCAGTATTCTCAGGTCACTGCAGCCACCGTTCTCACATGGAGTGGCTGCAAATGGGTGAAGCATTTCCTGAGAATGCCCCCCATATTCTGGAAGGTCTAGAGTTGTCGTGGAACTTCCAAAATAGATTGCATTGGACTGGATTATTTTTTCTTTTCAATAAATTGGTGAAAGGGGGAATGTGTTGGGGAGTGTTTGTTTCAAATAATTGTTTTTTGTCGTCTTTATTTTTTTTATTACTGGCAGTTAGTGATGTTGGGTATTTGATAGATGCTGTGACTTGATGCCAGGTGACATTACACAGCTGATGTCAACCCCATATATTACACCATTTGCCACCGCACCAAGGCAATGGGATGAGCCAGGGCGAAGCGCCAGGATTGGTGCATCTAATGGATGCTCCATTTCTGGGGCAGCTGCGGCCTGCTATTTATAGGCTGGGAACGTCCAAATAACCCTGGCTCTTCTCACCCTGATAATACCAGACCCCAGCTGTCCGCTTTACCTTGGCTGGTAATTCAATTTGGGGGGGACAACACATTTTATTATTTAACTATTTATTTATAACTAATTAAAAAAAAAAGCCTTGGGGTACCCTCCATTTTAGATTACCAGCCAAGGTGAAACTGCCAGCTGTGGTCTGCAGGCTACAGCCATCTGCTTTACTCTAGTTGGCTATCAAAAATGGGGGGAACATCTGTTCTTTTTAATTGTTTATTTTTTGGCTAACTACAAGGCTAAACACCCTTTAGTGCCACATAAAAGTCACTAAAGGGTGTCAGCTTAGAATATGCAGTGGGTAGGTCATTATATATGTGTATTAACTCTATCTATCCATCCATCTTAGCTTTCTAGGCTTTGTGTCCATGATCAGGGTTTGCAGCGTTTAGGATGCAGAGTGTTTTCGCTGTGTCCATAACGCAGCATTGTGCAGTACAAGTGCAGTGGAAGGAATTTTAGAAATCACCTGCCCATTGTGCTTCTTTACTCTGCAGCATAAACTGAGTGGCAGTTTGGTTTCCTGAGCCTCAGCATGTCAATTTTTGATGCGGAGACGAGAGTGTTCTCCACGGGGAAAATAGAGCTAAAGTCCGCAGCAGCCTGAACCCGAATCGTGGGTATGGGCAGCTGTGTTTTAAAGTGTACAACACTCGCATCTTTACAGGAGGGCTGGCACTGCATCCTAGACACAGTGTTGCCACATTGTGGGCACAGATCCTAAAAGTGAAAAATTTGCTGCTACAGCAACATTTTTGTGAAGTACCTGTGGATTCAAAATGCTCACTATACCCCTAAATAAAATCCATGAGGGGTCTAGTTTCCAAAATGGGGTCACTTGTGGGAGGGTTTTCTGATCTATGGGTACCCCAGGGGCCCTGCAAATGCGACATTGTGCTCGCAATATATTTCAACTTTTCCAAAATTCAGATAATGCTCCTTCCATTCCAAGACCTCCGTTTGTCCAAACAGATGTTTTTGACCACATGTGGGGTATCCCTGTACTTATAAGAAATTGGAAAACAAACTGCGTGGTCCACATTTCAGTGTTGCCTTTTGAAAAATTGAGAAAGTTTGTGCTAAAGCAACATTTTTGCGAAAACAAAAATGAAAATTTTCAATATGACACCCTAACATTATAAAATTCTGTGAAGGACCTGAAGGTTCAAAATGCTCATTATACCCTTATATAAAATCATTGAGGGGTATAGTTTCCAAGATAGGGTCACTTGTGGGAGGTTTCTGCTGTTTAGGTTTCCTAGGGGCACTGCAAATGCAAAATGGTGCCCACAATCTATTTCAGCTATATTTTTGTTCCAAAATTCAAATATTGCTCCTTCCCTTATGAGCCCTCCTATTTGACCAGAATATGTCACAAAAAACATTCTCAGAATCACCGAGATCCGCTGAAGCGTTCCAGAGTTATAACCTCATAAAGTGACACTGGTCAGAATTGCAAAAAAAGGCCCAGTCATTAGGGACAAAACTGGCTTCATCCTTAAGGGGTTAGATAACATTTTTCACATGTCTACTTTACATTAGCATAATTTTAAAACATAATTTTTTTGTTGGGAAGATTGAATTTTTAGTTTATCAGCAATTTCTAATTTTTCCAACAACATTTTGAAAAACAATTTTTTAGGGCCAGCATTACATATGATGTGACTTTGAGGGGCCTATGTAACTAAAAACACCCAACCGTGACACCATTTTAAAAGCTGCACCCCTCATGGTGCTTAATAGAGATGAACGAACCGGTCGCGGTTCGGCTCCAGTTCAGTTCGCCGAACAGAGGTCTCGTTCGAGTTCAGTTCGGTGAACCGGTTCGGCGAACCCCTCGAACCGCATAGGAAATAATGGGAGGCAATCACAAACACATAAAAACACCTGGAAAACACCCTCAAAGGTGTCCTAAAGGTGACTAACCACTCACAACACATGGGAAAGTGACAAGGACATATACTCATGCGAAAACAAAAGAGCTGGACAAGGAAAAAGAGGAGGAGACACAGATATAGGCATGGCATGTCCTTCTAAAATCATGTAAAACACTGAGAGGTTACACCAAGCGGAGTCTCCCTTTTTTCAAAAAATTGGGCCACACAGACACCACTTCAGTGGCAGCACTTGTGCCCCAGTTGTACACTTGGGAAACCAATGTGATATGACTGAAGAATGAATGTGATTAGATAGGGATCATAATCAAAAGATAGGAGTGATCCCAGATATTATTTGACCTAATAATAATTCAGTATCAAAGAGAGATGTCCTCTGGATAATCAATTTCACTATGACCAAAGAATACATGTCAAACAGATCTTAAGCAAAACCACGATAATGAGGAAGTAACATTTACAGTTCCACTTACCGGAATCTTGTGGTTGGCTTAAAGACAGGTGTAAGGAAGCTTGCATATAAAATTTACGGCTCATTGCAATATTTCACTAAAACTGTGGTCAACTGTGGTCGGTCAGTTGTCAACTGGCAGGATGTACAAGTAAATGTGCAGGAAGCTGCTGGTGCCCATAGCAGTTTGTGGTCAAGTTACATGAACATGACTCAGCTGTCACATGCTGGTGACCATTTAAACACAACCTACAAAGTTTTCCTATAAAAATACATCGGACTCGCTTAATGTTAGGGAAACCTTCCACGACATTGAAGTGTACGTACGCACTGTTCCTGTGATGCAAGAGGCCGGGTTGTTTTTCCTTCTCACATTAACCCTTTCACGACCGGCCGATTTTTCGCTTTCCGTTTTTTTTTTTCGCCATTCTTTTTCTGAGAGACGTAACTTTTTTATTTTTCAGTCAATATGGTCATGTGAGGGCTCATTTTTTGCGCAACGAGCTGTACTTTTAAATGAAACCATCAGTTTTACCATATTGTGTACTAGAAAATGGCAAAAAAATTCCAAATGCTGAAAAATTGCAAAAAAAGTGCGATAGCACTATGGTTTTTGAGATATTTTATTCACTGTGTTCACTATATGGTAAAACTGATGTGTGGGTGTGATGCCTCAGGTCAGTGCGAGTTCGTAGACACCAAACATGTATAGGTTTACTTTTATATAAGGGGTTAAAAAAAAATCGGAAGTTTGTCCGAAAAAAGTGGCGCACGTTTTACGCCATATTCCGTGACCCGTAGCGTTCTCATTTTTCGGGATCTTAGGCTCAATGACGGCTTATTTTTTCCGTCTCGAGCTGACGTTTTTAACGGTACCATTTTTGCGCAGATGCTACGTTTTGATCGCCTCTTATTGCATTTTGCGCAAAAGTTGTGGCGACAAAAAAACGTCGTTTTGGCGTTTGGAATTTTTTTGCCGCTACGCCGTTTACTGATCAGATTAATTGATTTTATATTTTGATAGATCGGGCGTTTCTGAACGCGGCGATACCAAATGTGTGTATATTTTTTATTTTTTTAACCCTTTAATTTTTAATGGGGCGAATGGGGGGTGATTTGAACTTTTAGGTTTTTTTGTTTTTTTTTAATTTTTTAAAACTTATTTTTTTACTTTTTTTTTTTATTTTACTAGTCCCCCTAGGGGGCTATTGCGATCAGCATTCCGATCGCTCTGCAGTATCTGCTGATCACAGCTGGAAGGCTGTAAACAGCAGATACGCTGTCTTTCTCTTTTGCTGTGCTCCGGGCACAGCGAAAGTGAAACCAATTCATGTGTAGTACAGGAGTCATCACATGACCCTGTACTACCATGGCAACTATCGGGAGTCACGTGATCGCGTCACGTGACTTCCGGTTTCGGCGGTAAGTAAAACTTTACCGCGATTGCGCTTATAATGGCGCTGTCATGTATTGACAGCGCCATTATAAGGGGTTAATCGGCACGAGCAGATAACGATTCTGCTCGTGCCTAGCAGGCACACATCTCAGCTGTGAAAATCAGCTGAGATGTGTGCCGATCGCGGCATGCTGCCGCCGGAGGACCGCGGGCAGTAAGATTATGTCATTTAGGACGTAATTTTACGGCCCGCGGTCGTTAAGGGGTTAATCGAGTCCCTCCGATGAGAAAAGGATTGCTGCAACATATCGGTAATGTTGATGCATATTTCTGTTATTGTATAAGATTCTATGACTAATAGTTCTAATGCCTATGTACCATTGACTATTCATGTGCTATTAAAATAAATAGTATCTTGCTATAAAGAATCTTAGTATTCGTGCCTGATTAGGATATCAGTGAGCGCTTCGTAAGTATGGGCTTTCAGCCCCCTTTTTAGGAGAATTTTGCAAGACATAAATTGGCGTAGTCGGCAGGATTACTTCTATAAGAAGTAATTAACGAATTTTTGTAATTTAGAAATTAAAAACATATATTTGGCAAATTTCTAGATATTTTTTCGATCTTTTTGCATAGTGTCAAAATGTTCAGAAAACGTAAGGATAATGTTAAGATTGTTGTGGAGATCTCCGGCTGGACTGAGGCTCCCTACAATCTTATAGCACATGAATTGGTGAATTGTGGATTGGCAGAACAATGGCGGAATAAGATCAAGGGTTGTGAAGCTACTGATGTTGTGAATGTACTCAGTAGTCTCCCTGTGAAAACAGGTGATGTAGTGTCTTGTGGATTGGCAGAACAATGGCAGGACAAGCTTAAGGGTAGTGAAGCTACTGATGTTGTGAATGTACTCAGTAGTGCCCCTGTGAAAACAGGTGATGTAGTGTCTTTGGATTGGCAGAACAATGGCAGGACAAGCTTAAGGGTAGTGAAGCTACTGATGTTGTGAATGTACTCAGTAGTGCCCCTGTGAAAACAGGTGATGTAGTGTCTTGTGGATTGGCAGAACAATGGCAGGATAAGCTTAAGGGTAGTGAAGCTACTGATGTTGTGAATGTATTCGGTAGTGCCCCTGTGAAAGCAGGTGATGTAGTGTCTTTAGGACGGCACATCTGGATTTTGGCAAGTGCATATAGTGTAATGCATGAGCGTAATCTAAAGATGCAGAAGAAAAGTTCCCAGATGGAACAAAAGATGATAGAATTAGGTTGCCTGAAAACAGTTCTGGAATGTAATAGCAGACTGTTGAAGGATAAATTGGAACATTATCAGAATGTGGTAGAAAAAGCTACCATAAAAATTGCTCAAAATAAGTACAAGAAAAGAAGAGGAAAAGTAAATAAAACCAAAGTACATAAAAGTATCCTCTCAGCTTCTATAAACTGGGATCCCGATACTTGGGATGGGGATGTGTGGGATTCATCTTCACCATCTGATGAGGAGAATTACCATAAAGGGAAGATTCAGGCTAATCCAGTAAGGAGGCGCCTAGAGAGGACAGAGAATGAGATCATCCGGGAACATATCTGGGATGGTCAGAGGAATCTGCAATATGACGAAGATGGTATTGCCATCATAAATGAGAGAACGATTCCTCATGTAAAAAATCGAGTAACCATAGAAGATTACTCTCAGGGAGAAATTTATAGCATTTTAACACAGTTTAGACAAAAACCAGGAGAAGGAGAAATTCCCTGGTTTGTCAGGGTGCACGATCTCGGAGGAGGTGGAGTGCACTTTGACACCGGAGACGTGGCAAAATTTGTCACCATGTCTCGGGACCCAGTAATTCAGAGATCAATAAAAAATTATTTTGTTGATCATAATGAGCATGGTACTCAAAACTTAATCATGATCTTAGCCCATGCTTTTCTGGACAAATATCCAACAGAAGCAGACTTTCCTATCAATGATAAACCTTGGAATACCTTAAAAGATGGTATGGAAAGGCTGAAGGAAGAAGCCATGAGGAATGCTCTTCCTCTTTTGGGAATGGATGATGATTATCTCCAGTACCCATTGACAGCCAGCATAAGAAATAGGCTGTTTAAACATGCTCCTCCAGCATACAAAACAGTTATTTTAACCTTAACTGTAGCGCTGACTGGAGAATCAATCGGTGTAGTTCTAGGGAGGATGAGGGAGTTACAGGATATGGGAGAGTGGGATAAACCATCCCCTGGAGGCCATGTTGGTAACAGTAAGCCAAACAATCCTGATTGGAAAGAGAAATCAGTAGGGGAGGCCCCACGGGTGTCTCGCAAAGACATGTTCCAGGCTTTGTTTAAAGCCGGGATCAATAAGGAAAGGATTGATGGAAAGGAGACAGGAGAATTATGGAAGTTGTACAAACAGAAAGTTCTATCTGCAAAGAAAGTGACCACTACAAATGTGGAAGGGGGCTCAAAAACCCCCAAGGTAAAGAAATCAGGAGGAAAAGGGGAAAACCCCCCAAAGAAAGTGTCTTGGGAAGATATTCAGTCAGTTTATTCATGGGAAGAACTGGCTGCAGCCGTGGCCACAAAGGTCACGGAAGGAAGGGCTAATACACAGACTGAAGTCTGTGTAAGTGAAAGTTCAGAAGGAAGTGATTTACCATAGGTAGCCAGCCAAGCCCCCCTATTGATAAAAAGGGACGAACGTCCCTACGTCAATCTTAGCATACATGTTCAAAGAGTCCCAGCTTTGATTGACATGGGGGCGGAGGCTACCTTAATTCATGGAAACCCAGAAAAAATAAAAGGACCTCGAGTAAAAATTGCTGGACTAGGTGGTCAAGTGATCACCGGGGTTCAGACACAGGTAGCTTTGAAGGTAGGTAATTTACCTATCAAGCAGTATACGGTGCTGGTAGTTCCTATACCAGAATATATTTTGGGAATTGATGTCCTAAAAGAGATGACTCTTAATCTAACCGAAGGAAAATTCTCCTTTGGGGTTATGTCTTGTCATAAGGAAATGCAGATCTCACATTATATCAATGATATAATGATACAAGGACAAGATGAGCAAAGTGTGAAAGATCAATTGACAAAACTGGTTGCTCATATGAGGAGTAAAGGATGGGAAAACAATGATGCTAAGGTTCAAGGACCGTCTCAGGTGGTAACATTTCTAGGGATTCAGTGGAACAAGGGGCACAGAGAGATCTTGCCCAATGCCAGACAGAAAATTATTAATTTTCCGGTCCCTAAATCCAAACAGGAGACTCAGTCTTATATTGGATTGTTTGATTTTTGGAGACAACATATCCCTCATTTGGGACAAATGTTGGCTCCTTTGTACAAAGTAACGAGGAAAAAATATGAGTTCCACTGGGGAGAGGAACAGCAAAATGTGTTTGAGATGGTCAGGGAAGTGTGGCAAGACATTGAAGTGATTATTCAATCTACCAAGACCACTGTATTTCATGTCGATGCTCATGTCCCTACTAACTCACTTGAACGTTTGTTTAATTCAGAAGCAGATAAAGCAGCAGCCATCAGACAAATCAGTCCAACAGTTGACAAGGAAAAAAGAGGCATGGTTGCAAGATACAGCTGTTTGGGCACACCAGGAAGAGCGATGCCTTATTCAGCAGGTTTAGATCTCAGTACATTGGAAACTGTCGTGGGGCCCCCAGGTAAGGTAAAACCAATTTCAACAGGATTGGGTTGCCAGATACCAAAGGATCATTATGGTCAAATAGCCACTCATTCTAGTTTAGTGTTAAAAGGAGCCATAGTGGTGGGAGGGGTAATAGAGGCAGATTATTAGGGAGAAATCAAGGTACTGATGCTAAATTTGGGAAATGAACCTTTGATATTGATGAAATACCAGAAGGTGGCTCAGATGTTGATAATTCCAATAAACTTGTCTGAAATAAGAGAAAGAACTGCCCCATCAGAATTAACAATACGGGGTACTAAAGGTTTTGGATCCTCTAATATTACACCAAAACCACAAAGGTAAATATTGAGGTAGTAATTATATCAAAAATACCACTACTATGACTACTCTCATAAAAATATTTTATTAAATTCCATAAATATTAAAAATAGAACATCTGTGGTGTTCTTATTTTAAATTTCGTACATCACATAACCATACATATACAAGTGCAGGTGTAAACCGAGGTTAAACCCACGCCTGAGCATAGCTTTAGACAGTGGTTGATAGAGAGGGGGACAGATGTTACTACGTCACTGTCCGGCTGGTAGTCGTCTGATATGTACTGTATCTACCTTCTTATTAGTGAATATACAAGTTTCACTCTACTACAAGGTATATATAGCCCTCACTGTCCTTGTCAATCTCCAGCAGGGATAACCACCACAAGAAAAGTGATAAAGTGCAAACAATCGAACCGTAGACAAACAAACAGTGGTAATGCGTTAGATGTCCAGGGTTCTTATATTAGGTATAGTTTCCCTAATCACAAGTTGCTGGATAAGTTAGGTAGGAGCCTGGAGTTCCACTTAGCTTATGGATCCCCCTGCTCTCCTGACGCGTTTCACCCCCCCTAACGCAGTAAAGGGGATCATCAGAGGATATTTTATGAGTCACTTCTCAAAAAGGACACAGGAGAACCGGTCCTCTTGTTCAGAGTAATAATGTATGTTCCCTCTTAAAGTGTAGTTAAATGAGAGGACTGTTCAATGTCCAGGAGATACATGAAGTTATTAGTAGTTATTCCCTTGATATAGATGTAGTAGTGTGTACACTTATTTATGAGTATGCAGATTCTTGTGTTCACTCTGATTCTCCAGGAGACGTGTGGTCTTATGATTATATAAAGTTATAAATTCACCACTCCTCTTGGCGGAAATAGCGGGGCCAGAATAGGTTTTCTGAACCATCACATCACTCAAGATATTGAATGTACTAGTGACCCCTTTAAAGACGAATGTCTGCAATACGAAGGGTGAGTTATCCTGTAAGAACCAGCAACGGTGTATAAACAAGACAAAACCCTGCCACAGGGATAAATACTGGTGAATCACTTCATACGTTTCTTTGCCTGTAAGGGAGAAACTTTCCTATAGTATAGCGTTCCTAAGTCTGGACAGCAGCCACAGACAGAGGACGGCACGGATCACCTGTGAGCTCCCAGCGTGTTAGAGTGTTTGTCACTCAGGACTCACAGTCCTTACTGGTAGAGCTCCGGCAATAGAAGATACACATCTGGATTGATCCCACCATTTAGGAACGCTATACTATAGGAAAGTTTCTCCCTTACAGGCAAGGAAACGTATGAAGTGATTCACCAGTATTTATCCCTGTGGCAGGGTTTTGTCTTGTTTATACACCGTTGCTGGTTCTTACATGATAACTTACGCTTCGTATTGCAGACATTCGTCTTTAAAGGGGTCACTAGTACATTCAATATCTTGAGTGATGTGATGGTTCAGAAAACCTATTCTGGCCCCGCTATTTCCGCCAAGAGGAGTGGCGAATTTATAACTTTATATAATCATAAGACCACACGTCTCCTGGAGAATCAGAGTGGACACAAGAATCTGCATACTCATAAATAAGTGTACACACTACTACATCTATATCAAGGGAATAACTACTAATAACTTCATGTATCTCCTGGACATTGAACAGTCCTCTCATTTAACTACACTTTAAGAGGGAACATACATTATTACTCTGAACAAGAGGACCGGTTCCCCTGTGTCCTTTTTGAGAAGTGACTCATAAAATATCCTCTGATGATCCCCTTTACTGCGTTAGGGGGGGGTGAAACGCATCAGGAGAGCAGGGGGATCCATAAGCTAAGTGGAACTCCAGGCTCCTACCTAACTTATCCAGCAACTTGTGATTAGGGAAACTATACCTAATATAAGAACCCTGGACATCAAACGCATTACCACTGTTTGTTTGTCTAGGGTTCGATTGTTTGCCCTTTATCACTTTTCTGGTGGTGGTTATCCCTGCTGGAGATTGACAAGGACAGTGAGGGCTATATATACCTTGTAGTAGAGTGAAACTTATATATTCACTAATAAGAAGGTAGATACAGTACATATCAGACGACTACCAGCCGGACAGTGACGTAGTAACATCTGTCCCCCTCTCTATCAACCACTGTCTAAAGCTACGCTCAGGCGTGGGTTTAACCTCGGTTTACACCTGCACTTGTATATGTATGGTTATGTGATGTACGAAATTTAAAATAAGAACACCACAGATGTTCTATTTTTAATATTTATGGAATTTAATAAAATATTTTTATGAGAGTAGTCATAGTAGTGGTATCCTCTAATATTACAAATGTAGGAGCAAAAATATGGATTCAAAACCTCCAAGGACCGCCCTCAGAGACAGAGGTAATAGTGGTCGGAAAAGATCGTACTCTCCTGATAATGAGACCAGGAGTGAAGAAGTGGGAATATGTCTCACAAGAAAAATGTTATTTACGAGAATAATAGTGTATCTTTATTTGCAGATGGTGTTGTAAATAAGCGGAATCCATGGTATCGGTTACTGGGAAGAGCTCGATAGTGATGAGATGGAGAAATTCCTGTGTTTGATGTTTGCCTCTTTGGTCGTTGGATGAACAATTCTACATCAGGAGGAACCTATGGTGAATACATTTCTGATGCACCATCACATTTTCAACACACAGATTGCTGGATCTGTACACATTCTTCGGTTACAGCCACCAGTATCCCTTATCTGGATGTCCCGGTATCGATGGAGGAAATCTTAAAATGGAAAAGTTGTTCTGATCATCTTGCTGATAAAGACACTCGAACTGTTCGTCTATAGAATACTACAGTACCCATTTCCGTAGTGGGATGGATCAATCTTCCATGGTGGCAAGGCAATTTGAATGCAACAGTCACCAATTTGCAATATCTGGCTTTTAAGGGAGGAATTTGGGTACCAAGAAATAAGACTGGACTGACTAACCTGGGATTCATCCCTATGGGGAATATAAAAAAAAAATTTGGAACAGCTATAAATACTGTAGATGCTTTTAAACCCAGCTTAATGGAAAGGACAATTCATGATATGTTATGGCCTTATGCCAATATGTTCATAAATGGGTCTAGTGAAACTTGTAGTAACATATCGGAAAATTTAATGTGTAATGATTCCTTTGAATATCGAGCAAATGCCAAAACACATGATATTCAAGGGAGCTTTTCAGATAATATTGCTTTTAGTTTTAATTTACATAGTAGTGAAAGTGATTATATTTGTTATTCAATGTTTATCCAAACAAACCAAGAAATCAAAATTTGTGGCAAAGTCAATGTTAGTGTCCTATTAAAAGCGATATTTCTTGGTCATGGTATGGTATATTCCGAGTGATCTTCCTCTAGTGGAATACTGATGATGGAAAATAATCCCTGGGATCAAGGACCGATTGTGATACCAATGTGATATGACTGAAGAATGAATGTGATTAGATAGGGATCATAATCAAAAGATAGGAGTGATCCCAGATATTAATTGACTTATCAATAATTCAATATCAAAGAGAGATGTCTCTGGATAACCAATTTCACTATGACCAAAGAATACATGTCAAACAGATCTTAAGCAAAACCACGATAATGAGGAAGTAACATTTACAGTTCCACTTACCGGAAACTTGTGGTTGGCTTAAAGACAGGTGTAAGGAAGCTTGCATATAAAATTTTATGGCTCATTGCAATATTTCACTAAAACTGTGGCAAACTGTGGTCGGTCAGTTGTCAACTGGCAGGATGTACAAGTAAATGTGCAGGAAGCTGCTGGTGCCCCCAGCAGTTTGTGGTCAAGTTACATGAACATGACTCAACTGTCACATGCTGGTGACCATTTAAACACAACCTTCAAAGTTTCCTATAAAAATACACCGGACTCGCTTAATGTTAGGGAAACCTTCCAGGACATTGAAGTGTACGTATGCACTGTTCCTGTGATGCAAGAGGCCGGGTTGTTTTTCCTTCTCACATTAATCGAGTCCCTCCGATGAGAAAAGGATTGCTGCAACATATCGGTAATGTTGATGCATATTTCTGTTATTGTATAAGATTCTATGACTAATAGTTCTAATGCCTATGTACCATTGACTATTTATGTGCTATTAAAATAAATAGTATCTTGCTATAAAGAATCTTAGTATTCGTGCCTGATTAGGATATCAGTGAGCACTTCGTAAGTATGGGCTTTCAGCCCCCTTTATAGGAGAATTTAGCAAGACAACACTTCACAGGTAGATTTGCATCAAGAACATTCAAAATTACGCCATCCTTAACTGTCCCCAGGATGACACCGGGGTAGGTAGCAAAGTCTTTGCTGAACCATGACTTGTTCATCTTGGCTCCTTTTAAAAAACACAGCAAGCAAGGGTTACTCCAAGCGGAGTCTCCCTTTTTTCCAAAAATTGGGCCACACACACACTTACCCCTTCAGTGGCAGCACTTGTGCCCCAGTTGTACACTTCACAGGTAGATTTGCATTAAGCACATTCAAAAATACGCCATCCTTAACCATCCCCAGGATGACACCAGGGTAGGTAGCTAAGTCTATCCTGATCCCAGTTCTGTTCATCTTGGATCATTTTTAAAAAGACTGTAAGCAAGGGTTACTCCAAGCGGAGTCTCCCTTTTTTCCAAAAATTGGGCCCCACACACACCCACCCCTTCAGTGGCAGCACTTGTGCCCCAGTTGTACACTTCACAGGTAGATTTGCATCAAGCACATTCAAAAATACCCCATCCTTAACCGTCCCCAGGATGACACCGGGGTAGGTAGCTAAGTCTCTCCTGATCCCAGCTCTGTTCATCTTGGATCATTTTTAAAAACACTGTAAGTAAAGGTTACTCCAAGCGGAGTCTCCCTTTTTTCCAAAAATTGGGCCACACACACACCCACCCCTTCAGTGGCAGCACTTGTGCCCCAGTTGTACACTTCACAGGTAGATTTGCATCAAGCAAATTCAAAATCCACAAGAATTTACTCTCCCCAGGATGACACAGGGGTAGTAAATTCCTTGTGGATCCATGACTTGTTCATTTTGATGAACATTAGTCTGTCCACATTGTCCCTGGACAGAGGCGTGCGCTTATCTGTCAGCACACACCCAGCAGCACTGAAGACACGTTCAGAGAGAACGCTGGAAGCTGGACATGACAAATTCTCCAAGGCGTAAGTGGAGAGCTCTGGCCATTTTTCAAGATTTGAAGCCCAAAATAAGCAAGGCTCCATTTGCAAAGTCAAGGCATCGATGTTCATTTGGAGATACTCCTGTATCATCCTCTCCAGCCGTTGACTATGTGTCAGACTTGTTGTCTCTTGTGGCCTTGCAAAGGATGGTCTAAAAAAATTATGAAAAGATTCAATAAAATTGCTGTTACCAGCACCAGATATGGTGCTACTGGTACGGGTAGACTGTTGAAGAAGACGAGACCGTCCCATGTTTGTCAAGTTACAATTGGGAGATTCACTCCCTGCACCACAGTTGTTTGGTGGAAAAGCCGAGCTAAAGGCCCTGTCACACACAGAGATAAATCTTTGGCAGATCTGTGGTTGCAGTGAAATCATGGACATATTGTTCCATTTGTACACAGCCACAAACCTGGCACTGATTGTCCACAATTTCACTGCAACCACAGATCTGCCGCAGATTTGTCTCTGTGTGTGACAGGGCCTTAAGATCGAGTAACAGCTTCTGCTGATACTCCTGCATACGTGCGTCCCTTTCTATGGCTGGATTTATGTCACAAAATTTGGACTTGTACCGGGGATCTAATAGTGTGGCAAGCCAGTAGTCATCATCACTTCTAATTTTGACAATACGAGGGTCATGTTGGAGGTAGTGCAGCAAGAAGGCGCTCATGTGTCTTGCGCAGCCATGCGGACCAAGTCCACGCTGTGTTTGTGGCATAGAGGTGCTAACCGTTCTTTCTTCCTCTGACATCTCCCCCAACCTCTTTTAACAGAAATTTGACCAAGGTCTCCCACATCCGCTGAGTCTTCCATGTCCATGGACAGTTCGTCCTCCATTTCTTCATGTTCTCCTGCACCTTCCTCAACATTTGCCTGCTACTATGCGCCCTTGTTGATCCCTGTCCCCCATGGTCCCATGCCTGCCGCGTTGGTGATGATGAACATCTGGACCTTGGTGATGTTGTTGTGTCTTGCGCATATGAATGTATGTTCCTGTAGTTCCTTCCCTTCCTGTTGTCCCACTCCCTGACTCCGAATAGTTTTTAGTGTGTGCTCCAGCATGTAAATGACTGGAATTGTCATGCTGATAATGGCATTGTCAGCGCTAAACATATTCGTCACCATGTAGAAACTGTGCAGAAGGGTGCATAGGTCCTTGATCTGAGACCACTCCTTCAGGGTGATCTGCCCCACCTCTGCATCTCGTTGGCCCAGGCTATACGTCATGACGTATTGCACAAGGGCTCGACGGTGCTGCCACAGTCGCTGTAACATGTGGAGAGTCGAATTCCAGCGTGTCGGCACATCGCATTTCAGGCGATGAACCAGCAGGCCGAAAGACTTCTGGAGCGATGCAAGTCGCTCAGCAGCGGTGGTTGAACGGCGGAAGTGAGCAGACAGTTTTCGTGCCCTTTTCAGAAGGCCATCTAGGCCTGGATAGTGTGTTAAAAATTGCTGGACAACAAGGTTCAACACGTGAGCCATACAAGTCACATTTGTCACCTTGCCCAGGCGAAGGGCTGCACCCAGGTTTGCAGCATTGTCGCACATGGCCTTACCAGGCTGCAGGTTGAGTGGAGACAACCATTTATTAAACTCAGTCTCCAGAGCTGCCCACAACTCAGCCGCTGTGTGACTCTTATTTCCAAGACATTTCAAGCTAAAGACCACCTGATGCCATTGCGCTCTGCTGCCAGCATAGTAATGAGGGGTGCGTGATTCCTTCTGCGCAGTTACAATGCTGGTGGTTTAACCAGGCAGGCTTGGGGCGGAGGTGGAGGACCCAGACGAGGTGGAGAAGGCAGAAGCAGTGGCGGAACTTTGACAGACAGAGGAATGACACACAAGTCGTGGGGACGGCAAGACTTGTGCAGCAGACCGTTCACCATCTATCACCATAGTTACCCAGTGCCCAGTCAGCGACATGTAATGTCCCTGTCCATGCTTACTGGTCCAAATATCGGTGGTGAAATGCACCCATTCACACACAGATTTTCTCAAGGAAGCGGTGATGTTGTGTGCGACATGCTGGTGTAGCGCAGGCACACCTTTCTTAGAGAAGTAGTGGCGACTGGGCATCTGGTAATGGGGCACAGCGACAGACATAATGTCTCTAAAATCCTGTGTGTACATCAGGCGGAAAGGCTGCATTTCGGTAGCCAAGAGCTAACAGAGGGATAAAGTCAACCTTTTAGCTTTGTCATGGGTCGCAGGAAATGGCCTTTTATTTGTCCACATCTGAGGGACAGAGATCTGGCTGCTGTGTGTAGACGGTGAGTAGGCTGTCCGTGAAAAAATGCAGGTTTGTGAGGAAAGTGCAGGCGTAGACATGATGTTGCCTTCATCCAACGTTGATGCTATCGATGTCTGAGAGAGCTGTACGCACGCACTTGTTTCCCCTTCCAAACCAAATGACGACCTACCAAGCAAACCAAGCAAACTGCTTGTTGTGGTTACAGTGGTGGAAGTTGTGCGTGGAAAACCAGATGTGACAGCTGTCCTCACAGTCCTAGAAGATAAAGAGCGCGCAGATGCACTTGAAGGGGCAGGTCGTGGATGGTTCACTCTGCTAGACCGCATTGCAGCACAGTGAGCTTCCCACGGGGTCATATGATATTTATTCATGTGACGATTCATGGAAGAAGTTGTCAAACTCCTGAGGTTTTGCCCTCTACTAACAGAATCACGACAAATTTTACATATCACATGATTTGGGCAATCTTTTTCTATGTCAAAAAAGGTCCAGGCTAGGCAAGGCTTAGAGGGCATGCGACCTGCTGAGCCCCCCTGACTAGTCCTCAGAGGCACAGTGGTGGCTGAGGATGCAGTTGTAGGCGTGCTACCAGCACTACTCCTCTGTCCAGGAAGGTGCAAGGTAACTTCATCGTCAGTAGCATCCTCCTCCACCGCTTCTGTTGACCTCCTCGAGTGCCTGACTGTGGGTTGACAGTAGGTGGGATCTAGAACTTCCTCATCAAGCGTTGTGATTGCACTCCCCTGACCCTCAGACCGAGCCTCTTCCTGAAGTGAACTAATATTTAAGTTGTAATCCCAATCTGGTATCTGCGTCTCAACGTCATCAGTATGTTCCTCATTGTCTATAACAACAGGTGTTACAGTTTGTGAATAAGGGTCAACATTATGCTCAGAAACTTGGTCCTCATGGCCTGAATCAGAGTCACAAATGTTCTGGGCATCACTGCAGACCATTTCCTGGTCTGTACTCACTGTAGCTTGGGAGCAGACCTCTGATTCCCAGGCTATAGTGTGACTGAACAGCTCTGCAGACTCAGCCATCTCAGTTCCACCATACTGTGCAGGGCAGATGAAGACTTCAGAGCTGGGAGAAAGCAAGTGTGATTGGGATGACAACTCAGAGGACTGGTGTTTTTTGGATGCGGTAGTTGAGGTGGCGGAGATGGCACTTGTTGGACAACTTGAGATCCATTCAAGCATTTTCTTTTTTTGGCCATTATCTACCTTTGTTCCAGTTGTTCGTGTCCGTAAAAATGGGAGCACATCGGATTGTCCATGGTAAGTAGTAGACATCTTACTTTTGCTGGAAGATGATCTATCTTCAGCAGATGATAATGGAGCTTTGCCACCTTCCCCATGGACAAACCCTTTTTTTTCTTTTCCAACATGCCTCTTCCCCTTTCCACCAGCATCTGTCCTTTTGCCACTCATTTTGATTGCGACAAGATTGTGTACTTAAAATGTGGTAGTAAAAATGGAGAGGTGGTGTAGATTGCAGCGGTGGTCTATCTTTATTAACAACAGAATATACAACAATAACTATCCCTGACAATGCAACTACGGCCCTTAAACTGGCAGCATAGTTTGCTAGTATAATGGCTTAGTAACAATGAGTTTGAGTGTGCAATGCAGTGGTGCTGCAAATAGCTTTGCACCAGTGGGACACTACTGAATGTCCAACAGCCACTTTTATGATGCCACTAAGTTTACGCAGTGTTTGCTAGTATAATGGCTTAGTAACAATGAGTTTGAGTGTGTAATGCAGTGGTGCTGCAAATAGCTTTGCACCAGTGGGACACTAATGGAAGTCCAACAGCCACTTTTATGATGCCACTAAGTTTACTCAGTGTTTACTAGTATAATGGTAAGTAACAATGAGCTTGAGTATGCAATGCAGTGGTGCTGCAAAAAGCTTTGCACCAGTGGGACAATAATGGAAGTCCAACAGCCACTTTTAGGATGCCACTAAGTTTACTCAGTGTTTGCTAGTATAATGGCTTAGTAACAATGAGTTTGAGTGTGCAATGCAGTGGTGCTGCAAATAGATTTGCACCAGTGGGACACTAATGGAAGTCCAACCGCCACTATTAGGATTCCACTAAGTTTACTTAGTGTTTGCTAGTATAATGGCTTAGTAACAATGAGCTTGAGTGTGCACTGCAGTGGTGCTGCAAAAAGCTTTGCATCAGTGGGACACTAATGGAAGTCCAACAGCCACTTTTAGGATGCCACTAAGTTTACTCAGTATTTGCTAGTACAATGGCTTAGCAACAATCAGTTTGAGTGTGCAATGCAGTGGTGCTGCAAATAGCTTTGCACTAGTGGGACACTAATGGAAGTCCAACAGCCACTTTTAGGATGCCACTAAGTTTACTCAGTGTTTGCTAGTATAATGGCTTGATAACAATGAGTTTGAGTGTGCAATGCAGAGGTGCTGCAAATAGATTTGCACTAGTGAGACATTAATGGAAGTACAACAGCCACTTTTAGGATGCCACTAAGTTAACTCAGTGTTTGCTAGTATAATGGCTTAGTAACAATCAGTTTGAGTGTGCAATGCAGAGGTGCTGCAAATAGATTTGCACTAGTGGGACACTAATGGAAGTCCAATAGCCACTTTTAGCATGCCACTAAGTTTACTCATTGTTTGCTAGTATAATGGCTTAGTAACAATGAGTTTGATTGTGCAATGCAGTGGTGCTGCAAATAGCTTTGTATCAGTGGGACACTAATGGAAGTCCAACAGCCACTTTTAGGATGCCACTAAGTTTACTCAGTATTTGCTAGTATAATGCCTTAGTAACAATGAGTTTGAGTGTGCAATGCAGAGGTGCTGCAAATAGATTTGCCATAGTGGGACACTAATGGAAGTCCAACAGCCACTTTTAGGATGCCACTAAGTTTACTCAGTGTTTGCTAGTATAATAGCTTAGTAACAATGAGTTTGAGTGTGCAATGCAGAGGTGCTGCAAATAGATTTGCACTAGTGGGACACTAATTGAAGTCCAACAGCCACTTTTAGGATGCCACTAAGTTTACTCAGTGTTTGCTCGTATAATGGCTTAGTAACAATGAGTTTGAGTGTGCAATGCAGAGGTGCTGCAAATAGATTTGCACTAGTGGGGCACTATTGGAAGTCCAACAGCCACTTTTAGGATGCCACTAAGTTTACTCAGTGTTTGCTAGTATAATTGCTTATTAACAATAAGTTTGAGTGTGCAATGCAGAGGTGCTGCAAATAGATTTGCACTAGTGAGACACTAATGGAAGTCCAACAGCCACTTTTAGGATGCCACTAAGTTTACTCAGTGTTTGCTAGTATAATGGCTTAGTAACAATGTGTTTGAGTGTGTAATGCAGAGGTGCTGCAAATAGATTTGCACTAGTGGGACACTAATGGAAGTCCAACAGCCACTTTTAGGATGCCACTAAGTTTACTCAGTGTTTGCTAGTATAATGGCTTAGTAACAATGTGTTTGAGTGTGTAATGCAGAGGTGCTGCAAATAGATTTGCACTAGTGGGATACTAATGGAAGTCCAACAGCCACTTTTAGGATGCCACTAAGTTTACTCAGTGTTTGATAGTATAATGGCTTAGTAACAATCAGTTTGAGTGTGCATTGCAGAGGTGCTGCAAATAGATTTGCACTAGTGGGACACTAATGGAAGTCCAACAGCCACTTTTAGGATGCCACTAAGTTTACTCAGTGTTTGCTAGTATAATGGCTTAGTAACAATGAGCTTGAGTGTGGAATGCAGTGGTGCTGCAAATAGCTTTGCACCAGTGGGAAACTAATGGAAGTCCAACAGCCACTTTTAGGATGCCACTAAGTTTACTCAGTGTTTGCTAGTGTAATGGCTTAGTAACAATGAGTTTGCGTGTGCAATGCAGAGGTGCTGCAAATAGATTTGCCCTAGTGGGACACTAATGGAAGTCCAACAGCCACTTTTAGGATGCCACTAAGTTTACTCAGTGTTTGATAGTATAATGGCTTAGTAACAATGAGTTTGAGTGTGCAATGCAGAGGTGCTGCAAATAGATTTGCACTAGTGGGACACTAATGGAAGTCCGACAGCCACTTTTAGGATGCCACTAAGTTTACTCAGTGTTTGCTAGTATAATGGCTTAGTAACAATGAGTTTGAGTGTGCAATACAGAGGTGCTGCAAATAGATTTGCACTAGTGGGACACTAATGGAAGTCCAACAGCCACTTTTAGGATGCCACTAAGTTTACTCAGTGTTTGCTAGTATAATTGCTTATTAACAATGAGTTTGAGTGTGCAATGCAGAGGTGCTGCAAATAGATTTGCTCTAGTGAGACACTAATGGAAGTCCAACAGCCACTTTTAGGATGCCACTAAGTTTACTCAGTGTTTGCTAGTATAATGGCTTAGTAACAATATGTTTGAGTGTGCAATGCAGAGGTGCTGCAAATAGATTTGCACTAGTGGGACACTCATGGAAGTCCAACAGCCACTTTTAGGATGCCACTAAGTTTATTCAGTGTTTGCTAGTATAATGGCTTAGTAACAATGAGCTTGAGTGTGCAAAGGGCAGAAGGGTACAGTGGCAGGGTTGTGGGTTAGTGTACAGGAAAGGAAGCCTCACTTTCTATCCCTCCTAATGGGGAAATGCAGCGAGGAAGTCCCTGACCTTAGCTACACAGATGCTGTTATCTGTAGCTGTTAAAATCTGTTTCCATGGATCTGACAGTCACCTATGGCTCTGAGCCTGCTGTTATTAGCCCTTACAAGGGCTAATAGAAACTTCTAACCCTATTCTGTATAGCGCTGTGTGTAGAGCGTACATAGCAGTATCGGAGACAAGAGCTACGCCAGCGGTGACTGACACCCAGACGCAGATGAGATAATGGCGTCCGGACGGGCAGATACCCGTTTTTATAATGCAGGGATATGTGACATGGACATCCTATCACACATGCCGTTGCTTCTCTGGCTAAAAGTCCACTTAGCTGTGTGTGTGTCTGGAATTGGCTGACATGCTTGCCCGCCCCACTACACGTGCGCGCCTAGGGAAGGATGACAAGGAAAAAAAAAATGGCGATTGCCATTATCCTAGCAGCAGTGATCTGAATGCGCTGTTCCCGCACACTATACGCTGAAATTTCATAATAGTGTAAGTCACAGAGTGACTTACACTATTACAGCGAAAAGCCAGCTAGTAATAAGCTTGGCTTTTTGCTGCTAGAACCGTTCTCGAACGTAACTAGAACTATCGAGCTTTAGCAAAAAGCTCGAGTTCTAGTTCGATCTAGAACAGCCCCCAAAATCACTCGAACCGCGAACTGGAGAACCACGAACCGCGCTCAACTCTAGTGCTTAAATTACATTATAAAAGTTTATTAATGTTTTAGATGCTTCACAAAAATAAAAACAATATAGAAGGAAATAATGAAAATTTTTAGTTTATCCCTCAAAAGTATTGTTTTAGCCACAAATTTTGCTCTTTCACAAGGATAACAGGAAAAATAGAAAATCATTATCCAGGTACATAACCACATTGTGGGACTCAAATAAAACAGTCACTACAAAACAAAGATACTCAGCACATATAATGCATCCTGGCAGTCCAACAAGGTTGAATATTAGGGCACGCTCACTTGAGCGTGAAAATGGAAGAGTGCAATGCGAGAAAATCTCGCATTGTACTCTGACTAATGTTAATCAATGAGTGAGAGCAGTTGGTCAGCTTTTCTCGCATACAGATTCTGGATTCAAGAAAAGCGGCAACATGCTGCCATTTTCTGCGAGAGCAGTATCACTCGCACCCATTCAAGTGAATGGGTGCGAGAGAAACATCGGACTGCACTCGGATGTTATCCCAGTGCAGTGCGATATACGCACAGGCTGAAAATAGAGTAGATGGGGGATTAACCCCTCCTTCTCCTCCGCAGCGCCCACGCTCTGCTTCACAGCTGTGACCCGATTGCAAGATTGGGTCACAGTCGCATAACACTCAAAAACGCACGCACGCAGCAGAGCCTGAGCTGGGGGTCTATAGCATATCGCATCTGATGCTCTTGCATCAGATGGCATACGCTAGTGTGAGTCCAGCCTTAGTATGATAATAAGAACAGCCTATAATAGATATACGGGTTAACACATCACCTCATCCAGAGTCAGAATATGAAAAACCTATACTAGAGTATTTTATAAAAAAAATACCAATTTAATCCCAAAAATGGACTACAAAATGTGTAATGATTCACATATATTACAAACCCAATTCAGGGAATATATTTGTTATATATGTGAGGAAAGAGTTAACCTTTTCACTGACTTAGAAAATAATAGAAATTCATTCTCCCTTGCAAGACCGAACCAGACTTATTTACGTAATAAACTATGAGACCAACTTCAAGGACGCAGAATGTTTTGACTTAGAGACGACTGAAAAACATCTTGTTATTGGAGTATAAGTCATTATATTAATTTCTCTTGCTGGGAATATGTAATTCACGCCTTTAATGAATATGTATGTTGCATAGTTATGCCCTAATCAACTTTGTATAACTTTGTAATGTAAACAATACCAATACACTTTTTTATTCGGAGCCGCACATCTCCAGTCTTATGTGTATAACGGCGTCCGCTTGTTTTCATTGAGACGGAGTAGCAGAGGGGGGGTCACCGGTACCCTCTCTGCATTCGGACATCGCTGGCAACAGCTGTGACCGTTAGGTCAACCTAACATTATCTGGCGCCTGAAAAGCAGGGACCCGTGTTTCTAATCCCAGGACGCAGTGGACTGTCTTGCCATTCAGAGGAGGAGTGGACCAGACGTGGGGACCAGAAACACCTGGCCAGGTAAGAGTTGAACCTTATTCTTCTCTTTATGCTCCCCACATCTGATCTCCCCTCTCCTCAACGCGCAAGAGGTACACTGTGAGTAGATACTGGGTTATTGGCGGGTTTCTAATGAACTCTGAGAGAGCCTTGCCAGGTGATGTTTTCTGTGCCTTGTTTGGTTGTTTGTTTCTCTGTGTTTCTCTGCCTCTCCGTGTGTCGCGTGTCTGCTCTCCTGCGCTTTACTTCTGTGCTGTTGTCCTTGTTGGTTGTCATAGATCCCATACATCAGTGAGTGTTGAAAGGGAATAGTGTACCTGCTCTGTCCAATGGATGTGATATTCACTGCCCTAGTGTTAGTGGGAATAGCCCTGTTTGCTATTGCTATCGGATATAGAGTGTACCTTTTGGTACAAGAAGGGAAACCCAGCGCCATTCAACATTCTCAGCCCCCTCTGAACAGTTAGGACACCACCTTTCAGTAGGAATACAGATCAAGAATCAGTCTCTGGGTACTTCCAGGAAAGGTGGTTCTAGACCTCACCTTAGGTAGGAATACAAAAGGAGTTAGTCTCTGAGTATCTTCAGGATAGGTAGGTTTAGTCCAAAGGACGTTCAAGGATCTAAAAGCTGAAGAAGATAGAAGAAGAAGAATGGGGCAAGGAATATCAAAAGACAGAAGAGCTGGATGCACCCTGCAACATCTCATTACGTGTTATCATGGCAAAAGAACAGCCAGTCAGTCCAAGGAAGTTTTTAAGACATTTGAATTGAAGGGGAAGGATCAATTGGACCCCAACAAATGGGACACAATAAGAGTTACTAGAGCAGGAGTGATAGCAGATAAATCATGGACTGAACTAGTCAGAACTCTTTCTGACATGGCAAAAACAGCCCACGATCAAGGTTGGATATATCATGAAGAATCAGACACATGGGAAGAAGCTGGGAAGAAGGCTAATAAGGAACAACAGCAACCTCCTCTGTACCTGTCAGCTACTCCTGGAACAGCTTCAAAAATAGCAGGATCCCCGGGATGGACCTGCACAAACTGTGGCCAACAAAATCCGGACTGGAGTGAAACATGCCTAGCCTGTGGAGCCCCACAGCACAAGCTACAAGCCACAGCACCAGTGCCTCTTTATCCCGTAGTGGAAAGAAGAGTCCTGATAAGACCACCTGTTAATCCACAAAACCCAGATGCTCCCACAGATGCAGTTCCTCGTACGTATGATGACTACGTACCCTGGACTCCAGCCGAGCAGATGGCTTTCCTGCAAAATGCTCCAGACCCGACTAGAAACCCAGTCAGTTTTTCACGTTACCTGAACCAAATACAGGTCTCCTACAGAAGCACTTGGTTGGACATGGAAGGTTTGTGTAGAGTTAAAATGTCTCCCGAACTGTATGCCAAACTCACTGCCCACCTGACAGGACATGTTCCGGACAATACCCGTAATGTGGAATCGGGCCAAGACTTCATGATAAGACTCAATCTCTTCTGCGCCCAGGAGCAAAGAACTAAGGGCACAATGGGACCAGTGCATCAAGGTCCTGTGGAGAATGTCAGCTCATTTTACTACAGATTGATGCAGTCATTCGCAGATGAAGGGCTGGACTTACAAGCGGGTGCGATACGTCGCCTGATGGTAAGATCCTTCATGGATGGAATACATGCACCTCTGGCAGAAAGATTGAAAGCGTGCTGCCCAGAATGGAGAACCATGGAAGACATAGATCTTCTAGTCAACAAAGCAAGTGGCTTAGAAACCGACGCAAAGGATAAAAGGAGCAACAAGAAAGTTGTCATAGCAGCAGTGGACGGTCAGCCAGAAGGTACAAGAAGGAAGGCACCGACCTGCTATTATTGTGGGATCAGAGGACATGTGATCAGAGACTGTAGAAAGAAGAAGAGGGACACACAAAACCAACCCGAGAGTCAGGAGGAGAAGAGTGCCTGACTTGCGGTAGCACGGGATAGGGATGCCAGAGGTCCATTTTTACACGTCCCCCTTCACATTGGCAACAAGGAAATAAGAGCTTTGGTGGACTCAGGAGCCTCACGCTCCTGAACTCCCGGAACCTAGTGCCTGAAGGATCCATCTCATCTGAAGCTACTGTAGTATCCGGATTTGATGGACAAGCCCAGATAATTCCAATAACACATCCACTGAAGGTGAAACTGGGACCACACATGTTCGTGTCTAAATTCTTAGTGTCCCCCCTGGGTGGAGATGCCCTAGTGGGACAAGATCTACTATCAAGACTGCAAGCTCAGATTGTCTACAATGAAGATGGATCTGCTATCCTGCAAATTCCAGAAGATATCCCAGAAGAAATCCTGTGCATTCTCCAGATGATAGAAGATCAACCAGAATCTGATGTTACACGTGAAGTAAACACGGATCCAATACTTCTACAAGTTCCTGCAAAACTCTGGTCCACATCAAAAACTGACCTCGGCACACTACCCGTGCCCACAGTAAAAGTTTCAGTCAAGCCTGGAATTACGCCACCACAGCTGAGACAATCCCCCCTCCCGCTACCTCTCGCAGTACATCTACCAGTACGTGGATGATTTACTACTGTGCTGCCCTAGTGAAGAGGAATGTAAAACGGCTTCAATAAGCCTTCTTACCTTTCTGGCAGAAGTAGGATGCAAAGCAAGCAGGGATAAATGCAGACGGTGGATTCCCAATGTGTCACTACTCATGCAACCGCTGTATGATTGCACAAAGAATGTTCCTTTCTCCCTTACAGAAGAAGCTCGACAAAACTTTCAAAAGCTCAAGGAACTAGTGATTGATGCACCTGCTCTGGCACTACCAAACTATGATCTCACCTTTAATCTGTTCGTAGCAGAGCTTCAAGGATTTGCCGTAGGAGTACTCACCCAGAAGACGAACAAACATCATATAATCGGGTACTACTCCTCTCAACTTGACAACGTCACAAAAGCAGCACCAACCTGTGTCCGTGCTGTTACAGCAGTTTCAAACATACTGCAGAAAGCATCTGAAATCTCACTCGATTTCCCGACTACCATCCTTACCAGCCATTACATTTATGCTGTTCTCAATCAAGTGCAGTTGAAACACCTCTCCATTGCAAGATAAGTCAGACTCCAGTGCACGCTGTTGCTACCCCCCAAACATCTCATTTGCTCGAGTTACAAGTCTAAACCTTGCTGATCTGCTGATCTTTACAAGTTTAGAGGGGGGGCAGAAGAGAGGACAGAAGAGAGTGACAAACGTACCAGCGCACCATTTGATCATGATTGTCAGGAACTCATTGAACATGAGGCAAAGCCCCTGCACAATATTCAGACAACACCGCTTACAAATCCAGACTTTGAACTTTTTGTGGATGGTAGCAGATACGCTGATGAAGCAGGCAAGTTCCACTCCGGATTTGCAGTAGTGACTTTATATGCAGTCCTAGCCAAACAACCGCTACCTTCACGCATTTCTGCTCAAGAAGCAGACCTTCTTGCTCTCATCTGGGCAATTGAGTTTCTGGAAGAACGAACAGCGAACATCTACACGGACTCAGCCTATGCACACGGCATTGTGCACGATTTTGACACTATCTGGCAGACTAGAGGATTCCTCACAGCAACAGGAAATCCCATCAGGCATGGAGCCTCGGTGAAGAAACTAATGGAAGTAGCCTTGATACCAAAACAGCTAGCAATCATAAAGGTTGCTGCCCACACCAAGGCTCAAACACCTGAGGCAAGGGGGAAATCACTTGGCCAATCAAACAGCAAAACAAGCCGCCTTACTCCCTTTGAAGGAGACGGAAACAGTGTCAACGATGGAGGAAGAAATGCAGAACCTCTTTGAGACACAAGAAAATGCCTCTGAGGAAGAAAAGGCCGGATGGCGGGCCAAGGGGGCAGAAAAGGTGGAGGGGAGTTGGCGCCTAAACGGACTTCCCGTCCTGCCACGCAGTTGGTTCAATGCCATTTTCCAAGTACTCCACTATCCCACACACGGTAGCACAAACTCAATCATGAACCAGATGCAACCATATTGGGTAGCCCCCGGCTTTAGACAATACGCCTCCCAGAGAATAAAAGCTTGTCACATCTGTCAACAACATAATCCAGGCAAGCTAACTAAAACCCCGCAAAGACACATGCCAAAAACGTTTGCCCCATTTCAAAGAGTACAAATAGACTATACACAGTTGCCAAAACATGGCATCTACGAGTTTGTACTTGTCTGTGTAGACCTCTTCTCAGGATGGCCAGAGGCCTATCCTGTAAGCTCAGCCACGGCCCGAATTACAGCAAAGAAATTGGCCTGTGAGCTGGTGCCTCGGTTTGGACTCCCTGAAGTCATAGAGTCAGACCGAGGTACTCATTTCACTGGACAAGTTTTCCAGAACACTTGTGCCCTGTTAGGCATTCAGTCAGCCTTACACACGCCTTACCACCCACAGTCATCAGGGAAAGTGGAAAGGTTAAATGGAACTCTAAAGCTCAAACTAGCCAAGGCAGTGGAGGAGACTGGTAGACCATGGACAGAATGTCTCCCAATAGCTCTTTACTCTATAAGGACTACCCCGCAAGGAAAGCACAGGCTCTCACCCTTTGAAATACTCTTTGGTAGTGCACCCAGATTAGGATGCTAGTTCCCACAGGAGTTACACCTGCAATGTGATAGCCTAACGTCTTATGTTGTTTCCTTGCAGAAGAGACTAACTGAAACCCATATATAACCAAAACTACCATATATTGATAGGAGTAATTGTAGCACAAACCAAAGAGAAAAAACTCCTAAAAACAGTTTTTTATTCTAATCAATATTAAAATTATAGATATAAAATCACTGCTCATTTAAAATAACTACAGTGATATATTATAGTGAGTGTAATAGGGTGATAGACTCGATTGGTGGGGACAGTGTAAATAGTTTCCTGTTCTCAGGGTAGGGGCAACCTTAATAGTTGCGCTAGTTTATTCAGATACAGCAATACGTGGTTCAGGGGATGACCTATCTCTCCCTCCCTTTCTCCTACCTACCAACGGAGGTGTACCATGAATTATTGGGTACCCCCCGCTCCACGTCGTCTCTCCCTAGTATCTCCCTTCAAGCTAGTTGCTCAGATCCGGGAGACCCACCACCAAAGAGAATATGTGCAAATAGTTACAGTACTTCGAGATAATTTAGATATTTTTTAAAAAACGTTTTCTAGATATTAGATGGATCTCAGATCAAAAAAGAGTTCTTATATATATATAGATATAAAGTCCCAGCAGGGAATGGCTTGTCTGCCGAGACCATCCAGTATTTAGTCCCAAACTAAGTTTATATATACATATGGATATAGAGTCCCAGCAGGGAATAACTTATCTGCCGAGACCATCCAGTATTCTATCCCGACGCGTTTCCCCCCTATATTTTTTCTAGGGGTTCATCAGGGGACTGATCCGGATTAGATCTCTTATATCTTAATGACTGATGGTCGCACCGACAGTGTGGCATCAACCGCCCATCGTAGGGGCATTCACTCCGTAGTGAGACACTGCACTCAATATTCTGCAGGTCCCATCACATCAACTTATATCTAAGTGACATGCTGGCTGATACCAATGGACCTGTGGGACAGTAGAAGCGGCGTCTTTTCCCTATAGACTGAGTGCCCTATTATGGGCGAGGGATGCCACGCTGTGTCTGTGACTGATACTCTCTTAGATATAAGTTGATGTGATGGGACCTGCAGAATATTGAGAGCAGTGTCTCACTACGGAGTGAATGCCCCTACGATGGGCGGTTGATGCCACACTGTCGGTGCGACCATCAGTCATTAAGATATAAGAGATCTAATCCGGATCAGTCCCCTGATGAACCCCTAGAAAAAATATAGGGGGGAAACGCGTCGGGATAGAATACTGGATGGTCTCGGCAGATAAGTTATTCCCTGCTGGGACTCTATATCCATATGTATATATAAACTTAGTTTGGGACTAAATACGGCAGACAAGCCATTCCCTGCTGGGACTTTATATCTATATATATATAAGAACTCTTTTTTGATCTGAGATCCATCTAATATCTAGAAAAAGTTTTTTAAAAAATATCTAAATTATCTCGAAGTACTGTAACTATTTGCACATATTCTCTTTGGTGGTGGGTCTCCCGGATCTGAGCAACTAGCTTGAAGGGAGATACTAGGGAGAGACGACGTGGAGCGGGGGGTACCCAATAATTCATGGTACACCTCCGTTGGTAGGTAGGAGAAAGGGAGGGAGAGATAGGTCATCCCCTGAACCACGTATTGCTGTATCTGAATAAACTAGCGCAACTATTAAGGTTGCCCCTACCCTGAGAACAGGAAACTATTTACACTGTCCCCACCAATCGAGTCTATCACCCTATTACACTCACTATAATATATCACTGTAGTTATTTTAAATGAGCAGTGATTTTATATCTATAATTTTAATATTGATTAGAATAAAAAACTGTTTTTAGGAGTTTTTTCTCTTTGGTTTGTACTAACTGAAACCCACCAAAGGGTCTACTCTTCTCTACCTGATCCTGATGCCGTTCCAGGAACCCACTCCCTAAAGCCTGGTGACCGGGTTTACCTAAAGAAGCACGCGAGAAAGACCCTTGAGCCACGATTCGAAGGGCCTTTGACTGTCCAGCTGACCACTCCAACCTCCGTCAAACTTGAGGGGAGATTGACATGGGTCCATGCCAGCCACTGCAAGAAGGCCTAATACTGCTGATAAGTATTTCTATGTGTACTCCCTTTTTGGGGCCTTCTACACCACGGCAGAATTCATTTGAGACCCATCATGAAGTGTTAGCTGAAAAACTTGAGATCACAGACTGCTGGATATGTACACACGCACCTGTGACAGCCTCTTCCATTCCATACTTAGCCATACCAGTCCCAATAAACAAAGTGTTTCAATGGGGAGGCTGTTACAACAGACTATCAGTCAATGACACCAAGTGTTACTCTGTTTACTAGTTGCTTATGTAGTGTTCAAGTTGCTAATGGCTTTGTTTTCCCACTGCTTGAAGCAATGTCAATACAATGATTATTCAGCACCCGTATGAAATCACTAATATGCCTTTTTTCTCTTCTCTACTCTTTCCTCTAGAAACCACCTTGGCGTATCATGATGAGACTCCTATCGAGAGGCATGCAGGCAGTCCTGGATGACGGATGTGAGACGACACTCCCTGAGCAAACCCGCGGCTCAGAAAGTATCTGGAGGCTAGCCTGCTTTCTCTATAGTCCACAGCTTCTCGATGGCCCCCTGTCCATCAATCACGCCAATAGGGGGGATTGTGAGGAAAGAGTTAACCTTTTTCACTGACTTAGAAAATAATAGAAATTCATTCTCCCTTGCAAGACCGAACCAGACTTATTTACGTAATAAACTATGAGACCAACTTCAAGGACGCAGAATGTTTTGACTTAGAGACGACTGAAAAACATCTTGTTATTGGAGTATAAGTCATTATATTAATTTCTCTTGCTGGGAATATGTAATTCACGCCTTTAATGAATATGTATGTTGCATAGTTACGCCCTAATCAACTTTGTATAACTTTGTAATGTAAACAATACCAATACACTTTTCTATTCGGAGCCGCACATCTCCAGTCTTATGTGTATAACGGCGTCCGCTTGTTTTCATTGAGACGGAGTAGCAGAGGGGGGGATCACCGGTACCCTCTCTGCATTCGGACATCGCTGGCAACAGCTGTGACCGTTAGGTCAACCTAATTTATAGATAAAAATATAAACAACCAGAGGGCCTCCCATACAAATATATTGTTCACAACAAATACTCAAATATGTGGTTATATAAAATCACCGACTTATGTATACAAAACAAAGACCTCTAAGAGATGATGAATAAAGGACCAAAAGGATTTACATGTATACCTAAGAGCTACGTTCCATTCCACTTATAGGGCAATAAATCTGTACATAGGACATAGAGATATTAACATGCTATTGACCATATAAAAAAACACAATCTAGTCTGAAATAACACACAAAAAAGTATATATAGCTACTTTATATTATAGAAGTGTAGGAGGAAGGAAGGGGAGAAAGACTAGGAAGTACTATACATACTAACCCATCGTTGTATCTTTCCATCCTCCCAAAAACACTCATAGCAGCCCATCAAAGATCGCCTAACGGAAAATAAAAAAGAAAAATCCACATAAAAAATAGTGATTAAAAACATGTAGTCTCTCTGTAAAAATTGTTTACACATCTCCTCAAGACGCTGATTGATAAGATCTTCATCTGACACAATCTCTTATGATCCGGAACCATGGAAGAAAACCATAAATCATTGGCAAAAGGTGACAAAAGCATTGGCAACTAATCTGGCCGCCATCCCCTTACTAACCATCACTTCTAGAAGTAGCCGAGGGGTGAACTAACATCCTGTGCACCGTGAACACAGCCGGAGAACTAGCTATCTTAAAGGAAGAAAAGATGAATAACTCTCTGCCTCAAAAAAATAGATAAAGAATAGCAAGCCCCCCACATTCAAAGACTGTGGTGATATAGGAAAACACAATACACAGATAGATGATAGGATTAGCAAAAGGTGAGGCCCTACTGACTAAATAGGACAGGGCAGGAAATGGACTGATGGTGGCCAAAGAAAAACCCTGCAAAAATCCACCAACCTGATAGCACAAAAAGCCCTCAGATCGCTAGATCTGAACTCCGTCCTATACCAGGCGCTATTGTCATACCAATCAACAGAAAGCAGGAACCATTACAAATTCAAGAAGCAACAAACACATGGACTTATAGGAGCAAAACTCCAAACATAGCTACAGGGAGCTTTCCAGCTAAGCAACTGAGAGGGAAGATCCCTGCATGCAAATAAACTGAAAACAACCACAGCAAATGACAAACTCAGATAAGAACAAAAAGAACCAAACAAAAATAAAGAGCCAAGACCTTATCTGGGGTAGATGTGGTCTGGAGCAGGATGAAGCAGGCTGGTGAACAAAGAACAACTGACATCCGGCATAGCCTGTTATCAGACCAGGGTTTAAATAAGCAGAGAGTTAGCAATGGAAACGCCCATTGCTCAACACACCTGGTCTCTGTCCAAACCATTCCTGGCCACAAGAGGTAGCCTCACAGCAGACAAAGCATAACTGACATTCACAACATAGAAGTAGCTCAGGGGTGAACTAACATCCTATGCACCGCGAACCCAGCCGGAGAACTAGCTATCCTAAAGGAAGGAAGGATAAATAACTCTCTGCCTCAGAAATAGACCGCAAAAGGTATAGCAAGCCTTCCACATTAAAAGACTATGGTGATATAGGAAAACACAATACACAGATGGATGATAGGATTAGCAAAGGTGAGGCCCCATTGAATAAATAGAAAAGGTAAGGAAATGGGCTGATGGTGGCCAGAGAAAAACCCTACAAAAATCAAAATACCTGATAGTACAAAAAGTCCTCAGATTGCACGATCTGAACTCCGTCCTATACCAGGTGCTCTTGTCAAACCAATGAACAGAAAACAGGAACAATTACAAATTCAAGAAGCAACAAACACATGGACTTATAGAAGCAAAACTCCAAACATAGCTGCAGGGAGCTTCCCAGCTAAGCAACAGAGAGGGAAGATTCCCGCATGCAAATAATCTGACAATAACCACAGTAAATGACAAACCCAGATAAGAACAAAAGAACAAAAAAACTAAGAAAGAACCAAGCACTTATCTGGGGTAGATGTGGTCTGGAGCAAGATGAGAAGGCTGGTAAACTAAAGAACAAATGAGAACCAGCTCAGACTGCCAGCAGACCAAGGTTTAAATAGGCAGAGAGTTAGCAATGGAAACGCCCATTGCTCCAGCACACTTGGTGTCTTTCCAAACCATTCCTGGCCACAAGAGGGAGCCTCACAGCAGCAAAAGCATAACTGGCATTCACAACACAATCCTCCTTACATGGATAATTTGACTCCACGGTAACGAGGACAACATTTTCTTTGGATGACTACTGCTGAAATGTAATAAACCATTTTTATCAGTACTCTTTGCAAAAAGATCAGTAGAGAGCGAGCATCCAATCTTGTACACTAAAGTGTCCAGGAACTGTATCTCACTTTAGTGTACAAGCCTGGATGCTCACTCTCTACTGATCTTTTTGTACAGCAGTACAGTACCATCAATTGCCCCCCTCCATATAGGACATTAAAAGAGCTGGGAGGTATGGTACGGTCAATGCTATACACAGGCTGTGGTGCAGCATTTTATTTTAAAAATGAATACATGCCTGAGTGGCAAGTGTAGGCCTCTTGCTCCCAGAAGGTTGGCTCTGCACCCAAGACATGTTTTAGACCCATCTTCAAGTTTCAAGATTTGAATACCTTTCAGGTTGCCCCCCTCCCCATAGGGCCTTAAAAGAGCTGGGAGGTACAGTCCATGCAACACACAGGTTGTGGTTGGGTATTTCAATGTTAAAAATTAAAACATGCTTGAGTGACTGGTGTAGGCCTTTTGGTTTCAGAAGACTGTCACTACCCAAAAGTCAAAACTTGGAGATCCATGTTGTAGTCTCGACATTCAAAATCTTTCAGGCAGACAGCAGTACAGTAGCATCAATTGTTCCCCTCCCCATAGGTAAGGTCCATCCATAATAAAAGCTGTGGCCTTGCATTTTAATTTTAAAAATAAAGATATGCTTGAGAAACCAGTGTAGGCCTCTTGCTCCTAGAAGCCTGGCACTACCCACAATACAAAACTTGGAGACCCATGTTGTAGTCTCGACATTCAAAATCCTTTCAGGCAGACAGCAGTACAGTAGCATCAATTGCCGCCTCCACATAGGGCATTAAAAGAGCAGGGAGGTACGGTCCAAGCAACACACAGGCTGTGGCCTGGCATTTTAATTTAAAAAAAATAAGACATACCTGAGTGGCAAGTGTAGGCCTTTTGCTCTTAGGAGACTGGCACTATCCATATGACACAACTTTGAGACCCATCTTGGAGTCTCGACATTTAAAAACTTTTCAGGCAGACAGCAGTACAGTAGTATCAATTGCCTCCTCCCCACAGGGCCTTAAAAGAGCTGGTAGGTACGGTCCATAAAACACACAGACTGTGGCCCGGCATATACATTTTAAAAGGTAAGCACACAGTGGCCATTTATTTTACAGCAGCGCATCCACGGCATAATAGTGCCTTAGACATTTCTGTGCAACCAGGTTGATCCAT